>NW_027094149.1:0-691447 GCF_029207755.1 Chamaea fasciata | reverse complement strand
TACTGGCCGGCTCTACAGAGTCAGATGACGGGAGGTCAACGGTTGCAAAGACCGGAGGGTTTGGAGCGGAAGGGTCATCCCCATAAGCCCTATTCCTAGTGTGCATTTCACGAGCATTATCGACAGCTTTCTTCTCCGCCTGACACATAAGCAATTCATTATGCACAGTTCTCCACAACTTGCTCATCTTTTTCGCTAGCTTATCATCATCTAACACTAATTCCCAAAGCTTATCCCCATACCTGCGCCATTCGGCTAATTCATGAACAGTATGGGGGTTAGCAAAAGAGCCATAAGATGTAGCATGGCTCAAAAGAGGGGGGAGCTCCTTATCTAAGTCAAGCCCCTTAAATCCCCGCTTTCTAAGAAAAGCGGTAAAGAGATCATACGCTGCTTGCCTTTCCATACTCACTGGTACCGTTGCAAACCTCCAGGCGTCGGCAGCGCGTAGCGGCAGGGCGCACCGATGTGACCACCCCGGGCGTAAATCCGCCGTCCAAAGGACCCGACCCCAATGCAGCTCTAAAGAGGGTAGGGGAGAAGCCCGTTCGGGCGCCAAATGTTGGGTTAACCGGAGCCGCAGGAGAAGAGCCTCATGCTATCATGGTCAGCAAATCTCGTTTATTTCAGGTAGCATACACACATTTATATCTTCTATAATCAGCTCATACATATTGCAAAAGTTAAGCTCAGGATTGGTGCTCAGACTAAAAGTCAGCTACGCCTCTTTCTACATTCCTTTGTGGTTACATTGTTTGAGTAAGTTTTAGTTTAACCAGGCTTCTCCCTCTTATCTTTCAGCTACAAAGTCTTGTTATCGGTCTTGTTATCGTATAGCAGCTGTGCTCAAGGAAATAGAAGCTTACTGCCTTGCTGGTTTTCATGAGAGTTCCTGTGTGCTCAGCAAAGCTCTCTCATGTCTGCGTGACCTTTTGCAGCTAGCCAGTTATCAGTCACACTCTCCACAGTTCAACACGAACTTAATAGAAAGACAGCTCATTATTCATTTTGAGGGCCTTTCTTTGCCTCGCCATCTTTCTTTGTTGAAATGATGAGCATGAAAATATTACTCAACAGCAAACATAGGGAAGTTAGGACAGCAGCATCTCATTAGACCACAGGGAATATTTGGTATTTCAAGGTAGTGAAGGAAGAAAATATAGATAAACACGAGACAGAGCTAACCACAGCATTTGAATGTTACCCCAAGAGCTCCTCCGTGCTACCCCATCCTTCAGTCATCCAATTTCAATTACCCCTTGAGCTACTCAGGCATATTCATCTACAAACTAAGAACAGAACTCGCATCAGGGTGATATTATTCCTTTTCAAGGTTCCAAGTACAGTTTTCAGTATTTCTACTCCTGGGAAGCACTTATGCACTGGAGCAGCCCCACTGCCGGTGTTTATTCTTTCCCAGGACTGGCAAGTCTTTGAGCTCGAGCTCCTTGGGAGTACCAAAACATTCCATTTCCTTCAATTTTGTCTTCACCTAATCCAATACCTGCCTAGCATTTAACAGAGAGAATACTTCCATATCATCATTTACTGCATGTAGAGATGAGTTAGGCACATAATTAATTTTCACTTTTACCCACGAATTTATTTCCAGATGTTCCCAATACTGCTGTGCAGCAGGCAGGCTGCACATGGCAGTGTGCCAAAAAATACATGAGCTGTGAGACTAGAATGCAGTTTTTGTTGACTAATGTCACTTTTCCATCAAACTCAAGGAGTTCCAGTGGGCTTATGAATTCATTTGAAGAACAGGGTTGGGTTTTTCTTATTATGCTTATTACTGACTTCCCACCAGGACAGGCACCTTCAAATTCCAAAAACAACACACGTGGACGTGCTCAGAAGAAAAATTGCCTTCCAAATGCATCAACTCCAGAAAAACACTGCTCAATCCCATTTTATAAATCCCAATACAAAGTATAAAGATAAAATCTGGCTTCAGGCATACAGGAAGCCATTGCCCACATTAGCACCACCTCTGGCACTCAGCGCTCTGGCTATCTGTTCAAAGCACTGGATTCAACTCTTCACATTTGAGATGTTCATACAGTTACAAGGGGCCAGCTAACACTGCTGTTTTAAGTGAAAAGTGCCAGTCAATATGTAATAAATGCCAAATAAAAAGCCACGGTGAAGAAATCCCGTCTTGTCAGTCAGGAAGATTCTAAATGAAATAAAGGAGAATCTAACCAGCACCTGTGAAGGCGTGTTCGTCCTGTATTAACACCACATCTAGCTGTGTTACCTTACAGCCACCAACAAACATCAAATTTACACCAGATAAGGACTTTTCTTTTAGGCTCATATTAACACAAACTTGTTGGTCTAAAAGCATTTCTGTACACACTTACACAGAATATAAAATACCCTAAATGCACAATACTTAAAGGAACAAAGCATCAGGTGACAAGCACTCTTTCACTATCACTCACAGTTACAGAAGGAGCCCTTTACTGCCTATTCCACATGGAAAGCATTTGTTCCAAACTACTAAGTCACAGGTTGCCTCCAAGGAAAATCTGATATACCAGAGTATTTTCCCCTTTAATCTTCCACCAAAGGTAAAGCACACCAAATTAATTTGTCAGAAAGCAGAGCAGTCAGGACTACCTGCACCCCCCTAAAGATCCATGAAGGAATCACTTGCTAACAGAATCTCTTGCTAACAGGAGAAAAATAAAAATACATTTCCTGTATTTCATAAGCACAGAAACTTTGCTAGACCAATGGACGCCCATATTTCAGCCTAATGAGGCAACTCTTACTTCTTCAGTATTATATTTTCATGTACGATAGTTAACAAAACTACTCAAATGTCACCATTTACATTACACAACTGAAAGATTCACTTTGACCTATGCATTCAAATTAAGATGAGGTACAACATGGAACTATTACCTGAATTATGTTCAAAGCCCTGGAGAGACAGGTCTGACCCCTCATTGCTCAGAGTAGACATGTAGAAGTATTTAAACACACACGCTCAACCCCCACACAGCTATTCTAAAAAATATTAAGTACTTTTACTACCAAACAAACTCCAAGTTACTCTTTCATCCTGTCACGAGAATCACATACAAAGTTTTCCATATCAGATTATCTCTGACTAGCTAAACTATATGCTTATTTGCGCTATTAACACCTTTAACAGAACTGTTTAATAGCTATTTTATAGCTGTTTAACTGTTTAATAGGTAAACCCATACAACTTTGGTAGACTGATCAAATAATTTGATCGAAGTTCATTAATGACAGGGTAGGAAACATGGAGGTTTTCTTCGAATAATAAATCACTGCGTAACTTTTTCTTAAACTTATCTGGCGTAACAAATGGCTACAAATTAAGTCAAAACCATACGGTAGAGGCTAAAGCAGAGAGCACGAGTTGAATTTTATTATACAGAACCATATGCTGCACTTAACGTCTGTGATGACTTTGCCTTTCGCCACAGACGATGCCTATAAATCAGCACTGCAGATGTGAGAACTCCACTAAACTCTACAACTGAATGATCTTGAACACACAGATTCACTATTTTCCTTTATCACATTGTCTCAAAGGGTTACTTGTGTTATGGATCACTTTTGTGCTGTTGCAGAGTGCCATTTCTAGCACAGCCAGCTCTTCGAGCAGCACTCCAGCAATACTTAAAGGATAACTGAATAACCCATTCCAAAACCAGGGCTCCTTAGAGTTCTCCACATAGATACTCCAAATAGCAGAACACTGGGCAGAACTTTCCACAGAATCGTTTCTGAACCTAAGGAGCTGAAATTGTGAGTGCAACTTGCACATCTGCAAGATTGGGACTCAATGCTCTGCTCCAAGGCAGCTCACTTCTGCAGCTCATGCCGAGTTTGGTATTCCACATACTAAAAAACCAACATCCAACATCCTAGAATGAAACTGCTTTGATGTCAGGTAACCAGGTGAACCCTAAACAAAAAAGGAACTTGACCACAGCAGCCTGACACAACTTTAGGCAGTGGCTGCACAATAGGAGCAAAAATAAGCCAAATACGTGAAAGGCACATGCTGAGTTGAGAGGTTGATCTTCTGCTGTCTATTAGACCACTTATCTACAGTTCGGACATTTCCCGCTTTCCACACAGAGATTATGACATTAGAACAACACTAACATTACTGAGCAACACACAATCCCTTCAAATGGCATTTCAGTTTGGAGATCTAAAAACACTAAGCAGAAACAGCAATACAGTCCACCTGACTGCTCAAAGTGGTAATTTCTGGTGAAATGAAGGGAAGATGCTTTCAGAGAAGTAGTTTAGCAATCCCTATTTTAAGAGTATTTAAAAATACACTGCATTTTCATTGCCAGTGCCACAGGGCACATCACATGGAAGATGTTTCAGAAAACTGCTCACCGCAAAGGTCACATCTCAAGGTAAAGCACTTGCACTAGTATTGAAAAAGGCACTTTTCAAAAGGAAAAAGTGAAGGTTATTTCCTTGTTCCCACTGACCACAAACCCCCTTTTTTTAAGCCAGAATAACTTACACTTTTTTTTTCACTTGGCCACTTTTCACCGCCACCTGGTTTTGGGTTTTCCCCCAAAACCAGCTAATTTTATTTAGCTAAAGTCAGTTCCTGCTACTAATAACATACAAGTCAAAACCCCCACTGATTTTTGGTGAGATCAAAGGGATCAATAACTTTTCATCTCAGCCTGCCTATTCTTTCCTATTTCTTTCCCTTAAGTGTAGATTTTTCAAGAGTTTGAGGCACTGCTACAGACAGCGCCATGCTGTTTCCTTAGTACATTTTATCCAGAAAGTACTTGAAAAATACCATTACAAATAATGCCCAAGTACCATTTTAAGAAGAAAATGGGGCTACCCTGAGCAAATTATCTTCCTCCTTCTAAATTTGATTCCATAATTTCATCTTAATTAAAATAAAACACAAGATTTATCCAGCAAACATCTTTAGAAAAACATTTCTACAAAGAAGGGAATTCATCTATTTAAGGGTTCTGCTCCTGCCTAAACAATTAATAATCCAAATACTCACTTCAATATCTAACTGGATAACAAGACACAACCAAACACAGTGAGGAGGGTGTGCATGTTCACCTTTCTGGCCTCTTCAAAACACTGTCAAATCTGCAAAAACATCAGCAACGGAGAGAGAAGAATGAAAACTTTAAACTTTGCAATTCCTGTTTTTCCTGACTGTGGACCTGAAGCTCTGTTATGAGTACTTGAGAAGCACAGTAACCAAAACCGTTCGCCAGTTGGGATTCTCAGTGCCTAATTGTTCCAGCCAGAGAGGATTAACACAGTTCAAGGCACCTGACAACTTAATGCTTCCCTCATACTACAAAGACTAAAATCACCATTACTGGAAAACAAACAGACAAACAAAATAAAATCCACATTTAACCCCCTAGAACTTTCCCACAACTCCCAATACACTTTTCATAAAACTGTGCCCCATGAGCCAACATCCAGCTTTCACACAAGTCACTGAGTGAGCAGCAGCAGCAGCAGTAATCACTGCATTTTATAGTCATGTTAGCAGAGGCACAATTTTGTGGGAGAATTTATTATTTTGGTTTTGTCTGTAGTTGGGGATAGTAATTGTTCTCCAAAGAACTCACCCACAACCAAACCTCCACCAACGTCAATGAATGAACAGATCATGGCCCAATATGAAGGGTAGGAGCAAAGCCATCTGTAAAGAACAGCTGTATTTGCTCACTGCAAGAAAGCAGAGAAGCAGACAAGCATGGTGGCTTGTGGAGTGCCCTACTTAACAATATTTTATACCCCAAGCTTGTATTTCAAGCAGGAGAGGCCTGAAAATTCACCCTGCCCAGCTATCAGGCAGAAGATCAGAAAATACCAGGAATCTCACTCCTGCCCTCCCTGCAGGACCTGTGTGCTGCCAGCCTGAACCCCAAATTCTCCTCGGTGCTCTGAGCAGCAGGAGCCTGGATAAGCAGTGACCCACAGCCACAGCCCAGGCCAGATCACCCTGGAGAAACTCCACTCACCCAGCTGCAGTTTTCAAAGGAGATTTCTTCTACAGAATAACTGGAAAAATAACTCAAACCCAACTAGCAATCTAGTCTCAGACATTTTCAGCATCCGTCCACAGTAAAATGCTCTGCCACTTGGCTCTCTCCAGTTGCTATAAAAGCCAGTAACACAGAATTGGAACTGAGACTGTCAAGAAAAGCAACTACAGTTGCACAGGTCCAGATTATGAACCATACCATCAACACCTGGGAAGTATTATACGGGGAATCCATCAGAACACAGTTATCTTGGTTTTAAAATATACATATTCTGTCTAGTAACACTGCTAAAACTCCTTGCAGATATCCACCTCAGGACCTGCAGTTCCTCTCCTAAAGGAAGGCTCAGTCTGGGACTCATTCCTCTCACTTCCAAGACACTACTTTAGAAAACTGCAGCATTCCAACCTAACCCTTCCTCCAACATGGGGGCTGGAAGAAAAGATTCAGAATTTCTAGCCACCCCCATAGGTTCAGTCATACAGCTATGGCAAAATGCATCTCTTCTCTGCAGTCTTCTCATGTAAGATTTGTTTCTTTAATAAACCTTTCCTTGGAGGAGCAGTCTTACACCAGTATGAGATTTATAATATTTTAAGTAAATTTATAAACCAAGAGTTTGTAGTTGTACATACAGCAGAGATTCCAGATGAGAGCAGAGCAGACCAAATGCAGCCAGCCTGGTGCTTTAAAACTGAGGTCATTGACTGATTCCTGTGATCCACAATCCCAACACCAGGCCACACCTGGTGTTCTTGCCTCTCTAGAGAAAAGCACACAACCTATTATCTCTGCTAAGCTCATTTGGTACCATTTAATACATATTTATTACACACTCACAAAATGGCAAGTGTGGTTGCATCACTACCACAAAATGTTCTTGGGGATTTACTGAATCATTGATGATCACAGAAATGGTAAGAAGAGAGGCCAAACAATAGGGTGAAAAGGTGGATTTACCCTACACAGCATCCAACTTCTTAACAACAGGATGGACTTTGCCACTTATTGCTAATGCTAACTAACTCACATAGAAGGATTTACAAGTTTGATCTGCAAGACAGTTCACACAAGGCCACAAAAGAAAACAAGCACTTTACATGTTGAATTTCACCCCTGTTTATGAGGTTTTCTCAGGATATTTAACTTCAATTATCAAACACAAATTTTCAAACATACTAGTGAACATCCCTCAGTCCAGAGTCTGTGCCTATTTCTTGCTGTAAGTTAGATGAGTAAACAGATAAAATTGTATCAGTTCCTTTGAACCGACCAATTTCAATTCAATTGTGGTTACAGCATTTCAACGGCGAACAAAAAGCATGCACAGCTGAGTTTCAGAAGATATAAATACTCACACAAAGCAACATTTTCAACTCCAAGAGTGTTTCGTATGACACACTTAACTACCTCCAGTACCTAAGAGATCTGTATTGAAAAATCTGAGCCACGTTACTAGTTTTAAGTGGACATTAAAAAACCAAACCCAAACATTAACATGCCACATGTCCTGGCTCTGTTAGCACTGCATTGGCCATAAACACACAATATTTTGATTCCAAATATTTCTCAAGGTTTCCTGGGTTTTTGTTGTTCCTACAAGTATCCCAGCTTGTTTTTACTCACTGTACCAGTCTCAGGTTGTAAACACAAGTGGGCTGTGACTCTCCCATGAGCAAGTTTTTTCATGTATTTGCAAAACTGACCGCACGAACGTGGTTACAGCTGCTCACATGCTCTACTGCCTGCACATACTGAAATGCCAAACAAGTAAGGAAGGCTCCAATGAATTATCAAGATTTGGGATGTTTTTTAAGAGCTATTTCAAAAAATAACTAAAACCAGTATTTGTTGATGCATTTACTACCACGTAATTGTACTAAAGCCCGTTGAAGAGACAAATTTGAGCGGTTTTTTTTAATGCCTAAAGAAAGTATCTTTACCGAACACAAGAATTGGTTTACACTAGCAAAGCATCAGCCCAGATCCTGCATTTCATCAGTGCTTGGACAGATAAAATGAATTTTGTATATCTATCTACCAAAGGATTGCTATTCTTGGCAGCTTATTATCCTGACTGGATCAGTTAATTCCTTGCATTGGGGCAACAGGATGATGCACAGATAGATACAGAAGCTCAGAAAACCCTTAGAAATACCTAGTGACTGACCATGAGACTCTGGCCAACCTCAGCCCAAGCATTTTCTCAATATCCTCTGTACACTAATCTAGGGGAGCTATGAAAGACAAGAAATCTCCCCTAATACAAATTACCACTCACCAGTGGCCAATATTACAGCCCTGACCTGATAAAAATATCCAGGAATCATCCAAATCAGATTTTTCTCCCTATCCCATCCGCTGACAAAATTACACAAAGCAAAGTGTTTAAACTGCCATTATGTACCAAGACACATGAAGATGCACAAGATCCTGTATTTGGTAACTGAAGTTTCCTCATGCAGCAAGGGGAGGACAAACTGGGGGAAGCAATCTCTTTGTCCTAGCATGGACACAGAAGAAAACCATTTAGTCTGAGACTAAATTCATGTCATAATGAACTTGTACCTTTGTTTGTTCCCACCACTTTCCAAATATTCCTCTCTTAAAATAACAATCCTTTTCTTCAGGCTGCATTTTCACTTTCTGCGTTAAACACCTCCAAAATAACTTTGAATATCTGAGGAATTCAAGTGGTTGAAAACAGGGGTTGGGAGGAAAACAATTTAAACAGATTGGTTTAAGCCCAGTGTGCTTATATGAAAATCTTTCATTTGGCTTTCCACAGCTCCATCTGCATGGCCATCTCTGTAGACTCACGGACAGCTTTAAACTTGACATTATCTAATGTATCTTGGGAAAAATCCTCCACAGCAAAGTGAATTTTTAAAAGTGGTACTGCGCATTCAATGAGCAACTAATACATTACATTTACTTGAACTGCAGCAGAAGAACATTAAGGATAATAAGCCCATTTGGAACGTTCTTTAGCCTACATTTGAATATACATTTCAGGTGTAGATGTCACAGTATTACGGGGGGGGGGGGGGGTTGAGTCCAGGCTTTGTGTAAAAATTAACAACTCCAGTATATTTGGTGAGGGGAAGCAGCAAAAAAATCCCATAAACACACTGTACACAACCTGTGTCTTGTTCAATTCTAGTAGAGGTCATTGCTTTCATTAAAAATAACAAAATAAACCCTTGTTAAAAATGAGCACATACAACTTCCACTTAGAATTTAGTTTCAATCCAGTTGCTTGCCACTTTAATTCAGCCCTTGCTCCCACTTTGTGATACGCAAATATTTCTCATCCGAGCCCCTCTGGCCAACACAGGGTTTGAAAATAACCAAACAGCACAGTGTGCAATTTAAGGTCCTGACAACAAGCACAGAAATGTTGTTTTACGCTTGAGGGAGCTGTGCACAGACCATCTGCCGCCTTTGTGATTCCCCTGATGCCTGTGTCACAGCGAGGACATACGAAAAGGCACGGAATGCAAACAGAGCCATCACCATGGAGTTTGGGAGGAGAACCTGAGCCAGCCCAGCACCTCTGATCCCAGAGACAGCACTGCGATCATCAGATCCCTGTCAGGTGATGGGAGCTCGCCTCCAGTACAAGGCCCCCCAGGGAACAACCCCACTGGGCATTTTTTGTTATTAGAGCAGCATTACATACTTCATGCAGAGGGATTTGGGCTAATGGGATCAGATAGCACTGAATGACACAAAGCGATAGAAATCAGAGAAAAATACAACAGCTGGAAATGCAGAAGATTTGGTTTAGATGTATTTAGTATTGTAAGAAGCTCTATGTAAGGATGAGCTTATACTACTTTATAACCTAATGCCTCCTCCCTTTCCCTTCTCTCCCTCAAGGAATGAAAATGACACTTCCTGCAGAATCCAAGAGCTGATATCCAATTGCCTCAGATCACCCATGTTTATCTGAGAGAAACAGATAAGTCAAATTTACATCAAAGCATAAAAGGAAATCAATTCCTTCAGGATTATATTTCACATGGAAGATGAAGAGATTCCTTTCAAGTATCCCCACTCTTCAAACCATCCTATTATTGCATCTACTTGAAGCATTGTTGAGTCCAACATGCTCTTCTGATTCCTAAGCTCTGTTTAGAAGAAAGACACCAATCCTCCACTGTGCACACATGCTATGATAAGGATTTTAAAGCTTTTACCTATTTTATTATTTGGTTTGGAGATTTTCACCAAGGATCCAATATTAGATTAACTGGGATTCACTAGAAAACCTGCCTGTTATGGAGATAAACACAACATAGCTCAGAGTTAAAATCGATGTCCCTTTCTCATACTGTCAGTCTTCTATCCAAAACAATGACAAATACACTCAGAGGAAGAGAACAACTTTTCTTTATATATCATCTTGATTTTACAATACTTTTTTCTCTTTTTTTTTCTTCTCGAGAAAAATTGCTTGTGTTAATACTTTCCCTAATACATGCCAATGAAGCAAATAAAATGAGTTTGAGCCATCCAGACTTCAAAATGAAAGGTGTAGAGGAAAAGGAATGCAGCTATATAAGACAAGTACAGCCTCCTAGCCCGTTTTATACATACCAGGACCAGAGAAAAATTCAAGGTTCTTGTCTCTTCTAGAACAGTTGTGAAAACAGATGATCCTGGTGTCAGACCAATGTTCTCCCCACCCCAAATGGAAACTCCAGACAAAGGCAAACCAGGAAAAGCACGAAGACAGCCTAACTTCTGACACGCTTCAGAGAAGCCTTCAATACACCTTTGGTAAATGGCGGCCACAGAGTCCTTAACTACATTAATAATCCACTTTTCTTGGACAGACTCCTACACTGGATTCCACAACTACGAGAAAAGACTCATTTCAGAAAGTCTTCCACACACCATATTTAAATGGAAATATCTACAAGTGAAATAATTCATGGTAAATGCCTCCACTAAGGGGATTTATGCCTCCATCATGTTCTAAGCAACACCTTGCAGATGATCTCACTTCATCATGACATCCCTGCTTCAGAATAAGAATAATTCTATGCTGTTTTTTCAAGTGTTTCTCAGAATAATTCTACGCTGTTTCTCAGCTTCGATCCATTTTCTTGTACATGCCATGTTTGTGACACTAAAATTTATGATCCAGAATAAAAGAAAGCTGTTTCTTTTCAGAACTACTACAAATATTATTTTCTTGAACTGAAACTAACAAGTCTATAAACACAGTAGTATTGGACATCTTTTCCAGAACCTTCTAGAAGCTATAAAATTGAGGTAAATTATATAGTTTCAGTTAGGGAGAAAATCAACAGCAATAAGTCAAACCTGGCATTGCCCTGCCAATCCCACATGTGACTTGTGGCCTGACAGTGTTGTCAGCTCTCCATCTTAAAACAGCTTGGTTTTCCATTCCACTGAAACCAAACCTTTTCCACAGCATCAACACATTCCCTGCTTATGGCCAGCCTGTTGTGACCCAGTACCTTCACAGCTGCTTGTTGGGTGGGTGGGTTTTTTGTTTTAAAAGCTTCTCCTTCACAACAATTCTCACTAGCACATCAACTTCACTCCATGTTACTCAACTGTGCCCTGCTTTACATTCCAGGCTGTTGAGACCATCCAGTTCTTCCAGGAATTATCTGCTCCTCCAGCCTACCAAAGTCTCTTAATCCTGTGCCATAGCATTTAGTTCATCCTGAAGAACAGTCTCAAGACAAACCCTGAGGATCTGTATTAACAGACCAATTCTTCCCTTCCAAGTACAGCTTCTTGCTCTCCCCTTCAGTCATTCCCTGTCCACTTTACCAACCACCATTTTAACACCTTATTTTGTAATTTCCCATAGAGAACTACACAGACATGCTTCTTAAGTGTAGATGATGAACTTCCTACACCGAAACTATTATTTTATCAAGTTAAAGGACGGGCTACATCTGGCACCAATTACTTTGGAAAAAAACCCTCTCATCCATGTGTTATTTGCTGTTGAATCTGTCAATATTTTTTCCAGATAGGCTCTAGAAAGTCATCCATCCTCTTCAGACCAGAATAATTCTCTTGCCCCTCTCCCTTCCCCATTTTTTTTCTTCCTTTTACACATTTTTTGTCTCTCAAAATGTAGTCATGATGTTTGCCAATAGATTTCACAAATCTCTAAGGGCCTAGTTCTTGAGTAAAAACGAATTAGAGATAGATGTTGATATTTGTCACAAATACATTTAATTCCTCATTTCAGACAGAGCCCTTCTTTGGTTTGTTTAATCTCTGCAGTTCAGGCAACCTCTTGCACATATATCGACTCACTTAATCCTTGCCTTCTTCCCTTTCTCTGCCCTCTTCTCACCCCCACACACAAGCACATGGCTCTACAGGCCTGATAAAAAATTAACTTTCATCAGCAAGCTACTTTAGTCTGCAAATCACCCTGAGCAAAATATTGCCAAGTAAGGGACACACTACAATTAAACATTAAGAAAAAGCTGCCCTAAAAAAGTGAAAAACGCTTATTAGAAAGGATAGACAGGAGTCAGGAAAAACTAAACTTAGAGCAAAATCTGGTTTCTTCAAATAATTAAATTTGAAGCAATACAAAAAGAAAAAAACCCTATTTCTGTGTTTCCAACTGTCTTCGTATTTGTCCAATTACTAACCCAGATATGGAAACAAACCAATGTAATGCACTTCAACTTGATCCCTGGAGATGCCTCCTTGAAATAAGATTCAAAACCACAACTTCTCAATTCCTGTTGAAAATTCATTTCTTCGGAACACTGTTAGGCAGAACAGTGAGACAAAAACCTCTGAAAAAGAATGCACCACCAGAGACAGAAAATTATTTTGAATCTATTGAAAGCATTGATATTAAATCTTGTTACAAGCTGAAGTCTGTAACAAAAAGTACTATTTCCTACAGGACACTTAAGGACTGTAGGACACCATGTCTCCATAGGCCCGGGAAATATGTTTTGAAAGATACTCCTTCAAAGGCTTCATCCAGAGTTTGGACAAAACTAGGTGTCCAAATTTCCTGTCTCTTGAAGTAACAAGTAAAAACAATGGTTTGAAGACTGTTAGGACAATCCTGGAAACATAAGAGCAGTCCACACAACCGCAAATCATTCTCTTTAAGGAAAATGCTGGAACTGCAAGTTGTCACAAGGCAAATTTGCAAACCTTAAACATTTCCACAAGTTTTCTCAGCTGTTCTGCAGTGTTGCTGCAGTGTCCTCTGCTCCCAAAAAAACAGGCTTTCCACCGTTTTTTTTTTTTTTCCACCGTTTTTTTTCCACCGTTAGTGTATTTTCATTTTGATTTTTTTGCTGTGTCACCTAATTTACAAGACCATTCACATTCAATATCCATAATTTTTGTGCCATTTTTTGTGTTTGTTAAATTGCACAGTTAACCTAAGAGAGAGAGAAAAATATTGCATGTAGGCCTGGCAGGCTAAGTTTTAGTTGTACATTTGTATCCATGTGTTTGCCATAGGTTTTTTTGCATTTGAAATATTCTGTCTATGCATTTAAATATTCTTTTAATGTGAGTTTAAAGGGATTGAATAGAAAGATGAAACTGAGATCACTACACAGTCTTGATGCTGAAATCAGTCCTTTTTAGTCTAAATAATACAAGTGTGTAATATAAATGATACTTTCTTAAGAAGTGTTAGAAAAAAGCAGATAAATAATTCCTTTTAATGGTGGAGTTCTTCAAAACAGGATCAGAAATACTGCTTACTGTGTGCTTTCCTTAAAAGGTCTTTACATGAGGTAGCAGGAATAGGCATCAAGAATCCAAGCTTCTGGAATGTAAATTTCTTGAGTGTGTTTTGAAATATTTTATGGAGTGGGTTTCTGTTATCTTGCATCTATCTGGGAGCATATGAAAAGTCGTACACCCTTACTAATAGAAGATAAAAAATAAAGGGCAGTTTTTTAGCAGCTCGTCTCCATGGTGTTGTCACAAGGTGCAGCAGTCTGTACCTTAGCAATGTGCTGAGGAACAAAAATGTTCTATTTGAGCGTGTACAGTAATTTAAATGCTCTTCTCTCTGAATTGTCTCCTCAGCTGGTTAAGGTTATGTTGGAAACTGTTGGAAGGTGTTATTTTCTTTGTTGTACCCCGAAAGGAACACTTTATAGATCACTTGTGTTACCAAAACCACGTCTAACTGAAGGTATGTGTATCTCTATTCTCCAGCAAGCAGGAAAAACGGGCATTTTCTTTTCTCGTGCAACTGATGAGCAAAAAGAGTACGTGAAAAGGACTGAGGAGGGTGGTATTTGTTTGGCTCAGGTTTCTTCAGTGTGACATTAGGGGACACTTGCCAGCCTTGGGGTCTATGTATGAAATTTATTGCACTTAATTGATTTTGTCCAAGACAATAGTCTGCTTCAATTGAAAAGTTTTACATCTGAATACCAGTAGCTTTGCAGCTGATCTGATCCTAACATTAACTCTGGGGAGAAATTCGGTCTAGGGAGAGCATTTCTGTATTTTGGATGCTGTGCTTTGAAAGTTTGGACGTGTAATCTTAACAAAATGATGGAGAAAGAACTTTAGAAAGTCTGCACTGCATAAGCCATTGAAATGTACTCTTAAATGTCAGTTCAGGGGTGAAATTCTCTGCTCTGTTTGGCATTTATCCTAGGCTACCTATGTCCTGTGCTATCAAGCTGTACTGAAGGGGCTGCCTCACAAGAATTTTGGATATTAGTTGTTTATATCCATCGTGGTAATGGCTGATGTGTTTTCCAGATCAGCCACTGGAAGGTGTGAAAATTGTAAACTGATGAGCACAGAGAGGGTCTGACAGTTTCTCCTGCAGAAGGCAGTGATACATCTGTCCTCAAGCAAATGCTGCATAATCCATACAATTTATTAGTGAATCATGCCTTGAGCTTGGGAATTTCACAGGAGCGGAGCTATTCAGGGGTCTGACATGTCCATCCAGTGTTTGTGGAGAGTCTCTTTGCATCCTCAGCAACCCCATCCATGCTTGTCCAGCCTCCTCCTTCCTCCAAAGCAGGGAAGAGATCTCTGAACCCATTGCTGCAGGAATTTACCCCGTTTGATTTATGATGGAAGCAAGCTCAGGTCTGTCAGAAGATCTACTTTCATCCCTAAAATGTGGGAGTGAGGGAAATGTGATTAGGAACATTACCTGCCCTCAGACAAAACTAATTGTGTCTAATGTTTGCTAATACTTAATGGCACTTTTCAGCAGTCAAACTTGAATGAGTTGATGATTGCTTAATGTACTTTGTGTAGAAAAGCTGTCAGTGGCCAGCGCAGGAGATGGGAATTACGTGGTCAAGGACTTGTACAGTAGGAATAGAACATGTGGAGAGTGTGATTGATACCTGGCTAGCTGCAAAAGGTCACGTAGACATGAGAGAGCTTTGCTGAGCACACAGGCACTCTCATGAGAACCAGCAAGGCGGTAAGCTTCGCATGTCCTTGAGCACAGCTGGGATACGATAACAAGACCTTGTAGCTGAAAGATATGAGGGAGAAGCACGGTAAAACAAAAAACTTCCTCAAACTATGTAACCACAAAGAAATGTAGAAAGAGGCGTAGCTGACTTTTAGTCTGAGCACCAATCCTGAGCTTAACTTTTGCAATATGCATGAGCTTATTAGTGTTATTATTAAAAGCATTGTTTGAATTAACAATAAACAAGATTTGCCGATCACTCATATTGAGTGCCACATTTCTCCCGCTGCAGATTTCCCACAAGAACAGACTTTCGAGTTCTTAAAACCTTCTTAGTAGGAGGTGTGATGGTGCACTTTGACTAAATTGTGGTCAATTCTGTCTCCTAATAGCTGGCATCTTCAGATTCTACCGGCGGTGTTGGGAATGTCTTTTCAAGAGCTGAGAAGGAAAGTTTCTTTTAAGGATTCTGATCTTCCAGTGTGATGCGTGGATACCAGTCAACATGTAGACAGATGACAGGCACAGACAGTATTCTTGGCAATTGCTTAGAAAATAAACAAAACATCAGGCAGTAGAATAATCCTGACAACAAGGAGGATAACAGTAACTTTTCCAAGGGACAAATGTCAATGTCACTTTCAGTTACATTGCAGGAAAAAATGGTAAAAGAAGTGGGTGTGACCCAGAATTCCCACAGCCAAGAGGATATGTGAGTACCAGTTTGGCTGAAATGACTGTTGCTTGTCATTCCCCAGTGACAGTTTGGAGAAGTCATCACAGGCTCTTTTAATTGATGAATACTGATGTGTATAAGTCAGGTGTCGGTATATGTATTTTCACATCCTTTTTTTTGCTTTTTCCATGGTGCAGCAGGTAATCTCAGAACAGCAGTGGCTGTGCTGAAGCAATATAAATAGTAATCTCTGATTTTTTCCAATGATGTTTGATTGCCAAGTGATATCCTCAGCAAAGTTGGTCAGACCCTCTCAGTCCTACTCCTTGTAGCTACTGAGTACTGAGATTGTGGAAGGCCTTACTGAAGCCGACAGAAGTAATTTTCATTGCCTTCAGTGACTTTTAAATTGGGCTGAAAGTGCTGGTTGGTCTCAAAAATACTTTGTGAGCTTTGATCTAATGAGTGGAGACCAGTGGTAAATCAAAATGGAAGGAAGAGCTTTGTGGGCAAAATGCAGTACAGGTTAATTTGCTTTTTCAAATTCTAACTTATTTAAATTTTACATCAGAAGTTGTGGAGGTCTAAATCTCTACTACCACCTTAAGGCATCTCTGCCTCATCATTGCTTAAGACACTGACTGAATGCACATAGTTTAATTTAAAGTTGATTGCATTTAACAACAGAATTTTTTAAAGCCTTTAGTCATGTAATAATGGTAGATAGCGCTTAATTTAGTCAAGAATGACCCGATACAGTTATCTATCATTTACATTAGCAATGTTGAACCAACAGTAAATTCAATTAATTCTTCAATTTTATGCTCTTAACATTTAAAAACCTAAATCCACTTTAAATCAATTTGCATTATTTTGAGGATGGGATTCTTAATGTTAAGCTCCTATTAAATCCGCATTTTCTCTACTATAAGGTTGCTTTGAATTTTTTTGTCATGTTTTTGTGGAATGCTGGTCTTAAGCAGTTTTTGTGGGTTTGTCTGTGACTTAAGGAGCTCTCTATCGGATACTGATCTATGCAGTTGAAATAGAACACTGGAAAAACATGATTTATAACAAATGTTCTCATAGCAGACCAGGAGGTTGGGTTGATATTTCTTCTTCTTCCATCAAGGAACACCCATGGCTGTGGGCTATAATTTATAACAACAGTGTTGCTTTGACCGGTTTTGGTTACTGTGGGCTTGTTTTCAGGAATGATGAGTATGTAGTTATCCCATCTTGAAAGAAATACATAGCACATGTGCTTATTTGGATTAATTAGTATGGTTTTATATCACAGTTGATAGAAAGCTGGAAGAAAAGCCCAAGAATAAAGGAATAAAGGAGGCCAACCAAATAACTGAGGGTTGTGACTGTGGTTAAAGTCCCTTATGAATTCTGAGTGCTCCAGCACCGGTTTTCTGTGAGTCACTCTTTGAAGCTGCATTATCATTTTGTTATATATATTCCAATATATGTAAGTCCTGTCAGACCCTAGAGAGAACACTTGCAGTGAGTAATTTCAGGTCTGAGTGCCACAAGCAGGCTGCTGAGAAAGCTGGCCCAGCCTTTTTTTTTCTTGGTGGTTCTGATGGTTTGAGCTGTAAGTTCACTCAGCTGAGCTGCTCTGTGCTCCAGCTCTGTTTCTTTAGTGATGCTGCAATACTTGCTGCAAGGCAACTCAGTTGGAAAACAAAGAAATTAATGATACAGACAGAAGATCTGTTCCCAAAGCAGGGTGAAATTCTGGTGGAAGGGCTTCTGCTGCTTGAATTTTAAACACTGTGCTGTGAAACCTCTCACGTCATCTGTGGGTTAGTGGTTGTATCACCTGGGATAGTCCATCCAGGCCCTGTTGATGCAAACGTGCTTTTCACTGGTGCTGCTCCCTATTTTGGAGAATATCTGAAAATAAGGGGTGAGCAAGTACTGAAAATTTCAATTTTTGCTCCTATTTACCCACTTGCCTGCTGTTTTAATTTTGAAGTAGGGTGTCAGATAGAATCTGTCTAAGGGCAGCGGTGTAAAAAGCATGCCTTCAGTTCCAAACTGAAACCCCTTGCAATCAGCAGATGTCCCAGCTCAAGGAAAATGGCTTGCAAGCCCAAAACATTCACTTTCCCTGCCTCATTTCTTATGGTCTTACCAAGGAAACAGCAAGACTTGGATTGCGCTTACTCTTTGCAATGAAGAAGTTGTTAATGCTGCGTTTTCATGCTCCCATCGTCGTTGTACTCCAAATGTCTGTTCTGTGGAATGGGCAGGATTAGGCTGTTTAAGACAAAGCCACTCCACATTTACAGTGCCTGTAAGGTCCACAGTAAGAGCCCCAAATGGAAGTATCGTTTTCAAGATGCCTTCTATTTTACAAGCATCCAAACAGAAAATGAAACCCTGGGTTGAATTGTAGTCTTCCTGAAGGAAGTGTCAAAGCCTAACAAGGGAGCTTGACCCAGCTTTGTTCTTGTTGTTCAGTGAAATAAACTTTAATTGTTAATGAATCCAAACACTGTTAGTGAATCCAATACTACTACTTTACTGAGAAAAGCCGTAATTACTGGACAATCCCCTGATTTTCAGCTGCTGTAAATCACTCTATCTTCACAGAATGGAGAGGGGCACTTCATTTAACAACACTGAAGAATTAAGACAGGGAAATGGCATAAAAATCAGAAAGGATCTTAGAATTATAATCAGGGGAAACAGAGTAAAGAAAAACATGTAAAGTTGGGCGTTGCTTCTGTGTAAAGAGAAGTTGTACATCCATGTACATGTAGTTGCATTAAGGAAAAGCATTAGTATTCAAGCCGAATGATGTCATGGAAAAACCAGATTGTTTTTTTTAAGCATGCAAAACTTCTGCCAGTTGAAAGGGGATAAGAACAGCATATTAATCTATTTCCCTCCTTACCTGTTGTTTTGTGAAGTAGTTAGGATTGCTGGCATTATCCATCTGGAATTTTATGCCAGTGGCAGATCCCTGACTGTGATGGTAGAAGGGTAAGGACCTCATCCAAATGCATCAAGAGGAATAGTGTTTCACTGTGAAACTGCCAAGTATTTCAGACCGGTGCCTAATAAGGCAAAAACTTGTTGCAATTATGTGTAAAGTGTAATTTATCTAATGTAATTATGAGATGTTTAGAGCCAGTCATTTGAAATAGACTCCACTCCTCTGTTAACTTTTGACATTGGAAAGACTGTAATCATATTGCAGACCATCAGCCCTTGGATTAAAATTTAAACCTACAGTGAGCTTCAAACTGCTTTGCATTTACCCTTAGAAGAAAAGGGAGGTTGAATAATTTTTCTTACGTTCATTTATCTTAGGAAAATGGGTGTCAAGGTTCTGAATTACAGTAATTATTGTAAGCATGTAAAATATTATCAACTACAAGATACTTCTGATGTGGTGTGGATGGATTAGTGCACATGCTAAGACCAATTTGAGAACATTTCACTTTTAGCTACGTTTGCTAGGGCTAGTTACATCCACTTAAAATACAGATTGGCTCTAAAATGGCAGCGGTTTGCAGGTCCTAAGTGTTAGGACTTTGGTTAAAGCAAAAGGAACAAAATAATTCTTTTTCTTTTAGCTTGTCATGCAGTTTGTGCTAAGGCTTTCAGTAGTACTTTATTGTTACAGCTCATTTTCCTTTTCATTTGATGCCCTCATGTACACCTTGTTGCTCTACTAAACTAGAAAGATTTAGTTTCTTAAAGAGCCTTCAATGAAGCTGTTATAAAGCCTTTTCTCAAAACAACATATATGGAGCCTGACCACATGAGATTACATTGTTTTAGTTTATGTTTCTTTTTAAGGAAATAAAAACAGGAGAGAGCAAGAGTTTATTGCTTAATAAGTATCAGCTATTTTCATAAAAAGGGTTCATAATTTTGAGTTTCATTTTTATTTTGACCAGAACGCTTTTAGATAATAAATGTTGCAATTGAATCTTGTTTTTTTTTAGGAAGTTGTTAAAACAAGCTAAATGCTTTCCATTTATGGATAACAAACAAGCACGGGAGCTTCCCACAGGCATCAGCTGCGTCAATCATCAGCTGTGCCTGGAGCTCCGGCTCCTCCGTCTCCAGGCGGTCTCATCTTCTGTGGCCCCTGAAGGTCTTCTAAGGCCACCGGTTCTTCTGAGCTAGCAGATGACTGCAGTTCTGCAATTCGCTCCTCGAACATCAGCTGGACAAAGAGGCTTATCTGGGAGGGGCTGTCGTCATCTCTCAGGGCCTGAAGAGCTGGAAGAGACAGGCACAGAGCCCCGGTCAGAGCCCGGATGTGCGGGAGTCCAAGGAGACCCTCCTGCCAAGGGCCATCCGAGCCAGCTCCTGCCGTGGCCACCACAAGAGAGGAGAGGGGGGCCAACGGGATTCGCCACAAGGTGCTGAACACGAATCGCCCCGCCCGCGTCCCCGAAATCTCTCCGTGTTCTGCGCACGCCAGCCCTTGTCCGCACAGGGAGCCAGGCCCTCCGCAGGCAGGACAGGGATTGCAGCCCCCTGCGCGAGCATTGCGGCTCCCCCCGGCAGCCCCGCTGAGAACCCGCTGCCCTCACTCACCCTCGCTGAGGGCCTGGAGCTCTTCCTTCTGCCTCCTCAGGCGCACCCCGGCGATCCCTGGGAACACAGAGCCTGTCAGGGCCCCAGCGGCACGGCGCCCTGCCAGCGGCGCTGCCAGCCCTGTGGCCACACGGCCTCCTGCCCCGGCAGGGCTCGGCCCGGGCCCTTGCCGCATCCTGCCGCCCCAGGGCACGGCCGCAGAGGGCGGCAGCAGCCCCGAGGGCAGGCGCGGCTCCACGGCGCCGGGCGCGGATGCCGCTGCCGGGACGGGGGCTGGGGCTGGGGCTGGGGCTGGGAGGGAGCCCGGGCTCGTGGCTCACCGATGAGCTTGATGGCCGCCTCTCGCAGGGGCTCCTGTGGGTGCTCCAGGTAGGGCAGGGCCAGGCGCAGGTGTTCGGCCGCTCGGCTCTTGTCGTCTGCCAGCTGGAGAGAACGGCAGGAGGGAGGGAAGGGTTGGCGCGGGCTCAGCCCCTCGGCCGGGCGCTCCCGGCGCCCAGCCCCGGCCTGCGCTGCCCGCACAGCCCCGAGGCCCGGCCAGCGGGCGCCGGGCTCCGGAGGGGGCGGAGGGCCGGGTGCTGCCCGGGGAGCCGCGGTGCCGCCCCGCCCCGCGGCCCCGCTGGGCCGGCGCTCCGTCGGCGCCCGACTCGGGGCACAGGAGCCTGGAGAAGAGCCCGCGCGGCCCCACGGAAGGGAGCGGCGTGTGGGGCGCAGGCCGGAGCCCCTGCGTGCGGCGCTGGGCAGGGGCCACGGCTGCCAGCCCCGCACACCGAGCCCCGCCGTCAGGGGGCTTCTCCAGAGGCCGTCCTTACCACGCACTCGGCGAACTTGAACAGCTTCTCCGTCTTCAGCACGTGCTGGAGGTCGCTCCTCTTCAGGAAGCCGGCCGCACAATGCAGCGTTTCCCGAGAGGCCTGGAGAGCAGCAGAGACGGGAGCTGGCAGCGCAGCCCAGCCCAGGGCACGGGCCCTGCGTCCCTGCGCCAGGGCCAGCAGGAGGCTGCGAGCCGGGAGAGGTGCCCGGGCAGGAGGCAGCCGAGCCCCCTGTCAGGGATGCACCGGCATCACACAACGCCTCACCTTGGCCACGCGCTCGTTCACCTCGTGGCAGTGCAAGTAGAGTGGGAGCAGGCTCTGGCTCACAACTGTGTTCAGTGGCTCTTTGCCCTCATCCGCTACCAAGCCCATCACCTTTTGGAAAAGCTGAATGGAGAGCAGCTGCACGTGGCTGTTGTCCTGAAGGAAAGGAAGCGGAAGAGGCCTCAGCACCAATTTCTCCAGCCCAGCCGGGCAAAAGCCTAAAAATCCCCAGGGCACAAAGTTTCTGGGCAGCAGCTAATGCCCGTGGCACGCAGAGCCTTACGTTTCCAAAGAGCGACAGGAGGAGGTCGGCTAGCTTCAGGGCAGTGGTCCTGCCGATCACGGAGTCTTTCCGCTGGCACACATTGGTGAGCGCAGAGAGGGACATGGCGACCACCTCTCCGTCGGCATCACCAAGCCGCTCCAGGAGGCTTGGAAGCAGGCTGCGTACACCTCCGGCCTGTATGGAACACACAAGGCTGTGCTGGGAAGCCACCAAGAGCTGCAGCGCCAACACCGCCCTGGCTCTGCTAGCCCACCCTGCCGCTGCTGGGCCCAGAGGCCAAAGGCCTGTCCCGAAGCACTCGAGCAGCTGGAGCAGGAGGCAGGAGAGCTGGGAGCAGCTGCCTCAGCTCCTGAAGCCCAGCCAGCCCAAGGGGCTGCTTTCCCCAGCGCAGCTTCAGCCGCTGCCCCCTTCTCACCATCGAGGGCTCCTCGCTGAGCAGCACAAGGCCTTTGAGCGCCAGGTGACGTCTCTGCCTGCACGTGCCCCGCAGGTGCCTTGACATCTCCTCCAGGACACGGCCTGCGCATTCCCTCAGGTCCAGGAACTTGATGACCTGAAAGGCACAGGGCAGTGACAGGTGACCCGAACAGCAGGAGCCCAGAAGCGCACAGGGCCGGGCCCAGGCAGCAGCAGCAGCAGCAGCACAGGGCTCGGGCACCGGCCCAGGCAGCTGCAGCTACAAGAGGGCAGAGGGCTGAGAGGCAGCTGAGCGAGGCAGCGCTGGCTCACCTCCACCAGGAATGCCAGGGAGGGCAGATCCCAGCGTGGCTCCTCCCTGCTTAGTGGCTGGAGTAGGTAGAAGCCAATGCGGGAACAGCTGTGGCCCAAGTGACGGCGCATCTCCCTGTCAGGGGGAAAAAGGCAGCAAGAGCCTGAGGTGGGGGGGACAGTCTTCTCCCAGGAGGTCTAACTCACAGGTCCGGTCTTTCCCCAGTATCTCTGGAGGGGGATGTGGGCGCTTTGGGAGGCGGCCCCTTCTGGGCACCCTCCTCTGCCAGCCTTTTCCAGTCGGCTTGGCCGGCCCTCGGTGACGAGGCCCTCGAGGCCATGAGCACAGGGACTGTGTGGGGCACAGGGGACAAATGTGGGAGAGAAGGGGTTCTCACCTGGCCAGCAGACCCACGGCATAGTGCTGGGTGTCAGCACAGAGCAGCGTGTCCCAGCCACGCTTACGCTCCATAGCCATCATCTCAGTGTTCCACCACATTTGGCTGAACAGAGCCTTCATGGCCTGCACTGCAAACCTGTGTGCAGAGCAAAACCCAGGTCACACGGCGAGCGCTGGCGCCGGCCACAAGGACATTGAAAAGACAGGAGGACTGGCACCTGTTGGGGTTGCTGGGAAGGCCGTGTTCCTCCTGGCACGCTCTCCAGAAGTTAGCAACTTCCACTGGCATCTCTTGTGTGGTGATGACAATGTGGAAGAGGAGAGCAACAAACAGACGGGCTGAATGAAGGAGCACTGCCCTGTGGCATTTGGGCACCTGGACAGTCAGCCACAGCCCCAGAGTTGCCTGCAAAAGAAGCAGCCCGAGACAGAGCTCAGTGCTAAGATGTCCGTGTGGCAGGGCCCGAGGGGAGACGCAGGGGGAGCGACGGGCCTGGAGCCCCCTGAGCCTGCCCTAAGCCAGTGCCTGAGGCAGGGAGAGGACGGAGAGCTGATGGAGAGGCGACCGGGGAGCGAGCAGAGGCCGGTTCCAGAAGCTCACCGCCAGGGCAAAAACGTCCTCGTCGTCGCCATCGGAGGTGGTCGTTGTATGCACAGGCCAATCCTCCATCACGCAGATGAGTGCTGGCAGCACCTTCTCCGCTGTCACAGCCGACGAGCCTATGGCTCTCCACATGCTTGCAGCAGCTCTGTGGGATTGGAGCTCTGTGTCAGGGCCGTCTCAGTCACAGTAGCATGCCCTGTGCAGCTGTGGAGGCCCAGGTGACAGAGCCCTGGTGCCCTGAGGGGCAGGGAGGGAGCATGGCAGCAGGCTGGTGGAACAGAGGGGCCCAAGGGTCCTGGACCGCTCCGCCTGTCTGGCAGAGCCCATTGGACAGGCTCTGCAGGGCAATGGGCCCTAAAGGCTGCTGAGCCCTGAGCTCTCAAGGCAAGTGGGCCCCATACCTGTCACACGTTGGGGCACAGCGCAGGAGGGTCAGCACAACGTCAGCAGGTTGCTCTTCGGCCAGCTTCAGAAAGTCCAAGCGCATCCTGGCATCCAAAGTGACACAGGCCGCCAGTCTCTGGTGAAGGTCCTTCACCATGGCTGGCACCTGGAGGAGGCATGGGGAAGACCTGGAGCGCTGTCCAAGGGAGCAGCTTTCCCCAGGAAGTGCTTCCCCTCCCACCACACTCTCCTGGCCTCCAAGACTCAGGGTCTCTTTTGTGTTGGTGTTTCTGAAGGCCACGCACTCAGTCACTGCCATGTCCGTATTTGCTGCGTCATTGATTGCAGCATCCAAGCGCTGAGCCAAATCTGGGCTGACATTGGGCTCTGCCTGGAGCTCAGTCAGCCTGCGGTCAGGCTCAGCTGTTGCACCGCTTCTGGTCGTCCTACGCCGAATGGGCACGAGCCTCTGGAACATCTGCAGGAGAGCAAAGGACAGGGAAGAGAGACGCGTTCCATGGAGTGCTCCAAGCGCGGAGCTCGGCCGAGCAGTGACAGCAGGCCCAGCCCAGGCGGGGATGGCTGCACGTACCTTCAGTGATCTGCGGAAGTGGCCACGGGTGGGCTTCTTCTCCTGTGTCTGCTCCATGGTTGCATCTGGCAAAGAGCGAGCGTAGCCAGAGCTGAGGGCTTGCAGGAGAGGCCAGAGAAGCCAGCCCTGCTCTCCCCAGGCAGGGACAGCCCCGGGATGCCCCAGGGGATGGAGCACAGCTGCTGCAGGGGCAGCCTCGGCCCCTCTTCCATCCTGTCAGTGGGCGGAATGGGAACGGGGATGGGATGGGATGGGGCCAAGCTGTCCGCAGCCATCGGCCTTGTGGCCCGGCTCTGCCACTCACCATCCTGCTGTGGCTGGAACTGCTCCAGCTCTTGAGGGGGTTGTGCTGGAGCATCTCCAGGGCTTGTATTTCTTCTCCCCCAGCAAACTGTGAAGAGGTCACGAAATCTGCCCGCCATGTCAGCGTCTGGCCTCGAGGGCACCTTCAGACAGATGTCGCTGAGGAAACTAGGGAAAACCCTGAGGCAACAAGTCGTGCAGTTGTGCCTTGAAGGCACCTGCGGCAAAGAAGCCTCAGGAAGGCTGCAGGACAGCAAGTCCTGCACACTGGTCTTGAGGGCTCCTGCCACAACGACAGGAGACTCCTCGTGGTGCTTCAGGTCACCAGATCCTGTGGTCTGGCCGCGAGGGCACCGACCGCAGGGTTGGGAGATGCCTTGGGAAAGCTCCGAGTCACCAAGTCCCGCAGTCTGGCCGCGAGGTCAGCTGCAGGAGCAGCGCTTCGGAAAGGCTCCGGGTCGGGCACAAACGAGCGGGCTGTGTGGGAACTCCTCACAGCACCTCTCTGGCGCGTCCTGTCCCGTGGCGTGCTCCGAGCACTGTGGCGTGGCTGCGTTGTTGCCAGCACCTATGTCACCGCGTGTCACAAAGGCTCCTCGGACACCCTGTGCTGTTCCCTGCCACGGTGACCACGCTGCTGCACCGTGTCACAAAGGGCCCATGCACACCCTGCCACCTGCCCCGGCCCTGCCCCCGCTCCACCCAAAGTGGCCAAGGTTGGAAGGAATCCCTCGGCCCAAGTGTCTAAGAGAGCCCAACAGGACCTTGAATGATTTGATGGCTCGAGCCATCGGCAACCGCTGCCCTGCTCTGCGGGCTCAGGGCGGCAGAAGGAGCCCCCAGGGCTGCCGACGCAGCCGCAGCGGGAAGGGCACGGGGCCTGCCGCAGAAGCTGGCACGGCCTCCCTTCTCTCAGCTGATAATTGTCTTCAACCAAAGTCAGGCTTTCACTTCAAAGCCAGGTCAGTGCAGGCAAACCCTTGGGCAGCTAAGATCTCCAAAAGGCTGCTCGATCCAAAATGACCAATTCTTCTTTAATTTCTCTTTTTGGGTCACTGCTGATCCTCTCCTCCTCTTCCCCCTTCCACTCAGCTGAGTTGGCAAAGGCTGGATTAGCCACTTTATCCTTATGGATGAGCATGGCAACTTGTTTTGGTTTGGGAAGACAGGTATTTGCTAGGTAAAAGTTGGAGGTTTTTTTGGAATGGAGAGCGTAAACTTTTTTTTTTTTTTTAATTATAAATTTACAATTAGAGGTTTTTAGGCAAAGATTTGGGAAATAGGAATAGCAGTTTTTTATTAGTATGTATTACAAAGTAAACAAACAAACCCCCTTCAAATAACTACAGTATTAATAGCAAAAGAAAAACTGTATTAAGGACTTTGAGGGCTTTGTTTTACAAAACTTAGGGCAGTTTGGTTTTGGTGTTCTTGCAGGATTTTTAGAGCAGCAAGCTGAAAGAGTGGAAAGTTTCGGGCTGGTAGCTGGGATGGCAGGGTGTCCCGGCAGCGCGGGGCTGCAGGGTCACTCTGCAGCAAGAGGAGCAGCGCTGAAGAAGCCGAAGGCGGGGCAGGGCTGGCTTAACTCCTGCGGGTGGCAGAGAAGGCTCCGGATTCCGGCTGAACTGGCCAGAGTAGATTTTTGAGGACTGGATTTTTTTTGGCTACAGTGAAACTTTTCCAGTTAGCAACAGTTTAGCCGGTTTTTTTTCTCTTTTTTTTGAACCTCGGGGGAAAAAAAAAAAAAAAAAGGACAGCTTCTAGCTGCTTTAAGCTTTGTTTTTTACTTGCGTGGGGGTTTTTTGTTATTTTGTTTCTGTTTTTGTTTCAGCTAAGTATTTTGAAGTATTTAACATTTGGTTGCTTTGGTAACTTATGGGGAAAAAATTCTTTAGAGAAAGAAGGAACAAACCTAACTCTCAACATTATCTACTTTGAATTTTTTTTCCTACTAACATATTATATTGAGTTTAAACTGTAATATATATATATATATTTATATATATATATACATGCAAATATGGATACAGTCACATTGTCATGGATAGTTTACTTTAAGACAAGGTTTTTTTGAGGTATGCATTGGGGTTTTTTTTTTATTTTTTTGCATTATTTACCAGGCACAACTTGGTTTCTGAGCGAAGACAATTTCACGGATGAGATTTTTTTTGCTGGAGGCAGGATTAATTTAAACAGGTTTTTTCAGTATACTTTTCATGTGTACTATTGGAACTTTATTTTTTGTTGTTGTTTGCACGGGCTTAGATTGGGCAGGATTTGCTCGGTTGGTGGAACTTTGAGTGTTTACTAGCTATGTGGCTTTTGCTAAATTAATACTTTAGGTTTTGAAAGTTTTTTTTACTTAGTGCTTTTAAGGTAGCTTTAAGCAGGTTATTGCACTGTTTAATTTTTTCGACCGCTGGTGCATGATAAGGAATATGGCATACTTACTTAATGCTGTGTTTTTTAGCTTAGGTGCTTATAAGACAATTTTTGAAATGGGTTTTATTGTTTGATTTGAGTTTTTCAGGGGTGTTGTGTTTTCACAGGACTTGTTTTTTTAGGCTCAGGATGGTGTTTTGGACAGTAGCATGAGGCACAGGGTAGGTTTTTAACTATTTAGTGATGGCTTTTCCTATCGTTAGTACATAGCACCTGCCCTGGCGGGTTTGGAGAAGGCTGATGTAGTTAATTTGTTAGGTTTATTTATATTTATATTTGGACTACTGCTTACTATACCATAAGGGCTTTACTTGCTTGGCTTGCTTGATTGCAGCACATGTTTTATAGTTATGGATAACTTGAGAAATACTGTCTATGGTTAAATTTACTTCTTGGTTTTGGGCTCACTTAGAGGTGGCATTTCTGCTTGGATGATTCGAGGCATTATGGGCTTATTGAGCTAGGAACAACTTTTTTCTGTCTTGCTAATTGAAATTTTGATACTTTTATTTTGGCAGCTTGATTGACTTGCTTATTATTTTGCTGTTTTTTATTAGCTTGATTCTTGGGAACATGTGGGAATTACGTGGCGGATTTTTACAGGTAGTTTTTTATGCGAGGGGCAATGTTTTTTTATTCATCAGCAGCCTAGATTTTTTTTTTTTTTATGTTGCAAGTTGGCCTTTTTCTACTTTTTTAGCCAACTCTACGGAGCATTGGCTGCTACTTCCGAATTAGTGTAGAGGTAGAGCTTTGGCTGCTCTTTGTTTTTAGCAATGTCAAGGGTTAATTGGACAGCTTTGAGTTTAGCAAGCTGACTTGATTTTTTTTTTTTCCTTTCAGTGGCTTTTGCAACTTGTTGTGTGGGGTTTTATACGGCTGCTTTCTACTTATGGTTCATTTTTACGATGCAACAGGAACCGTCAATGAAAAGGGCGTAGCGTGGTTTTTTCGCCGGCAGTTGGTTGTACGGGGGAGCTTTTTTTGCTTGTGTCACTTGTTCTTGCTTTTCTTTGTCTGTGAGACTAAAGTTGTTTTTTTTTTTCTTTTCTGGTCAGTTTGTAATTATTTTTAAAATTTATGGGTGATTTGTGTTTTTAATACGGGCGCGCTGTGTGATGAGGGCAGTCTATTTGCTCTATGTGGCGTCGGTGGCATGGTGGGTGGAGGCAAATGAGGATTCGGTACCTTCAAATGTTCACAGAACCATGGAATTCCACGCTGGATGGGTTGGAAGCGACCTTAAATCTCTCATTCCCAAGCCCTGCCATGGGCAGGGACACCTCCCACTGTCCCAGGCTGCTCCAGTCTAGCCTGGGACACTTCCAGGAATCCAGGGGCAGCCACAGCTTCTCTGGGAATTCCATCCCAGCCCTCACCACCGTCCCAGGGAGGGATTTGGGTTATAATATTTGGGTTTGGCTTAGGATATAAAACCATGTCCAGGACGGGTTAGGTAATTTGGGTTTTTTTCCAAAACAAAAATCCCTTCAGAATTGTGGAATTTTATTCTTCCAGGTTCTAGAATGTGCTGAACTATTTGTATGGATGAAATGAATGAAATTATCCCAGATGAAATAATTTGCTGCCAGTTAAGAGCCTGCTGCTATAATTATTTATTAAGCATAGATCTCTTTAGATTGGTGATGTGTTAACCAACACCACAGTGCCACATCTACATAAATTATAAATAAATACATCTATATACGTAGTGTAACCCATGATTGAAGTGATGTTGTGCCTGAATCCCTGATATCACCCACCTTTCCCTCTGGAAGGATTTTTAATTTGAGTATTTCAGGGAGAACTTTCCCCTTTCTGTGTGTGTTAGCCATTGCAGAGTTTCCCTGCAGAAAGCTCCAACCTGTGCTGACATTTTGCTTTCCTTTTTTCCCCTGATCCTGCCTGCCCTTGATTCCAGAGGAGAACAATGGGAGGGGAGTGAGTGCTGAGGGTATTTACAGCACAATCGTGGGAAACGCTCCCATCACCACCGAGCCCTTTTCCTTCCCCTGGCAAATCCTCTGGCTCTGCTCCAGCCTCGGGATCCATGAGCCTCTTCCCTGAGGGAATTGTTATCAACCTGGAAAACTCCTGTATTCCAGTGGCACAAGGAGACATCCGAGATCCACCTTCCTGGTGCATTCAGAAGGTGCTGCTGGGGGAGTTACACTGATCTGAACAGCTCCAAAGGTCAGAGATTTCTTTGTAATCAATTCCTTTTCCCAGCCTTCTGAAGTCTAATGATCAGCTTTCCATGTTTGTTGTGGTGGTTGCAGGGTTTGAGGGGCAGCAGAGTAAATTGGATTTAGGGATAAATTGCCATTTCTTCACAAGACTCTGAAAAGGGAGGGGAGGGATGTTAATATTTCATGTGGCTGGGAGAGAAAACGCCTGGCAGTGCCAGGGGAAGAGTCACAGCACCTGGGCTGAATTCACCCAGGTTTTTTTGGCAGCAATGATCTCATTGCTCATCATGAACGGAACAGAAAACAATTCTGCCCCAGGGCAAGAGAAGCCTGGCTCAGGAGGGGCCATCACTGCAGTCACAGAAGGTTTCAGTGAGCTGGAGAAGGCAACAGAAATGGGATGTGTGCTAAAAGAAATGTGAGGGGGTAGAAGGTCAATACCAAAAATCAAACCAAATTAATCCTTCCTTCTTTTGTTTTTGCTGTGTTTCCATCTGTTTCCATCTTTCCATTTGCTGTGTTTCCAAAGCAAGGAAGGGGCAGGAGTTTAGGAGGGGCTGGTTCAGCTCAGCCTTGCTGATAAAGCAATTTGGGTTTTCCCTCATCAATCTGTTTCATTAACTACAAATGCAGAATTGGAGAAGTTGTTGGATATTTTTGCGTTTTTCTGCAGCTGGCGGCAGGAGACTTTGCTCAGACTGGGGGTTGGGGCTGTCCAGCCTGGAGAAGAGAAAGACGTGGGGAGATTTCATTGGGGCCTTCCAAGACCACAAGGGAGCCTGAAAGAGCTGCAGAGGGACCTTGGACAAGGACCTGGAGCACCAGGAGAAGGGGGAATGGCTTTAAACTACGGGAGGAGAGATTTAGATGGGATCTTGGGAAGGAATTCCTCCCTGGGAGGGTGGGGAGGGCTGGGCTGGAATTCCCAGAGCAGCTGTGGCTGCCCCTGGATCCCTGGGAGTGTCCAAGGCCAGCTTGGAGCCCCTGGGACAGTGGGAGGTGTCCCTGCCCGTGGCAGGGTGGGGCTTGAAGGTCCTTCCATCCCAAATTCCATGATTCCAACCCAAAGATAACCTGGATTGGAGGCAGCAGTGCCTGGGGGCTAAAGCACCTTCCCAGCTGTTATCAGAACAGGAGTTGCAGACATTTTATCCCTGGGTTTTCTTCCTTGTCCCTCAGCTGGGAGGTGATGGGAACGACCAGCAGGAGCTTCCCCAGGCCCTGGGAGTGGGACACTGGGAAGGGGACACTGGGAGTGGGACACTTTGGGAATGGGATACTTTGGGAGTGAGACACTGGGAATGGGACACTGGGAGTGGGACACTGGGAGTGGGACACTTTGGGAGTGGGACACTTTGGGAATGGGACACTGGGAGTAGGAGACTGGGAATGGGACTCTTTGGGATACTGTGGGAATGGGACACTTTGGGAATGAGACACTGGGAATGGGACATTTTGGGACAGTTTGGGAAGGGGACTCTTTGGGGGCAGGTGTGGAGAGTGTGATCAGGCGGGACGCTTTGGGAGTGGCACTTTTACAACCACTATTGGCTTTGTGGTTTATCCTGAGACAACAGACCCAACCATAAATTGTCACTTCAGGGCCAGCATTTAGTGCCAGCTCAGGGAAATGCAGGGTGGTTGTGGCAGGTATTAAACACCCCCAATAAATACTGGAGGAGGATCCCAGGGTAACAATGCCTGCTTGCCAAATCTGTTTGCAGAGCACACAAAAGCAACGAGGAAAACATTGCAACAGCACAAAGGTTTTCTCACAGCTCCACCACAGGCTGCTGCCTCAGCAAAGCTGATTGTTGGTGCTTTTCTTCCAGCCCCAAACTGGGATTGAGCCAGGCCCTGCATCCATTAGGACTGGGATGCTGTGGCTGTAGGATAAACCCCCAGCCAAGCCCCCCAGGGAGCCATTTATCCTGTTTGGAGCCCGTTTATTTTTCCTCCTTCCCCTGAAGATGTGTGTGAGGAGCAGAGATTCAGCAAGGCCCTCTTCCCAGGCCCATGGGATGTGTGTTTCTTTCCCGTTTCCTGGAAGCGCTCGGTGTTTGGGAAGGTTGCTGGGCCACGAGGAGCTGCTGGACACCATCCACAGCCCCTCTCAGGCATTTTCTGCTGGGTGGGACTCCCTGAAAATCCCTTCAGCTTTGTAGGGAAAGCACTTTTCCTACGGGGCACACAGGGTGTGAGGCTGGCTCTGGGAAAGAAATATTCCCAGGGAAGAAAGGCTGGGAACGTGCTGACGGCAGCACTGCTCTTTCAGGTGTCACTGTAAGAAGCTTCTAAAAAGCTCCATTTCTGCTTGGTGGGCAGAAAGTGCAGGAAAAAGTGCTGGGAATGTGTGGAGTAGGAGCTGAAATGATGTTGAGACAGCTCGGGCTGGAGGCAGGAATGCTCAGGAGGGAAGGAACAGGCAGCCTTAAAAGGAAGAGAAAGCTTGAACATGTGAATTCTAGACAAAAGAATTTATACAGAGCTGATGAATTATGACCGATTCGCAGCGTGTTTGGGCTCCTGAAGACACAGATTTGGGGTCCCTGACTGTCAGAGCTGTGCTGTGAATTTTGTGGTGGTGCCATCCCCTCCTCCCCAGCACCCCCAGAGCAGGGCTCAGCTGGGCGTCATCCCACTCCTTATCTCCGGTGCATCTGCTGGCTCCAATTCCCCGCAAGAATCAGATTTGAAGGAGTGACAAAAGCCCTCATCGGTTGTTTCTCCTCTTTTGGTGGGGATGTAAACTCAGAGAATCCAAGGAAAAGAGCCCAGTGCTTCACAGGGCTTGGGCAGAGCCCCAGGGGTGAATTCCCAAAGGAATGAGGAGTCTGTTCCCCAGCAGGCTCCATGTTCAGTTGGATCCAGGGAATTCAGCTGGACATCCTGGAGCCAAGGCCTGCCCCAAAGCTTTTCTTGCTGGGCTGAAACATAAGAAGTGTGAGTTCCCAGTTTGCCAGGCAGCTTAAACAAGGCAGCAAACACCCCACTGCAGGCTGGGATGTTCTGACTTGGCGTGGCTCTCTAAAGCGGGATTTTTATCTGTTCCCTTTCCTGAGGTCACTTTTCTCTCCCCATTTTCCCCGCCCTATCGCTTTCCAGAGCCATACCCTTGGCACTGGTTGGCAAATGTCAGATATTTCGACTTGGAGTTGTGTTTTCTATGAATGTTTTGTGATGTGGATCTCAAATTTCCAGGAAAAAAAAAACCACCACCAAACAAACAAAAAAACAAACCCAACAACAACAACAACAAAAAACAGTATTTACGTTCCAGATAAGGAAAAAAAAAGGAAAAATTCATTCCTTTTTTCTTCAGTTTCTTCTAATCTGACTTCATCTCCTGGTTTCCATGCAGGGAGTGGTGGAGGCCCCAGCCCTGAAAGTGTTTCACAATCCTGTGGATGTGCTGGGTTAACAGCTAGGCTGATGCTCCTGGAGGTCTTTTCCAACTTTAGGGATTCTGGGATGATTCTAAAAGGACAAAGAACTGGTGGTTCCAAAGGGTTTCAGCTCCTCTGGCTGTAACCCAAGCAGATTCCACAGGAGATGTGCATGGCCAGGTCAGCCTGGTGGGATTTCCTTCCCCATCCAAGGGGAAACTGGTTCCTATGTGCAATCACAGTCATTTACATCTTAGTATCTTTGGGAATGTTGTTCCCAATGGAAGCAGGGAGAGGTAAAATCCCTGGCGGCCTTCCCAAGTCTCTGGGATCCATTCCTCGTGCTGGTGGTCAGGGGTGGGTGGAATTCAGGATTTGCCCAAATGGAAGAACTAAAAATAGAAAGAAACCAAGTTGTGAGGGAAAGCTTCTCACAATTTCCACTAAAACAATCCGAGAACTTGCTTTACTCATTTCCTTCTGCTCAAACCAGGTTCTTGTCAATGAATCCTGTTCTTTTTCCTCCTTCTCAAGGAGCATGTGGAGCCCAGGCCCAGCTGTGACTCAGGTGAAAGCACAGCACCATTTTTCCTGCCTCGGGGGAAGAAGGTGAGTCCTGGAGGTCCCCTAAGAAATGACCAAATTTTGCAAGCCAAGGAAGCTGGGATGAATCTTTCCTTGAAACTCTGGGCTGGGAATAATTCCCTTCACATTTCCTGAGTGGGGATGAGCTGGTTGTGGTGCCAGGAAAGGCCAGGGGAATATCTCAGATACTCACCTGTAGGATTTGTGTTTTATACACTTGGCATTTGTGGGGAACAGCAAGGCGAACACACTCGTTTCCTTCTCTCAGGCCGTGAATAACACTGAGGAAATTGTTTGCACTTGGAAACCACAAGGTGGGGAGCTCAGGGACATCAAAATGCAAAGAATTGTAATCTGTGGGTGAAACTCTGAAATCGAGTGTTGAGCAAGTTGCTTCTAAAGGAAACAATATATTTTCAGAATTAGATCACTAGGGATTTTTTTCTGCTGCGCAAAATAATTTCTCATTCACTCTTTGAAGGAAATAAAGAAGAAAATTGCGTTTCACCTCCCTCTCCAGCTCCTTACTTTAATGTATACCTAGGCAGAATTTCTTGTCCTCTAATTTGAATTATCAGTTTGTGAAATGATTTTTTCCTCTCCTCTTCCAGCTTGTTTCCAATTCTTTGCCTATAAGGAAATGATTGTGCTCCCCCTTTCCCACCCTTTTCTCATCCAAATTAGAGCTTTTTGTCATTTTTTCCCCCATGGTATCACTTTCTTGGGTTATGAAGCAAAGCCTCATGCTCTGAGATAAACCTGGATACGTGGAGATGACTCAGGATTATTGGAATAATTGTGACTTTTCTTTTTGGGTTTTATTTTAAACCATCTCAACCCAATGAGAATATTTAACACAACCATGTCAGCTACAGGGGTAGAATTTAATTGAATTTCCTCAGATCCAAGGCCTGGCAGAGCTGCTGAGAAGGAATTCCACAGAGGGGAGGAATTAATCTAAAAGTGAGGGATCAGGTGTATCAGCAAAGGAATTCAAGTTGCGGAAACAAGGGGAGCACTGAATCAAGTTGTCTGCTTGGGAAATTCTCCAGGCTGCAGCAGAGAGAAGGAAAGAAACCCAGCCCCCCTCAGCCAGGTCTTGGAAAGTCTCCAGCAAAGTTCAGGCACTGGAGGGCAGAGGAAATGCCTGAGGAGGAACTTCTGGATGTGCAGAAAACGCTCAGCCCTGGGCGCGGGAGAAGCAGGAGCCTGCCTGGAGCTCTGCCCTTGGGATAAAGAACTGAGGGAGAGAACACAGAGCTCAGAGGGGACAGCAGGAGCCTGCAGTGAGGAGCTGCTGGGCTGTCCCACAGCCCTGGATTTGGGAACAGGATGGTTTCTGTGTCAGCCCTGCCACGTGGGGAGCAGTTCCCTGTCCCATCCATTCTGTGCTCCCAGAGGATGAGGAGCCCTGGTGACAACCAGCTCTCCTCGGCCCTCAGCCAGAGAAGGGAAGCAGAGCCCTTGCCCAGGCTGGGAACTTCCTTCACTCCCAGCCTGGGTGACACCAACCTCCAGCATCTGATTCAGGATCAAAGCTTCCTCCTGCAATTCCAGCCCTTAGCGACGCAATCCTTCGTGTCCATCCCGCTGGAAGAAACAGCAGAGTTTGAAGGAGTTTAAATCTTTTCAGAATGCATCTTTTCAAAGGTGAACTACCCAGGAAATGCTTTGCTTCAGTGGCTCTCAGGCAGCTGCAGTTGTTCAGGATTTCCACCAAATAACCTGGAAGATCCTCCAGGAGTTTGTGTATCCTGAGGAAAACAGGCACAACAGGAAAGTTTGTGCATGGAGCCAAGTTCAGGTGTTACCTAGAAATTCAATTCTGGTCCCCAGAGCCCAAAGCTCTGAATTCCCAGGATCAAGGAACCCCAGACTGGTTTGGGTGGGAAGTGACCTTCAAACCATTCCCCACACCTTCCACTGGACCAGGCTGCTCCAAGCCCTGTCCAACCTGACCTGGAGCATCAAAAAAAAAAAAAAAGAAAAAAAAAAAAATTCCTCCTGGAAGTCCTGGCTCAGCTGAGAAGCTGCACATCATTATTGGTGCTCCTGCACTCTCCCAGGGGGTGTTTTTCACTCCATTCCCTGAGCTGGCTGCTGGAGAAGGAGCCTGGCACCAGCTGCCCTCGGGAAAAGCTGTGAATTTTGGGGAGGATGCAGAACAGCATTTAACAGTGTGGGACAGCCATAAAGCCACCCTGCTGGTGTGACTCAGCAGAGGCAGGAGCTGTTTGCTTTGGCACAGGAGCTTCCTCAGGCCAGGATCTTTGCTCTCACTGAGATTTGTGGGGCAGAAAAGCTCTGTCAGCCTCTTCCCAGCACTCTGAAGACATCAGACTTGTCTTGGGATGGTGCATAAAGGCCCAATAACATTCGAGTGACACAGAGAGGTTTGTAATAACCCATTCCTCAGCACACGGAGTGATTCAGAACTGTTTGCATGCCTGTGTGGGACAGATCCTTCATCCTCTGAGGGGAAAACGTGAGATTTTTCCTCCAGAAACTGGATAATGGGGTACTGATGGTGGAGTCAATTTGATCACGTGAAATACAGCTCCTGCTTGGCTGCAGTTTTGAAGCACCTTCCCAAAGACAGCAATAACTCTGAGGAGCTGAACCCTGAGACTCATCCTTGTCTCCTGGGAGTTTTTACTGCCCTCAGTGCTCCCTGCACCTGCACTGCAAGGAGGGCAGGATTTTATGGCCCCTCGAAAGTCCTGTACACAGCTTTTCCTGCATTTACTGCTGCTAAACACAGCCTTTGTGGGATCATATGGCACTTTAAGTGCTCTGATTTACAGAGAGGCAGCAACTCCATCTGTAACAAACATCCTAAAGCTGAGTTTAAGAGCGATCCACTGTATTTATTTGGTACATAAACACTCCCCTGCAATGCATGTGCCTGAACTCACGGGAACATCACGGGCACAGCAAGGTCACAGCCCAGGTGAAGGTGACAGGGGAGAAAGGCAAATCTTGGGAATTAGCAAATGGAAAACCGTCCTTTTCTCCTGGTAAATATTCCGGATACGTAGCTGAGATTTCTTCCTCTCTGATAAAGAGCCTGGTGTTACACAGAACAAGAAAAAGACAACCCCAGGCTTGGTTTAGCTTTAGCTTTCCAAAGTTATGCGTTTTATCTGTGGACAGAAATTGTTTCCCTGGAATTGGGAAACTCCAGGTGGCTCTGCGAGGTCAATTATCCTTGAGCTCCCTCAAGTGGCACTGAAACCTTGGGGTTTGTCACAGAAATCTTCGAGTTTCTTACAAAAAATCCTCGAGTTTGTCATAGAAATTCTCGAGTTTGTCATAGAGATCCTGGAGTTTGTCATAAAAATCCTCGAGTTTGTCATAGAAATCTTGGAGTTTGCAATAGAAATCCCCGAGTTTGTCACTGCAATCCTCAACTTTGTCACAGAAACCCTCGAGTTTTGTACAAAACCCCTCGAGTTTGTCACTGAAATCCTTGAGCTGGTCCCTGAAACTTCCCAATTTGTTGCACAATTCCTTTCCTAACGAAGCCCTGTCATTTGAGCCCGTGTTTTTCACAGCAGCTGTAGCAAACGGAGATGCTCGGGTTTCCAGGAATCGAAACCACTTCAGAGCAGTTGAAGGCGATCCATTTAATAACACAGTTCTCTTCTGACAGATCTCTGAAAAGACACGGATCAAGGGAAATGAAGCGTTTTATGTCCAAGAGGAGTTTGCAGCTGATTCCCAACATGATACCTGCATGTTGTGAGAAGTTGTTTTGACTTTTTTTTCTTTTTCTGTGGTTCCTTCTCAAATTCATGCCTGAGTCGCTGGAAAGTGAACGTGTTGTTCAACATCTCAGGTAAAACTCAGCCCTTTGCTTTCTACACCTTGAAGAGGTAAATAAATCCTCTGGCTTCAATCCAGAAGTTTTTTAACGTGGTTTTGCCTCGTTAAAAGCACATTTTATTTAAGAAGAACATCTTTTAATCAGAAAGCAATTGATGGGCACACAGGATTCAGGTCGTTTTTGGTGTAAGGCGATGAAATTTGATAGCAGACTGGAGCTTTTCACAGTAAAAAAAAAATAGCTTTTTCAAGGGTTTGAATAATATGGCAAGAACCTTTTGGAGCAAAGAGCTCAAGAACAAAATGACTTTGGAGAAGAGAAAACTTCCAGTGTTTGAAGGAGCTACAGGGAAACCGGAGTGGGAGTGTTCATCAGGGACTGCCAGGACAGGAGGGAATTCATTTCCACTGTGTGAAAAACGAGCTCCACTCTCTTTTCAAATGTTTATGAGTTTAAGAAAAATTAAAGACAGACAATTAGGAGACATAAGAGCAAACGTTTCAGCTGGGGTGCCTCACCAGAAAGCAACGCCCTTCTCTTTTCAATGGCTGTGTTTTTAAGGATTGCTGTTTGACATATTCAATAGATATTAAAACCTTTTGTTTGTTTGTTTTAAGTTTTGCTAATTATCTTATTTGATCGATTTGTTTGTGGGCCTTTTTATTGTGTTTGGTAACATGGGTTTTGGCTGGTTTTATTTTGATAGAGAAACTAGAAATCCAGCAGCTTTTATGTAGGGTGATGACCTCTCCCTCATAATTGTTGGCTTGGTCACTCTCAGATGTCACAAAGAAAAAAATGAATTTTTCTGCTATTCACACTCTGTCCCAATCAGAAAATAACTCATCAGCTTTCTAAAGATTGACATTTATCTTTACATTGACACTTCTGAGAGGAATGACAGGTTAGTCTTTACAAACAAACTCTGGGTCTGCTGGTGGATAAAACCAGCACTGAGAGAGAAAAGAAACAATGGGAAGGATCCCACTGATTGATGAATGGAAAAGAAGACGTTTGCCTTCACAAACAAACGGTGGGTTTGCTGATAAATGAAAATGGATGTTGAAAGATGAAAGAAACAATGGGGAAACCCCATAAATTCCATAAAAATTCAAAGTTTAAAGGGGGTTGTATGTTAAGGAGGAATTTTGGGTATTGGGCACTCTGGGAAGTATGTAACTCTCAAGTACCTCAGGCAACGGGGGAAAAGAGGGAAACTTCTGCTTCTGCCCCAGCCCAGGGGCATTTGTTATTTCTATCACCTGCTAGTTTGACACCATGAACCATTCTGGTTTTACCTAAGATGTGAATCATGAGCATTGTGGTGCTTTTTTGTCCACAATGTGCTGTTAAGAGCAAGAACACGCTGTTCTTACAGCTGGGATGGTGGCTGTTCTACACCATTGATTCCACACTGCATGACTAAAGAAAATCTCTCCTTTTCCTTACTAAGTTGAAGCTACAGCTTAGTGCAAATAGGTGTTAAAAGAGAATGAATGCAATAATCCCCCTTTTCTTTTTTGGTCTGTAGTGGATACCCCCTTGAAGAATCCAGAACAACTCCAAAATGTTGTGCATACAATGAAGAAAAGGGAACACTAAATTCCCTTTGGATGATGAGGTTAGAAAACCTGTTTGAATCACTGTCACTGTTTCTCACCACACCTAATGTAACTAACAAGAAATTCAGCTGATTTTCTCTGTGAAAAACACAGTTCAGTTTTTGTTAAAATCTTAAAAGTTTAATAATAAACAATAAGACAAGAAGAGACATAAGAAAAGCAAAATGACAGACATCTGGGTGCCTGGTGTTTCCACTCAAGGCACGGCTTGCCAACAAAGGACCTTTAAATACCATAGGTATGGCATATTCATACATTTCATCCGCGATTTAAACATTCCTTTTGACTTTAGGTGTTTCTCCTTAATTGCAACTTCTCTCCCCCACCATTCTTTCCTGCACATAAAGTTTTTGTGGCTTCACAAAGTCGCAAATCTCTTGATAACGAAGGCAATAAATTCTTCTTGTTGGAGTCCTTGGTGTCCTTGCTGTTATGTCTATCCACATGAGAGGCTGTGAGTAATTTCTTAATTGCTTCTCCCATTTGTTTTGTTTGTTTGTTTGTTTGTTGGTTTTGGTTCTTTTATTTTTATTTTTTGAGCTAGTTACAAAAAGCATCTGCTATAGCCTAAAAACTGTATTTATCCCACTACTACAAGAGGGTATATTACTGTAGCATAACTTTCTACCATAACGCATATAAGATTCATTTTCATATTTGTAAAAAGCCAAACACTTAGTATGTATTTATAACAACACTGAGGCAGTTTTGCAATGAAGCAGCAGCGTGTCATGGTGCTAAATAGGAATTTGGCATTACCTCTAATGTTCACTGCTACAAAGTAGAGCAGGACACAGCAAGGCAGACTGGGTTAGCACAGTCATTCCTCCCCTGCCCTTCCCTTCCTCCTGCCCATCCCATTGTCTCCTCTGCAGAAGATGCAGGCTATGAAAACAAGGCAAGATTGCCAGCTATTTTTCTTCTGCCACAGGATATGTTAGACACCGTGTTTTTTCAAAGGACTGCATGTGCCTCCCCCCAGCTTGCTTCTTTCTCATTCTATAAAAGAAGAGAGCTGAAGGAGTTTCAGGCATGTGAGTGCCTGACCTCTCTTTCCCTCTAAAGGCTCTGCCTCCCAAAGCCCTGGTTACCTGCTGTGCTTTGGCACGAGAGCCATTCCAGCCCGAAACACAAGGGCAGTGGACTTCAACTGCAAAGCCTCTCTCTGCAATGGGATTGCTTTGAGCCTGCAGCCTCCATGGGCAAGGGCTTTGTGGGGCAGGGGCCATCACAGCCTGTGCCCTGCACACAGAGCCAGGAAAAGCAGCAGATCCTGCTGGCTTCTGCTGCTGCTGATCCGAGCAGCAACTCCCCTGGGAGTTCCTCCAGGGAACTTCACACCAAGGGCTTCCATCACTGTTGTGGCTGTGGGAACTTGTTGCTTGCCAGTTCTTCACCATCCTTGTGGATTTCTGAGCATGTCAACACAGGTGTCCATGGCCCTTCCTTCATCGCCAGCCTGCAGCACTCACAGCCCCTGCGGCCTCCCCCTTGCTGCAGCTCATTTGCAAAGTGCTGCCAAAGGCAGCGGAGCTGGCTCAGGATCCCTGTTGGCTCCTGGGCTCCAGGATGACCTTCAGAGGGACACTTGGAGCGCTTCCTGAAGAGCTGCCCGTGGCATGGTGGGTGGATTTGCCCTCCCTGGGTGGCTCTGGTTGGAGCTGGATGCTCCGTGGAGTCCCAGAGTTTTCTCAGCTGCCTTTGCAGCGAGTTCTCAGCCAAGGTGTGGCTCTGCTGCCATCCCAAATCTGCACCTGCCCTGCCCAGCCTGAGTGCAAGTGGGGCATGTGCTGGGCATGGATGAAGATTTCCACGGCCAAAATCCTCCAGGATTTACAACTGCTCATTGCTCCGGACAGCACAAATCACAAAACACCCATCACAGTTGACAATTGTAATTTCTTGCAGATTCCTACAGCTGCGCTGCTGATCAACAAATACACCAGAATTGATTTCACATGGAAAATGTCATTTATTACAAATCGCTACACCCGTGCTGACAATACAGAACTATGCTGATGTCAATTTAAGTTTAAAAAAAGGAATTTATTAGATTTTTACAACAATGCTATGTAAAAATATAGAAATATCCACTTCAGTTAAGAAAACCTTAATTTATTGCCAACATCTACAACAACTCACTAGACACAAAGATCAATTAGGTGTTTAGCAACTTAATTTATTACATATTACTGCAAGCCTAAAGCCCATCTAGGAATACAAAAATATCAGTATTTCTATCTAAACAGTCATCTACAAAGATCTCAATCGATACAATGACACAACTATACATCTCCATACATGTTTAAATAGAAAGATACACCCAGATACACCCACCTCAAAATACAGAAGTCAATACACATATGTAAATAGAAAACTAGATACATTTACTTCTAGGAATACCAATATACCTATTTAAAGAGCCATATAACTCCAACTGCATAAATAGAAATACCTACACAACTGTATTCATAGGAAATAGAATTAAAACACACATAGAACAGCGTACTTACATATACATATACTTACATCCATATATACATATGTTATTACAAAGATGTATGCATATGTACAGACACATATATATGTAGCATACATTTATAAATATACCAAGATACATACAGAAATAATCCTATACAAATAGTAACTTGCATATATAAATATCCATGTAATTATTCCTCTCTATGCTACAGTCCATATATCTTTAAACAGAAATCTAAGCAGAGGTATTCCAGTCACCCCATCTTCAAAGCCTTTCACTCTGTTCTTGCTTCCTCCCCTGCAGAGCAGCACCCCTGGACAAGGACAGCAGATGGCACATGTGCGAAAGCAAAGGGAACACTGAGTAAGAATCCAGATGTTTCCCTTGGCAGCACCTGCCCTTCAGTCAGGGAAGGGAAAATCTCAGCGCCTCCCCAGGAGGGTGAGAAAGAAAAAATTTGGCCAAAGCCCACGGCCAAAGCCCAGGCCACCCTCACCCCCAGCTGCCTCACCGGCCCTGCAGCCTCAGCCGGGCTCGGGGCTGGCAGCAGCAGCTCCCTGGTCCCTGCTGGAGCTGGTGGCCTTCAGCTTCTCCCTGCTGCCTCCTGTCACTCTCTGCCTGTCCTCAAGGTCTGCAGGGCAGCCGTGGCAAAAGTGGAGCCTCTGGAATTGGTTCCAAGGCCTGGCAGAGCTGCAGGCCCGCAGCCCTCTGTGCTCCCTGCTGGCCCCCTCCATCCCCTCAGCCCCACCGTCCCCTCGGCAAACCCCCGGCCCCCTTGGGTTTCTTCAGCCCCTGCCAGTCCTCTCACCCCACTCAATCCCTTCTGACCCATCCCGGCCCCTTAGACCCCCCTCAGCCTGCGCCCCTTCCCTGTCACCTCAGTGCCACCATGGCCCTCTGCTCCCCCACAGCCCTCAGTCCCCCAGCAGCTCAAGGTCACCGTCCCTGCAGCGTCAGCGCCTCCTCGGCCCCCTCAGCCCCCTGTGTCTCCCCGTCCTTCAGCAGCTCCTCAGGGGACAGTGCCTGGGGCCACCGGCAGCTCCCAGCGCTCCAGGGACACCCGGGGCTGGAACTGCTGCTCCGCCCGGCCCGGCCGCCAGCTCGGACCCAGCACAGCCACAGGGGACACAGGGGGCACAGGGGGAGAAACAAGAGCTGAAACAGGCAGCTGAGCGGGGAAAGAGGTAAAAATGCAGCCTAGGCCTACACAAACATCAGTCTCTCCATCTGTATCAACTCACAGACCAAGGCAGAGCGTTTGCTTTGTGATGTCAGGGCACGGTTGTCACGTGGTCGTGGTGACATCACAAGGTTGCCTTGGTGCACGGAAGGCCTCAGGGGTGTCAGAGCAGCTCTTGGCCTTGCTCAGTGCAGGAACTTGGTCCTGTGCTTGAGGCTTTTGTCAGGGGGCAGCTGCTGACTGACAGGAGACTTCTTTTAGCTAGCGTTAGAGCGCAGTCTGCAAACTTGCACAGCAGTTGCCACAATGATTGGGCAACTCGCCGCTGCAGTTTTCACTGTTTATGGAGTTGCCTATTCCTGCTATTTCCTAACTAACCTGGCAGGTAAGTAGAGGTTTTCCCTGAGTGTCACCTAACCTGGTTTTTGTGTCTTCCTGCTCTTTCTTAGTGACTGAGTTCATTTGGAAACAGAAAGGCCATCCAGATGCCGCTTGGGTAAAGCTCCTGTCAACATGTTCAGCTCAAAAGGGGGTGTGTGTAGCCACGGCCGTGCGGGCAGCATTTGCAAGGGAGCCTGCAGGGGTTGCGTTCCCTCTGTTGGAGAGTCTGTGGCAGCAGAGTTTGCCAATTCCTCCCTTGCTGGGTCAAGCAGGACAACTTTGAAAATGTAGACTGGGAGGCCTTGGAAGGTCTTCTAAAAATGCTCTGGTTGTCTCCAGTTTTCTCAAAGCATCTGCTTCATTTTCCCTTGCCCACTGCAGGTCACCTGAGCCGGGTATTCAGAGGTGCTGATCCCAAGGTGAGTAAGGAAAGAACATTTGATGTTCTTGGCGTTTAAGAATTGTGCAGCAAGCTGTGAGCTTGGCCTGTGGCAGTAGAGTGTAGAGGGCCAGCTGAGTAGGCTGCAAGAAAATCCATTTCCATGTCTACAGCAGCAAGAGCAAAGGCATCACTGCCTATTTCCTAATTTTCCATTTCAGAGCTTTAAAAGAACTAAAAGATAAGTTTTGCAGAGAGAATGTGCTTCCTGATAGTAGTCAGGGGGGAATATGTAATTTGGAGCAATTTGCAGTGTCCAGTTGAATCAGCCCATTAGAATTTAGTCTGAGGGACTTAGAATCCCCTTGCTCTGCAAGTTGATGATTTGTGCTTAGTAGAGCTGGTTCTAGAGCTGAAGAGAAAGAAGGTTCTAAATGATAGGTCATGGCCTGTGTCTAACGCTCCTGTCTGTCCACAGATCCCAGAACCAAGAGCAGACTCTCCTCTGGCTTCCTCTGCTCCTGGACGAGAAGGCAAAGAGGAGCCAAATGACTACAAGGCTCCAGCTGTGGTCACACCACAGCCGCAACTTTCCAAGACGGTAAGTGCCACTTCTGGAGGGCGCTGTCTTTAGTGCGAGGCAGAGCTGCAAGTTTCTGAGCAGCCAGCTCTTGCTGTTGGTGGCTGAGGATGCCGAGTGCTGCAGTCCTGCCAGACCTAGCCATTCCCCTCAGCCAGTGACAGCTGGAAAATGGGCTTTGAGCTGCCATGTTTAGGCCCCAGCTTGCTGGGATTCTGATAGAGGCCAGCCTGGAGCAGGAAGGTTCCCTGTCTGCAGAGGAGGGAGCATGTCAAAGGCACTGTGCTCAGCCTTGGTGGATACGTAGGGGACGCTGTGGTCTGGGGACACCTGTCCCCCTCCACAGACTCGCCAAGTACCCACAGGCACAAAAAGTATTGATGTGACAACACAAGCTTTTTGGGGCGGTTTGTCCCCACGAGCTTCTTGGCTGTGCTTACCTGGGAGCATTTCAGAGACACACTGGGGACGTGGAGTTTCTGCTTCAAGTCAGGGATTTTGGTGCCTTGGTTGCCAGGTTGTTCTTTTGGTAAAATGGAAGCAGAGGTGGGCAGGGAAGCAGAAAGAAGTGGCTGAATTAATGTGAATTGTGGGCAGAAAGGTGAAAAAGCTGAGCTTGACAGCAGCTCCCAGTCACTGGCTGACAGCACCTTCCTAAGGGCTTGCATTTAAAATGGGATCTGGGGCTAATCTCTGCCAGCCACTTTTCTGACACAAACTCTTTTGTTGTCTCAGATCTCCACAGGCTCTTCTATTGAAGCTGCAGCAGCAGGAGCAGCAGTGTCACCTGAAGGGGCCTGGCCTGCCCCAGCTGAGCAGTGGAGCCTGGGCAGTTCCTTCATCTCCAGCACTGAAAAAGCTGCTGCTCAGCAACAGGAGATGGAGTATGATGAGGATGACTTCCTGGGGTTCATGAGTACGTCTTGTGTCTTTCTTCTCTGAGGGACAGTGTATTGTGAGCACGTGTCAGCATAGCTGGACCCAATGATCCTCCTCATCTCAGTGCCCTTTGTGATTGTACAGCACAAGTCATTGAAGCTGCTTCTTGCCCAGAGCAGCTGCCCGTCCTGTGCCCTCAGATAAGACCTGGTGGGGCTGAGAAGAGAGCCCAGCTGACTCTCTGCCTCCCATCACCTGTTGGCACAAAAGGGCACTGACGTGCACCTGGGTATGTCTGCTCTCCAAGCCAATCCTGCTGTGTCCTCAGTGGGGGCAGCAGCTTGGAAGGGGCTGGGTGTGGCCGTGCCTTCTTGCCATTGCTTATCAGTGCTGGTGCCTGGGCTTTGGCAGCTTTGTGGCGGTGGCTGCCCTGGCCCTGAGGGCTGGTGTGAGCGCCGAGGCTGGAGCCTTCCTTAGCTGGGAGAGTGCCGCTGCCGGCCGGCCGCTGCAGCGCGGAGCTGCCCCGAGGCAGCAGCCCCTGCTCTGGGCCGGCTCCTGCGCGGCCTGGGCTGGGCTCACAGAGGGTCAGCATCTCCTCTGGGCAGCTGTCCGTGTCCCGCCGGCACCTGAGGAGCACTGCTGTCCTTGCTGCCCTTGCCCGCTGCGGGAAGGTGGGCACGTGTGCGGGGCTGAGAGGGCGAGTGCAATGGCAGGGACTGATCCCTGCTGTCAGGGGCAGGAGAAGCAGTGTGGTTCTTCACGTGGGCCACGGGCAAGGGCGTCTTCCAGCTCAGCCTGCTCATCAAGGGTGAGGGTCCTGCTGCTGAAGGCCCCTTGGGGTTGTTTAGAGCATGAGCTGCTTGGGTTTACAAAGGGAAAGGCATTCCTTTGGGAAACTGCTGCAAGGTGGGGAAGATGCCCTCCTCTCCTGCGAATGCATCTCCCTGTGCTTTGTTTTCTGCCAAGGCATCTCTTCAAAGGACTGTAGAAAATCATTCTCTGTGCTGACCTGCTTGTACTGCAGAGCTGCCTGTCTTGTTGCAATTGTTGTTGTTGTTGTTGTTGTTACCCAGCTGGCCACAAAGGACTCAGAAGGCCAGACTGTAGAGCCCCAGCAGGGCTGCCTTTTGTATCTCTTGGATAGTGGGATGTCTGCTTTCAAGTGAGCATTTTGCATTTTGTTTCCCTCAGGGCAAATGGTGAGCACAGAAAATCCCCGGAGGAAATACACCGAAAAGGAAATTGTTGGCAGAGGGTGAGTCCAACCACAGTTGCTTCTACACAGTCATGGGGCAGCTGATTTGCTGCTGGAATATCTGTCAAGTGTGAAGTCAGGCAAGCTGCAAACATATTCAGACACGCGGGTTAGTCTGCCCCATCTCTCAGTACCGGCCCGAATTTGGAAGTGTGGTCAGAAGGCATTATCAAAGACACTTCTATTTCATTGCCAGAAACAGCAACCTACCCCCTATCATAGCAGTCAGATAACACTTCTCAGGAGCATTTCTTCCCAAGAGTTTGCTGAAGGAAATAGTCTGTGGTGAGGATAAAAACCGCCCAGTTTAGAAACTGAAATCCAGGATGAAAGAATCACCTGGCCTTTGGAGCTGAGGCACTAAACCCCAATGCTTCAGAAACAGGCCCAGTGCCCATGCACTGGAGAGGAACATGCATCATCTGCCTTCTGGCAGTGCCCTCCTGCATGCTGCAGGTTGGAGGCATTTCCAGCAGACATCTCCTGTCTGGGCTGGCTTTCACTCCAAGGTCTAAATGGCTTCTCCTTTCTTTGCTGCTGTTTTGTTTCTAGGGCTTTTGGAGAGGTTTGCAGAGCCATCGACACTGCCACGGGCGGAGAGGTAAATGTCAAGAGCCCCTGCAGATTCTGCTGCTCTCCAGGGCTTTCCTGTCTCGTGTCAGCTGCGGCTGCAGCTGTGGCTAGAGCTGTGCTGCAAAGGCACAAGAAGCACAGACTGGTGCCAGCCTGCCAACTGCATTTGGGGCAGTCTTTGTCCTGCTCAGCTGCCAGAAGGAAGGCAAGGAGGACAGCGGTTCCTTTCAGAGAAGGATGCTCTCCCTGGCTCTCAGATGCTCCAACAAAGGAGCATCTCACTGCTCTCTGGGGCTACGGCTTCAGAGTCCTGAATTCTCATTTCTGGCTGCCAGCAAATACATCTGAATGTTCCTGGCAGTTCCTTAGCCACCTGCAGTGCTGCACTTGGGAACTGCACGTAGGGAGAGATCTGCAAGGTGTCCCTAAAAGCCCCAAGCCCTGCCTATAGCCCGAGATGTATCCACAGAGTACCAAGTCACGCATTACTTCTTCTCAAGTACAGACAGACAGAGAGTGTGCTCAGAGCTTTGGGGGGGTGAGAGTTGACACACCATTGCTAACAAGTGGACAAGGCAAAATGTGGTCAGTGGCCACGTGTCCTGGATCTGGCCCCCAAAGGAGCAGAGAAATGGGCTGTAGGAATGTCACTTCCTAATTACTCCTTTGTCTAATTACAAGGCACTTTGGCACGGCTTGGCGGTGTCATTGCAAAATCTCTCTCCCCATGTGTGTTTTGGTCTCATTCCTCCAACTTCTAAAGTTACTGATTTTCAATGTCATTCTAGGTGGCTATCAAGAAAATCTATCTTCGGGGACCGAGCGAGATGGAGGATATTGTTACTGAAATCACGGTCATGAAGAGGAATATGAGTCCCCATCTTGTCCATTATTTAGACGGGTGAGTGGTCATGGTCTCATCCCATGAAGGTTTGTTTACATAGTAAAAGTATGCAAGGTTAAAACCCCACTTTGGACACTGGCAGAAAAGAAAGCTGTTAATTATTGCTTCATTATTATTTCTCTACTCATCTCCAATGGATGGGAAGAGAGTGCAGTTTATCTCCGTGAGTCATCCCTGGCTTTCCAACACATAGTTGAAAAATTGTTCAAAAACCTGCATCAACTCTACCATAAGAAGTCAGTACCCTGTAAGTTGGCTGCCTCCATGTTGTCTCAGGATGGATTTTTTAAGGTTTCTTCAATGCTGATGAAGCATGCTAGGGAGGATTTCCCTTGGATTGTTGCCCCTCTTTTCCAGGGCTGGCCATGCCAGGAACACTAGGTGCTTCTTTCCAGAAATACCACGCGGGACAGGTTTTTCATCTTGGCTGTTACTAAACTGCACTTTTTGATTGCTGGCCATCAGAGACATCTCCTTTTGACAGATGTGCTGTTCTCCTTGAGACTGCACAGACTGCAAACAACCCACAGCCCGGAGGGAATGTCTTTAATTCTTTTAATTCTGTCCTTGTCACAAAGCAACCCGGAAACAAGAATCAAGCAAAGGAGCCAACGAATGCATGTTCATCTGCATGGCCTTGTTCCCTTCTTTCAGCTACCTTGTGCATGAAGAACTGTGGCTGGTGATGGAGTACATGGATGGAGGCAGTCTTTACGACACAATCCAAAAGACTCGCCTGACAGAAGACGAGATTGCCATCATCAGTCGGGAGGTCAGTCGGGGATCCCAGCTGTGCTTCCCAGAGCTTGGGCAGGATTGTCTGGGAAAGGGGCTCAGAACAGGAGCGATACCATGAGCCAGGCTTTGTTTCTGTGTGGCTGATATGCTCTGGGCAAGCAAGAGCCTCTCAAATGAACTGCCTGCCAGTGCCCCTGCACTCACTGGACTCTGTTCTTGTCCTCTTGTCTCCTGCTGTTGCATTTTCACTCTGGCTCTTGTATTTGCTCTTCTCCATCTTGCCTCTCTAAACTTTGGTCTGTTGGCACTGCATTCCTTGCCTGTAAAAGCAAAGGTGGTGATGGTGGGAGCATTTGAAAGGAACAGCAAAGAAGAAAGAGAGACTCATTTCTCTGAGTCCTCAGCTGGAAAGGTTAGCAGTGCAGCCAGAGTGCTGTGTGCTTTTGAGCACATCCACTGCAGCAGCAGTCATCCTGGCTGGTTTGCAGGGCAGAGTCTACACCAGCAGTTGCTGTTGCTCTTTGGCAAGCTGACATGCCTTTCTTTAGAAAGGTGCTGCTCTGCCTGTGTTGGAGTAGCGAGCTCTTCCCATCAGTGGCACTGTGTTCTGCCATTACTCCTCATTCCCCTGCAGAGGGAATCTTGGAGAGCTGTTTCCTTTCTTGTGTGATGAAATCACATCACTGATTTTTGCCCTCCTGTTTCTGGTTTCTCTCTCAGTGCCTGCAAGGACTGCATTTTCTCCACGCCAACCATGTGATGCACAGAGATTTGAAAAGCCTCAACATCCTTCTCAAAACGGATGGCTCTGTCAAGCTGGGTCAGTATATTCTTGGGCAGGTGCAGCGTTCCAGGGATATGTGGGCTGTGGGGCTGCTTTTGAGTGAGTGCCAGCCCCCCCAAAATGGCGCTGGTGGCAGTGCAGGGAGCCTGTTGTGAGCTGACCACGCGGTGGCAACGTGCACAGACCTATGGCAAGGATCGAGCAGTCCACAGTGGCATTGCTCTGTGCGTGTCCCTTCCAGAGGGAGGGAGCTACATGTCTAAAGTTTGAAAAGCCCCTGCTGGAGGCAGTGTAAAAAATGTGGGGATTTCTGAAGCAGCCAGCACCATATTTCCTTGGCTAAAGTCCTGAGGAAACAAGGCAGGGACGGTTGTCCAGGAGATTCAAGAGCACATTCTCAAACTTCTACCGGGAAATTCTTTTGCGTGCTTTCCTAATTGCACAGGATTCAAATAAAAACGGTCTTTTGCTCTCTCCCCAGCTGATTTTGGCCTCTCTGCTCAACTCACCCCTGAGCAGAGTAGACGGAGATCGGTGGTCGGGACTCTTCAGTGGATGGCACCTGAAGTGAACGGTGAACCCTATGGCCCCAAAGTGGACATATGGTCTTTGGGAATCGTGGTCATTGAAATGGTGGAAGGAGAAGCTCCTGACTGGGAGGAAAATTCTGCCATGGTAAGGTGTAAATACTCTCTGATCCCGCTGTCTTTCTCCCCCATCCCACTTTGTGTGTGCCACTGGACAAAATGCCATTGCCATCCGCTGGAACTACTTCCACCACAGTCCCTTTCTGAAAATGTCCCGGCAGCACATCAGCATCTGCTGGGGTTTTGGTTGCATCCGTGGGGGAACTCAAGCCTTAGCCCAGGCAAACAATCTCCCTTCTCAGGCAACACTGGGCTTTGGCTTAGAAGTCGTTCCAGCTCTTTTGGCTTTGTAGACAGCCCTAATAGCAGCAAACAAGCATCTTAGAAGTGGTGTTATCTTTCCTGAAATGAAGGAAAGTAACCCAAACCCGAGGATGTTTATAAAACAGTGGTTTGGAGAGAAGAAGTGCACCCCCATTCTTCTCACAAGGAAATTTGCCTGAAACCTTAACAAGAGGGTGTGAAGGCCACAGAGTCTCTTGTGCTTCTTGTGCGGTGCTGCTGAAACACTCAGTGACCGTCTTTCTTTCCTAACCCAAGCCGTCACCTCCATGTCACTAAGATGAAGCCTGGCCATGTGGAGAGCCGGCCAAACCCACCCCTTTGTTTCCAGGCACTTTCTAGGATGGCCATGCCATTAATGCATTGACTTGAGTGTCCAAATGAGCAGAGGGCTACCACATGGATGGCGTTTCTCCCTCTTCTGCTTTGACCACCAAAATTTTCCTTTTGCTGCCTAAGGGAAGCTGAAATTTGCAGTCTGATGAGAGACGGAGGTGCAGGTGTTTCCTGTGTGCCCAAAGAGGCATTTTCGTCCCAAGACATTTGTGCATGCATCTTCATGTGTCTGTGTGGAAGATGAGATTCCAAATGTTTGTTTCCTTACCTGAGGAATAACTGAGGGATTTCCTTTCTTTGCTTGCAATTCCCATTGTTTTCAAGAACCAAGGAAAAAGCTTGATGACTTTGGTTTGATGGCAGCTGTGCTTAAGGGACCAACAAGAGCTGCAGAGATGCTTTTCATGTAATTATCTTTGGAAATAGTAGAGTGAGTTAGTAGAGCAAAGTCCCTCTTCCAAATAGCCTGTCAAGCTGCTCAGGTGAACCCTCAGAGAAGGAAACCTGCTTTTGCTGCTATTGTTTCCACTAACAAGGCCAGTCAATGAAATCAACTGCCAAGGCAAGAGCTGCTGGATGCTGGGAAAGCTGTGGCTGCATCGGGCTTTGGGTGTTTTGTTGGTCAGGAAAGTCATCTCTGCCTCTGTGCCACGGCAGAAAGTGCCACTGCAGAGTGCACCTGAAACAATGGGATCTGGGAGAGCAGTTCCAGACGTGAAAGAAGCGGGTGAGAAACTCGTGTTTCCTTTCTCTTCAGGCTCAACTCCTGAAAGCCACCAAAGGGATCCCAAAGCTGCAGCAGCCCAAGCTCCGCTCCCCTTTGCTGCGTGACTTCCTGAGCTGCTGCCTGCAGAGAGACGAGGCGCGGCGCTGGTCTGCCAAGGAGCTGCTGCAGGTAAAATGCCAAGGGGCTGCAGGGGAAACAGTGTCCCAGGGACGGGCTCCTCCTGCACTGAAGTGCAAGGCATCAGGGGAGCCTCCTCCTCCTCACCTCCACTCTTGGTGCTGTTCAAATGAGAACAGTCAGGAATCCTAGACTGGGCTGGGCTGGCAAGGGCCTGTAAGGGTCATCTGCTCCAAGTGCCCTGCAATATGACCAGGGACCTCTTTCAAGAGATCAGGATGCTCAGACCGGAGATATTTCCAGGCCTGGGGCACATAGCAGCTCTTGCAGCAAGCTGTGCCAATGTGGCCCCAATGTTGCTCCTTAGACGTACTCTGATTCAATCTCCTTTTCCTTTGAAAAATATTGCCCTGCCTTTGAGGCTCTTAGCTTGCAAAGTAATGGTTCATTCTTGTTTTTTTTTTTTTTTTCTTTGTGCAGCATCCATTTGTAACATCAGCCAAGCCTGTGTCCAGCCTGGTGCCACTGATCACTTCAGTGAAAGAGTGGAAGGAGGAGACAGGAATCAGACAACTGTTTTCTCCAACACCAGTATAGAGAAGGATTGTAGAATAGGACTGTAGAGTAGGATTGCAGCTAGGACAGTGGAGTAGGATAGTAGCATAGGATTGGAAATAAAGTTTGTGAAACCTCAACTCCTTTCAAAGATTCCCCTCCTTCTGAGCCTCTGAGAAAGCTCAACATTTTCTTCTGAAGTGTCAGTTTTTTCTTAGAGGTGGAGAGTGACATTGATGGCTTCTTTGGTACAGTTGGAAAGTGGGGAAGGCTCTCCCGAGGGGAAGCGTGGCCGTGCTGGGCACAGCACAGACCGGTGGCATCGGCCGTCCGGAGCGTGCACAGGAGCAGAGAAAGGCAAACCACAGCCGAGGGCTGCAGGCCTGGCTGAGGATTGCCACCCTTGTGCCGGCTGCCCTCTAACTCCTGGCCAAGGTGAGCAGTGTGTGCAGCGCTCTGGGCACAGGGGAGGGAGCCGGGCTGCTCCGCAGGCTCCGGCACAGGGCAGCCTCCTTCAGGCACGGCGCTTCTGCCGGGGGAAGCGAGGCCAGCGGCAGGCAGGGACAGCTTGTCAGGTCACATCTGCAGGAGCCGGGGCCTCACACGGCTCTGGGAGGAAGCGCCTGCAGTGCTGGAGTTGTGCACTGAGCCAGAGCAAAAGAGTGAAATGCAGAGTGTTCTGCAGAAATATTCCGGGGCGCCAGGCCAGCCTGCTTTGAGCTCTCTGGCACACAGCAAGCACTGTGCAATGCAGCCCTGAGCTGCTGGGAGATAGAGAGGTGTTAGAGAGGAGCCAACTGTCAGATGAAATTTAATGGGGTGACAACGTCATCAAAGCCAAAGAGAACTGTTTTTTAGGATGGATTCACCTGAGCTGGGTGTGTATCTCCCTCTCCCAAGAGCCAAACACACACACAACACACACACAGAAAATGCTGCTTTTTATTGCCTTTCCCAGCCCAGGGCGAACCGTGTCCCCTTTCCCTTTGGCTGGGAAATAGGAAACTTGTATTCTGTCCCCACCGCCTCCTTTTCTGTCCCCTCCCCTCTTCTCCTACTTCCCTTTTGGTTTGGTCTTCACGCTGGCCCCTCTCCCAGCTCACAGCAACACCCAACAAATCAACTAGAACAAACCCAAACCCTAAATAACAACCCCAAGAACCAACAGCTTTCGTTCTTTCTTCTCATAACCCTGCAGCTGCAGCAAAATATTACCTCCTATCTCACAGAGGGAATCGGGCAGGAGCCTGTGGCTCGTGCTTGAGCAGTGAACTGATTTGGAAGGGAGCAGAAGGGTTTCAGCAGGCAGTTTGTGTTTTTCTTCTGAATTGCTGAAGGAAAGACACAAGGTGGCTTCAGTCAGCAAAAACATTTTCAAGGTGAATTAAAGAAATGCTTGTGAGCAATGCCCAGAGAAGGCAGGTTTTGAGAAAATATTGAACTGTAACAAATTGTGAATTCCCTTTGCATTAACAGACTGTTGAGCCCTCTATTCCTCCAGAGCAGTGATTGATGTGTGCAAGTGACTACCTTAGCCTTGAGAATAGTCTTCCCAAGAATGTAGCTGGAATGCATTCAGGGGGAAAAGAGTGGTTGTAGGAGGCTCTTGAGCATCAGAGGAGAATTGCAGGAATGGGATGTTCCCCAAATGACCAGCCGAGACTCTCAAGAGAGCCCTACTCTCCTGTCAGTAACTTCTGAGAAGTGATTTAAATATGTCAACTAATTTGAGGGAATGTTTAGCCTGTGAGTTTCAGCAAAGTAATGAGTCGGTCTTATTTCCATGGTTATTAATGAGTAGGTGGGATTTCTGGCTGAGCACGTGTTAGGAAAGTGATTCCCCACGCACCCAGCACTGAAATGAAGTCATCTATTGACAGGTGAAAATGAAACCTTTTCCAGCTGTTCCCCTCGGGTTTGCCTTTCTGGGGGCCAAAGCTCTGTGCTGCAGGTGGCGCGGGTGTGTGCAGAGCAAGGCAGCCTCCACAAAGCCCTTGGTTTCCCCACAAGTCGTCATGATTTGTTGCCAGGTGTGCCCAGCTGTGGCAGGAGAAAGAGCCCGCAGTGCAGTGGGCGCCGTGCCCTGCCCGGCCAGGGCTCTCTGGCACAGAGGAGCAGCAGCAGCACCTTTCAACCCACTCCTGCCCTGGCCTCACCTGGGATACAGAAGCCTCTGGAAATCAGCACCACCTGGCCCCTTCCCAGCTTGGAGCAGCTCCTGCTGGTGGGCACATCCTGCACTTCTACTGCTTCCGAACAGGAATCAAGGCACAGGGGGAGACGGACATACAGAGAAGCCCTGGGCTAGTGCAATAAATGGGCAAATGCATGGGGGAATGTGTTAGGAATCATTTCAGCTGTCATGCCAATCCTGCCTTCTCTCCTTTTCTCCCTTCACATTTCCTGTTCTTTTCCCTCTCACATTTCCACCCCTTCCCCCTCTCGAGTCTCACAGTTTTCCTCTCATGTTTGCCTCCCAAGTTTTACTCATTTTCCCCACCCTTTTCAGCTCCCTTTCCTCATGCTTTGCCTCTCACATTTCCCCAACTTCCCGCTTTTTCCTGCTTTTTTGTTCTCCCACGATTCTCACAATTTTCCCCTCACTTATCCTGCCCTTTTCTCCCCTCATGCTTTTCTCCTTTCCTCAGTCATTTTTCTCCAAGTTGTCTCCTCATGTTTCTCACTTTTGCCCTCATGTTTCCCAGGCTTTCCCTCTTACATTTCTCCCACTTTTCCCCTCACGTTTATCATTCTTTCCCCCTCATGTTGCTTCTACTTTTCCTCTAGCATTTTCTGCCCTTTTTTCACTCCTGTTTTCTGCCACTTTTCCCATCCAACTTCCCACCCTTTTTTCCCCCCTAATGTTTCCTGCCTTTTTCTGCCCTCTGGTTTCTCCCTCTTTTCCCCTCAGGATTCTCACAATGTTCCCCTCACATTTGCTGCCTGTTTCTCTCTCTCTGCCAGTAATTTTCTCACTCTCTTCCCCTCACATTTCCCTCCATTTTTTCCTCTATGTTTTTCAGCCTTCCCTGATCATGTTTCTTAGAATTTTCCCATCATATGTCCTGCCTTTTCCTCCTCTCACCTTCCTCTCCTACTTTCACTCACATCTTCACCATTTTCCCCTCCGTTTTCTCACCCTTTCCCACACAGGTTTCCTACGCTTTTCTTCCCTCACACTTCCCTCCTTTTTCCTCTCCCATTTCTCACACTTGTCACCTCATGTTTTCTGCCTTTTTCCCCCTCACATTTCTTAACCCACTGCTTCCTGTCAGTGACTCTTCCTCTTCAGTAGTTGATGAGCTTCTTTTCTTCTTTCCTGCAATCCCCTCCTCCAAAGAATGGGTGCCAGAGCAGCGCTCCAAGAAGCCCCTGCCCGTGTGTCTGCTGAACAGAATGGCTGTGCTCGACTTGAACAATCTCGTGAAGAACAACCTAAACTGCAGTGGACTTTCAATTCCCTCTAGTCTTCATAGTGTTCTAAAGAAATAGGTACCCTGAGGGATACACGTCGCAGGTGCGCAGCCGCTGCACCATCCGCCTCAAGCAGATCCCATCTCCGTTTTCATCACCTCACAGTGACTGTGACTCCTGCCTGGACGAAACCACTTGTGATGCTGCTTGATGCTAATTGAAGTCCATGTGCACAAGGAGTGCTTTTAGCCCTCTTTCAAAAAAAAAAAAAAAAAAAAAATTTATTTTAAAACGTTCAATGCCTGGAGTTTCGTATTTTCACCTATTTGAATTTCCTTGACATCAAAGTACTGCCAGTTGGCGTTCCAAACTGGCTGGTCTATGTTTGTGTGCACAGAGCAAAGGTGCCAGACCGTGTCCTTTTCCCGGGTGTCCGTTAATGTCCATTTCAACAGGCACTGAAGGGGGGCTCTGCCTGCCCCACACAGGATGGCAGCCAGAGGGCTGAGGCTGCGCCTCCTAGTGAGATCAGCCGCCCTGGCAGCCCAGCCCCAGCCGCCATCTTGTGTGTGGCTCTCCAGCCCTGGCCGCCATCTTGTGTGTGGCTCCCTCAGCCCTGGCCGCCATCTTTTGCACTGACCTAGTCCAGCTCTTAAGCGAATGTGTTGCTGTTTTGTCGGCAGTCAGGGTCCGCCCCAAAGACACCAACACCAGCAGGACAGGCTACAGGGAATGGCACGGGTTTGGCTCAAAGCAGCCAGCCCTGACTTGTCACTGTCCTTTATCCATGAACACGTGCCCATATGCAGCCACAGCAAATGTCCAACAGCAGCTCCATCAGCCACTTCCTCCCGCTGGCGTTGGCAGACACGCGGCAGCTGCAGCTCCTGCGCTTCTGCCTCTTCCTGGGCATCTCCCTGGCTGCCCTCCTGGGCCACGGCCTCGTCACCAGCGCCGTAGCCTGCGGCCACCACCTGCACAGCCCCATGTTCTTCTTCCTGCTCAACCTGGCCCTCAGCGACCTGGGCTCCATCTGCACCACTGTCCCCAAAGCCATGCACAATTCCCTCTGGGACACCAGGACCATCTCCTACGCAGGATGTGCTGCACTGCGGAGGATTTCGGCGAGGGAAGAATGCAATCAATCAATATGATTGGTAAAGCATTGTTCAACTTTATTGCTCATAACATCCGTTCTTATACTTTTGCCCCAAGCATTCAGCATACTTGTCAAATTATAATTGGTTAGCATACACTACTCATCTATACTTGATTGGCTATATCAAGCGTGAGAAGGTTCCTCGTCTTGGCATGCTGAAAACTTTGTATACGTGCTTACTGCTACGCTCTATTAAGCACAAGTTCTTTTATCTTTGGCCTGTATCCGTGCTTACTGCTGTCCCAAGGACAGCTTATCTTAGCAGCGCGTAGGCTGCTAGCACTTGGTATCGGGCCATGAGGCCTCTAATGATCCGTGGCCTTGCTCTGCTAACCATTCTTCAACAATTCCCTCTTTTTTATTTTGTGCAGCAAACGCAGCGTGTCGAGTAGTTACTGTTTCTGCTATGCGATACATCATCTGTTGCAAGCAGCAAAAAAAGCAAGATACAAAAAGTACAAGCAGTATAATAACAATCACAATATTGATTACATGTTGCAGTAGGGAGGTTATCCAAGGCCCTAGCCCGAAAGATCATAGCCAATCTGTTAAACCCAAGCCTGTGTCTTGCTGCAAATGACTAGTGAGTTCTTACAACTTAGCTATTTGGGTATGAATTGACATGGAGTGATCTCTCTGTACTACCTTGTCAAACTGCCAGAGCAGTTGTAGGTTTTCTCTTGCCCTTAAGTCTTCAATTAAGTGTACCCCCTCTAACCCTGGCTGTCCAGTATCGATGTCGCTCTTGCAGGGTCATTAGCAGGACGGATCCATTTACTAGGTATCCATTGGGGCCCTGTGGGGGTAAGAACACAAACATAACCTCTACCCATGTACTGAACCTCTGCGGGACCTTCCCATACTCCAGTTTTGGGATCTCGGTACATGACTTTAAACAATGGCTTAGTTGCTTCCTCCTTTACTCCGCCTGAGTGGATGACCGCAGGGGGCTCCGAGTGGTCCCCCATTACACACAGATAGTTTAATACAAATAGTGTTTTTGATAGCATGGTCTGCACATCCACCTCCTCCTTATATTTTAACAGATAATCCTTGAGTGTTTGGTGGGCTCGCTCCACAATCGCCTGACCTGTTGGTGAATGTGGGATACCTGTGATGTGTGTCACACCCCACTTCTGTAAGAACCTTTGGATCCTGCTGCTCACATATGCAGGGCCATTATCTGTCTTAATCTGTTCTGGCACCCCCATCACCGCAAAGCAAGTAGTTAGGTGTCGTACCACGTGGAGAGCTTTCTCTCCCGGCTGCGCTGAAGCCCAAATAAATTTACTGAAAGTATCAATTGTAACATGCACATATTTCAATCTACCAAAGGAGGATACGTGAGTTACATCCATTTGCCAAATGTGATTGGGTCCAAGGCCCCGTGGGTTTACTCCCATCCCTAGTCCAGGCCCATGCTGACTACAGAGAGGACAGGATCTGACAATACCACGGGCATCATTCAGAGATATGCGAAACTGTTTCTTTAGGCCTCGCGCATTCTGCTGAAAAGTCTCATGAGCAATACGTGCCTGCTGAAATCCGTCTTGTGGTACTGCAACAGAAACCAACTGATCAGCTATGGCATTACCCTGACCCAAACCTTCTGACCATTTGTGGCTTCGAATATGCAAAATCGCAAAAGGAGCTGAGCGCAGCCGAACAGCTTGCCTCAGCTGCCTCAAAAGTTCCCATAACCTGTCATTCTTTATATCCTTTATCAATGCATCCTCAATCCGCAGCACCACCCCTACTACGTATCATGAGTCTGTGACAATATTTACACCCTGATCAGGCCAATTCATAATGATCCAAAGGACAGCCCTTAATTCTAGCATCTGCAATGAGTCCTCAGTAGTCGAGTCCACGTGCCCTCCTCCATCCATCCAGATCAAGGCAGAGCGTTTGCTTTGTGATGTCAGGGCACGGTTGTCACGTGGTCGTGGTGACATCACAAGGTTGCCTTGGTGCACGGAAGGCCTCAGGGGTGTCAGAGCAGCTCTTGGCCTTGCTCAGTGCAGGAACTTGGTCCTGTGCTTGAGGCTTTTGTCAGGGGGCAGCTGCTGACTGACAGGAGACTTCTTTTAGCTAGCGTTAGAGCGCAGTCTGCAAACTTGCACAGCAGTTGCCACAATGATTGGGCAACTCGCCGCTGCAGTTTTCACTGTTTATGGAGTTGCCTATTCCTGCTATTTCCTAACTAACCTGGCAGGTAAGTAGAGGTTTTCCCTGAGTGTCACCTAACCTGGTTTTTGTGTCTTCCTGCTCTTTCTTAGTGACTGAGTTCATTTGGAAACAGAAAGGCCATCCAGATGCCGCTTGGGTAAAGCTCCTGTCAACATGTTCAGCTCCAAAGGGGGTGTGTGTAGCCACGGCCGTGCGGGCAGCATTTGCAAGGCAGCCTGCAGGGGTTGCGTTCCCTCTGTTGGAGAGTCTGTGGCAGCAGAGTTTGCCAATTCCTCCCTTGCTGGGTCAAGCAGGACAACTTTGAAAATGTAGACTGGGAGGCCTTGGAAGGTCTTCTAAAAATGCTCTGGTTGTCTCCAGTTTTCTCAAAGCATCTGCTTCATTTTCCCTTGCCCACTGCAGGTCACCTGAGCCGGGTATTCAGAGGTGCTGATCCCAAGGTGAGTAAGGAAAGAACATTTGATGTTCTTGGCGTTTAAGAATTGTGCAGCAAGCTGTGAGCTTGGCCTGTGGCAGTAGAGTGTAGAGGGCCAGCTGAGTAGGCTGCAAGAAAATCCATTTCCATGTCTACAGCAGCAAGAGCAAAGGCATCACTGCCTATTTCCTAATTTTCCATTTCAGAGCTTTAAAAGAACTAAAAGATAAGTTTTGCAGAGAGAATGTGCTTCCTGATAGTAGTCAGGGGGGAATATGTCATTTGGAGCAATTTGCAGTGTCCAGTTGAATCAGCCCATTAGAATTTAGTCTGAGGGACTTAGAATCCCCTTGCTCTGCAAGTTGATGATTTGTGCTTAGTAGAGCTGGTTCTAGAGCTGAAGAGAAAGAAGGTTCTAAATGATAGGTCATGGCCTGTGTCTAACGCTCCTGTCTGTCCACAGATCCCAGAACCAAGAGCAGACTCTCCTCTGGCTTCCTCTGCTCCTGGACGAGAAGGCAAAGAGGAGCCAAATGACCACAAGGCTCCAGCTGTGGTCACACCACAGCCGCAACTTTCCAAGACGGTAAGTGCCACTTCTGGAGGGCGCTGTCTTTAGTGCGAGGCAGAGCTGCAAGTTTCTGAGCAGCCAGCTCTTGCTGTTGGTGGCTGAGGATGCCGAGTGCTGCAGTCCTGCCAGACCTAGCCATTCCCCTCAGCCAGTGACAGCTGGAAAATGGGCTTTGAGCTGCCATGTTTAGGCCCCAGCTTGCTGGGATTCTGATAGAGGCCAGCCTGGAGCAGGAAGGTTCCCTGTCTGCAGAGGAGGGAGCATGTCAAAGGCACTGTGCTCAGCCTTGGTGGATACGTAGGGGACGCTGTGGTCTGGGGACACCTGTCCCCCTCCACAGACTCGCCAAGTACCCACAGGCACAAAAAGTATTGATGTGACAACACAAGCTTTTTGGGGCGGTTTGTCCCCACGAGCTTCTTGGCTGTGCTTACCTGGGAGCATTTCAGAGACACACTGGGGACGTGGAGTTTCTGCTTCAAGTCAGGGATTTTGGTGCCTTGGTTGCCAGGTTGTTCTTTTGGTAAAATGGAAGCAGAGGTGGGCAGGGAAGCAGAAAGAAGTGGCTGAATTAATGTGAATTGTGGGCAGAAAGGTGAAAAAGCTGAGCTTGACAGCAGCTCCCAGTCACTGGCTGACAGCACCTTCCTAAGGGCTTGCATTTAAAATGGGATCTGGGGCTAATCTCTGCCAGCCACTTTTCTGACACAAACTCTTTTGTTGTCTCAGATCTCCACAGGCTCTTCTATTGAAGCTGCAGCAGCAGGAGCAGCAGTGTCACCTGAAGGGGCCTGGCCTGCCCCAGCTGAGCAGTGGAGCCTGGGCAGTTCCTTCATCTCCAGCACTGACAAAGCTGCTGCTCAGCAACAGGAGATGGAGTATGAGGAGGATGACTTCCTGGGGTTCATGAGTACGTCTTGTGTCTTTCTTCTCTGAGGGACAGTGTATTGTGAGCATGTGCCAGCATAGCTGGACCCATTGATCCTCCTCATCTCAGTGCCCTTTGTGATTGTACAGCACAAGTCATTGAAGCTGCTTCTTGCCCAGAGCAGCTGCCCGTCCTGTGCCCTCAGATAAGACCTGGTGGGGCTGAGAAGAGAGCCCAGCTGACTCTCTGCCTCCCATCACCTGTTGGCACAAAAGGGCACTGGCGTGCACCTGGGTGTGTCTGCTCTCCAAGCCAATCCTGCTGTGTCCTCAGTGGGGGCACCAGCTTGGAAGGGGCTGGGTGTGGCCGTGCCTTCTTGCCATTGCTTGTCAGTGCTGGTGCCTGGGCTTTGGCAGCTTTGTGGCGGTGGCTGCCCTGGCCCTGAGGGCTGGTGTGAGCGCCGAGGCTGGAGCCTTCCTTAGCTGGGAGAGTGCCGCTGCCGGCCGGCCGCTGCAGCGCGGAGCTGCCCCGAGGCAGCAGCCCCTGCTCTGGGCCGGCTCCTGCGCGGCCTGGGCTGGGCTCACAGAGGGTCAGCATCTCCTCTGGGCAGCTGGCCGTGTCCCGCCGGCACCTGAGGAGCACTGCTGTCCTTGCTGCCCTTGCCCGCTGCGGGAAGGTGGGCACGTGTGCGGGGCTGAGAGGGCGAGTGCAATGGCAGGGACTGATCCCTGCTGTCAGGGGGAGGAGAAGCAGTGTGGTTCTTCACGTGGGCCACGGGCACGGGCACCTTCCAGCTCAGCCTGCTCATCAAGGGTGAGGGTCCTGCTGCTGAAGGCCCCTTGGGGTTGTTTAGAGCATGAGCTGCTTGGGTTTACAAAGGGAAAGGCATTCCTTTGGGAAACTGCTGCAAGGTGGGGAAGATGCCCTCCTCTCCTGGGAATGCATCTCCCTGTGCTTTGTTTTCTGCCAAGGCATCTCTTCAAAGGACTGTAGAAAATCATTCTCTGTGCTGACCTGCTTGTACTGCAGAGCTGCCTGTCTTGTTGCAATTGTTGTTGTTGTTGTTGTTGTTACCCAGCTGGCCACAAAGGACTCAGAAGGCCAGACTGTAGAGCCCCAGCAGGGCTGCCTTTTGTATCTCTTGGATAGTGGGATGTCTGCTTTCAAGTGAGCATTTTGCATTTTGTTTCCCTCAGGGCAAATGGTGAGCACAGAAAATCCCCGGAGGAAATACACCGAAAAGGAAATTGTTGGCAGAGGGTGAGTCCAACCACAGTTGCTTCTACACAGTCATGGGGCAGCTGATTTGCTGCTGGAATATCTGTCAAGTGTGAAGTCAGGCAAGCTGCAAACATATTCAGACACGCGGGTTAGTCTGCCCCATCTCTCAGTACCGGCCAGAATTTGGAAGTGTGGTCAGAAGGCATTATCAAAGACACTTCTATTTCATTGCCAGAAACAGCAACCTACCCCCTATCATAGCAGTCAGATAACACTTCTCAGGAGCATTTCTTCCCAAGAGTTTGCTGAAGGAAATAGTCTGTGGTGAGGATAAAAACCGCCCAGTTTAGAAACTGAAATCCACGATGAAAGAATCACCTGGCCTTTGGAGCTGAGGCACTAAACCCCAATGCTTCAGAAACAGGCCCAGTGCCCATGCACTGGAGAGGAACATGCATCATCTGCCTTCTGGCAGTGCCCTCCTGCATGCTGCAGGTTGGAGGCATTTCCAGCAGACATCTCCTGTCTGGGCTGGCTTTCACTCCAAGGTCTAAATGGCTTCTCCTTTCTTTGCTGCTGTTTTGTTTCTAGGGCTTTTGGAGAGGTTTGCAGAGCCATCGACACTGCCACGGGCGGAGAGGTAAATGTCAAGAGCCCCTGCAGATTCTGCTGCTCTCCAGGGCTTTCCTGTCTCGTGTCAGCTGCGGCTGCAGCTGTGGCTAGAGCTGTGCTGCAAAGGCACAAGAAGCACAGACTGGTGCCAGCCTGCCAACTGCATTTGGGGCAGTCTTTGTCCTGCTCAGCTGCCAGAAGGAAGGCAAGGAGGACAGCGGTTCCTTTCAGAGAAGGATGCTCTCCCTGGCTCTCAGATGCTCCAACAAAGGAGCATCTCACTGCTCTCTGGGGCTACGGCTTCAGAGTCCTGAATTCTCATTTCTGGCTGCCAGCAAATACATCTGAATGTTCCTGGCAGTTCCTTAGGCACCTGCAGTGCTGCACTTGGGAACTGCACGTAGGGAGAGATCTGCAAGGTGTCCCTAAAAGCCCCAAGCCCTGCCTATAGCCCGAGATGTATCCACAGAGTACCAAGTCACGCATTACTTCTTCTCAAGTACAGACAGACAGAGAGTGTGCTCAGAGCTTTGGGGGGGTGAGAGTTGACACACCATTGCTAACAAGTGGACAAGGCAAAATGTGGTCAGTGGCCACGTGTCCTGGATCTGGCCCCCAAAGGAGCAGAGAAATGGGCTGTAGGAATGTCACTTCCTAATTACTCCTTTGTCTAATTACAAGGCACTTTGGCACGGCTTGGCGGTGTCATTGCAAAATCTCTCTCCCCATGTGTGTTTTGGTCTCATTCCTCCAACTTCTAAAGTTACTGATTTTCAATGTCATTCTAGGTGGCCATCAAGAAAATCTATCTTCGGGGACCGAGCGAGATGGAGGATATTGTTACTGAAATCACGGTCATGAAGAGGAATATGAGTCCCCATCTTGTCCATTATTTAGACGGGTGAGTGGTCGTGGTCTCATCCCATGAAGGTTTGTTTACATAGTAAAAGTATGCAAGGTTAAAACCCCACTTTGGACACTAGCAGAAAAGAAAGCTGTTAATTATTGCTTCATTATTATTTCTCTACTCATCTCCAATGGATGGGAAGAGAGTGCAGTTTATCTCCGTGAGTCATCCCTGGCTTTCCAATACATAGTTGAAAAATTGTTCAAAAACCTGCATCAACTCTACCATAAGAAGTCAGTACCCTGTAAGTTGGCTGCCTCCATGTTGTCTCAGGATGGATTTTTTAAGGTTTCTTCAATGCTGATGAAGCATGCTAGGGAGGATTTCCCTTGGATTGTTGCCCCTCATTTCCAGGGCTGGCCATGCCAGGAACACTAGGTGCTTCTTTCCAGAAATACCACGCGGGACAGGTTTTTCATCTTGGCTGTTACTAAACTGCACTTTTTGATTGCTGGCCATCAGAGACATCTCCTTTTGACAGATGTGCTGTTCTCCTTGAGACTGCACAGACTGCAAACAACCCACAGCCCGGAGGGAATGTCTTTAATTCTTTTAATTCTGTCCTTGTCACAAAGCAACCCGGAAACAAGAATACGGCAAAGGAGCCAACGAATGCATGTTCATCTGCATGGCCTTGTTCCCTTCTTTCAGCTACCTTGTGCATGAAGAACTGTGGCTGGTGATGGAGTACATGGATGGAGGCAGTCTTTACGACACAATCCAAAAGACTCGCCTGACAGAAGACGAGATTGCCATCATCAGTCGGGAGGTCAGTCGGGGATCCCAGCTGTGCTTCCCAGAGCTTGGGCAGGATTGTCTGGGAAAGGGGCTCAGAACAGGAGCGATTCCATGAGCCAGGCTTTGTTTCTGTGTGGCTGATATGCTCTGGGCAAGCAAGAGCCTCTCAAGTGAACTGCCTGCCAGTGCCCCTGCACTCACTGGACTCTGTTCTTGTCCTCTTGTCTCCTGCTGTTGCATTCTCACTCTGGCTCTTGTATTTGCTCTTCTCCATCTTGCCTCTCTAAACTTTGGTCTGTTGGCACTGCATTCCTTGCCTGTAAAAGCAAAGGTGGTGGTGGTGGGAGCATTTGAAAGGAACAGCAAAGAAGAAAGAGAGACTCATTTCTCTGAGTCCTCAGCTGGAAAGGTTAGCAGTGCAGCCAGAGTGCTGTGTGCTTCTGAGCACATCCACTGCAGCAGCAGTCATCCTGGCTGGTTTGCAGGGCAGAGTCTACACCAGCAGTTGCTGTTGCTCTTTGGCAAGCTGACATGCCTTTCTTTAGAAAGGTGCTGCCCTGCCTGTGTTGGAGCAGCGAGCTCTTCCCCTCAGTGGCACTGTGTTCTGCCATTACTCCTCATTCCCCTGCAGAGGGAATCTTGGAGAGCTCTTTCCTTTCTTGTGTGATGAAATCACATCACTGATTTTTGCCCTCCTGTTTCTGGTTTCTCTCTCAGTGCCTGCAAGGACTGCATTTTCTCCACGCCAACCATGTGATGCACAGAGATTTGAAAAGCCTCAACATCCTTCTCAAAACGGATGGCTCTGTCAAGCTGGGTCAGTATATTCTTGGGCAGGTGCAGCGTTCCAGGGATATGTGGGCTGTGGGGCTGCTTTTGAGTGAGTGCCAGCCCCCCCAAAATGGCGCTGGTGGCAGTGCAGGGAGCCTGTTGTGAGCTGACCACGCGGTGGCAACGTGCACAGACCTATGGCAAGGATCGAGCAGTCCACAGTGGCATTGCTCTGTGCGTGTCCCTTCCAGAGGGAGGGAGCTACATGTCTAAAGTTTGAAAAGCCCCTGCTGGAGGCCGTGTAAAAAATGTGGGGATTTCTGAAGCAGCCAGCACCATATTTCCTTGGCTAAAGTCCTGAGGAAACAGAGCAGGGACAGTTGTCCAGGAGGTTCAAGAGCACATTCTCAAACTTCTACCGGGAAATTCTTTTGCGTGCTTTCCTAATTGCACAGGATTCAAATAAAAACGGTCTTTTGCTCTCTCCCCAGCTGATTTTGGCCTCTCTGCTCAACTCACCCCTGAGCAGAGTAGACGGAGATCGGTGGTCGGGACTCTTCAGTGGATGGCACCTGAAGTGAACGGTGAACCCTATGGCCCCAAAGTGGACATATGGTCTTTGGGAATCGTGGTCATTGAAATGGTGGAAGGAGAAGCTCCTGACTGGGAGGAAAATTCTGCCATGGTAAGGTGTAAATACTCTCTGATCCCGCTGTCTTTCTCCCCCATCCCACTTTGTGTGTGCCACTGGACAAAATGCCATTGCCATCCGCTGGAACTACTTCCACCACAGTCCCTTTCTGAAAATGTCCCGGCAGCACATCAGCATCTGCTGGGGTTTTGGTTGCATCCGTGGGGGAACTCAAGCCTTAGCCCAGGCAAACAATCTCCCTTCTCAGGCAACACTGGGCTTTGGCTTAGAAGTCGTTCCAGCTCTTTTGGCTTTGTAGACAGCCCTAATAGCAGCAAACAAGCATCTTAGAAGTGGTGTTATCTTTCCTGAAATGAAGGAAAGTAACCCAAACCCGAGGATGTTTATAAAACAGTGGTTTGGAGAGAAGAAGTGCACCCCCATTCTTCTCACAAGGAAATTTGCCTGAAACCTTAACAAGAGGGTGTGAAGGCCACAGAGTCTCTTGTGCTTCTTGTGCGGTGCTGCTGAAACACTCAGTGACCGTCTTTCTTTCCTAACCCAAGCCGTCACCTCCATGTCACTAAGATGAAGCCTGGCCATGTGGAGAGCCGGCCAAACCCACCCCTTTGTTTCCAGGCACTTTCTAGGATGGCCATGCCATTAATGCATTGACTTGAGTGTCCAAATGAGCAGAGGGCTACCACATGGATGGCGTTTCTCCCTCTTCTGCTTTGACCACCAAAATTTTCCTTTTGCTGCCTAAGGGAAGCTGAAATTTGCAGTCTGATGAGAGACGGAGGTGCAGGTGTTTCCTGTGTGCCCAAAGAGGCATTTTCGTCCCAAGACATTTGTGCATGCATCTTCATGTGTCTGTGTGGAAGATGAGATTCCAAATGTTTGTTTCCTTACCTGAGGAATAACTGAGGGATTTCCTTTCTTTGCTTGCAATTCCCATTGTTTTCAAGAACCAAGGAAAAAGCTTGATGACTTTGGTTTGATGGCAGCTGTGCTTAAGGGACCAACAAGAGCTGCAGAGATGCTTTTCATGTAATTATCTTTGGAAATAGTAGAGTGAGTTAGTAGAGCAAAGTGCCTCTTCCAAATAGCCTGTCAAGCTGCTCAGGTGAACCCTCAGAGAAGGAAACCTGCTTTTGCTGCTATTGTTTCCACTAACAAGGCCAGTCAATGAAATCAACTGCCAAGGCAAGAGCTGCTGGATGCTGGGAAAGCTGTGGCTGCATCGGGCTTTGGGTGTTTTGTTGGTCAGGAAAGTCATCTCTGCCTCTGTGCCACGGCAGAAAGTGCCACTGCAGAGTGCACCTGAAACAATGGGATCTGGGAGAGCAGTTCCAGATGTGAAAGAAGCGGGTGAGAAACTCGTGTTGCCTTTCTCTTCAGGCTCAACTCCTGAAAGCCACCAAAGGGATCCCAAAGCTGCAGCAGCCCAAGCTCCGCTCCCCTTTGCTGCGTGACTTCCTGAGCTGCTGCCTGCAGAGAGACGAGGCGCGGCGCTGGTCTGCCAAGGAGCTGCTGCAGGTAAAATGCCAAGGGGCTGCAGGGGAAACAGTGTCCCAGGGACGGGCTCCTCCTGCACTGAAGTGCAAGGCATCAGGGGAGCCTCCTCCTCCTCACCTCCACTCTTGGTGCTGTTCAAATGAGAACAGTCAGGAATCCTAGACTGGGCTGGGCTGGCAAGGGCCTGTAAGGGTCATCTGCTCCAAGTGCCCTGCAATATGACCAGGGACCTCTTTCAAGAGATCAGGATGCTCAGACCGGAGATATTTCCAGGCCTGGGGCACATAGCAGCTCTTGCAGCAAGCTGTGCCAATGTGGCCCCAATGTTGCTCCTTAGACGTACTCTGATTCAATCTCCTTTTCCTTTGAAAAATATTGCCCTGCCTTTGAGGCTCTTAGCTTGCAAAGTAATGGTTCATTCTTGTTTTTTTTTTTTTTCTTTGTGCAGCATCCATTTGTAACATCAGCCAAGCCTGTGTCCAGCCTGGTGCCACTGATCACTTCAGTGAAAGAGTGGAAGGAGGAGACAGGAATCAGACAACTGTTTTCTCCAACACCAGTATAGAGAAGGATTGTAGAATAGGACTGTAGAGTAGGATTGCAGCTAGGACAGTGGAGTAGGATAGTAGCATAGGATTGGAAATAAAGTTTGTGAAACCTCAACTCCTTTCAAAGATTCCCCTCCTTCTGAGCCTCTGACAAAGCTCAACATTTTCTTCTGAAGTGTCAGTTTTTTCTTAGAGGTGGAGAGTGACATTGATGGCTTCTTTGGTACAGTTGGAAAGTGGGGAAGGCTCTCCCGAGGGGAAGCGTGGCCGTGCTGGGCACAGCACAGACCGGTGGCATCGGCCGTCCGGAGCGTGCACAGGAGCAGAGAAAGGCAAACCACAGGCGAGGGCTGCAGGCCTGGCTGAGGATTGCCACCCTTGTGCCGGCTGCCCTCTAACTCCTGGCCAAGGTGAGCAGTGTGTGCAGCGCTCTGGGCACAGGGGAGGGAGCCGGGCTGCTCCGCAGGCTCCGGCACAGGGCAGCCTCCTTCAGGCACGGCGCTTCTGCCGGGGGAAGCGAGGCCAGCGGCAGGCAGGGACAGCTTGTCAGCTCACATCTGATGGAGCCGGGGCCTCACACGGCTCTGGGAGGAAGCGCCTGCAGTGCTGGAGTTGTGCACTGAGCCAGAGCAAAAGAGTGAAATGCAGAGTGTTCTGCAGAAATATTCCGGGGCGCCAGGCCAGCCTGCTTTGAGCTCTCTGGCACACAGCAAGCACTGTGCAATGCAGCCCTGAGCTGCTGGGAGATAGAGAGGTGTTAGAGAGGAGCCAACTGTCAGATGAAATTTAATGGGGTGACAAGGTCATCAAAGCCAAAGAGAACTGTTTTTTAGGATGGATTCACCTGAGCTGGGTGTCTATCTCCCTCTCCCAAGAGCCAAACACACACAACACACACACAGAAAATGCTGCTTTTTATTGCCTTTCCCAGCCCAGGGCGAACCGTGTCCCCTTTCCCTTTGGCCGGGAAATAGGAAACTTGTATTCTGTCCCCACCGCCTCCTTTTCTGTCCCTTCCCCTCTTCTCCTACTACCCTTTTGGTCTGGTCTTCAAGTTGGCCCCTCTCCCAGCAACACCCAACGAATTAACTAGAACAAATCTAAACCCTAAATAACAACACCTAGAACCAACAACTTTCCTTCTTTCTTCTAATAACCCTTCAGCTGAAGCAAAATATTATTTCCTATCTCACTGAGGGAATCGGGCTTGTGCTTGAGTACTGAACTGTTTTGGAAGGAAGTAGAAAGGTTTCAGTAGGCAATTTGTGTTTTCTTTCTGAATTGCTGAAGGAAAGACACAATGTGGTTTCAGTCAGCAAAAACATTTTCAAGGTGCATTGAGGAAATGCTTGTGAGCAATTCCCAGACAAAGAAAGGGTTGAGAAAATGCTGAACTGCAACAAATCATGGATTCCCTTCCCATTAACAGTGTTGAACCCTCTATTCCCCCAGTGCAGTGATTGATGTGTGCAAGTGGCTTCCTTAGCCTTGAGAATAGAAAAATCCTCCTAAGAATGTAACTGGAATGCATTCAAGGGGAAAAGAGTGGATGTAGGAGGCTCTTGAGCATTGGAGGAGAATTGTAGGAATGGGATGTTCCCCAAATGACCACCAGAGACTCTCAAGAGAGCCCTACTCTCCTGTCAGTAACTTCTGAGAAGTGATTTAAATATGTCAACTAATTTGAGGGAATGTTTAGCCTGTGAGTTTCAGCACAGTAATGAGTAGGTCTTGTTTCCATGGTTACAAATGAGTAGGTGAGATTTCTGGCTGAGCACGTGTTAGCAAAGTGATTCCCCACTCACCCAGCACTGAAACAAAGTCATGTCTCCTTTCTCACACTGACCTGGCTCCGGGGATCGGGCCCTGCTTGGTAACTTTGATTTCAGTCGCTTCTATTGACAGGTGAAGATGAAACCTTTTCCAGCTGTTCCCCTCGGGTTTACCTTTCTGGGGGCCAAAGCTCTGTTCTGCAGGTGGCCCGGGTGTGTGCAGAGCAATGCAGCCTCCACAAAGCCCTTGGTTTCCCCACAAGTCGTCATGATTTGTTGCCAGGTGTGCCCAGCTGTGGCAGGAGAAAGAGCCCGCAGTGCAGTGGGCACCGTGCCCTGCCCGGCCAGGGCTCTCTGGCACAGAGGAGCAGCAGCAGCACCTTTCAACCCACTCCTGCCCTGGCCTCACCTGGGACACAGAAGCCTCTGGAAATCAGCACCACCTGGCCCCTTCCCAGCTTGGAGCAGCTCCTGCTGGTGGGCACATCCTGCACTTCTACTGCTTCCAAACAGGAATCAAGGCACAGGGGGAGACGGACATACAGAGAAGCCCTGGGCTAGTGCAATAAATGGGCAAATGCATGGGGGAATGTGTTAGGAATCATTTCAGCTGTCATGCCAATCCTGCCTTCTCTCCTTTTCTCCCTTCACATTTCCTGTTCTTTTCCCTCTCACGTTTCCACCCCTTCCCCCTCTCGAGTCTCACAGTTTTCCTCTCATGTTTGCCTCCCAAGTTTTACTCATTTTCCCCACCCTTTTCAGCTCCCTTTCCTCACGCTTTGCCTCTCACATTTCCCCAACTTCCCGCTTTTTCCTGCTTTTTTGTTCTCTCATGATTCTCACAGTTTTTCCCTCACTTATCCTGCCCTTTTCTCCCTTCATGCTTTTCTCCTTTCCTCAGTCATTTTTCTCCAGGTTTTCTCCTCATGTTTCTCACTTTTGTCCTTGTGTTTCCCAGCGTTTCCCTCTCCCATTCCTCCCACTTTTCCCCTCACATTTATCATTCTTTCCCCCTCATGTTCTTTATACTTTTCTGGCACATTTTGTGCTCTTTTTTCACTTTTGTTTTCTGCCACTTTTCCCATCAAACTTCCCATCCTTTTCCCCCCCCTCATGTTTCCTGCCTTTTTCTGCCCTCTGGTTTCTCCCTCTTTTCCCCTCAGGATTCTCACAATGTTCCCCTCACATTTGCTGCCTGTTTCTCTCTCTCTGCCAGTAATTTTCTCCCTCTCTTCCCCTCACATTTCCCTCCATTTTTTCCTCTATGTTTTTCAGCCTTCCCTGATCATGTTTCTTAGAATTTTCTTGTCATATGTCCTGCCTTTTCCTCCTCTCACCTTCCTCTCCTACTTTCACTCACATCTTCACCATTTTCCCCTCCGTTTTCTCACCCTTTCCCACTCAGGTTTCCTTCCCTTTTCTTCCCTCACACTTCCCTCCTTTTTCCACTCCCATTTCTCACACTTGTCACCTCATGTTTTCTGCCTTTTTTCCCCTCACATTTCTTAACCCACTGCTTCCTGTCAGTGACTCTTCCTCTTCAGTAGTTGATGAGCTTCTTTTCTTCTTTCCTGCAATCCCCTCCTCCAAAGAATGGGTGCCAGAGCTGCGCTCCAAGAAGCCCCTGCCCGTGTGTCTGCTGAACAGAATGGCTGTGCTCGACTTGAACAATCTCGTGAAGAACAACCTAAACTGCAGTGGACTTTCAATTCCCTCTAGTCTTCATAGTGTTCTAAAGAAATAGGTACCCTGAGGGATACACGTCGCAGGTGCGCAGCCGCTGCACCATCCGCCTCAAGCAGATCCCATCTCCGTTTTCATCACCTCACAGTGACTGTGACTCCTGCCTGGACGAAACCACTTGTGATGCTGCTTGATGCTAATTGAAGTCCATGTGGACATTCCCAGCACTTTTTCCTGCACCTTCTGCCCACCAAGCAGAAATGGAGCTTTTTAGAAGCTTCTTACAGTGACACCTGAAAGAGCAGTGCTGCCGTCAGCACGTTCCCAGCCTTTCTTCCCTGGGAATATTTCTTTCCCAGAGCCAGCCTCACACCCTGTGTGCCCCGTAGGAAAAGTGCTTTCCCTACAAAGCTGAAGGGATTTTCAGGGAGTCCCACCCAGCAGAAAATGCCTGAGAGGGGCTGTGGATGGTGTCCAGCAGCTCCTCGTGGCCCAGCAACCTTCCCCAAACACCAAGCGCTTCCAGGAAACGGGAAAGAAACACACATCCCATGGGCCTGGGAAGAGGGCCTGGCTGAATCTCTGCTCCTCACACACATCTTCAGGGGAAGGAGGAAAAATAAACGGGCTCCAAACAGGATAAATGGCTCCCTGCGGGGCTTGGCTGGGGGTTCATCCTACAGCCACAGCATCCCAGTCCTAATGGATGCAGGGCCTGGCTCAATCCCAGTTTGGGGCTGGAAGAAAAGCACCAACAATCAGCTTTGCTGAGGCAGAAGCCTGTGGTGGAGCTGTGAGAAAACCTTTGTGCTGTTGCAATGTTTTCCTCGTTGCTTTTGTGCGCTCTGCAAACAGATTTGGCAAGCAGGCATTGTTACCCTGGGATCCTCCTCCAGGATTTATTGGGGGTGTTTAATACCTGCCACAACCACCCTGCATTTCCCTGAGCTGGCACTAAATGCTGGCCCTGAAGTGACAATTTATGGTTGGGTCTGTTGTCTCAGGATAAACCACAAAGCCAATAGTGGTTGTAAAAGTGCCACTCCCAAAGCGTCCCACTCCCAAAGAGTCCCCTTCCCAAACTGTCCCAAAATGTCCCATTCCCAGTGTCCCATTCCAAGTGTCCCATTCCCAAAGTGTCCCATTCCTAGTGTCCCATTCCCAAAGAGTCCCATTCCCAGTGTCCCATTCTCAAAGAGTCCCATTCCCAAAGAGTCTCATTCCCACAGTGTCCCCACTCCCAAAATGTCCCAATGTGTCCCATTCCCAGTGTCCCATTCCCAAAGTGTCCCACTCCCAAAGTTTCCCACTCCCAGTGTCCCATTCCCAGTGTTCCACTCCCAGTGTCCCACTCCCAAAGTATCCCATTCCCAAAGTGTCCCATTCCTAGTGTCCCATTCCCAAAGAGTCCCATTCCCAGTGTCCCATTCTCAAAGAGTCCCATTCCCAAAGAGTCTCATTCCCACAGTGTCCCCACTCCCAAAATGTCCCAATGTGTCCCATTCCCAGTGTCCCATTCCCAAAGTGTCCCACTCCCAAAGTTTCCCACTCCCAGTGTCCCATTCCCAGTGTTCCACTCCCAGTGTCCCACTCCCAAAGTATCCCATTCCCAAAGTGTCCCACTCCCAGTGTCCCCTTCCCAGTGTCCCACTCCCAGGGCCTGGGGAAGCTCCTGCTGGTCGTTCCCATCACCTCCCAGCTGAGGGACAAGGAAGAAAACCCAGGGATAAAATGTCTGCAACTCCTGTTCTGATAACAGCTGGGAAGGTGCTTTAGCCCCCAGGCACTGCTGCCTCCAATCCAGGTTATCTTTGGGTTGGAATCATGGAATTTGGGATGGAAGGACCTTCAAGCCCCACCCTGCCATGGGCAGGGACACCTCCCACTGTCCCAGGGGCTCCAAGCTGGCCTTGGACACTCCCAGGGATCCAGGGGCAGCCACAGCTGCTCTGGGAATTCCAGCTCAGCCCTCCCCACCCTCCCAGGGAGGAATTCCTTCCCAAGATCCCATCTAAATCTCTCCTCCTGTAGTTTAAAGCCATTCCCCCTTGTCCTGGCTCTCCAGGTCCTTGTCCAAGGTCCCTCTGCAGCTCTTTCAGGCTCCCTTGTGGTCTTGGGAGGCCCCAATGAAATCTCCCCAGGTCTTTCTCTTCTCCAGGCTGGACAGCCCCAACCCCCAGTCTGAGCAAAGTCTCCTGCAGCCAGCTGCAGAAAAACGCAAAAATATCCAACAACTTCTCCAATTCTGCATTTGTAGTTAATGAAACAGATTGATGAGGGAAAACCCAAATTGCTTTATCAGCAAGGCTGAGCTGAACCAGCCCCTCCTAAACTCCTGCCCCTTCCTTGCTTTGGAAACACAGCAAATGGAAAGATGGATGCCTGCACTGAGCTGGCTTTGAAGTGAAAGTCTGACTTTGGTTGAAGACAATTATCAGCTGAGAGAAGGGAGGCCGTGCCAGCTTCTGCGGCAGGCCCCGTGCCCTTCCCGCTGCGGCTGCGTCGGCAGCCCTGGGGGCTCCTTCTGCCGCCCTGAGCCCGCAGAGCAGGGCAGCGGTTGCCGATGGCTCGAGCCATCAAATCATTCAAGGTCCTGTTGGGCTCTCTTAGACACTTGGGCCGAGGGATTCCTTCCAACCTTGGCCACTTTGGGTGGAGCGGGGGCAGGGCCGGGGCAGGTGGCAGGGTGTGCGTGGGCCCTTTGTGACATGGTGCAGCAGCGTGGTCACCGTGGCAGGGAAAGGCACAGGGTGTCCGAGGAGCCTTTGTGACACGCGGTGACATAGGTGCTGGCAACAACGCAGCCACGCCACAGTGCTCGGAGCACGCCACGGGACAGGACGCGCCAGAGAGGTGCTGTGAGGAGTTCCCACACAGCCCGCTCGTTTGTGCCTGACCCGGAGCCTTTCCGAAGCGCTGCTCCTGCAGCTGACCTCGCGGCCAGACTGCGGGACTTGGTGACTCGGAGCTTTCCCGAGGCATCTCCCAACCCTGCGGTCGGTGCCCTCGCGGCCAGACCACAGGATCTGGTGACCTGAAGCACCACGAGGAGTCTCCTGTCGTTGTGGCAGGAGCCCTCAAGACCAGTGTGCAGGACTTGCTGTCCTGCAGCCTTCCTGAGGCTTCTTTGCCGCAGGTGCCTTCAAGGCACAACTGCACGACTTGTTGCCTCAGGGTTTTCCCTAGTTTCCTCAGAGGCATCTGTCTGAAGGTGCCCTCGAGGCCAGACGCTGACATGGCGGGCAGATTTCACGACCTCTTCACAGTTTGCTGGAGGAGAAGAAATACAAGCCCTGGAGATGCTCCAGCACAACCCCCTCAAGAGCTGGAGCAGTTCCAGCCACAGCAGGATGGTGAGTGGCAGAGCCGGGCCACAAGGCCGATGGCTGCGGACAGCTTGGCCCCATCCCATCCCATCCCCGTTCCCATTCCGCCCACTGACAGGATGGAAGAGGGGCCGAGGCTGCCCCTGCAGCAGCTGTGCTCCATCCCCTGGGGCATCCCGGGGCTGTCCCTGCCTGGGGAGAGCAGGGCTGGCTTCTCTGGCCTCTCCTGCAACCCCTCAGCTCTGGCTGCGCTCGCTCTTTGCCAGATGCAACCATGGAGCAGACACAGGAGAAGAAGCCCACCCGTGGCCGCTTCCGCAGATCACTGAAGGTACGTGCAGCCATCCCCGCCTGGGCTGGGCCTGCTGTCACTGCTCGGCGGAGCTCCGCACTTGGAGCACTCCATGGAACGCGTCTCTCTTCCCTGTCCTTTGCTCTCCTGCAGATGTTCCAGAGGCTCGTGCCCATTCGGCGTAGGACGACCAGAAGCCGTGCAACAGCAGAGCCTGACCGCAGGGCGACTGCGCTCCAGGCAGAGCCCAATGTCAGCCCAGATTTGGCTCAGCGCTTGGATGCTGCAATCAGTGACGCAGCAAATACGGACATGGCAGTGACTGAGTCCGTGGCCTTCAGAAACACCGACACAAAAGAGACCCTGAGTCTTGGAGGCCAGGAGAGTGTGGCGGGAGGGGAAGCACTTCTTGGGGAAAGCTGCTCCCTTGGACAGCGCTCCAGGTCTTCCCCATGTCTCCTCAAGGTGCCAGCCATGGTGAAGGACCTTCACCAGAGACTGGCAGCCTGTGTCACTTTGGATGCCAGGATGCGCTTGGACTTTCTGAGGCTGGCCGAAGAGCAACCTGCTGACGTTGTGCTGACCCTCCTGCGCTGTGCCCCAATGTGTGACAGGTATGGGGCCCACCTGCCTTGAGAGCTCAGGGCTCAGCAGCCTTTAGGGCCCATTGCCCTGCAGAGCCTGTCCAATGGGCTCTGCCAGACAGGCGGAGCGGTCCAGGACCCTTGGGCCCCTCTGTTCCACCAGCCTGCTGCCATGCTCCCTCCCTGCCCCTCAGGGCACCAGGGCTCTGTCACCTGGGCCTCCACAGCTGCACAGGGCATGCTACTGTGACTGAGACGGCCCTGACACAGAGCTCCAATCCCACAGAGCTGCTGCAAGCATGTGGAGAGCCATAGGCTCGTCGGCTGTGACAGCGGAGAAGGTGCTGCCAGCACTCATCCGCGTGATGGAGGATTGGCCTCTGCATACAACGACCACCTCCGATGGCGACGACGAGGACGTTTTTGCCCTGGCGGTGAGCTTCTGGAACCGGCCTCTGCTCGCTCCCCGGTCGCCTCTCCATCAGCTCTCCGTCCTCTCCCTGCCTCAGGCACTGGCTTAGGGCAGGCTCAGGGGGCTCCAGGCCCGTCGCTCCCCCTGCGTCTCCCCTCGGGCCCTGCCACACGGACATCTTAGCACTGAGCTCTGTCTCGGGCTGCTTCTTTTGCAGGCAACTCTGGGGCTGTGGCTGACTGTCCAGGTGCCCAAATGCCACAGGGCAGTGCTCCTTCATTCAGCCCGTCTGTTTGTTGCTCTCCTCTTCCACATTGTCATCACCACACAAGAGATGCCAGTGGAAGTTGCTAACTTCTGGAGAGCGTGCCAGGAGGAACACGGCCTTCCCAGCAACCCCAACAGGTGCCAGTCCTCCTGTCTTTTCAATGTCCTTGTGGCCGGCGCCAGCGCTCGCCGTGTGACCTGGGTTTTGCTCTGCACACAGGTTTGCAGTGCAGGCCATGAAGGCTCTGTTCAGCCAAATGTGGTGGAACACAGAGATGATGGCTATGGAGCGCAAGCGTGGCTGGGACACGCTGCTCTGTGCTGACACCCAGCACTATGCCGTGGGTCTGCTGGCCAGGTGAGAACCCCTTCTCTCCCACATTTGTCCCCTGTGCCCCACACAGTCCCTGTGCTCATGGCCTCGAGGGCCTCGTCACCGAGGGACGGCCAAGCCGACTGGAAAAGGCTGGCAGAGGAGGGTGCCCAGAAGGGGCCGCCTCCCAAAGCGCCCACATCCCCCTCCAGAGATACTGGGGAAAGACCGGACCTGTGAGTTAGACCTCCTGGGAGAAGACTGTCCCCCCCACCTCAGGCTCTTGCTGCCTTTTTCCCCCTGACAGGGAGATGCGCCGTCACTTGGGCCACACCTGTTCCCGCATTGGCTTCTACCTACTCCAGCCACTAAGCAGGGAGGAGCCACGCTGGGATCTGCCCTCCCTGGCATTCCTGGTGGAGGTGAGCCAGCGCTGCCTCGCTCAGCTGCCTCTCAGCCCTCTGCCCTCTCGTAGCTGCAGCTGCCTGGGCCGGTGCCCGAGCCCTGTGCTGCTGCTGCTGCTGCTGCCTGGGCCCGGCCCTGTGCGCTTCTGGGCTCCTGCTGTTCGGGTCACCTGTCACTGCCCTGTGCCTTTCAGGTCATCAAGTTCCTGGACCTGAGGGAATGCGCAGGCCGTGTCCTGGAGGAGATGTCAAGGCACCTGCGGGGCACGTGCAGGCAGAGACGTCACCTGGCGCTCAAAGGCCTTGTGCTGCTCAGCGAGGAGCCCTCGATGGTGAGAAGGGGGCAGCGGCTGAAGCTGCGCTGGGGAAAGCAGCCCCTTGGGCTGGCTGGGCTTCAGGAGCTGAGGCAGCTGCTCCCAGCTCTCCTGCCTCCTGCTCCAGCTGCTCGAGTGCTTCGGGACAGGCCTTTGGCCTCTGGGCCCAGCAGCGGCAGGGTGGGCTAGCAGAGCCAGGGCGGTGTTGGCGCTGCAGCTCTTGGTGGCTTCCCAGCACAGCCTTGTGTTCCATACAGGCCGGAGGTGTACGCAGCCTGCTTCCAAGCCTCCTGGAGCGGCTAGGTGATGCCGACGGAGAGGTGGTCGCCATGTCCCTCGCTGCGCTCACCAATGTGTGCCAGCGGAAAGACTCCGTGATCGGCAGGACCACTGCCCTGAAGCTAGCCGACCTCCTCCTGTCGCTCTTTGGAAACGTAAGGCTCTGCGTGCCACGGGCATTAGCTGCTGCCCAGAAACTTTGTGCCCTGGGGATTTTTAGGCTTTTGCCTGGCTGGGCTGGAGAAATTGGTGCTGAGGCCTCTTCCGCTTCCTTTCCTTCAGGACAACAGCCACGTGCAGCTGCTCTCCATTCAGCTTTTCCAAAAGGTGATGGGCTTGGTAGCGGATGAGGGCAAAGAGCCACTGAACACAGTTGTGAGCCAGAGCCTGCTCCCACTCTACTTGCACTGCCATGAGGTGAACGAGCGCGTGGCCAAGGTGAGGTGTTGTGTGATGCCGGTGCATCCCTGACAGGGGGCTCGGCTGCCTCCTGCCCGGGCACCTCTCCCGGCTCGCAGCCTCCTGCTGGCCCTGGCGCAGGGACGCAGGGCCCGTGCCCTGGGCTGGGCTGCGCTGCCAGCTCCCGTCTCTGCTGCTCCCCAGGCCTCTCGGGAAACGCTGCATTGTGCGGCCGGCTTCCTGAAGAGGAGCGACCTCCAGCACGTGCTGAAGACGGAGAAGCTGTTCAAGTTCGCCGAGTGCGTGGTAAGGACGGCCTCTGGAGAAGCCCCCTGACGGCGGGGCTCGGTGTGCGGGGCTGGCAGCTGTGGCCCCTGCCCAGCGCCGCACGCAGGGGCTCCGGCCTGCGCCCCACACGCCGCTCCCTTCCGTGGGGCCGCGCGGGCTCTTCTCCAGGCTCCTGTGCCCCGAGTCGGGCGCCAACGGAGCGCCGGCCCAGCGGGGCCGCGGGGCGGGGCGGCACCGCGGCTCCCCGGGCAGCGCCCGGCCCTCCGCCCCCTCCGGAGCCCGGCGCCCGCTGGCCGGGCCTCGGGGCTGTGCGGGCAGCGCAGGCCGGGGCTGGGCGCCGGGAGCGCCCGGCCGAGGGGCTGAGCCCGCGCCAACCCTTCCCTCCCTCCTGCCGTTCTCTCCAGCTGGCAGATGACAAGAGCCGAGCGGCCGAACACCTGCGCCTGGCCCTGCCCTACCTGGAGCACCCACAGGAGCCCCTGCGAGAGGCGGCCATCAAGCTCATCGGTGAGCCACGAGCCCGGGCTCCCTCCCAGCCCCAGCCCCAGCCCCAGCCCCCGTCCCGGCAGCGGCATCCGCGCCCGGCGCCGTGGAGCCGCGCCTGCCCTCGGGGCTGCTGCCGCCCTCTGCGGCCGTGCCCTTGGGCGGCAGGATGCGGCAAGGGCCCGGGCCGAGCCCTGCCGGGGCAGGAGGCCGTGTGGCCACAGGGCTGGCAGCGCCGCTGGCAGGGCGCCGTGCCGCTGGGGCCCTGACAGGCTCTGTGTTCCCAGGGATCGCCGGGGTGCGCCTGAGGAGGCAGAAGGAAGAGCTCCAGGCCCTCAGCGAGGGTGAGTGAGGGCAGCGGGTTCTCAGCGGGGCTGCCGGGGGGAACCGCAATGCTCGCGCAGGGGGCTGCAATCCCTGTCCTGCCTGCGGAGGGCCTGGCTCCCTGTGCGGACAAGGGCTGGCGTGCGCAGAACACGGAGAGATTTCGGGGACGCGGGCGGGGCGATTCGTGTTTAGCACCTTGCGGCGAATCCCGTTGGCCCCCCTCTCCTCTCTTGTGGCGGCCACGGCAGGAGTTGGCTCGGATGGCCCTTGGCAGGAGGGTCTCCTTGGACTCCTGCACATCCGGGCTCTGACCGGGGCTCTGTGCCTGTCTCTTCCAGCTCTTCAGGCCCTGAGAGACGACGACAGCCCCTCCCGGATAAGCCTCTTTGTCCAGCTGATGTTCGAGGAGCGAATTGCAGAACTGCAGTCATCTGCTGGCTCAGAAGAACCGGTGGCCTTAGAAGACCTTCAGGGGCCACAGAAGATGAGACCGCCTGGAGACGGAGGAGCCGGAGCTCCAGGCACAGCTGATGATTGACGCAGCTGATGCCTGTGGGAAGCTCCCGTGCCTTCAACCCTCTCCCTGCCTTGCTACACCATCCGTCCCTTTTCCCTCCACCCTTCCTCCCTTTTGACAGCTCCATGTCTTCAGCCCTCAGACCATGCCCCTCCCCTTTTTTCCCTCCCAGCTCATCCCTTTGCTTTGCCTTCCATTAATAAACATTCAAAGAGAAGTTGATTGAAGGCACTGAGGTGCTTTTCCCAAAGACTGGACTCGGTTCCATGGGATCACAGACTGGTTTGGGCTGGAAGGACCTTCAAAATCACCTTCCACCATGCCAGGGTGCTCCAAACCCCAATGTCCAGCCCGGCCTTGGACACTGCCAGGGATGGACACCCCAGGATGGACACCTCGTGCCAGGACCAAGGCTGGTGCACATCAGGCACCCAAACAAGCCCCAGCAGCTGCAGCCTCGGTGGTTTTAATCCCAACCATCCAACATTCCCGAGCCGGCAACGAGGCAGTGCTGACCTCTAGTGAGAGGTCCCTAGAAAAGGGAGGATTTCTTGGGATAAAGTTCCCTTCCCAAAGCCTCCGAAGGCAACACCAGAACCCTCAACAACCAAAAAGCACGGGTGACAGTGTCCAACGAAAGGTTTTCTTTAAAAAACACCCCAAATTCACAAGGAAAGCGTCCAATCAATGCCTCAGGGCTGGTCCCGAGGAGCCCAGAAAGGACCAGGACAGCTCAGGGGGACAGGGAGCTCCCAAACTGCTCCTTTGGGTCCCCTCATTGTCCTCCAGAATCCAGAACTTTCACCCAAAATGTCCCTCGGGAAGATGAGAATTTTCCAGGCACGTCAAAGAAATCTCCACTGCACAAAAATCTCTTTTAAAACCAAGCTTTAAGACTGGGAGTTCTGCTTAGATTGAAACGATGAAATTCAGGATATTCTACATCAAATGCAGCGTTTTGATTCTAACGGACTCCTCTCCCTGCAGCCAAACAAACGTCAAAGGCTCCTGAGCTTTCTGTGGCACACCAGGATTCCCTGGAGCCATCCCAGGAACATTTCCTGGAGTATCCCAGGAATGTTCCCCATTCCTGGGGCTCCACAAACCTCCTGCCCCTCTACAGCAAGCTCAGCTCGGGTCAGAGATAATTGATCCAATTACCTCCAGGAGGAATGAAAGCAAAGCAAAGCGCACTCTGCAGGAGCCCTGGGAAGTCCCTGTTCAGCAAGAAGCTTTCCACTGAAATGATGGGAAAATGATGAGTTCCAGCATAGAATTCAAGGCTTTTCCCTCTGGAAGCAAAATCCAGTCCTTGCATTACCTCTTTTTATTGGTTTTAGTCGCTAAGTCTTAAAAAATAAATCGGTTTTCACATTGTTCAGGCTTGGAGAGGTTAGTGCTGTTCCTGAGCTGGGATAAATTCCTGAGGCTGGGCACTTTTTGTACTTCTGGAACTGGAGATTCCTCTGCAATATTCCCTGGGGAGCTTCTCCTCACCTTTTCCTCCCTCAGAAAAACGAAGCAGAGCAAGGAAGGTGTCCAAGAAGGAGAGGCTGGAGAAGCCCCACCTCCCTCCAGGCTCATTCCAGCACTTTCCTGATGGAATTTTCCCATTTCACAGCCAGAGAGCAACCCCTGGCCCCTGACTCAGCTACTCACGGAGTAATTAGAGCCAAGAGGCTGGAGCAGGTACTCAGAGGTTCCACCAGAGCCACCATCCCCCATCAGGATCCTCTGGATTGTCCAGGAAGGAGGAGTTTTTAGGCAATATTGGAAATCTAGGATCTAGGCTTGCAGCAAAGCATGGAGCATCTGCTGGCGCTGGGCTCTGCGTCCCAGGAAATTCAGTGGATTCCTGCTTCTCCACAGGGCCAAGCTGCTATTTCAACACACTTCTGTGGGCCAGGGTTGAGAAACAGGAGGAGTAATGAGCTGGGAGCTGCAAAAAAATAAAATTCAAGACATTCCTCAGCTTCTGAAATGGGCCAACCTTCGAATCCTTTTTCTTCATTAGATTTTTCATTACTGGGAGGTTTCTTCCTGAGAACAAATCCCAGGGATTTCACTCAGAGGTGGAGTTGCTGGCTGGTAAAAACCGCCAAATCCTTTAAATAAACCCCTCAGCATTCTGGTTTTTAATCAGTGATACCTGAGTTCCAAGTTTGGACAGGCATTTATTCCTTAAACTAAAGGCATCAGCTTTTGGCAGCAATTTGGCCAAATCATCGTCCTTCTGTCTCCTGAGCCTCTCCTGCTCTTCTGCTCTGCAAAAGAAAAGCGGCGAAAGATGGTTTGCCCTGAGGGAGAAGCCTGCCAAAGCAGGGAACTGCTGTTATTTGAGTGTTAGTTCATATTTTAATGTTATTGTTGTTGTTTGAACACCTAGGAAACGCTTTGAGGCAGCAGGTGAACGACCCTGAGAGGCGCAGGGCTCAGTAACTCAGTGTAAAGAAAGAGAGAGGTTGATTTCTGCAGGTTCCTTTTATTTCACTCCAAGATTTCAGTAGAAAGAGAAACCTTTTGGTTTTTCCCCAGATTACAAGGTGCTCCTTTTAGGATTTTTTCAGATGTATCTCAGGAGGAAAGAGCATTTACCTCTCTCACCTGTGGAAGCAGCCTGGGTTTGTGCACACTGCCAGAAAGAGTCAAACATGCCCACAGGCTTTAGTGCGTGTTGCTTAAACACATGCTCTGGACATTTTCCTACTGGCAGCAGAAAGGATGATGGGGACAGTTACATCAATCGAACTGAACTCTAGAATTCCATATCTAGTTTTTTAAGTTCCTTTTTTTATGCATTTGCAAACCATCATCTTACCTTCTGCCCCTTCTCTTACTGTTATTGGATATTGTCTTGTTGGATGTAATGTTTTAGGGTAGCTCAAAATAGATTTTAACAGCTTGAGATTTCCTGACACCTTAATTATAGAGGTTGTAAGTCAGTCCGTATTTTTTTCTGACAGATGCCTCATTTTTATACCTCAAGCTTAGTGTATTAAAGTCTCTACTGTTTCAGAACCCACAGTTATCATGGATACAAAGAACAGTTTAAAATGCATCATTCAGTAATAGATACAAAGCTGAGGGGCAAATGGGCATCATGTACCCTTTGTGAGAAACCAACTCTAAAAGCTGTACAGACACATTGCCACTCACATCTCAGGGAAGGGATAGATTTTTTCATTTAGGTCAGCAGGAAATGGAAATTTTCTGGCAGTTTGAAACTTATCACCAACTCCTGAAGTTTTGTGCAAAATCCCAGTGTGCAACATCTGGGTATTTTGCAAAGTCACCTGGCTGCAAACCTCAGCCTCCAACAAATGAAGTGCAGCTCAGCTGTGAGGATTTTTCTGTAACATCTTTAGAACATAAGAGGTAATTAAAAACCAGTTCTGTTGCCTAGTGTTACAAAATTGATTACAACTACATGCAGTAACTGCTTTAGACTTGGGAGTTATTTTTAAAAGAAAAAAAGTCCACCACATAAAACATTGCCCAAAAAATCCCCTTGCAAGGTAGTTTTAATGAATCTCTCATGGTTCAATGAGCTATTGTATTAGGTCATTCTCCTGATGAAGCAATGCTCCAATCTCATTACATTTAGTCAGAAAGAAATAAGCTGCTAGTGTTATTGGATTTCTTATAATTAGTTAAAAAGCAATTTTTTAGGATTTCCTTTCATAGGGTTGGGGGAGGAGGGAAGTTGAGACAAGTAATATTGTGCTGCATATAAGTAAAATATAGTGCTCCACACACAATAACCATTCCCAGCTGAGATGTGCTTTAAGGTTTGGGTAAGTCAGCCTCTTTCTCCTGTATCCTTCCTTCCCGCTCCTGTCATCGCTGCTTTTCCAAACAGCAAACCTGAGAACGAGCTCAAAAGGCTGAAAGTCCAAAGGAAAAACACCAGGCAGTCCCCATAGCTGGTGGTAATTAATAGAAAGTGAATCAGTTGCTTTGTATAGCAGATAAAGGAAAAGCCCAGCCAGAATAACCTGCCTCATCACCACATTGTGTTCCCAACAGAAATTAATTCTGTGAGCTGTGGGAGTTTGAAACAAACATGTGAGGGCTAAAAAGACCTAATGCCATCATCCCAGCGTGGAGAGGAAGATTGGAAGGTGCTTTCAGGAGAACGGCTGCAGTCTCTGGGTAGGGACAATATTTTGCCCCCTGTGGCCTTTATGAAAAAAGAGTAGAATAAATAGTGCCACATGTCTGCACAGCTGGAACATCTGTGACTGGTTGGCACAAATTTACAATCCTACCTGACCGCCTGAATCTGGCTGTAATTGACAGACACGGCCGTAATGGCAACATCGTATCGATCTTCCCTGGGACCAGAGCACCTCAGGCTTGAACGACTAAATTGTGGAAAAAGAGCACGAGATCCCTCAAACATTCACAGAGAAAAAAAGCATTCTCACATTTTAGAACGTACGCCTGATTTTTCATACGAGCCCAAAGGCAGCCTGCACAAGTTGATGTAAAGGCATCTGATGAAGGTTGCTAAATACACAGAAGCTCATTAAGTGCCTGCTTCAAAAGAACTGGAGCCTGGAAAAACTTTTCAAAATACCAAGTATGCTTATCCGACATCTGGGTAGAAATCTGCTGTCAACACAGCTAGAAATGGGCTCATTGAACTCCATGGAGTTCTCCTAAATCCTTGTTTAACACGAGATACAACGTATGTGATTGCGAGTCCTTGTATGTAGGTGATAAAGCAGCCCATCCACAACAAAATAAATGCTATTTTATAAAACTACAGCTTCTTATTCAACATGCTGAAGGCACCTAAACGTTTTGCAGTGCAGCATGAACTATATTAGCCCAAGTAAACAGCATGAAAACACAACTGGTGCGAGCAAAAACCCTCTCAGATTTTCAATACCTCCACTCTCCTCCCCACATTCAAGTTTCCTCTAGATTCAAGATTATTCTAGTATAAATTCCTAAAGACATGATTCCATCTTTATACTAGTTGGCGTTTTTATTTATTCCCACTAAGATGTGTGTTGCAGAAAAATATTTTCCAATACAAAACTCCAAAACATTTCACAGACATACTTCAGAAAAGAAGAAAATCATAGGTTTGCTAAGGAATTCACAGGCCTGCCGTGCATAACTACAAACCTCTTTCAGCTGTGATCAAGACACCTTCTGTATTTATAATTCTTAAAACTTAAGTCTTATTTACTGGATAGAAGCTTGGGGTTTTTTTGTTTTAGTTTTTTGGGGGCTTTGGGGGGGTTTTTTGCTTGGTTAGTTTTTGAGGTTTTTGGTTTTGGTTTTGGTTTGGTTGGTTTTTATTTTGATTATGTTGGTTTTATAAGAAAGAAAAAGCATGCTGTGATAAGACTGTGAGATTTTTTTTTCCTGGGTTCATTTCTTGCTTTGGGAAGCACTGCCTTTTTAACAATATTTGCAAAAGAGGTTCAGGGATACACTGAAACACACTCTAAAATACTACAGAGATAAACAGGGATCCACCATCCCTGTGCCCTGGATTCCTATCCCTCATTCCCACTCCTGGAAATGCTTTTGATAACAATAAAACATGTTGAACTCTTTTTTGTACTCGCTGACACCACTGCTAAATCCCAATAAGATATAAAAGATTTGCAGCTTGCTTGGATTTACATCCAAAAGAAACAAAAGGCACAAGACTGGGAGAGGGCGAAAAGTCCTCCACAAAAGCAGTCATGCTTTGCAATGTCCAAATGAAGGAAGACACACAAATATTTTCAGGAAGACCGAATGTAGAATGGAAACACATGGAGATGGGCAAAAATAATAGAAAAGTGAGCAACCTGAAACTCCTGGCATGCCCAGAGACCTCCTGACACCACGCCAGCCTTAAAACAGAGCTACTGCTGCTCACAGAATAACCATTCTAGGGAGGCTATTTTGAATTATTTCACACAATTTCAGTTCCCAAAGGGGCTATAAAGCACTATTGGTAGTCATCTGTACTACAATCATTGATCTTAACTTTAATTATTATTAATGCAAAAATATTTATGAACCAAAGCTATTCCCTTCCATTTCTCTGTCCCTTTCAAAGCTGCTGAGAGCTGGATAACTAAGCGAAGGAGTGCCCTCTGGGAAGTCAGCGGTGATTGCCTCATCCTCAAACGGGAAATTGGAAATTCAGAGTAGGGCAAGAAGCTTAACTCCAGCTATTGAACAGCTGCCATAAAAGAAAGAGTTAAGTAGACAAGGGCACTTGTGTGGAGAAGAGGCAGCTGAAGAAAAGGTAAAAACCAGACAGCTGTGAATGCAGGCACTGAACAGAAAGCAATGATTCTTTTTTAGAAGAATATGGAAACATCAAACTAAACCAGCAGAATGAAGACCAGGATTCCTCGCAATGTGCAATGGGGACACTTTTGGACAATCCTATGTCCCAGGTGCACAGTTAGGGACTCTTCCAGAGCCAAAAGACTAGACTGGAAATCTCCTTAACTGGATTTAGCACACGCTTGCAGCTTCATTGTGTTCAGAGGAACACTCACCGTAAAGGTAAAATCCCCAGGAAGCCACACACAGCACACTGTGGAACAAGCAATTTCCTCTTAACCCATTTTAGTTCCTTTGCCAAGACCCAAAACCAGAAGAACGCCAGCAAAGTGGATTTTTCCCCTGATATACCTAATCTTTCTATCAATTAAATGTACTCCCAAATGCTTTAATGGACGGGTTTTAATTATTATTTCTACCACTTAAAAAAATAGTCTCAATAATTTCCTTAAAAATCGCTGAAGCAAGGCACCGTTCAAATGAAGGATACAATTAAATGGGGCTATTGATAAAAATTTTCCCCATATTCAGAATTTTTCCTGTGATTTACATGCATTAGCAAAAGCAGTATCAACTCTTCCCTGCCAGAGTAGTTGAGCATCTTCCTGCTACTAATTCAGCACACATATTTCAGCCATTACCCAGGGAACGCAGTGATTAGGCAGCTTTCCAGTAAACAGTCCTTAAAACAGTTCATAAAAATTCCATTTAGAAAAAGGTTGGTTTCCTGCTCGAGAATTTGATAAGATGTTGCAATTACTGCTTAGGGATATGTTTCAAGTCCGCCAAGTGAGGTAAATTCCATTTCCACACATGCTATCATAGCGTTTGCAGGTTAAAATGCCATAAAGTAGTTCTTACGTACTCAGAAGATGCAATTAATTTGGGTGCTGCTTTTTTAGAAACACACGCTTAGAAAATCCTAACAACTTGCAATGAAAAAAGTGAAAATACCCATAAAACAGGCCACAAAAGGCAGATTCTCAAGTAGAAATCTAGTGGCATTGTCTGAATCACAACTTGCCCAAATCAAAAACTGTTCCTAGTAATGGAGAGAAAACAGCATCACAATCTATATATTCTTTTGACATCCCACCTGAGGTAAGACCCCTAGTTCAAAGGTCCCAGAATAACCAGAAACAGTCAGTTTTACAGGTTACAAGGAAATCAAAGAAATACTCAAATTTTGGCACAGTAATTCCTAAACTTAGAGCATCAGTTTGTTATCCATAAATGGAAAGCATTTAGCTTGTTTTAACAACTTCCTAAAAAAACCAAGATTCAATTGCAACATTTATTATCTAAAAGCGTTCTGGTCAAAATAAAAATGAAACTCAAAATTATGAACCCTTTTTATCAAAATAGCTGATACTTATTAGGCAATAAACTCTTGCTCTCTCCTGTTTTCATTTCCTCAAAAAAGCAACATAAACTAAAAGAATGTAATCTCATGTGTTCAGGCTCCATATTTGTTGTTTTGAGAAAAGGCTTTATAACAGCTTCATTGAAGGCTCTTTAAGAAACTAAATCTTTCTAGTTTAATAGAGTGACAAGGTGTATATGAGGGCATCAAATGAAAAGGAAAATGAGCTGTCACAATAAAGTACTATTGAAAGCCTTAGCACAAACTGCATGACAAACTAAAAGAAAAAGAATTATTTTGTTCCTTTTGCTTTAACCAAAGTCCTAACACTTAGGACCTGCAAACTGCTGCCATTTTAGAGCCAATCTGTATTTTAAGTGGATGTAACTAGCCCTAGCAAACGTAGCAAAAAGTGAAATGTTCTCAAATTGGTCTTAGCATGTGCACTAATCCATCCACACCACATCAGATGTATCTTGTAGTTGATAATATTTTACATGCTTACAATAATTACTGTAATTCAGAACCTTGACACCCATTTTCCTAAGATAAATCAACGTAAGAAAAATTATTCAACCTCCCTTTTCTTCTAAGGGTAAATGCAAAGCAGTTTGAAGCTCACTGTAGGTTTAAATTTTAATCCAAGGCCTGATGGTCTGCAATATGATTACAGTCCTTCCAATGTCAAAAGTTAACAGAGGAGTGGAGTCTATTTCAAATGACTGGCTCTAAACATCTCATAATTACATTAGATAAATTACACTTTACACATAATTGCAACAAGTTTTTGCCTTATTAGGCACCGGTCTGAAATACTTGGCAGTTTCACAGTGAAACACTATTCCTCTTGATGCATTTGGATGAGGTCCTTACCCTTCTACCATCACAGTCAGGGATCTGCCACTGGCATAAAATTCCAGATGGATAATGCCAGCAATCCTAACTACTTCACAAAACAACAGGTAAGGAGGGAAATAGATTAATATGCTGTTCTTAACCCCTTTCAACTGACAGAAGTTTTGCATGCTTAAAAAAAAACAAACCGGTTTTTCCATGACATCATTCGGCTTGAATACTAATGCTTTTCCTTAATGCAACTACATGTACATGGATGTACAACTTCTCTTTACACAGAAGCAACGCCCAACTTTACATGTTTTTCTTTACTCTGTTTCCCCTGATTATAATTCTAAGATCCTTTCTGATTTTTACGCCATTTCCCTGTCTTAATTCTTCAGTGTTGTTAAATGAAGTGCCCCTCTCCATTCTGTGAAGATAGAGTGATTTACAGCAGCTGAAAATCAGGGGATTGTCCAGTAATTACGGCTTTTCTCAGTAAAGTAGTAGTATTGGATTCATTAACAGTGTTTGGATTCATTAACAATTAAAGTTTATTTCACTGAACAACAAGAACAAAGCTGGGTCGAGCTCCCTTGTTAGGCTTTGACACTTCCTTCAGGAAGACTACAATTCAACCCAGGGTTTCATTTTCTGTTTGGCTGCTTGTAAAATAGAAGGCATCTTGAAAATGATACTTCCATTTAGGGCTCTTACTGTGGACCTTACAGGCACTGTAAATGTGGAGTGGCTTTGTCTTAAACAGCCTAATCCTGCCCATTCCACAGAACAGACATTTGGAGTACAACGACGATGGAAGCATGAAAACGCAGCATTAACAACTTCTTCAGTGCAAAGAGTAAGCACAATCCAAGTCTTGCTGTTTCCTTGGTAAGACCATAAGAAATGAGGCAGGGAAAGTGAATGTTTTGGGCTTGCAAGCCATTTTCCTTGAGCTGGGACATCTGCTGATTTCAAGGGGTTTCAGTTTGGAACTGAAGGCATGCTTTTTACACCGCTGCCATTAGACAGATTCTATCTGACACCCTACTTCAAAATTAAAACAGCAGGCAAGTGGGTAAATAGGAGCAAAAATGGAAATTTTCAGTACTTGCTCACCCCTTATTTTCAGATATTCTCCAAAATAGGGAGCAGCACCAGTGAAAAGCACGTTTGTATCAACAGGGCCTGGATGGACTATCCCAGGTGATACAACCACTAACCCACAGATGACGTGAGAGGTTTCACAGCACAGTGTTTAAAATTCAAGCAGCAGAAGCCCTTCCACCAGAATTTCACCCTGCTTTGGGAACAGATCTTCTGTCTGTATCATTAATTTCTTTGTTTTCCAACTGAGTTGCCGTGCAGCAAGTATTGCAGCATCACTAAAGAAACAGAGCTGGAGCACAGAGCAGCTCAACTGAGTGAACTTGCAGCTCAAACCATCAGAACCACCAAGAAAAAAAAAGGCTGGGCCAGCTTTCTCAGCAGCCTGCTTGTGGCACTCAGACCTGAAATTACTCACTGCAAGTGTTCTCTCTAGGTTCTGACAGGACTTACATATATTGGAATATATATAACAAAATGATAATGCAGCTTCAAAGAGTGACTCACAGAAAACCGGTGCTGGAGCACTCAGAATTCATAAGGGACTTTAACCACAGTCACAACCCTCAGTTATTTGGTTGGCCTCCTTTATTCCTTTATTCTTGGGCTTTTCTTCCAGCTTTCTATCAACTGTGATATAAAACCATACTAATTAATCCAAATAAGCACATGTGCTATGTATTTCTTTCAAGATGGGATAACTACATACTCATCATTCCTGAAAACAAGCCCACAGTAACCAAAACCGGTCAAAGCAACACTGTTGTTATAAATTATAGCCCACAGCCATGGGTGTTCCTTGATGGAAGAAGAAGAAATATCAACCCAACCTCCTGGTCTGCTATGAGAACACTTGTTATAAATCATGTTTTTCCAGTGTTCTATTTCAACTGCATAGATCAGTATCCAATAGAGAGCTCCTTAAGTCACAGACAAACCCACAAAAACTGCTTAAGACCAACATTCCACAAAAACATGACAAAAAAATTCAAAGCAACCTTACAGTAGAGAAAATGCAGATTTAATAGGAGCTTAACATTAAGAATCCCATCCTCAAAATAATGCAAATTGATTTAAAGTGGATTTAGGTTTTTAAATGTTAAGAGCATAAAATTGAAGAATTAATTGAATTTACTGTCGGTTTAACATTGCTAATGTAAATGATAGATAACTGTATCGGGTCATTCTTGACTAAATTAAGCGCTATCTACCATTATTACATGACTAAAGGCTTTAAAAAATTCTGTTGTTAAATGCAATCAACTTTAAATTAAACTATGTGCATTCAGTCAGTGTCTTAAGCAATGATGAGGCAGAGATGCCTTAAAATGGTAGTAGGGATTTAGACCTCCACAACTTCTGATGTAAAATTTAAATAAGTTAGAATTTGAAAAAGCAAATTAACCTGTACTGCATTTTGCCCACAAAGTTCTTCCTTCCATTTTGATTTACCACTGGTCTCCACTCATTAGATCAAAGCTCACAAAGTATTTTTGAGACCAACCAGCACTTTCAGCCCAATTTAAAAGTCACTGAAGGCAATGAAAATTACTTCTGTCGGCTTCAGTAAGGCCTTCCACAATCTCAGTACTCAGTAGCTACAAGGAGTAGGACTGAGAGGGTCTGACCAACTTTGCTGAGGATATCACTTGGCAATCAAACATCATTGGAAAAAATCAGAGATTACTATTTATATTGCTTCAGCACAGCCACTGCTGTTCTGAGATTACCTGCTGCACAATGGAAAAAGCAAAAAAAAGGATGTGAAAATACATATACCGACACCTGACTTATACACATCAGTATTCATCAATTAGAAGAGCCTGTGATGACTTCTCCAAACTGTCACTGGGGAATGACAAGCAACAGTCATTTCAGCCAAACTGGTACTCACATATCCTCTTGGCTGTGGGAATTCTGGGTCACACCCACTTCTTTTACCATTTTTTCCTGCAATGTAACTGAAAGTGACATTGACATTTGTCCCTTGGAAAAGTTACTGTTATCCTCCTTGTTGTCAGGATTATTCTACTGCCTGATGTTTTGTTTATTTTCTAAGCAATTGTCAAGAATACTGTCTGTGCCTGTCATCTGTCTACATGTTGACTGGTATCCACGCATCACACTGGAAGATCAGAATCCTTGAAAGAAACTTTCCTTCTCAACTCTTGGAAAGACATTCCCAACACCGCCGGTAGAATCTGAAGATGCCAGCTATTAGGAGACAGAATTGACCACAATTTAGTCAAAGTGCACCATCACACCTCCTACTAAGAAGGTTTTAAGAACTGGAAAGTCCATTCTTGTGGGAAATCCGCAGCGGGAGAAATGTGGCACTCAATATGAGTGATCGGCAAATCTCGTTTATTGTTAATTCACACAATGCTTTTATAATAACACTAATAAGCTCATGCATATTGCAAAAGTTAAGCTCAGGATTGGTGCTCAGATTAAAAGTCAGCTACGCCTCTTTCTACATTTCTTTGTGGTTACATAGTTTGAGTAAGTTTTTGTTTTACCGTGCTTCTCCCTCATATCTTTCAGCTACAAGGTCTTGTTATCGTATCCCAGCTGTGCTCAAGGACATGCGAACCTTACCGCCTTGCTGGTTCTCATGAGAGTGCCTGTGTGCTCAGCAAAGCTCTCTCATGTCTATGTGACCTTTTGCAGCTAGCCAGTTATCAATCACACTCTCCACATGTTCTATTCCTACTGTACACGTCCTTGACCACGTAATTCCCATCTCCTGCGCTGGCCACTGACAGCTTTTCTACACAAAGTACATTAAGCAATCATCAACTCATTCAAGTTTGACTGCTGAAAAGTGCCATTAAGTATTAGCAAACATCAGACACAATTAGTTTTGTCTGAGGGCAGGTAATGTTCCTAATCACATTTCCCTCACTCCCACATTTTAGGGATGAAAGTAGATCTTCTGACAGACCTGAGCTTGCTTCCATCATAAATCAAACGGGGTAAATTCCTGCAGCAATGGGTTCAGAGATCTCTTCCCTGCTTTGGAGGAAGGAGGAGGCTGGACAAGCATGGATGGGGTTGCTGAGGATGCAAAGAGACTCTCCACAAACACTGGATGGACATGTCAGACCCCTGAATAGCTCCGCTCCTGTGAAATTCCCAAGCTCAAGGCATGATTCACTAATAAATTGTATGGATTACGCAGCATTTGCTTGAGGACAGATGTATCACTGCCTTCTGCAGGAGAAACTGTCAGACCCTCTCTGTGCTCATCAGTTTACAATTTTCACACCTTCTAGTGGCTGATCTGGAAAACACATCAGCCATTACCACGATGGATATAAACAACTAATATCCAAAATTCTTGTGAGGCAGCCCCTTCAGTACAGCTTGATAGCACAGGACATAGGTAGCCTAGGATAAATGCCAAACAGAGCAGAGAATTTCACCCCTGAACTGACATTTAAGAGTACATTTCAATGGCTTATGCAGTGCAGACTTTCTGATGTTCTTTCTCCATCATTTTGTTAAGATTACACATCCAAACTTTCAAAGCACAGCATCCAAAATACAGAAATGCTCTCCCTAGACTGAATTTCTCCCCAGAGTTAATGATAGGATCAGATCAGCTGCAAAGCTACTGGTATTCAGATGTAAAACTTTTCAATTGAAGCAGACTATTTTCTTGGACAAAATCAATTAAGTGCAATAAATTTCATACATAGACCCCAAGGCTGGCAAGTGTCCCCTAATGTCACACTGAAGAAACCTGAGCCAAACAAATACCACCCTCCTCAGTCCTTTTCACGTACTCTTTTTGCTCATCAGTTGCACGAGAAAAGAAAATGCCCGTTTTTCCTGCTTGCTGGAGAATAGAGATACACATACCTTCAGTTAGACGTGGTTTTGGTAACACAAGTGATCTATAAAGTGTTCTTTTCGGGGTACAACAAAGAAAATAACACCTTCCAACAGTTTCCAACATAACCTTAACCAGCTGAGGAGACAATTCAGAGAGAAGAGCATTTAAATTACTGTACACACTCAAATAGAACATTTTTGTTCCTCAGCACGTTGCTAAGGTACAGACTGCTGCACCTTGTGACAACACCATGGAGATGGGCTGCTAAAAAACTACCCTTTATTTTTTACCTTCTATTAGTAAGGGTGTACGACTTTTCACATGCTCCCAGATAGATGCAAGATAACAGAAACCCACTCCATAAAATATTTCAAAACACACTCAAGAAATTTACATTCCAGAAGCTTGGATTCTTGATGCCTATTCCTGCTACCTCATGTAAAGACCTTTTAAGGAAAGCACACAGTAAGCAGTATTTCTGATCCTGTTTTGAAGAACTCCAACATTAAAAGGAATTATTTATCTGCTTTTTTCTACAACTTCCTAAGAAAGTATCATTTATATTACACACTTATATTATTTAGACTAAAAAGGACTGATTTCAGCATCAAGACTGTGTAGTGATCTCAGTTTCATCTTTCTATTCAATCCCTTTAAACTCACATTAAAAGAATATTTAAATGCATAGACAGAATATTTCAAATGCAAAAAAACTATGGCAAACACATGGATACAAATGTACAACTAAAACTTAGCCTGCCAGGCCTACATGCAATATTTTTCTCTCTCTCTTAGGTTAACTGTGCAATTTAACAAACACAAAAAATGGCACGCAAATTATGGATGTTGAATGTGAATGCTCTTGTAAATTAGGTGACACAGCAAACAAATCAAAACGAAAATACACTAAGAAAAAGAAAAATTGGAAATATTAACATAAAGCAGGCTTCACAAATGTATTCAGGAAATCCTAACAGTTGCTTAGGAAAAATGGGAAATTAGCAGCTGCATTTTTAAGGAACTACGTAGTATTTCAATAATGTATATATGTGTGTGTATATATATATATATATATCTCAAAGATACAGAAACAAGAATGGGGGGAACAAATTTTGAAAACACCTTAATGTACCTTGATAATGTTGAAAGGCAGAAGTCATTTAAACAACAGGAAACCCACAAACCCAATAGCCAACATGAAAGAAACAATACTAACACTTAAGATACTGATAACAAATATTAGTTTTCATTAGGAATGTAAGTGTACCATCAGGCCCATAGTTCCATTTAACCCCATCAGAAGGGGTTAATTAACATTAACTTTTGGTAAATTTCTGCATAAGAGTTGAGCTAGTAAATACTGAACCTCTCTGAGCAGAGGTGAGCAGGCAGGAGCAATACAGCATTACTCAGATCACAAAGGCCATCGTGACCCCAAAGAGCTGTGACAAACCTGCAGCAAGCAGAGGGTATGGCTCTCAGATGTGGACACCAGGAGGATTAATGGTCAATTTAGTCGAAGACACAGGGTTCAGAGGGCTTTGCTCCCCAGACTGTCCTTTAAGCCCTACAGAATCTCCAGATTTATGAATTTATGCAGGGAGTCACAGAAAATACAACTCCCTTCTTTTAGAAGGTATATGGAAATGCAAAATACAACTCCCTTCTTGAAAAAGGTGTATGTAAATATATGGAAAACCTACACATGGACCCACCAACACAATCCAGTCATTTCAATGTTGGCCTGAATGTACCACCAACATGTAATTTTGGAATACATTCAAGTTACACTAGAAATGAGCATAAAAAACCACAGAAAATCCTGCCATATTTCTGGCATTCCTTGAACGTTAGGAGACTACATTATTTTCCAACTTATTATCAACTGTATGAAAATAGAGAGTGACATTCCTTCTAGCTAGAAGAAAACATGTTTATATTTAGTTTACTCAGAACTGCAACATTGAAAGAACATTTATTCTCCCAAATGTGAAATAGCTTCCTACCTTGAATGATCTGTTCAGCGTGTTGCTTTTCAAATCAGCGAAATGATCTTTTTTTTTTGACAGATCACTAAATAAGCTGGAGAAGGCAGTGCATCAGCAGCACAGGACAGTTATTGCCTCCGACACCTGGCTGCAGCAGAGGAATTCCTTTGCAATGGAATGGAGAGTAACTAACCCATGCCTCTGCTGACTCCAGCTGTCAGTCAGCACTGCCAGCTGGATGCATCACACACCTCAGAGATGGAACCAGAGCCCCACACTGGACAGACAGCAACATTACGGGACTGGATTTGGACAGCCAGAGGAACACGAGTGGTGTTAGTGAGTTTTAGAGACTCGAAAATACCGTGGGCCGAACACAGAGTTTGCCTTCCCCTGTTTTTGTTGCAAAGTTATGCTGGAGACATAAGCGTAGTGCTTGGGTCGGGCACGAATCCTACAAGCAGGGAATGCGTCCTGACAGTGTCTGAGCCTCAGCAGGGACAATGCACAGCAGCGACCGAGGGAATTCCTCCGCCACGGCGCAGGAGTCAGGCCTCTGGATCTGGGCTCAGCACGGCCAAGTTGCCGTGTTTGGAGCGGCTCGGGGGCTGCCCCCGGGGAGCGCGGGGCTGGAGCGTGGAACGGACACGCGGACAAACGGCCCCAGGGCTCCAGTTGCAGCGGCGGCAGCGGCAGCAGCGAGTCTAAGGAGTCTACGGCGTCTACGACCCCTCCCCGTCCCTCTCTTGTTCCTCCTCTCCCTCTCCCGCTGTGCCGCACTCTGTCTCGGTGTCCCGCAGCCTCTCCCGGTGTCCCTTTCCCGACCCCCCCGGCCCCTCTCGGCGTCCCCGTCCCGGCCCGTCCCTCTCCCCCCGCAGGGCTGGGCCACGCCCCGGGCCCGCCCCCGGCCCCGGGCGTCCCGCCGCGGTCTCGGCTCCGCCCGGCTCTGGCGGTGCTGGCTGTGGCGGTGCTGGGCGGGCATCAGTGCCTGGGGCCAGGGCGGCATCGCTGCGCTTTGGCTGCGCCTGTCCCGAGCCCGGCCCCGGCTCCGGCCCCGCCCCGCCCCCGGCCCCGGACCGGCCCCGCCCCCGGCTCCGCCCCCGGCCCCGGCCCCGCTCCGTCCCCCGCCCCCGCCCGAGCCCCCGGCACCGCCCCCAGCCCCGCGGCCCCGCCCCCGGCCCCGCCCCGGCTCCTCCCGGGCCCCGCGGAGGACACACGCGACGCGGCGCGGCCGCTCCCGCCGCCTCCGCCGCGGCTTGCCCGGCCCGAGCTCCGCCGCTCGGCAGCGCAGCCGCCGGCCTCGAGCCGCCGGGGCCCGGGGCGGGTGGGGATGGCCGGCCCGGGGCGCTCGGGGGGCGGTCGGGGGCCGTGTCTGGCCCCGGGCCGAGCGCTGAGGGCCGCGTGTCGCCCGCAGGGGAGGCGCGGGAGGCCCTGCAGGACCGGTCCCGGCTGGGTTCGCTGCCGGGGCGCGGAGGCTTCGGCAGCGTCTGCTCGGGGACGCGGCTCTCGGACGGCGCCCCGGTGAGCGGCGGGGCTGGCGGCGGGCGGAGCAGGAGGAGGAGGGCGGAGGAGGAGGAGGAGAAGATCGGGGCGCGGCGGGGCAGGCGGCGAGCTGAGCCCGCTGCTGGCCTTTGCTCGCAGGTGGCCATCAAATGCGTGCCCCGGGCCCGCATCCGGCACTGGGGCGAGCTGGTGAGTGAGCGGGGCCAGCGGGAGAAGCTGGGGCCCGGCATTGTGCAGGTTGCATTGTGATTTTTGTGTAGCATGAGGTGATGTTGAAAAGAGCAGTTGGAATAGAGTTTGCAAAGGCAAAAGTGTGATCTTAGAACTGTCAAACAGTAGAGAATTCCTTCAATATCTTTATCCCCCATCAAGTTAAGGTGTGGTATTCAGTGGAGTTAGTGGAAATTGGAGGGATTTACTACTGTACAATCTCGTGCCTCTTGCAATTAGAAGAATAATGAGATTTTAGTAAATCAAAAGGTAGTTTTCATTCAGTTTGGACTTGGATACGTAAATTACTCCTGTTGGAAAAAAATGGATTAGAGATTGTAAATGTTTAGAAGCTGAAGCATAATCCCTGCTTTGGCTATAAATAAGGAATATCATACACAGAATGAATTATTCTGAACCCCCGTCGGAGGCCTTCAGAGTCAACCTTACAGGTCTCATGGTATCAAAACTGGGAGGAACTATCCTGTATCTTTTCTCTTAATTCTTGCTCTTTAGAACTTTAATTATTCTGGATTACTCAAATAATCCACAGGAATAATAGAATAGGCATGATGATAGGATGATATGGCAGTATATCTTTTTTTGGTAATTATTTAATTATGCTCCATGACTTGAGAAAGGAAAATATTTAAATGATCAATCATATTCTTGAGCTAAATCTTGATATCAATACAGAAGGTTACACATGATTTCCAATCTATAACCTTTGACTGTATGTTTAAAAGACATTAATTATAAGTACATAAAAATATTCCAATGACAATAAGCATGGTAATTGTAGTTTATGAATTCAGTCTTTTGGAGTGGATAAATTAAGCAAGCAGAGAGGCTCATGAGGAAGTATTCAGAGAATGCAGAAATTGTGCCTAATATGAAGTAAACAATGATAGGCCCTATCCTTTCTCGACTTTATAATGGTCAATAAGGCAAAAAGTTAAACCCAAGCATGATAATATAGCACAAAATTGATCTAATTAAATATTCTGAAGAGAAATTAGAAGGTGGGTTCAGTGGCACTCAAACTGGCACCAGGCAAACTAATAACAAGGCCAAAACCTCTGGGGAGAGTAGTGAAAGGCCCCAAGGTTTTTGGTGGAGAGTTGCAGTGAAAAGTGTGTTTACAAACTTCAGTCTCATGTTGGCAGCTGCTCTAATTCTCTAGACTCCATCCATTTCCCCAGTGCAGTGTTTTGGTGGACGCATGGTTATCTTCTAAATAATCTTGGACTTCCTCCTAATTGTTCTGACTTTTTTTCTGTGTGAGAGAGACAATTTTAGGCCAGGCATTGTTTGCCATGCTCTGGTTTTCATGGCTCTACTCTAGTACCTAGAGTACCTAGGTGTCCACTCTAGCCAGAAGATCAGGCAAATGTCTTCTTTTTGGCAGTATTTCCTGGAGTGAATGTCTGTCATACATTGGTTGGGCAGAGCTGGAATTTATAAGACAGGATAGCCCACTTGGTTTGCCTAGTAGCTTGGAAGATAATAAAGGTGATGAACAGATCTCCAGTAACTCTAAATGGAGTTACCTAGATATACTAACTCTAAACTGAGTTACCTGGATATCCTGAGATGAGAACAAGTCTGAGGGGTTCAAGAAGAGACTGTAGGAAAAGCTCTTGAATGTTGACCTCTTAGATGTTGATGTGAAATGAGGAGGCAGGGGAAGGAGGCAGCTCTTAGGAACAGAATTATTCCTTTTATCCTCTATATGCCTGTTGAAGTACTGCCTTCCCTTAGGGGGATAACTCAAGCAAACACCTGTTGGATGCCATTGTGTTTTCGTGGATGATTTAGGGATGGCTGCCCATTTCTAGTGATCCTGTTCAGAAGTGATTTAAGATGTGCGGTAGTGTAGACAGAAAGTCAAGCTAGAGCTGCTGTGACAGTGCTTCCAGCATGTGTCAGCATCCTGAGTGTTGTGAGCTAAACCTGAAATTTGATTTAAACTGCCTGATATCTGCCAAGGGGCAGGATATCATTGCTAGAGAGAAATCCTCTCATCTTCCGCGACTCCATCCCCAGTCAGATGGAAGAACAGGTTGGTATCCAGAGGTGAATGGCACTGGACCTTTGTGAGGCACAGAAATCATCCATATCCCCATGCTTTTAAGGAAAAGGATTCTGAGCAGAGGGCCCTTTGACTCTGCAGCAGAAACTGTTTGGAAAAACTTGCTTTAATAATAAGATTCTGACTGAAGACTTTTGCAGAGGATGGTTTGCTTATGGAAATGGTCAAGCGGTCGTTCTGGTATTTGGACACCAGGTTACAAAAAGAGGAAAACTACTGTATCGGTGTACATGAAGTGAATGAAAAAGTAGATTAAAGGAAAAGTTCAGAAGCCAAAGCTGGAGAGAGGTTCAGAGTAACCCAAAATTGCCATCCAAGATCTTGGGGAGGAGGGTTGTAACCTTTCTGAAATATTACTGCGCATGTACTCCCTAACTAATACATTGGGTGTGTTAGACCAAACCAGACAATTAATTTTTAACACAGAAGGACTTTGAGGACAACTCTGACACCCAGAGGAAAGAAAAGGCTTTATGGAAAGTTTCCATCTTTGAATCACTGCTAAAGTAGAAGTGGTGTTTTGTTAGTGGAAAATGTCAGTGAAATTTGCAATAATTGTGTCTTCCTGAGAGGTGTCACTACAGTAAATCCCCTTTGTGGAATGGTTAAGTCACAATTGAAATTTGGTGGTGTGCAGTAGTCCATTGTTCTGGTACTTAAACTCTTTGGGGAGCAGTCCCCATAAGGGGTAATGATTTGCTGGTGGCCAAGAAGTGTATTTTCTGTATGATCCAGGTGGAGAAGTAAAGGAAGAAATGCTGTGAAATAGACACATTTTTTGTACACCTGAAAAGAGACTTGGATGTGATATGCAGGCAGATATCGGCTTTAAATTAGATGTAGTCAATGTTAATGGTATTAACATACAGATCTTTATCAGCAGAGGTGTATTCAGGCTTCTTCTATTTTCCTGTCCATTTGCTTCAGTGTAGCAGTGTGAGATGAAAGCCCAAGGCTTTGCAGACTGGCTCCTCCTTTGTGCCCCGGGTGTGTGATCATTGTTTGAGGCAGGGAACAGGTAGACCTGAGAAACAGTGAGAATGCCAGCACAGGGGCTCCTGCTGCATGTGCTGATACATCCCTTGTATGGGATGGAGACTGCCCACTTGGTTTGAGGATTTGCTTCCAGGCACCTAATTTCTCTGAGATGGTGTCATTTTCTCTGTAAATGTGCCTCTATGGCTATAGCTGCAAAGAGTTTAGTCTGAACAGTATTCATCGGTTTGATTGTTTCCTGCTCCCTCTGACTTTGTGGTGCACAAGTCGACCTAAATGTCTCAATAATGAATTATTGCTGGGTAATTAATCAGCTTCCCCTGCTTTAGAGAGTTGCCTCCTAGAACTTACCATAATTCACCTCCATCAGCCAATACATACAGACATTAATTGCCTCATAATATTGGCAGGAAGATGTCAGGTAGTACTGACAGGGTGTGAGTGCATCTCTTTGATCTAAGCAAATTTTGTTAGTGTTTTGCCCCTAATCTCATTCTACACATTTATCTTGCCAGTGCCATGAGCTGGACTGAGGACACATCATCAGGGTGCAGTCAGGAGCAATTTGTCCATATGAACAGTGATTTCAGATTTGCAATGGGAAATGAGTAATTCCCCAGCAGGTAAGTCACAAAACCAGTTACTGACAGCTGGGCCAGTGGAAATTCTCCTTGTAGTGGCCTTGTTTTAAACACCAAGATGAAAATATGATGCATGCTTCGAAGGTGCAAACAATGTCTACTCTCATTTCACTCAGTGAAATTTGCTCAGCTTCATCTTGGAGCACTGGAGATATTTTAGTATTTCAAAGTGTATCAAACTATTTGCCCAGTATTTGGAAAAGCTACTCAGGTTTAGTGGAAATGTTTCTATTTCAGACCCAAACCACTTTGATATTTGTTAATTTTATTAGTGTATTGAAGTTGATTGACACTGGGAAAAGTGATCCTGTTTCTTCAATTGATAACACCACAGGAATTGCCTTTTTCTTAATCTTTATTTGGATGCCTCCCTGTCCCCATGGAACAATGGGTTTGAAGATGCAGTGAGGTAGACCACTGGAAGGAAAAGGCCAGGCTAAATATTCCTTGCAATAAATAGGCCTCTTTCCCTTGACTTCAAAGGAAAAAAAAAAAAGCCTAATTAAATACAATTGAGGGGAAGAGGAAAAAAATGAGATCCTTTGATTTGAACACACTTTGGAGCAGAGCATGGAGAGATAGGAGAATGATCTCTGTGAGATGAATAAGTTGCCTCTCCTGCTGCATTTGTTTTGGGGTGGGTGAATCATTTCTTGAGGATTTTTTTTTTAAAGTTGGATTTGACTTGGTTGATATTCCTTTCAGCATCTAGATTTTCTATGTTGGCTTGTATTTTTCATACAAGAACCATGTTTTTAGAGCAGATAGCTGGTCCTGCAGTATAGGCAGATCTCATAAGGGCAGGAGGATAAGGAAATACACCGGAAAGGACAATATTGAAGATTTTATCAAGTTTGACCTCCTGGCAGTTGAAGCAAGTTGTCCCTCAAGGTCTTGTGGGAGCTGTTTCAAGTGAAGAGAGCACGAGTCACAAACACAGTGAAGATCTCTGACTAATTCTCAATCGGGTAAAGAATTAGCCCCTTCACCATCACGCCTGGATTTTTACCTGGGGAGAATGTCTATCGAAAAAGATTGTGGCTGTTCTGAAGGACTAATGTCCAAGGCAGCCGAAAATCTGCATTGGCTGATGTGTTGTGTGTCCTCCCTCCTCCCAGTGTTTTCAGTCAGTGTGTCAGAGCCTTTCCTGGCATGTGAGCCATTCCTTGAAGTGTTGAAATGGTTCCTTGGGACTCCCTCACTCTTGGCAAAAAAAGTAGGAGGAGGAAGGACAAATCTCGCTCCCTCCACTTCCGAGGAGTGTATATTGTGTGTTGTATACTCCCTTGGGGTGTTTGCCACCTTTCCTGAGGGTGAACTTGTAGGATTTGTTGCAAACTTATTCACAAGAAATGTTGTGTGTACCTATTAGAGTTTTACAGTGAGTTAGGGATTTGGCAAAGGTGAATTGTTGAAGTTGAAAATAATTTTGGGGTGTAACAGATCAACCCCTGCATAACACAGATAAAAATACTTGCAAGAACCTTTCCCTTTTTCATTTATCATTATGCACACTGCTTCACTGGAAAAGGCCTCACAGGATGTGTTTGGAGAGGAGCATGCTTTTCCATTAAACAACAAGGAATATTTTACTTTTGAAAGAAAGAGACAAAAACATGCCATTTTTTTAAAAGGCATGTTCTTAGTTATCAGATTAACAACATTTCTGGAGGGGTATTCAAGCAAGTGTTAAGTGTAAAACATGCAAATAAATGTACTCTTACTTTCAGCAATCCTTTAAGAACTAGAGACTTATCTTAAAGCAGGATCCCTTTCCTTCTGGGTGGATCACCTTTAGGTATTCCTCCAAACAAGCTGCAGCTGTCCCATATGACACTGGCAGGGGCAGCTGTTGGCCGTGGTGCTTCCCAGGAGTTTTTGGCGGCTGACTCTTGCTTAGGTAATTTAGTAATTGTGCTGCCACCTTCGGGATCCCCAAAAGGTCTGTCTCCCACGTGCCTGCATGTTGCAAGACTATATTTCTTTCCCATATGTTCCTCTTTTCTGTGCATGATTGGTCTTTGGACAGATAAAGGAGGGGTTTTAGCACTTGTTAATGAATTAACTAAATGGTGGATGTAGTGATGTAATCTATACAAAATGATTCTGTTAGATACTTTGGAGACTTCTGTTTTGCTTGTGTGATCTTTACTATTTGAGGGAAACTTTCAAACTCCTGATGGGCCTTGAGTGATTTTTACTTCTTGGACAGACCGTGCTTCTCTTGTCTTTCTACTTGTTGTCCCCTTAATTTTAGCCCCTAGAGGGCTAAACTTTCCAGTTTCATTAAATAAATCATAAATATTTCAGTTTCTAAATAATATAGATGTTCATTGTATATTTTTATATAATTTAATTTTGTCCCCTACAGGGTTAAAATTTGGAGGGTGAGTGCTACTCTTCAGGAAAACCTGGTGATGGAACAAATGAGGTGCAGCTGGCATCAATCAAGGTTGCAGTTAGACAGAGTGGAAACACTGCAGTTGGACCAAGTGCCTTCATCAGAGCAGCAAGTTCCAGAGCTCCTTCACTGTGGCACCTTCAGGCTTGGTGGAAGGAGAACCTGACACAGTGAGTGTAAAGCAACGACACCTGAGCTTGCAGAGTCTGTGGCTGAGTAAAATCTGGTCTAAGTTCTGTTGTTTTACAGAAGAAAAATGTTGTAGCTGATCTGTCAAACACGGTAGACTCAAAGTGAGGGCCTGGAAGTGACTCTGTAAGAAGAAATGGCTTATAAAAGAGGGTAAAAAAGTGTGAGCTGGCTGCTGAAGATTGATAGCAGAGATTTTTTTTTGTCTTGGTTGTCGCACTAGTGATTCCACGTGGTATGTTTGGATGCTTTTCAGTTTAGATTGCTATACAAGTATGAAGTTTGTCTTGCCCTCTCTTTGTTGGGCAGCTTTATGGCCATGATACTCAGTAAATGATGAGCTTTCTTTAGGTTGATTTATACTGTTGGCTGGGGATTATTTGTGGGTTTTTTTTCTGCTTGAGGTCTCAACCATTAACAAACAAACGTGTGCTGGACTTCAGCTTTGTGCATAAACCTCCAAAGTGGAAAAAGGCCTTTGATATTTCCTGCATTTCTGTTATAAAGTAGCTATAAGTGGTACAGTTTTGGGGGTGGGTGACTCACTTCTTGAGGATTTTATTTTTAGAAGTTGGATTTGACTTGGTTGATATTCCTTTCAGCATCTAGATTTTCTATTTGGGCATGTATTTTCCACGTTGACTTTAATGATCATAGTGTCAAAAAGTCAATATGCTGTTGTAGAAGTGAGAAGTTTGCCTGAGTGCTTGATTCCAGGGAGGAGAAATAGAAGAAAATAAGTAAATACTGTTGCAGTTTGTCTATTTAAAAGCTCTATTTAATATATTTTTTACCGTGTTGCTTGCTGAGTTTAATCAGAGTCCGAATAGATTTCAAAGCTTCTCTCCAGTTTTAGGAAGCTTGGAGATGGCAATTTCAAGATTATCTCATCTTGTTGGCGTGGTTTCTTTCTAGGAAGGCTAAATGGCACATCAGAATCTGCTTTGTTTTTCCAGAAGCATCAGTACTTCATGGTATTGTGGAAAAGTTCAAGTCATTACCGTGCCAGCCCGTCACAGTTAATTTTTTGGCAAAATGAATCCATAACAAGAAATGGTTTCAATCGATTTCTTCTGCAGATTCTGCAGTAGCTGTGCAGATCTGTTGATTAGCTCAGCCTGTTGGAAGAGTGGGGTCTGCCCCATTTGTTGTCCTTGGGGACAGTCATGGCTGGGTTATTTCTGTGGGCCTGTCAGCTCACAAGGAAATGCCCTTCAGCTCTTACCCTGACTTAGATCAGCATGAGGAACATCATGACATAATAGTTATTTTTTAAAAATGTTTTTAATGTATTTGTCAACTTGTACTGCTGCTGCATAAATTCGTTAAGAGTCTTTATGGAATGCTGAGCACGGTTGTGGTCAGTGAGTTTTGCAGATGTGGACTGGTGGAATTGCAGTTTGCCCTGCAGTGTGTTTTAGTCTCCTTTGGGAGTGTTTCCCCACCCCTCACCTGGCTGTAAGATGTATAAGTGCCTAAGTGAGCAGTTATTTACCTGTGGCAAGTCTGTTGAACCTAAACTCAGGAAATTGTACACCTGGCCCTATTTACCTTGATCTTATTCCATAAAATCTTCATGCTGATAATCTGTGCAGCTCAGAGCACTGAAAGATGATCTGCAAACAGAGGGAATACTTGCTCTGAACTCTATGGAGGCCCTCAGGAGTCATTCTGATTGATGTCTAGGGATTTCACAAGGATTTGACCTGCTTGATCTTGAGCTTGTAATTAATTGTCAGAGCTGCTATCAGCTTTAGAAATGGGTTTCTACTAACTGGCCCAAAATAGCCATGTTGGGCTTTGAAACTGTTGCCGTTTATGTGTGAAATCAATTGCACCAAGAGCATGTTGTTTTCATGAGTAACAAAAAGGATCCTGTTCTGTAATGTCATCCCATTTGTTAGAAAATGTAAGCACCTCTCATTTCACAAGGCTTTTTTTTTTTTGTACACGGCAAGGATGCATTAAATTTAGTCACGTGCAGAAAGAAATCTGCAACTGGATACTCGTTGTAAAGGCACTAGATATGTGTGATTTCTCTATATTTTAACACTTATTTTAATACAATATACTAAGCTGCTCAGATGATGAAAGGGCTCTTGGGCTATTGGAAGTCCTCTTGCCACCTCATCTCTCCTACTGTCAGTGTATGCCTGCTAGTTAATAATAGCTTGACACTGGTATAGTTTCAAGCTATTTTTTGCCCATTTCTCTCTTGGTTGCAATAAAAAGAACAGGTTCTATTAGGGGAGCCTTTCTTCCTGCAAGTAAATGGGTGTTTAGTGAAGAGAAAATGCATGGCAGTGGTGGAAACTTAGCAGAGCTTCCTGCTCCTGCTGCACTGCTCATCATGCCATTTATCCATGGGGAAGGAGGGCAGTGTCTCTCTTTAGGATATCATGGCCGGACTCGGGGAGATTTACCTGGTGGTCCCACCCCAGAATGGTCCATAGGAAGCCTGGCAGGCTGCCAATTTCTTGCTTAGACCAAGGAATCTAAGGGACTAAAACCAGGAGAATATGTTCTGTCTGTGTTACATGATAGACATGAGCAATGTGTTATCACAAAGATGTGACAGGGACCTCGTTAGGCCCAGCAGATGTTTTAGTCCTGGCTCTCACACTCTGAATGTGAGAGCTGGAAACATGCTGGAAGTATAGTGCACATCCTCAGAGGACGGAAGGTAATTTGACAGCTCACTTCAACCCTCTTCAATAATGTTGACTCTTCTGGCATCTGTTTGTTGAGAATGTGGCTTCTCATGTGGAAAACCGAGACTTCTTGCAGTAAAAATAAGGATTTCTTTTCCTGATTTGGTTTTCTTTTTTTTCTGGCTTAGGTTAGAAGAGAGAAATATTTGAATGTAGCATTGATGTGTTTAATTTCTAAGCTTTATTTGGGGACTTTGAAAAGGTGAAAATATGTAAGCAGTATTGAGGGAAGAAAGTGTTCTTGTTTGATGCATTAAACTGTTTTCTTTCTGAGAATCTGTGTTTTTAGAGATCCCAGGCAGTACTTTTTCCTTTAGCAGTGCCAGAGTCCTGCTGTCTGTCTCAAGAGAAGCCAAAAAAGGTCAGATAAGAACTGTTTAGATAAGATAGGTGGCATTTCTGTCAGTTCTCACTAGCTGGTGAAGCAGATGAGGAGCTGCACAAAACTGAAAACAAACAAGTAATGTTGCTCTGTCCCTGTCCCCCAAGTCCAAAAAATCCTCTCAATGCCCTTAAGCGGCCGTCTTTGTGAAGGGAATCTTTTCTCTTGAGTGGAAGTTTAGAAAGTGTTTTGTTGTACTGGTTATGTTAATTCAGGCGATCTTTGTTTCACAAGACAGGAATTGAGAGGGCTGTCCTGCTCTGCATAATTACCTGTCACAGCAAAGAGAATATATTAAGCTGGGAAACTGAGATTGGTGTAAAATTCTGTCTTACCTGCAAGATATATCAGCAGTGTGTTTGATAGAGCTTGATTGTATCCAAGATTCCAGGGGGCTCCTGGTGTCAGGTGAGAATCCTTCTTTACGGAAAGCACTTGGTCTTTTCCTGTTGATATTGGTGAGCCAAAAATACTATTTTTTGCTGCTTCTTGTAGCAAACCGAGTGTGAAATGTGAGATGTAACAGCGCTGCCTAAGGCTCTCTGGCAGCCTCATGCATTAGCCTGCTTTTAATATTGGTTGGTAAGATGACAGCACTTTGCTGCCGGTCTGTGAGGTATCCATGTAAGGTGGGTTATCTTTGCTCAGGTGCCTGGAGACTTGTTCTTACAAGAGATACAAACAATGCATTCGAGAATTTGGCACATCTGGGACATTTTATCTTGCTCTTGGAGAAAAAGGTCAAATGCTCCACAGCCTGTTTCTCTTAAATAGCAGAAAATCCCAGCCTGGATTGAAGATTTGACCCCCATTAAAATACATCGCTTCATGTCTAACCTAGCTATGGGGTTTTAGCTGTGTACAGAAATACATAACTGCAGATGAATATTGAAGTACTCCTAGTGTAAATAGAAATACGCAGATGCACATGCTAGGCATACTCATGCATGCCTACAGCTGCAGAGAAAATGTACAGCAGGCAAAGGACTTTCTGATACAATGAAATGAATGGCTTTATTAAGATCTTAGTTCCTCATTAAAAATGCTGAGAAGTAGAACTTGTATGAAAGACTGAAGCTGGGATTTCAAATTAATGTGTATGATAGTCAATATGAACTCAATTCTGAAACGTAAGAGTGTCTATGGAGATCTGTTGAACTGTATTCATATATATCACTGTTTTTTCTTGTCCCAAGTTTTTTTTTTTTTAAATTTGGGTTTGCCATTGCAGTTTTAGGAAGGTTAATATTTAGTGCAATTCAGAAGTCCTAAAGAAAACAATTGTTTTAATACAAGACATTTCTCCCATTGTTTTAAGAGGAAAAAATGATCTCGTGTCAATGGTATGGACTCTTATCCTCCTGCTTAAGTATTCAATTCTTTTGATTCTTCTAAATTTTCAGCATCACGTGCATATGAAATTGGTCTCTTAAGTGATAGGTATTTTTTGAAGGTTTGCTCAATTGTGCTTTCAGATTTTTCATTCACCTTCTGGTGGCTTGGCTGGGTCTGCATACACAAGTGCATGAACTGAACTATCATTAGCAAGTTCAGTTTTTCCTCTTGTACTCTTTGTGGCCTCTAAGTTTTTCTTGTCTGCTGTCTTTGCAAACCAGTTTTTCTGCAGGGTCACTTTAAATCACCCAGTGTAACAAACCTGAGTATGACAAATGTGTGCATTAGGGAATGTGTCTTGCTGGTTGTGGCCATCAAAATAGGTTTCACATGGTAGAAATTTGATAGTATATCTACAGTTCTCAAATCTTGCTTTTGCCAGTGTCCTTGAGTTCAGTTTTTTACCAGTCTCAATGAGTTACTGACTAGCTGGCATTGGAAAAATTTGACTTTATCCTCAGGGGCCACTGTAGGCTTTGTTCTGATAAATACTTGTCCAAACGTCCCCATTATTTTTTCTTCAAGACATAAAATGTGACACAGGATCTTGTGCCTATTATCTCCCACCTAGACTTGTTTGGTTGTGGGTTTTTTTTTTGGGGGGGGGGGGTTTGGTTTTTTTTTTGTCTGTTTTGTTTTTTTTTTTCCCTTTGAGAGAAACTTCAACCTTTTTATTCATTGATCTGGTAAATACTTTATCAATGTATGAAGGTCCTTTTATTAATGTGGACTTTTTTTAAGTTTAAAATAAAAGTCAGGGAAATATGCTATTTGTATGATTTCTATGGTTGGTTCTACTCCAGAAGAAAGCTTAATTGTTGAAATATTTCTGAGTTCCTGTGTTCTGATTTTTTGAGTAGTCAGTGCTAAGTCTTGAGCAGAAGCTTGCAGAAGAGCTGCAGGATTGAAGGAGAGCAGAAGTGACACAAAGTAAAGCTCTCTTGGGAAATCTTATGGAGGTTAAGCAAGTGCAGCAGGATTTGAGCAATGCTGCTTAGTCCACTTGTTCATGTGTGGATCCCAGGGTGGAAGAGACTGGAATTGGGAGCCAAGATCGCTTAGAGGTGTGTCTGTGAGGGAAGCCAACTGCAATCTGCTGGTTTCTGGTGACTTTAGAGGTACCTGTCCAGTGTTAGTCTTGTCTCGTACTGGAGCAAGCTATTGATCACCTGGCCAAAAATGTTGCTGCTTTAAAGAACTTCCCCAAACTTTAGGGAATAGTGGGACTGTCATTAAGAAAGAGATATAATTCCAAGCACTTTCTCTTGGTTTTAAATGCTGACTTCATGGTTTTTTTTTTTTTTCCCCTAAGAGTAGGAGAGCTTCACGTAAGTCTTGAAACTGCTGGTGGTTGATAGGCTTTTATTTATTTAATCAGGGCAGTGCATGTTACAGAACTGACAGCAAAGGGATCAGGACTGGAAATATTTTTTACTAGACATCAACATGCTGCTGTGCTGTTGGGAGAAAGTGGAGATTGCTTTGCCAGCACCATCTGGGAGCCTCTGCTTGGCTGTATGGTAGGCAGACCTTTTGTGAATCAGAGAATTGCCTTTGGAATAAAGCCTCTTGGTGGCAGGTTTTTTTAATCTGCTGCACTGACAGAACTGCTCCATCTTGTCCTCTTAATGCAAGCGTGTGTGCCAAATCTGCCTGAAGGGCTCTGTATCCAGGAGAGAAGGAAATGGTGGTGCCTCTGAAAGGTGCTTGCCTTCTTTTGCGAGACAAAATAAACTTTTGGTGGCTTTGTGGGGCTGCAGCCGGCAATCTTGGGTTATATATTCTTCTTATATGAATGTAGTACACACTTCAAATTTATTGTTAGAGGAAAGAATAGAAAAGTTGGCTATAACTTACAGAGGCAAACAGCATATGCTGTGTGTATAATTGTCATTCTGCGCAAAAGATGTGTTGAAAATGTGCACTTTTTTTGTGTGGCGGTCAAAAAAAAAACCCCAACCAAACATTTGTTAATCTTTGTGCTTTATGGGAACGGGTTACTCAGTTGTCCTTAATAGTTGTGATGGAATGACCAAGCAGATTGTGGGTAAAGATACTTTTGGGTTGAGGTGGTTACACAATTAAATGAATAAAAGGTGATAGTTCTGCATTGCCAATACATCAAAAACTTAGAGCTTTGGTAGCAGAATTTTAATTAAATCCATAAGACAGTCTCGGCCGAATTAAGAAAGCCAAAATTATGCATCACCACTACTTCTGTCCATGTAAGTATTATAATAAATGTAAAAAGAAAGTCATCACTATCATTCAGAATGCTAGGAATAGAAATTGGACAATAACCTGGCTGGCGTAAGCATTTATAGTTCTAAAAGAGCGGAAATAAATTTAAATCCTCTTCCAGGTTTAATGACCAGGCAAATATAGGGTAAAGTAAAACTTTGAAAGTTGTTATAAGTTGAGTTTTGTTGCGTCTTTTTAGTTCTTGAATATCTTTCAAAGAAAGTCAAATCTCAGAGCTCTGAGACCACCTGTAGCTACAAAGCCTTGAATCCTGTTTGCTGACTCCCAAATTCAAATCTCAAATTTGTGTGGACTGCCTGAAGCCACGAATGACACAGTGAGAGCATTCAGGCTCAAATACTGTCTGCTTTTCTCTAGCTCTAGGGGCAGATTAGGCAGCACTTCAAGTCATTTCTCTGGTTTCAGTCCTTCCACTCTTCTAAAACTGACTCTCCGTGCAAGTTGGCCACTTTGTTAATGACTCTATTGGAGTTCAGGCTGTCTTGTGGCAGTGAATGGTAGTATCTTCAGAGCACGAGCAATAAGGTTTTTTCTTCATCTTTTAAGTGTTTCAGAAAACATGTTGATTGAAATAAGCTCGTTGCCATCAGTGAGACAAGAGAGAGAATGGTGTGCTTGCAAAAGAAAAGAGTGCTCAAATTTTGTACTGTTCAGTAGGTGTTTTCTGCAATTCCCTTCTTCCAAGTGGCCAAGGATCAGAAGAGAGGTCCTGACCTTGTGCAGTTTTGCAATTCATAGATGGCCAGCATGATTTAGGATTTTGGAATTAAATGGCTTGAGTTTGCTAAGTTGTAATTGAGCTGTTGGATTTCATTCACAAAACATAGTCTGGTCAAACAACTGACCCGTATTTTGGTTGGTTATTTGATGTTCTGAAAAATAACCTGCCTTGTGAAATGCAAAATTGAGGTCAAACCTTTCATGCGCCTCATTCAAAGGAGCTTTTCACTCAAAATCACTTGAATTGAGCCATGGCTTGGTACTGTGGGGAGTTTGTCTAGAGCTAAGGATTATGGTTTATTGTCTTTGAAATCTATTTTTCTGTTAAATTCTCAATGAATATTCTCATCTGAAAGTAGATGTAGTGGTGGTATTTACCGTTAAATTCCTACTTCTTGCTCAAAAGGTCTGTCTGAACTTCTCTATCTGGTATTGACAAAGTTTGCCTTTTTGTCTGAAAAGATCCTTCATAGCATTTGATTAGGTATTGTCCCTGCCCCATCCCAATATAAGCTTGCAAAAAAAGGAGGTCAGAGAGAGCTCTTAGGGATGTGTTTCTCCTCCCTTGGAGTACTACCGTGAGAACAGTTTTTCATGTTTTGCTTCATTGCAGGGAGGTACTCTTTTGGGTAGGTTGTACAATGTGTAAAACCTTTCACTTCCAGGTATAATAACTATGGTAAGGAAAGAACAGTGAAAGGCAGCCCTGTTCAGTTCATGTCCTGGTCAGCACTGGCAGTTGTGCTTCATGCAGATTCTCACTGGGCTGATGGGCTTTGGTACCAAAGCACTGGGTCTCTCATCCTTGAACTATTGATTGTGTGACTGAACTACTCCCTGCTCTGGCTTTGCATTTTGCTTTCTTGACAAATATCCCCTGCTCAGGAAAATGGGTACTTCTGAGGGAGCTGCTGCTGACAAAATAACTTCAGTTTCTTATCCTTTTGAAGTAAGGTTTCTTGAGAACCTCAAGGAAACAGTCTGTTTAACTTTTATCTCTTTGCAGACAGTCATGTTTAGTGGAGAGAAGTATTTCAGCCAGATGCCCAAGTGGTAGTAGTAGTTTAGGCTGTAAATTCATAAAAGTCACACCAAACCATGTGCTCTGTGTTGGTAACATCAATACCCTTGCTGGTTTCTAAAAAGTATTTGTATTTCTGGATAAAGAAAGAGCTTCTATGAAAGTTGACTCAGCTGCTTTAGAAATCTTGTTTTGCTTCCTTTGGATTCACTGTATGTTTTAGAAGCTCTTAGGAAGGGACATGGTACAATCTGGTCACGCTCATAAATAATTTGTAAATATACTTCAGGCGTAGAAGCTGGAGAATCACTTCCCTCTTTGGAGAGTGCATCTGATTTTGTATCAGGAGGTGGAAATAATCTGATGAGTGTGTTACTTGTGTGAAAAGGAAGTGTGCTGCCCTGTAGTGGAAAGATTGCTGTTCAAACATCTGAAGACCAGCCTTTCAAATGTTTGGAAAGTAAGATAAAGCAATTTTACAGAGATTTATGCACCTTGAGAAAAAGTAGATGTTGAAAAAGCACCATTAATATTCTATTACCTAGTAATCAGCAGTCATGAGGTAGAAAACCAATTTGTGATGCATTTTGTGGTCACAGTTTTTGCAAATGAGCCTTTAGTAGCAGAGCTGGATATAAACCATTTCTGTCAGTGTCTTGGAATTGAGATTTGTGAAGTTTTATCTGTGGTGGGTTTTGTTACTGTTTTCTTACTTCCTCTGGCAACTTTTGTAAATTTGTGCTACTCTAAAAGAAAGCACAGTTATCCCTATGTTTTCAAATGGACCAAGAGGCTTTTCGTTCATCTTTGAAAGGGTTACAGTAAAATGAATTTGATTGAATCTTTCAGGGGTTTTTTTGTATGCACAATTCAGCAAAAAAAAGTCTTGGTAATGAATTGCTATTTCTGATCCACAGGCTGTTTTTCTCCAGTCAGACAGTGGTTCAATACCTGCTTTAGATGTTTACAGATCAGTATATTAATGACACTCAACTGTGCATTTATTCTCACTGGAGCAGTGCCCATTCCTACAGAAATGCCAAGGAGAAACACCCAGCATAGAGCAAGCAAGACCAAATGTCAGTGGTCAGAAAGGGGGAACGCTTGAGAAAGTGCTTAAAGCTTTCTCTCCGGTCCCTTAAAGTGTGGGAGTGCCTTCCTGTCCTTTCCCCAATTCCTTGGTGTTTCAGGCATTATTGAAATCACTGATTTGGGTTTCGTGGTGAGTGATGGATTTAAACCTCCTGCAAACTAAACCTAAATGTCAGTCTGGGATAATGCAGAGAACAAAGCAAGTGAATTGTGGGGACCGCCTCAAATTGCTGATGTCCGCCAACAGAACTAGTCAGAGGGAAAATGTTAATTACTTAAAAAATTTAGTAATTCTATAAGCATAAAGGAGAAGCTGTTTTCAGAAAGGATTAAGCCGGTCTTTGAGATAGGACAATTACTAGGATGCTCAACAAAAACAGCATTTGAAAGAATTGTTTGACGTAGCAATGGCACTTAGGGTAGAATGCAGTTTTCTCTCATTCTGACAGTATACTGGATGTAGGAGGAGCAGTGAAATTAAATGTGGAAAAATTTAAGTTAGTCACCTTAGCAAAAACAGTTTTCTGCACCCAAACAGAGGAATTTGTAATTCTGCATGGAATCCATGAGGGACTTTGATCCCAGTACTTCCCCTTCTTAAAATGGGCGCAGATATCGGGTAATATGGGCGTTTTAAACACTGGCTGGGTAAATCATCACACTCTACACAGAGCAGCTCCTGTGCATCAGCTGCCTCATGGGAAGGGTCCCTGAGCAGCCACTGGCCTTTGTTCCTCACAGTTTGTGCTGTGGAGCTGCTGATGTGCAGATACACTTGTCTGGTTTTCTGTGAAATTCTTACAGATGTGGATCCTAGTGAGTTTGGATTACAAAAATGACTCGTTCCTTAAGCCATGTTGCAACTGATTTTAAACCTAACTGCTACCCTACATTGACATGTTTGTAAGGCAGCTGTATAGAGTACACTGAACAAGCAGAAAGGACATCCAACTCCAGAATTGCCGTTGTTATGCCCAATGGCATCCATGTTCACGTGCATCAACATAGTGTACAGCAGGTAATTTTCCATCTTGCTTTCCTATGGTCTGTAAAAATATTACAGTTTCTGGTTGGGACTGAGACATTTGAAAGCATCCACGTGGTTAGTGGAAATGAACGGCAGCTTTAATGACTAAGCCACTCGGATACTTGCTGGCTGGCACACTTACTAACATTTTATAACCAGTTTTAGTCCACTTCTCTTTATGGGAGTTGGGAGGGAGAGTAAAATTCAGGTGTATATTTTTTAAGGAGAAATAACTGATCAATAGGGCAGTTCAGTCAGGAACTTGAGAGAATTGCTCACCTACAGTTAAATTAGTTCAATGTGATGCGTAAAGCTTCATATGCAGTGAATGTCTTCTAGCAACACCAAACCAGGAGTGTTTCAGCTGGAGTATGAAACAGCTCAGTTACAATTATGTGCTGGTAAATTAGTGTCTCATCTTCAAAAACAGAGCTTTTGTTATTTATTTATTGGTAATACTTGGATGCTGTGTCATCCTGAAGTTGTGACACAGTTTGGAAATCAATCCTTAGTGGACCTAGAGGTAGAACAGACTGCATGAGTTGTAGGACATGGCTGTGATTGAACTGAAGGGGGAGCAGTTTTTAGTGTAGCCTAATGACACCTGCAGTTGTTGGGTTTGGTGAAAATACACAGGTATAAATAAGCCCTTTTCTTAAGTAACTGCAAATTGCATAAATCTATATCTCCAAGTGTGCTGTATTATCCTACCACGAGTGATTTGAGGCTTGAAATAACAAGTATTTGTGAAATGGATTTAGAAAAGTTGCCTTATCACCGAATTTATATTTTTTTCTCAAAGCCTTTGACCTTTGGCATTGATATTTTATCACAGGGGAAGGTGTTTCCAGTAGGCAGTGCTGGTGTGGCTGTGCATGCGGGTGTGTGCACACAGCCTGGTGTGGACCCTTGTTTGTTTTGCAGGTGTCCTGTTAGCTTGGCTGTTTCCTTCTCCTTCAGCTGTAGGACAGAATTTTCTCGTTGGCTTGTTCCCTCCTTAAACTGTCTTTCTCCCTCCTCTGAGGTGCTGCTGTGCTGCAGTCTCCTTGTGAGGTTTAACAGGCTGCAATTAGCCCAGACACAGAAGTCGGGGTTGTCTGGGGCAGCATGATTCCAGTGATGAAAAGGCGTAATAATAATTCCCCCTCACTTCACTTGCACTTAGTGCTGTTTGATCCTGCGACTCAATCAGGAGTGGACAACATAGCTGTATTTTCCTGCTCACTTTGCCTGATTAGTGACTGATCTGATTTCCCCCAGGTTTGTAATTAATTTTCCCACAGAAGTATGCTTAGGTTTATGGCTTAAATAATAAGTGATGGTGACTTGTGCTACTGTCTACATGTTTTAATCCTTTTCCACGTCTAGATGGACTAAACAAATGCATAGTTGTTGCATCTGCCCTGCTGTAATGATTACTGTGGTGAAGACTCTTTTTTTTAATTTTTGTAAGCTGCTGTTTTATTTTGCAAGAAGTTATTGAATTACACCTCCAGAAGGCTACTAAAGTAAGAGGTTTATGGCTTTTATTGTCCTTCTGTTCTATGAACAGTTAATGGACAAGTAGGTAGAAAGTACTGAAAATTTGGGTTCTACTGTAAAAATGGCATCAAACCCAGTCTTTCCTGCATACAATTATTGAGGTGTATAGTCCTATGTAAAAAAATCCCAAGCATTAAAACCTGAAGCAAAATCCCCCAAGTCACAAGTAGATATTGAAGATAGAAGTGAAGGCAATTAATATTTGGGAGAGGCAGTGAATGCAGCACGATGAGCGTGACAAAATGTCCTGGGAGTTGGGTGCGTGTAAGAGCCAAATCTGTGCTATTGATTTATACTCTGAGTTTTCTGGGTGAACTTGGAAAGAAAGGCAGTATTGTTGTTGGGAAATGTAAATTGCTGTATTTCATCTCTCTCTAAGGGAAAACTTGTCTCTTCAGGAATTTCCCATCCAGTATTTACAGCTGATTCTATCACTTCTGACTAAAGTTACTTTTCCAATTGTCTTCTTAGTCAATCTTTTTTAAAAGGTTGACTTTTTGCTAGAGTAGTTCAAGATGAAATGCTGTTTTGTGTGGTCAAAGATAGTTATGCTTGTTCTAGAAATTGTTTCATTTCCAAGGAAAACTTGTTGTAGGAGAATTTGAGTGAAATGACTATTTAAAGCTACTTGTCACAAGAGGAATTAGCTAGAGATTAACCTGTTGGAGCAGGACTTTTTTTTCTCTCAACTTCCATTTAGACTTCAATTTTATTATCCCTTGTTTTGGCATGAGTTTGTTTTCTTGTGTGCTTGCAGTTAATAGTGACATCTGACTTCTCTCAAGACGCTTAACCTGCTGTGTTAGAAGGAAAGAGAAATCTCTCCTGTTTCCATCAATATTGTATGGCTGATGAAGAAAAAGCAGTGGATATGCTCTATTAGGGGGATGTATTTTTGTTATGCTGTTTCGCTGTTGGACTCATGTCTGTGTTGCAGTGTAGTTGTGAAAGAGATATATATTTATCCTTAAAATAAATAACTTTTAATATGCTGAAGTAAAAGTGAATTCTCATGCTAGGTCGTATCTATTTATCAGGGATAATTTGATTGGTAGAAATGCTGAACACTGATTATGTGGCTCCTCTAACTGCCAGTGGGTTTCTGTACCTTGTCCTATAAAGAAGGTAAAGCTGAGGATGCCCTGGTATATTTGAAATGCTACTGAAACTTAACAGGCTTCAGTCACAGCTTTTAGGAGTTGAAGGGAGGTACTTCTTTCCTAAAATGCCCTGTTCCATTTTACAAGTGGCATAAAGCATGAATGAGGCCAGGTCTGATAAAAAACCACCGTACTTAAAACTCTAGCAAGACCAAGTTCCTTTGCAAGTGAAGTTCTTGGTATGTGGTACCAAGACCTGCATTTACATGCTTAGAAAAAATCCTTTTTTTAAATTTATTTTTCTGTGTTTAGAAACTACCCTTGTTTTGCCACCCTAGTCAACATAGAACGGTGTTTTGTGGGCTAGGTGATTTTGCTATTAAAATCTCATGTTATTGTTTTAAATGTGTTGTATTGAACAAAATAAAGCATCTGGCTTTCAGCAGTAATTTAAATAACAAATAGTTTATATACAAAGAACATTTCTTAAAATGCCTCCCTGAAAGTAGATGTCCCTAAATATTCAGGGAGACCTTACATCCTTTGTGATTAAGTAGTGCTGAAATTATTTCAAAACCTAAATTTTTGAAATGCTGCTGTAATTAATGATTAATAGGGAGCTTAAATCCAGCTCAGTACCTGCCTGAGAAGTGCCAGTGCTGCGTGGTTTTCTGTGTTTGCCTCTCCTAGCAATGCTTTTTGTGTTCATGTCGAAACTGGAGGTAAACAGTTTACAGATAAAATGGAGCCTCCTCCATAAAACTGCGGCACTGGGGAGATGTCAGGATACATCCAGTTTGGAAACAAGCCCTTGACTGTTAACAAGAACAAACAAAGCGTGTGACTCATGCCGTGCAGCTGGCGAGGGGGCTCAGAGACTGTGCAGTGATTCTCCCAGCCTGATAGCTCTGGCAGCTGGGCTGCAGCACATTATTGGTGTGGATTTCCTATAGGGCCACGTTTATGTTGGAGGCGGTGCACAAGCTGCTGTGTGGACATCAAATTATTCTACTGGTTTGAGGATCAATGAGGTTAAATTAGCTCAGTCGTTTACTGCACGTTTTGTTGAGGTTCAAGCTGTCCAGCCTGTTGCAGTTAATAGGAGCAGCCCAGAATGCTGCCGGTTAAATGTGAGTTACTCACCAGGGATCCAGAGTTCATTATTGGAAGGAATAGGACAACTTTACTCCTGAAAAAGTTCAGCTTGTTGGGAATACTCTTCCCTGTGTTGTTTGAGGGGCAGAACTGGAGAGAGTATCATTGATCAGCAGCACAGCAGGATACCTTGATGATAGGTTTAGGGTGGATGTACTGCTCTCTTAATACCTGTTGTACAGATAGAAGTATTGGTGATAAAATAAACTCCTTTGGGCCTTTGATTTGCATAAAAAATAATGTCCCGTTCACTAATGAAAAAATTATTTGGAGCTAGAGGGAAGTGAAGAGCTTGGAATGAGTATCTCTGCTTAAAAGCCAAACCAAGGTAAAGGCAGCCAACTGAAGCGTCTGTCAGGAGAGTTGGGCCCTGTTTGGGAACACCTGGAAGAGACGTTCTTTTTGTCTTAATCTTCTTCCCTTTCTTTTCAGAAATACTACTTTTAGAGCTATTCTGATAATACTTCCTAAGCCTAAGTGCATTGTATAACACATGGCATAAGTGATGAGAACATAGGCCATGGATCTGGTTCAATATTAAGGAGAGATTCTTGAATATACCACATTGGGCAATTCTTTCCATTTCTGGATCCTTGGCTTCTGTTGAATGGCAGTGCTACAATTGAGTGCAATTATGTGGGATATGTCAAATAGAAACTTTGAATCTGTATCACTAAATTAGGAAGCCAGAATAATACTGTGTTTTAGACTCTGTAAGCTTTCCTAAGCATTAATTTGGTTGGCACTGGGTGCTTGCTATGGTTTTTTAACAACAATTTGCCTTCTTTTTTTTGAAGTTCAAAGACTCTCCACAGTTTGTTTGTGGTTTTTTTGTTTGTGTGTTTTAAATTTTTTGTTGTAGCTTCTTTGCTTTCCCATTTCTGTGCCTATTAAAAAATACTGAGAAGCTGCTGGAGAGCTTAGTGATCCATCAGGACAGTTGGTGTGGTCAGTGACAACAAAGCCATCACCTTTGCAGGTCAGACAGTTTGGAGAAGTGAGTTCAGGAAGGAACCTTGAACACAGGTTGTCCTCCTTATAAAAATGATGTTAGTGAGGCTGATGGGGCTGACAGGCAAAGTCTGCTGAAGGCTTTTTTTCAGGTGTTGTCCCTTTGTCACTTCTTCATTGATGCTCACGTGGGAGATGCTGTTAGTTATGTCTAACTCTTCAAATGGGTTGGGAAGGTCTTCCTTTACTAAGTCTTTGTGATCTCTTCTCTTACCTGTTTTACCTCATCAGTCCAGAGTGCTTCTGGACCAGAAAGCAGATATCCCATAGAATGGATGTACAAAAGGAGCTGAGCAGAGGTTTTCTGGTGAAATAGGATTTATCTGGAGTGGGGAAATGTGATTTCATAAAAATGGGAGCTTGTTTTGTAGACTTCATTTCAGTGAAACTTTAAAGAGGGCAACCCTGCCACTCTCCCAGTTCCAGACTGTCAAATGCAGGAGGAGGGAAAGGGGAAGAGATCAAATCTTACATGTCATGCTTCTAGTTAATGCTCTGGCTTATTAAACCGGACTCTTGCATATTTCCTGGGGGTACATGAGAAGCAACCTAAAAACTCTGCACTCCTTTGGGAATAGTGGCCTTTCTGTGACTCGTGGAACAACTTCTGATCCTCCTGAATTTCATTCCATGTGAATGAGGGCAAGATAAAATCTCGGGCAAAAACTTATGGAATGTTGGAACAGCTCTGTTAAAAGCTCAGTAATAAAAAGTAATAAAACCGTGGGAGCTTTAGTTACAGCTTTTCAAAAGTTGCTTAACACTGTTATATTTTAATTGATATTGACTTGGAAGGAAATGTTTTCTGAATAAAATTTAGCATATTCTTAATATTTGCAAAAGTCTGTTGGCCTTCGTAGCCACAAAGGCACAATGCTGGATCATGTTCAGCTGCTGTAACAAGCACCCCCAGGTCCCTTTTTGACTGGGCACTGTCCAGCAATTCTGCCCTTTTTCCTGTAGTACTCCAGGAGGTTGTTGGGGAAAAAAAAAAAAAAAAAGAAAAAGGAAAAATAAAAAGAAAAAAAAAAGAGGAGGAAAAAAAAAAGAAAAACAAGCAAACAAAAAAACACTGGCCCATGCAGCAACCCACTTGGATGTGTCTGCAGTCCTGGAAGCTTGAGTACCCTTTTTTCTCCTATGAATACACCTTGAGCTTGTTTGGGGGTGGTCTCACTTCCACATGTCTGCAGTCCTGAAGGTTTGACTACCCTTTTATCTCCTACAAATGGACCTTGAGCTTCTTTTTGGCAGTCTAACTTCCATTTGTCTGCAGTCCTGGAAGCTTGACCACCCTTTTTTCTCTAAAAATTGCACCTGCAGCTTCTTAGAGGGGTGGCACTTTCATGTGTCTGCTGTCAACAAGCTTATGGTCAATTTACAAATGGAAAAATGGTAGTCAAGCTTCCAGGACTGCAGACAGAGAAAAGTGACACCCCCCAAAAAAAGCTCAAGGTCCATTTGTATGAGAAAAAAGGGTAGTCAAGCTTCCAGGACTGCAGACACATGGAGGTGAGACCACCCCAAACAAGCTCAAGGTCCAATTTTTGGAGAAAAAAGGGTAGTCAAGCTTCTAGGACTGCAGACATATGGAAGGGAGACCCCCCCCTAAACAAGTTTAAGGCTTATTGTAGGAAAACATCAAGTAGTCAGGTTTTAGGATTGCAGACACATGGAAGTGAGACCACCCCAAACAAGCTCAAGGTCCAATTTTTGGAGAAAAACAAGGATAGTCCAACCTCCTGAACTGCAGAGACATCAAAGTGAGAACACCCTGGAAGTTTTGCTCCCCGTTTTTCTCCTACAAATGGACCTTGAGCTTCTTGTTGGGGATCTCACTTCAATGTGTCTGCAGTCCTGGAAGCTTGACTACCCATTTTTCTCCTACAAATGGACCTTCAGCCTGTTTGGGGGTGGTCTCACCTCCATGTGTCTGCAGTCCTGGAAGCTTGACTACCCTTTTTTTTTATTATAAATGGACCTTGAGCTTGTTAGGGTTTTATGGGGAATAAAATCTCGAAACAGAAGGTTCATATAAAGTGTCTACTTAAGTAATCACAGTGTTCCGTGTTGTAAATGTTTGTATCAATTGTTAATGCTACGTCACACCTGTACCCTTGTTAATGCTCGTAGCTGCTCATGCCCCATTCCGTAGGGGCATAAGTTACTGTTCCACGTTTACTAGGTTAAAGACATATTTAAAGACTTATTCATTTGTATCCGTTATTGTTCCAAGTTTGCATGTGAATAAGTTCATTTGTATACCTTTACCGCTCTCCCTCACCCCCCATTTTGTAGCGGTGTCCATTTTGAAACTGTCTCCTTCCCGTGGGGCCGTGCTTCCGCTGCTCCCCTCACAGCCCTGATGGCGACACGCAAACCACAGAACTCCCTGGGACTGCAGTGCCCACCGGAAGTGGAGTGGACACCTAAAAACCGGGGCAGCGGCTTGAAGCCAGCGCGCCCGTCCCGCCCGTCCGGCAGCGGCCGCGCCCTGGGGAGCTGCTGGGAGCCGCAGGGCGGGCGCCTGCGCCCCTCCCGCCCCGCCGCCGGCCGCTGCCTGTTGGCCGCGCTCCGGCGCCTGATGCGGAGCAGGAGGTCGGGGCGGTCGCGGCGAAACCAGGGGTTCGCGTAGTGGCGCCAGGCGCCGGCATCGCCAGGCCGGCCCGGCACCTAGCGGCAGCCGTAGCGGTTGAGCTGGCGCAGGAAGTTGCGCAACCGCGTGGCCCAGAAGGTGTGCGGGGCCGGCCCCTGGGAGCCGCCCGGGCCGAGCGGCTCCCGCTCCAAGAGGGAGCGCTCGATGAGCAGCCCCCGGGCCTGGCTGTCCCAGCGCACGGAGCGGACGCGGGGGCTGTTCGCCAGGCGCCACAGCTTGGCGGGGAAGGTGCCGGCGCTGAGCCCGGCGGGCAGCGGCAGCTCCGCCATGGCGTCCATCGCCGACTGTGGCCACAACGGCCGGAGGGCAATGGCCGCGGCTCGGCTCGGCTCAGCACAGCTCGGCTCGGCACGGTAGGGCACGGGAAGCCCGTGGCCAGGGCGGGCTCTGGGAGCAGTGGTGGACTCTGTCCCCACGCTGCATCCTGTACCTGAGTCACCGTCGGTGACGGAGGAAAAGGACATTGCTTTGTCTTGGCTGGGGAAAGGATGAAAAGGGGACATGAGAAAGCATTCTTTTGGTCACCTTTTCAGCAGACTAGCTGTTTTTTTCTCGCCATCTCTGCCTGTTTTTTGCAGAGTTGGAACATCTCTCATGATTTGGAGTCAGCAACAGCAGCAGGAAGGGGCAGTGATTTTGTCAGCATTGTCATCAAAACGCTAGTGCTGCCCCATGGATGGATGTTGCTTTAGGCAAGGGATGAAAGGCCTTCACTTGTAGGGAGCTCACGCCGGTGTCTTCCCAAAGGACGTTGCCATTTTCTTTCCTCAGGAATCGCTTCTTCTGTTTTTCCCCCCATGTGGGGAGATTTCCAATGCAAATGCCTCCTGCAGCCAGCTCCTGCCAATGCAGACTGACAAAGGAGATCTTGCAATGGACAGAGACTCCCTCGAGCTGGTGTGGAGAGGTGAGGGGGCAAGGTTTGTCCTTTAGTCTTGAAGTCTTGTTGGGGAGCTGATTGTGCTTTGGGGGACTGACAAAAATGATGTGTCCTGAAAGACCACAGAGACTTTGGGGTTGTCATGTTGGGGCAGAAGTTTCTGTCTGAGAACTTTTTGAAATGCTTCATTTATATAAATATATATATAATTTTTTTTAATTTTTTTTTTTTCCCCCCCTTTGCAGAGAACCTTTTCGTACCTTTTGGGGAACTTCCCTCTGCTGGTCTCCCAGATCTGGCCGTTTCCCAGGGTTCCTTCCCAAAGTGAGGAGTAGCCCATGGCCTCCACTCTCCAGCTGGAACAGAAAGAAGCACAGAGCTTGCTATTGCAGGAGAAGAGCTTCTCTTTTCTGCCGGCTTTCCCTTTGGGGCAGGTTGGTATGTGCTCATTTGATAAAGGGTGGTTTAACATCGGGAGGAGTTGCATTTCAAACTGCTCCAGCCTCGAGCTCTTGTGTGGGTATCCTTGGACAAAAGGCCTCCCTGTGTGAGCTCCCAGTGGGCTGGTTCAGTAAGGAAGTTGGTATTTCAGGCTTGTGACTGCTGAAAGCAGTTGGTTTCTGGAGGTGTCCGGAGCTGGGAGCGACGACTTTTCTCGCCTGGCTGCAGAAAAGGTAGTTGGAAAGTGGGGATTGCACTTGCAGAGATGGCAATCAGGGGTGTTTTCCGAGAAATGGGCTGGCAGAGAGGCAGGTCTTGTGCTCAACTGGCTGTGTGTTTGTTTTGGTGGTGGGGAGATGTTGTAATGAATCAGCCGAGACTCCATATCCTTCATGCCGATAAAGCCAATTCTTTATTCACATCACTTATTTTATCCAGTTTTCAGGGACCTCATATGCAGCACCCATTGACTGGTAGTTTCCTTACTGCCTCATTTATTGGTCAGAAGGTCATTTGTGTGTATGTGCTAAGTTTCAGGTTGTTTACATTTTTCCTTGGTGGGTTCTGATGGAACAGAGCTAATATTTATGCAGATGCACTTGTTTTTCTCCCTAAGAATAGGTTGTTGTGTGAACAAACTTCTCTTTCTCTAAACAGTTTTCAACTGGGAGCTTGCAGGCTATTGCTAGCTGCTTAGCTGAAGTAGCATGGCCTCATCCATATTCCATAAGACCTTTCTTTAATAACATTTTTTACTTGTCTGCAACAGGGAGAGTCACAGACACAGACACAGACATCAGCTGAAGCAACAGTGTAATTTACTATCATGCAGGAGTGCAAAGGCAAATCAGAAGAGAAGAAGGTAAGCAATGCACCTTATCACTGGTACAAAAGGTTGCCTCTAGCGGTTAAGAAAGATACATCAGCAGGCACCCTTTTTATTTAGCCTTCATCCAGATCCACTCATCAGGTGGGGAAAGCTGTCCCAGCAAAGCTCGGGAAAGTCACTGCAAGGAACTAGGAAATCCTACACTGCCTCCCCCCTTCTTGGCCACCAGGCTTCTGACTGCACTGTGAGAGTAGCCCAGCTTTGACAGTGGTGAACGAGCAATCTGACAGACCTTCTGGGGCAGGAGATCTGATTTCCTTCTCCTCTTATTTTCTCCCTGAGCCTGTCCAGGGCTCAAGGAGGAAGCAAGGCCAGATGTGGCCTTGTCTGATTTCTTCATGCTGAAAGATAAAGATGTGTTTCACCAATGAATGAATGCATCGATCCTATTGATAGTAACACTTGGTTAAGGAGCAGATCCATTGAACATTTGGTTGGAAGGGTCATCCAGAGGGCAGATTTAGCTCAGGACCTGTTGTTCAGGCCTTAGTCCTTCAGTATGTTGTGGTGCAAATCAATGCCCCGGAAAGCTGGAAACAAACAAATCCCGCTTGAGCACGTTTCAGACCGGGAGCAGGATTAGCCCTGCAAGGCCGGGCTAGGGCCGAGAGCAGAGGGCCAGCAGGCTGCATTTGCCCAGAGGCAGCCGTCCAGACCAAGAAGGCCACTGGTGCCCAGGGCCTGAGGTGCCCGAGGCTGCCTCCCCGCTGTGCAGCTCTGCAGAGCCCGTGGAGCGCAGGGTCCCGGGCAGCCAGGGCGGCCTGGCTGCCTTGGAGCACGAGGGGTGTCCCAGAGAAGCTGCGGCCCTTGGCTTTTTAACTGTTGCTCAGAGTCTTGTCATTAATCCACACTGTCTGACATGTTTTCCTTTCCTCTCACATATTGAAGAGAGCTTTTTGAGAAAAGTGGCTGATGTAGTTTCTGCTGGTGCTGGTGCTTTTGTCTGCAGGTCAGGGCAGGTGGTTTGAACCAAGGACGGAGTCCGCAGTTAGCACTGCAGTTTTGCCAAGTCAAGAAAACCGTTCACAACTGAGTGAGCGATGCTGAGCCGCTTTGCTAGTTTTTGGAAAGTTATGACCTTAAAAAACCCAACAAATGTTCCTCCATGAGGGTAGCAGCAGTGTACCAAAGATCCCAACTTTTTCCACCTCTTTTCTGTGTCTTTGGTGTTTCTAAGTTCCCCATTCCCCAGCAGGAATGAAAGCTTGTATGATAATGTGAGTGATTTGAGAGCTGTGTGTTGTGCCCTGCCACATCAGCGTTGATGACAGGCTGGACATGGACAGGTGTGTCGAGTTCAATTCATCCCAGTTCTGTGCCAACAGCAGCCCCAAGATGCCGAGAAGAACAAGGACGGTGGGTGGGTGTGCATGCACAGCCCTGTGGCCTGACTGCTGTGTGGGCAGAAGGTTCTCAACAGCAGTACATCTTCACTCCCCCAAGTGGGAAGAATATATCAAATCTATATGAAATGAAAATATTTATGAAAATGCACTCAATGGTACATATTTATTTGTATCATATATGCAATTTATCAAATATAATGCTGCATATTATATATTCTGATATGCCATAATCAATAGAATATATCAAATATATAGTTGATCTTTTCCTAAGCTATTGCCTGTGGGTCCTAGAGGCCATCTCCTAGTGTTACTACATTTGTGCCTTCTGGTACTAGTTCTTATAGCAGCAACTCCCCTGGGAGTTCCTCCAGGGAACTTCACACCAAGGGCTTCCATCACTGTCGTGGCTGTGGGAACTTGTTGCTTGCCAGTTCTCCCCCAGAATCCTTGTGGATTCTGGGTCATGTCAGCACAGGTGTCCGTGGCCCTTCCTTCATCCCCAGCCTGCAGCACTCACAGCCCTGCGGCCTCCCCCTTGCTGCAGCTCATTTGCAAAGTGCTGCCAAAGGCAGCGGAGCTGGCTCAGGATCCCTGTTGGCTCCTGGGCTCCAGGATGACCTTCAGAGGGACACTTGGAGCGCTTCCTGAAGAGCTGCCCGTGGCATGGCGGGTGGATTTGTCCTCCCTGGGTGGCTCTGGTTGGAGCTGGATGCTCCGTGGAGTCCCGGAGTTTTCTCAGCTGCCTTTGCAGCGAGTTCTCAGCCAAGGTGTGGCTCTGCTGCCATCCCAAATCTGCACCTGCCCTGCCCAGCCTGAGAGCAAGTGGGGCATGTGCTGGGCATGGATAGAGATTTCCACGGCCAAAATCCTCCAATATTTACAACTGCTCATTGCTCTGGACAGCACAAATCACAAAACACCCATCGCAGTTGACAATTGTAATTTCTTGCAGATTCCTACAGCTGCACTGCTGATCGACAAATGCACAAGAATTGATTTCACATGAAAAATGTCATTTATTACAGATTGCTTCTACTGCGCTGACAATATACAACGATATATTTAATTTAACTGTATATCTCAATTTAAGTTAAAAAAGGGATTTATTAGATTTTTACAACAATGCTATGTAAAAATATAGAAATATCCACTTCAGTTAAGAAAACCTTAATTTATTGCCAACATCTACAACAACTCACTAGACACAAAGATCAATTAGGTGTTTAGCAACTTAATTTATTACATATTACTGCAAGCCTAAAGCCCATCTAGGAATACAAAAATATCAGTATTTCTATCTAAACAGTCCTCTAGGAAGATCTCAGTCGATACAATGATGCAACTATACATCTCCATACATGCTGAAATAAAAAGATACACCCAGATACACCCACCTCAAAATACAGAAGTAAATGCACATGTGTAAATATAAAACTAGATATATTTATATTGCTCTTTCTCGTACGTGGGAAGATCGCACATAATCAATATGATTTATAAGCAAGCCTCACTTTCTTGATCAAAAGGCACACATTATATTGAGGCTACTTCTTATTATGCACACTTGTTAACATTTGATTGGTTACAGTAAAAGAAAACTATATACTTGTTATCACTAAGCTTCTCCCTCAAACTTCTCGACCCCAAGGCTTTGTTATGGTAACACAGCTGCATTCAGGGTCATGCTGACCTCGCAGGCTTCTGTGCAAGTGATTTCAGCAAAGCTCTCTCATGTCTACGTGGCCTTGGTCATGTAGCCATTCCTCAACATATTTACTTCTAGGAATACCAATATACCTATTTAAAGAGCCATATAACTCCAACTGCATAAATAGAAATACCTACACAACTGTATTCATAGGAAATAGAATTAAACACACATAGAACAGCGTACTTACATATACATATACTTGCATCCATATATACATACGTTATTACAAAGACGTATGCATATATACAGACACAAAAATACATAGCATACGTTTATAAATATAACAACATATAGATAGAAATATTCCCATACAAATAGCACATACCCACATGTATAAATATCCATATAATTATCCCTCTCTATGTTCAAGTCCATATATCTTTAAAAAGAACTCGAAGCAGAGGGATTCCAGCCGCCCCATCTTCAAAACCTTTCACTCCATCCTTGCTTTCCCCCCTGCAGAGCAGCACCCCTGGACAAGGACAGCAGATGGCACTGGCTCAGGGGACAGTGCCTGGGGCCACCGGCAGCTCCCAGCGCTCCAGGGACACCCGGGGCTGGAACTGCTGCTCCGCCCGGCCCGGCCGCCAGCTCGGACCCAGCACAGCAACAGGGGACACAGGGGGCACAGGGGGAGAAACAAGAGCTGAAACAGGCAGCTGAGTGGGGGAAAGAGGTAAAAATGCAGCCTAGGCCTACACAAACATCAGTCTCTCCATCTGTATCAACTCACAGACCAAGGCAGAGCGTTTGCTTTGTGATGTCAGGGCACGGTTGCCACGTGGTCGTGGTGACATCACGAGGTTGCCTTGCTGCCCGGAAGGCCTCAGGGGTGTCAGAGCAGCTCTTGAGCTTGCACAGTGCAGGAGCGTCCTGCAGCTTGAGGCGACTGTCAGTGGGCACGTGCACACTGACAGGAGACTTGCTTTTTGATAGTGTTAGAGAACAGTTGGCAAACTTGCACAGCAGTTGCCACAATGATTGGGCAACTGGCTGCTGTAGTTTGCTCCGTTTATGGAGTTGGATATTCCACCTATTTCCTGACTCACCTGGCACGTAAGTAGAAGTTTTCCCTGGGTGTCACCTAACTTGCCTTTTGTATGTCTTCCTGCTCTTTCTTGGGCATTGAGTTGATTTGGAAACAGAAAGACCTTTTGGATGCCACTTGGGTAAAGGTGCTGTCAACACGTTCAGCTCAAAACGGGCTGTCTGTAGCCAGGGCCGTGCGGGCAGCATTTGCAAGGGAACCTGCAGGGGTTGCGTTCCCTCCATGGGAGCGTCTGTGGCAGCAGAGTCTGTCATTTCCTCCATTTGCTGGGTCAAGCAGGACAACTTTGAAAATGTAGACTGGGAGGCCTTCTTGGAAGATCTTCTAAAAATGCTCTGGTTGTCTCCAGTTTTCTCAAAGCATCTGCTTCATTTTCCCTTGCCCACTGCAGGTCACCTGAGCCGGGTATTCAGAGGTGCTGATGCTGAGGTGAGTAAGAAAGGCACATTTGATGTTCCTGGTGTTTAAAATTGTGCAGCAAGCTGTGGGCTTGGCCTGTGGCAGTAGAGTGTAGAGGGCCAGCTGAGTAGGCTGCAAGAAAATCCATTTCCATGTCTACAGCAGGAAGAGCAAAGGCATCACCGGCTATTTCCTAATTTTCCATTCCAGAGCTTTAAAAGAACTAAAAGTCCAGTTTTGCTGAGAGAACGTTGCTTCCTGATAGTAGCCAGGGGGGAATATCTAATTCAGAGCAATTTGCCAAGTCCAGTTGAATCAGCCCATTAGAATTTAGTCTGAGGGACTTAGAATATCCTTGCTCTCCAAGTTGATGATTTGTGCTTAGTAGAGCTGGTTCTAGAGCTGAAGAGAAAGAAGGTTCTAAATGAGCCTGTATCTCACGCTCCTGTCTGTCCACAGATCACTGAAGGAAGAACAGACTCCCCTCCGGCTTCCTCTGCTCCTGGACAAGAAGCCAACGAGGAGCCAAATGACCACAAGGCTCCAGCTGTGGTCACACCACAGCCGCAACTTTCCCAGCCAGTAAGTGCCACTTCTGGAGGGTGCTGTCTTTAGTGCGAGGCAGAGCTGCAAGTTTCTGAGCAGCCAGCTCTTGCTGTTGGTGGCTGAGGATGCCGAGTGCTGCAGTCCTGCCAGACCTAGCCATTCCTCTCAGCCAGTGACACCTGCAAAATGGGCTTTGAGCTGCCATGTTTAGGCCCCAGCTTGCTGGGATTCTGATAGAGGCCAACCTGGAGCAGGAAGGTTCCCTGTCTGCAGAGGAGGGAGCATGTCAAAGGCACTGTGCTCAGCCTTGGTGGATACGTAGGGGACGCTGTGGTCTGGGGACACCTGTCCCCCTCCACAGACTCGCCAAGTACCCACAGGCACAAAAAGTATTGATGTGACAACACAAGCTTTTTGGGGCGGTTTGTCCCCACGAGCTTCTTGGCTGTGCTTACCTGGGAGCATTTCAGAGACACACTGGGGACGTGGAGTTTCTGCTTCAAGTCAGGGATTTTGGTGCCTTGGTTGCCAGGTTGTTCTTTTGGTAAAATGGAAGCAGAGGTGGGCAGGGAAGCAGAAAGAAGTGGCTGAATTAATGTGAATTGTGGGCAGAAAGGTGAAAAAGCTGAGCCTGACAGCAGCTCCCAGTCACTGGCTGACAGCACCTTCCTAAGGGCTTGCATTTAAAATGGGATCTGGGGCTAATCTCTGCCAGCCACATTTCTGACACAAACTCTTTTGTTGTCTCAGATCTCCACAGGCTCTTCTATTGAAGCTGCAGCAGCAGGAGCAGCAGTGTCACCTGAAGGGGCCTGGCCTGCCCCAGCTGAGCAGTGGAGCCTGGGCAGTTCCTTCATCTCCAGCACTGACAAAGCTGCTGCTCAGCAACAGGAGATGGAGTATGAGGAGGATGACTTCCTGGGGTTCATGAGTACGTCTTGTGTCTTTCTTCTCTGAGGGACAGTGTATTGTGAGCACGTGTCAGCATAGCTGGACCCAATGATCCTCCTCACTTTGGTGCCCTTGGTGACTCTACAGCACAAGTCACTGAAGCTGCTTCTTGCCCAGAGCAGCTGCCCGTCCTGTGCCCTCAGATAAGACCTGGTGGGGCTGAGAAGAGAGCCCAGCTGACTCTCTGCCTCCCATCACCTGTTGGCACAAAAGGGCACTGACGTGCACCTGGGTGTGTCTGCTCTCCAAGCCAATCCTGCTGTGTCCTCAGTGGGGGCAGCAGCTTGGAAGGGGCTGGGTGTGGCCGTGCCTTCTTGCCATTGCTTGTCAGTGCTGGTGCCTGGGCTTTGGCAGCTTTGTGGCGGTGGCTGCCCCGGCCCTGAGGGCTGGTGTGAGCGCCGAGGCTGGAGCCTTCCTTAGCTGGGAGAGTGCCGCTGCCGGCCGGCCGCTGCAGCGCGGAGCTGCCCCGAGGCAGCAGCCCCTGCTCTGGGCCGGCTCCTGCACGGCCTGGGCTGGGCTCACAGAGGGTCAGCATCTCCTCTGGGCAGCTGTCCGTGTCCCGCCGGCACCTGAGGAGCACTGCTGTCCTTGCTGCCCTTGCCCGCTGCGGGAAGGTGGGCACGTGTGCGGGGCTGAGAGGGCGAGTGCAATGGCAGGGACTGATCCCTGCTGTCAGGGGGAGGAGAAGCAGTGTGGTTCTTCACGTGGGCCACGGGCAAGGGCGTCTTCCAGCTCAGCCTGCTCATCAAGGGTGAGGGTCCTGCTGCTGAAGGCCCCTTGGGGTTGGTTAGAGCATGAGCTGCTTGGGTTTACAAAGGGAAAGGCATTCCTTTGGGAAACTGCTGCAAGGTGGGGAAGATGCCCTCCTCTCCTGGGAATGCATCTCCCTGTGCTTTGTTTTCTGCCAAGGCATCTCTTCAAAGGACTGTAGAAAATCATTCTCTGTGCTGACCTGCTTGTACTGCAGAGCTGCCTGTCTTGTTGCAATTGTTGTTGTTGTTGTTGTTGTTACCCAGCTGGCCACAAAGGACTCAGAAGGCCAGACTGTAGAGCCCCAGCAGGGCTGCCTTTTGTATCTCTTGGATAGTGGGATGTCTGCTTTCAAGTGAGCATTTTGCATTTTGTTTCCCTCAGGGCAAATGGTGAGCACAGAAAATCCCCGGAGGAAATACACCGAAAAGGAAATTGTTGGCAGAGGGTGAGTCCAACCACAGTTGCTTCTACACAGTCATGGGGCAGCTGATTTGCTGCTGGAATATCTGTCAAGTGTGAAGTCAGGCAAGCTGCAAACATATTCAGACACGCGGGTTAGTCTGCCCCATCTCTCAGTACCGGCCAGAATTTGGAAGTGTGGTCAGAAGGCATTATCAAAGACACTTCTATTTCATTGCCAGAAACAGCAACCTACCCCCTATCATAGCAGTCAGATAACACTTCTCAGGAGCATTTCTTCCCAAGAGTTTGCTGAAGGAAATAGTCTGTGGTGAGGATAAAAACCGCCCAGTTTAGAAACTGAAATCCACGATGAAAGAATCACCTGGCCTTTGGAGCTGAGGCACTAAACCCCAATGCTTCAGAAACAGGCCCAGTGCCCATGCACTGGAGAGGAACATGCATCATCTGCCTTCTGGCAGTGCCCTCCTGCATGCTGCAGGTTGGAGGCATTTCCAGCAGACATCTCCTGTCTGGGCTGGCTTTCACTCCAAGGTCTAAATGGCTTCTCCTTTCTTTGCTGCTGTTTTGTTTCTAGGGCTTTTGGAGAGGTTTGCAGAGCCATCGACACTGCCACGGGCGGAGAGGTAAATGTCAAGAGCCCCTGCAGATTCTGCTGCTCTCCAGGGCTTTCCTGTCTCGTGTCAGCTGCGGCTGCAGCTGTGGCTAGAGCTGTGCTGCAAAGGCACAAGAAGCACAGACTGGTGCCAGCCTGCCAACTGCATTTGGGGCAGTCTTTGTCCTGCTCAGCTGCCAGAAGGAAGGCAAGGAGGACAGCGGTTCCTTTCAGAGAAGGATGCTCTCCCTGGCTCTCAGATGCTCCAACAAAGGAGCATCTCACTGCTCTCTGGGGCTACGGCTTCAGAGTCCTGAATTCTCATTTCTGGCTGCCAGCAAATACATCTGAATGTTCCTGGCAGTTCCTTAGCCACCTGCAGTGCTGCACTTGGGAACTGCACGTAGGGAGAGATCTGCAAGGTGTCCCTAAAAGCCCCAAGCCCTGCCTATAGCCCGAGATGTATCCACAGAGTACCAAGTCACGCATTACTTCTTCTCAAGTACAGACAGACAGAGAGTGTGCTCAGAGCTTTGGGGGGGTGAGAGTTGACACACCATTGCTAACAAGTGGACAAGGCAAAATGTGGTCAGTGGCCACGTGTCCTGGATCTGGCCCCCAAAGGAGCAGAGAAATGGGCTGTAGGAATGTCACTTCCTAATTACTCCTTTGTCTAATTACAAGGCACTTTGGCACGGCTTGGCGGTGTCATTGCAAAATCTCTCTCCCCATGTGTGTTTTGGTCTCATTCCTCCAACTTCTAAAGTTACTGATTTTCAATGTCATTCTAGGTGGCTATCAAGAAAATCTATCTTCGGGGACCGAGCGAGATGGAGGATATTTTTACTGAAATCACGGTCATGAAGAGGAATATGAGTCCCCATCTTGTCCATTATTTAGACGGGTGAGTGGTCGTGGTCTCATCCCATGAAGGTTTGTTTACATAGTAAAAGTATGCAAGGTTAAAACCCCACTTTGGACACTAGCAGAAAAGAAAGCTGTTAATTATTGCTTCATTATTATTTCTCTACTCATCTCCAATGGATGGGAAGAGAGTGCAGTTTGTCTCCGTGAGTCATCACTGGCTTTCCAACACATAGTTGAAAAATTGTTCAAAAACCTGCATCATCTCTACCATAAGAAGTCAGTACCCTGTAAGTTGGCTGCCTCCATGTTGTCTCAGGATGGATTTTTTAAGGTTTCTTCAATGCTGATGAAGCATGCTAGGGAGGATTTCCCTTGGATTGTTGCCCCTCTTTTCCAGGGCTGGCCATGCCAGGAACACTAGGTGCTTCTTTCCAGAAATACCACGCGGGACAGGTTTTTCATCTTGGCTGTTACTAAACTGCACTTTTTGATTGCTGGCCATCAGAGACATCTCCTTTTGACAGATGTGCTGTTCTCCTTGAGACTGCACAGACTGCAAACAACCCACAGCCCGGAGGGAATGTCTTTAATTCTTTTAATTCTGTCCTTGTCACAAAGCAACCCAGAAACAAGAATCAAGCAAAGGAGCCAACGAATGCATGTTCATCTGCATGGCCTTTTTCCCTTCTTTCAGCTACCTTGTGCATGAAGAACTGTGGCTGGTGATGGAGTACATGGATGGAGGCAGTCTTTACGACACAATCCAAAAGACTCGCCTGACAGAAGACGAGATTGCCATCATCAGTCGGGAGGTCAGTCGGGGATCCCAGCTGTGCTTCCCAGAGCTTGGGCAGGATTGTCTGGGAAAGGGGCTCAGAACAGGAGCGATACCATGAGCCAGGCTTTGTTTCTGTGTGGCTGATATGCTCTGGGCAAGCAAGAGCCTCTCAAATGAACTGCCTGCCAGTGCCCCTGCACTCACTGGACTCTGTTCTTGTCCTCTTGTCTCCTGCTGTTGCATTCTCACTCTGGCTCTTGTATTTGCTCTTCTCCATCTTGCCTCTCTAAACTTTGGTCTGTTGGCACTGCATTCCTTGCCTGTAAAAGCAAAGGTGGTGATGGTGGGAGCATTTGAAAGGAACAGCAAAGAAGAAAGAGAGACTCATTTCTCTGAGTCCTCAGCTGGAAAGGTTAGCAGTGCAGCCAGAGTGCTGTGTGCTTCTGAGCACATCCACTGCAGCAGCAGTCATCCTGGCTGGTTTGCAGGGCAGAGTCTACACCAGCAGTTGCTGTTGCTCTTTGGCAAGCTGACATGCCTTTCTTTAGAAAGGTGCTGCTCTGCCTGTGTTGGAGCAGCGAGCTCTTCCCCTCAGTGGCACTGTGTTCTGCCATTACTCCTCATTCCCCTGGAGAGGGAATCTTGGAGAGCTCTTTCCTTTCTTGTGTGATGAAATCACATCACTGATATTTGCCCTCCTGTTTCTGGTTTCTCTCTCAGTGCCTGCAAGGACTGCATTTTCTCCACGCCAACCACGTGATGCACAGAGATTTGAAAAGCCTCAACATCCTTCTCAAAACGGATGGCTCTGTCAAGCTGGGTCAGTATATTCTTGGGCAGGTGCAGCGTTCCAGGGATATGTGGGCTGTGGGGCTGCTTTTGAGTGAGTGCCAGCCCCCCCAAAATGGCGCTGGTGGCAGTGCAGGGAGCCTGTTGTGAGCTGACCACGCGGTGGCAACGTGCACAGACCTATGGCAAGGCTCGAGCAGTCCACAGTGGCATTGCTCTGTGCGTGTCCCTTCCAGAGGGAGGGAGCTACATGTCTAAAGTTTGAAAAGCCCCTGCTGGAGGCAGTGTAAAAAATGTGGGGATTTCTGAAGCAGCCAGCACCATATTTCCTTGGCTAAAGTCCTGAGGAAACAAGGCAGGGACGGTTGTCCAGGAGATTCAAGAGCACATTCTCAAACTTCTACCGGGAAATTCTTTTGCGTGCTTTCCTAATTGCACAGGATTCAAATAAAAACGGTCTTTTGCTCTCTCCCCAGCTGATTTTGGCCTCTCTGCTCAACTCACCCCTGAGCAGAGTAGACGGAGATCGGTGGTCGGGACTCTTCAGTGGATGGCACCTGAAGTGAACGGTGAACCCTATGGCCCCAAAGTGGACATATGGTCTTTGGGAATCGTGGTCATTGAAATGGTGGAAGGAGAAGCTCCTGACTGGGAGGAAAATTCTGCCATGGTAAGGTGTAAATACTCTCTGATCCCGCTGTCTTTCTCCCCCATCCCACTTTGTGTGTGCCACTGGACAAAATGCCATTGCCATCCGCTGGAACTACTTCCACCACAGTCCCTTTCTGAAAATGTCCCGGCAGCACATCAGCATCTGCTGGGGTTTTGGTTGCATCCGTGGGGGAACTCAAGCCTTAGCCCAGGCAAACAATCTCCCTTCTCAGGCAACACTGGGCTTTGGCTTAGAAGTCGTTCCAGCTCTTCTGGCTTTGTAGACAGCCCTAATAGCAGCAAACAAGCATCTTAGAAGTGGTGTTATCTTTCCTGAAATGAAGGAAAGTAACCCAAACCCGAGGATGTTTATAAAACAGTGGTTTGGAGAGAAGAAGTGCACCCCCATTCTTCTCACAAGGAAATTTGCCTGAAACCTTAACAAGAGGGTGTGAAGGCCACAGAGTCTCTTGTGCTTCTTGTGCGGTGCTGCTGAAACACTCAGTGACCGTCTTTCTTTCCTAACCCAAGCCGTCACCTCCATGTCACTAAGATGAAGCCTGGTCATGTGGAGAGCCGGCCAAACCCACCCCTTTGTTTCCAGGCACTTTCTAGGATGGCCATGCCATTAATGCATTGACTTGAGTGTCCAAATGAGCAGAGGGCTACCACATGGATGGCGTTTCTCCCTCTTCTGCTTTGACCACCAAAATTTTCCTTTTGCTGCCTAAGGGAAGCTGAAATTTGCAGTCTGATGAGAGACGGAGCTGCAGGTGTTTCCTGTGTGCCCAAAGAGGCATTTTCGTCCCACGACATTTGTGCATGCATCTTCATGTGTCTGTGTGGAGGATGAGACTCCAAATGTTTGTTTCCTTACCTGAGGAATAACTGAGGGATTTCCTTTCTTTGCTTGCAATTCCCATTGTTTTCAAGAACCAAGGAAAAAGCTTGATGACTTTGGTTTGATGGCAGCTGTGCTTAAGGGACCAACAAGAGCTGCAGAGATGCTTTTCATGTAATTATCTTTGGAAATAGTAGAGTGAGTTAGTAGAGCAAAGTCCCTCTTCCAAATAGCCTGTCAAGCTGCTCAGGTGAACCCTCAGAGAAGGAAACCTGCTTTTGCTGCTATTGTTTCCACTAACAAGGCCAGTCAATGAAATCAACTGCCAAGGCAAGAGCTGCTGGATGCTGGGAAAGCTGTGGCTGCATCGGGCTTTGGGTGTTTTGTTGGTCAGGAAAGTCATCTCTGCCTCTGTGCCACGGCAGAAAGTGCCACTGCAGAGTGCACCTGAAACAATGGGATCTGGGAGAGCAGTTCCAGACGTGAAAGAAGCGGGTGAGAAACTCGTGTTTCCTTTTTCTCCAGGCTCAACTCCTGAAAGCCACCAAAGGGATCCCAAAGCTGCAGCAGCCCAAGCTTCGCTCCCCTTTGCTGCGTGACTTCCTGAGCTGCTGCCTGCAGAGAGACGAGGCGCGGCGCTGGTCTGCCAAGGAGCTGCTGCAGGTAAAATGCCAAGGGGCTGCAGGGGAAACAGTGTCCCAGGGACGGGCTCCTCCTGCACTGAAGTGCAAGGCATCAGGGGAGCCTCCTCCTCCTCACCTCCACTCTTGGTGCTGTTCAAATGAGAACAGTCAGGAATCCTAGACTGGGCTGGGCTGGCAAGGGCCTGTAAGGGTCATCTGCTCCAAGTGCCCTGCAATATGACCAGGGACCTCTTTCAAGAGATCAGGATGCTCAGACCGGAGATATTTCCAGGCCTGGGGCACATAGCAGCTCTTGCAGCAAGCTGTGCCAATGTGGCCCCACTGTTGCTCCTTAGATGTACTCTGATTCAATCTCCTTTTCCTTTGAAAAATATTGCCCTGCCTTTGAGGCTCTTAGCTTGCAAAGTAATGGTTCATTCTTGTTTTTTTTTTTTTCTTTGTGCAGCATCCATTTGTAACATCAGCCAAGCCTGTGTCCAGCCTGGTGCCACTGATCACTTCAGTGAAAGAGTGGAAGGAGGAGACAGGAATCAGACAACTGTTTTCTCCAACACCAGTATAGAGAAGGATTGTAGAATAGGACTGTAGAGTAGGATTGCAGCTAGGACAGTGGAGTAGGATAGTAGCATAGGATTGGAAATAAAGTTTGTGAAACCTCAACTCCTTTCAAAGATTCCCCTCCTTCTGAGCCTCTGACAAAGCTCAACATTTTCTTCTGAAGTGTCAGTTTTTTCTTAGAGGTGGAGAGTGACATTGATGGCTTCTTTGGTACAGTTGGAAAGTGGGGAAGGCTCTCCCGAGGGGAAGCGTGGCCGTGCTGGGCACAGCACAGACCGGTGGCATCGGCCGTCCGGAGCGTGCACAGGAGCAGAGAAAGGCAAACCACAGGCGAGGGCTGCAGGCCTGGCTGAGGATTGCCACCCTTGTGCCGGCTGCCCTCTAACTCCTGGCCAAGGTGAGCAGTGTGTGCAGCGCTCTGGGCACAGGGGAGGGAGCCGGGCTGCTCCGCAGGCTCCGGCACAGGGCAGCCTCCTTCAGGCACGGCGCTTCTGCCGGGGGAAGCGAGGCCAGCGGCAGGCAGGGACAGCTTGTCAGCTCACATCTGCAGGAGCCGGGGCCTCACACGGCTCTGGGAGGAAGCGCCTGCAGTGCTGGAGTTGTGCACTGAGCCAGAGCAAAAGAGTGAAATGCAGAGTGTTCTGCAGAAATATTCCGGGGCGCCAGGCCAGCCTGCTTTGAGCTCTCTGGCACACAGCAAGCACTGTGCAATGCAGCCCTGAGCTGCTGGAAGATAGAGAGGTGTTAGAGAGGAGCCAACTCTCAGATGAAATTTAATGGGGTGACAAAGTCATCAAAGCCAAAGAGAACTGTTTCTTAGGATGGATTCACCTGAGCTGGGTGTGTATCTCCCTCTCCCAAGAGCCAAACACACACACAACACACACACAGAAAATGCTGCTTTTTATTGCCTTTCCCAGCCCAGGGCGAACCGTGTCCCCTTTCCCTTTGGCCGGGAAATAGGAAACTTGTATTCTGTCCCCACCGCCTCCTTTTCTGTCCCCTCCCCTCTTCTCCTACTTCCCTTTTGGTTTGGTCTTCACGCTGGCCCCTCTCCCAGCTCACAGCAACACCCAACAAATCAACTAGAACAAACCCAAACCCTAAATAACAACCCCAAGAACCAACAGCTTTCGTTCTTTCTTCTCATAACCCTGCAGCTGCAGCAAAATATTACCTCCTATCTCACAGAGGGAATCGGGCAGGAGCCTGTGGCTCGTGCTTGAGCAGTGAACTGATTTGGAAGGGAGCAGAAGGGTTTCAGCAGGCAGTTTGTGTTTTTCTTCTGAATTGCTGAAGGAAAGACACAATGTGGCTTCAGTCAGCAAAAACATTTTCAAGGTGAATTAAAGAAATGCTTGTGAGCAATGCCCAGAGAAGGCAGGTTTTGAGAAAATATTGAACTGTAACAAATTGTGAATTCCCTTTGCATTAACAGACTGTTGAGCCCTCTATTCCTCCAGAGCAGTGATTGATGTGTGCAAGTGACTACCTTAGCCTTGAGAATAGTCTTCCCCAGAATGCAGCTGGAATGCATTCAAGGGGAAAAGAGTGGTTGTAGGAGGCTCTTGAGCATCAGAGGAGAATTGCAGCAATGGGATGTTCCCCAAATGACCATCTGAGACTCTCAAGAGAGCCCTACTCTCCTGTCAGTAACTTCTGAGAAGTGATTTAAATATGTCAACTAATTTGAGGGAATGTTTAGCCTGTGAGTTTCAGCAAAGTAATGAGTAGGTCTTATTTCCATGGTTACAAATGAGTAGGTGGGATTTCTGGCTGAGCACGTGTTAGGAAAGTGATTCCCCACGCACCCAGCACTGAAATGAAGTCATCTCTTGACAGGTGAAAATGAAACCTTTTCCAGCTGTTCCCCTCGGGTTTACCTTTCTGGGGGCCAAAGCTCTGTGCTGCAGGTGGCCCGGGTGTGTGCAGAGCAAGGCAGCCTCCACAAAGCCCTTGGTTTCCCCACAAGTCGTCATGATTTGTTGCCAGGTGTGCCCAGCTGTGGCAGGAGAAAGAGCCCGCAGTGCAGTGGGCGCCGTGCCCTGCCCGGCCAGGGCTCTCTGGCACAGAGGAGCAGCAGCAGCACCTTTCAACCCACTCCTGCCCTGGCCTCACCTGGGACACAGAAGCCTCTGGAAATCAGCACCACCTGGCCCCTTCCCAGCTTGGAGCAGCTCCTGCTGGTGGGCACATCCTGCACTTCTACTGCTTCCGAACAGGAATCAAGGCACAGGGGGAGACGGACATACAGAGAAGCCCTGGGCTAGTGCAATAAATGGGCAAATGCATGGGGGAATGTGTTAGGAATCATTTCAGCTGTCATGCCAATCCTGCCTTCTCTCCTTTTCTCCCTTCACGTTTCCTGTTCTTTTCCCTCTCACATTTCCACCCCTTCCTCCTCTCGAGTCTCACAGTTTTCCTCTCATGTTTGCCTCCCAAGTTTTACTCATTTTCCCCACCCTTTTCAGCTCCCTTTCCTCACGCTTTGCCTCTCACATTTCCCCAACTTCCCGCTTTTTCCTGCTTTTTTGTTCTCTCACGATTGTCACAATTTTCCCCTCACTTATCCTGCCCTTTTCTCCCCTCATGCTTTTCTTCTTTCCTCAGTCATTTTTCTCCAAGTTGTCTCCTCATGTTTCTCACTTTTGCCCTCATGTTTCCCAGGCTTTCCCTTTTACATTTCTCCCACTTTCCCCCTCACGTTTATCATTCTTTCCCCCTCATGTTGCTTCTACTTTTCCTCTAGCATTTTCTGCCCTTTTTTCACTCCTGTTTTCTGCCACTTTTCCCATCCAACTTCCCACCCTTTTTTTCCCCCTAATGTTTCCTGCCTTTTTCTGCCCTCTGGTTTCTCCCTCTTTCCCCCTCAGGATTCTCACAATGTTCCCCTCACATTTGCTGCCTGTTTCTCTCTCTCTGCCAGTAATTTTCTCCCTCTCTTCCCCTCACATTTCCCTCCATTTTTTCCTCTATGTTTTTCAGCCTTCCCTGATCATGTTTCTTAGAATTTTCCTGTCATATGTCCTGCCTTTTCCTCCTCTCACCTTCCTCTCCTACTTTCACTCACGTCTTCACCATTTTCCCCTCAGTTTTCTCAGCCTTTCCCACACAGGTGTCCTTTCCTTTTCTTCCCTCACACTTCCCTCCTTTTTCCACTCCCATTTCTCACACTTGTCACCTCGTGTTTTCTGCCTTTTTTCCCCTCACATTTCTTAACCCACTGCTTCCTGTCAGTGACTCTTCCTCTTCAGTAGTTGATGAGCTTCTTTTCTTCTTTCCTGCAATCCCCTCCTCCAAAGAATGGGTGCCAGAGCAGCGCTCCAAGAAGCCCCTGCCCGTGTGTCTGCTGAACAGAATGGCTGTGCTCGACTTGAACAATCTCGTGAAGAACAACCTAAACTGCAGTGGACTTTCAATTCCCTCTAGTCTTCATAGTGTTCTAAAGAAATAGGTACCCTGAGGGATACACGTCGCAGGTGCGCAGCCGCTGCACCATCCGCCTCAAGCAGATCCCATCTCCGTTTTCATCACCTCACAGTGACTGTGACTCCTGCCTGGACGAAACCACTTGTGATGCTGCTTGATGCTAATTGGAGTCCATGTGCACAAGGAGTGCTTTTAGCCCTCTTTCAAAAAAAAAAAAGAAAAAAAAAATTTTTATTTTAAAACGTTCAATGCCTGGAGTTTCGTATTTTCACCTATTTGAATTGCCTTGACATCAAAGTACTGCCAGTTGGCGTTCCAAACTGGCTGGTCTATGTTTGTGTGCACAGAGCAAAGGTGCCAGACCGTGTCCTTTTCCCGGGTGTCCGTTAATGTCCATTTCAACAGGCACTGAAGGGGGGCTCTGCCTGCCCCACACAGGATGGCAGCCAGAGGGCTGAGGCTGCGCCTCCTAGTGAGATCAGCCGCCCTGGCAGCCCAGCCCCAGCCGCCATCTTGTGTGTGGCTCTCCAGCCCTGGCCGCCATCTTGTGTGTGGCTCCCCTCAGCCCTGGCCGCCATCTTTTGCACTGACCTAGTCCAGCTCTTAAGCGAATGTGTTGCTGTTTTGTCGGCAGTCATGGTCCGCCCCAAAGACACCAACACCAGCAGGACAGGCTACAGGGAATGGCACGGGTTTGGCTCAAAGCAGCCAGCCCTGACTTGTCACTGTCCTTTATCCATGAACACGTCCCCATATGCAGCCACAGCAAATGTCCAACAGCAGCTCCATCAGCCACTTCCTCCCGCTGGCGTTGGCAGACACGCGGCAGCTGCAGCTCCTGCACTTCTGCCTCTTCCTGGGCATCTCCCTGGCTGCCCTCCTGGGCCACGGCCTCGTCACCAGCGCCGTAGCCTGCGGCCACCACCTGCACAGCCCCATGTTCTTCTTCCTGCTCAACCTGGCCCTCAGCGACCTGGGCTCCATCTGCACCACTGTCCCCAAAGCCATGCACAATTCCCTCTGGGACACCAGGACCATCTCCTACGCAGGATGTGCTGCACTGCGGAGGATTTCGGTGAGGGAAGAATGCAATCAATCAATACGATTGGTAAAGCATTGTTCAACTTTATTGCTCATAACATCCGTTCTTATACTTTTGCCCCAAGCATTCAGCATACTTGTCAAATTATAATTGGTTTGCATACACTACTCATCTATACTTGATTGGCTATATCAAGCGTGAGAAGGTTCCTCCTCTTGGCATGCTGAAAACTTTGTATACGTGCTTACTGCTACGCTCTATTAAGCACAAGTTCTTTTATCTTTGGCCTGTATCCGTGCTTACTGCTGTCCCGAGGACAGCTTATCTTAGCAGCGCGTAGGCTGCTAGCACTTGGTATCGGGCCATGAGGCCTCTAATGATCCGTGGCCTTGCTCTGCTAACCATTCTTCAACAATTCCCTCTTTTTTATTTTGTGCAGCAAACGCAGTGTGCCGAGTAGTTACTGTTTCTGCTATGCGATACATCATCTGTTGCAAGCAGCAAAAAAAGCAAGATACAAAAAGTACAAGCAGTATAATAACAATCACAATATTGATTACATGTTGCAGTAGGGAGGTTATCCAAGGCCCTAGCCCGAAAGATCATAGCCAATCTGTTAAACCCAAGCCTGTGTCTTGCTGCAAATGACTAGTGAGTTCTTACAACTTAGCTATTTGGGTATGAATTGTCATGGAGTGATCTCTCTGTACTACCTTGTCAAACTGCCAGAGCAGTTGTAGGTTTTCTCTTGCCCTTAAGTCTTCAATTAAGTGTACCCCCTCTAACCCTGGCTGTCCAGTATCGATGTCGCTCTTGCAGGGTCATTAGCAGGACGGATCCGTTTACTAGGTATCCATTGGGGCCCTGTGGGGGTAAGAACACAAACATAACCTCTACCCATGTACTGAACCTCTGCGGGACCTTCCCATACTCCAGTTTTGGGATCTCGGTACATGACTTTAAACAATGGCTTAGTCGCTTCCTCCTTTACTCCGCCTGAGTGGATGACCGCAGGGGGCTCCGAGTGGTCCCCCATTACACACAGATAGTTTAATACAAATAGTGTTTTTGATAGCATGGTCTGCACATCCACCTCCTCCTTCTATTTTAACAGATAATCCTTGAGTGTTTGGTGGGCTCGCTCCACAATCGCCTGACCTGTTGGTGAATGTGGGATACCTGTGATGTGTGTCACACCCCACTTCTGTAAGAACCTTTGGATCCTGCTGCTCACATATGCAGGGCCATTATCTGTCTTAATCTGTTCTGGCACCCCCATCACCGCAAAGCAAGTAGTTAGGTGTCGTACCACGTGGAGAGCTTTCTCTCCCGGCTGCGCTGAAGCCCAAATAAATTTACTGAAAGTATCAATTGTAACATGCACATATTTCAATCTACCAAAGGAGGATACGTGAGTTACATCCATTTGCCAGATGTGATTGGGTCCAAGGCCCCGTGGGTTTACTCCCATCCCTAGTCCAGGCCCATGCTGACTACAGAGAGGACAGGATCTGACAATACCACGGGCATCATTCAGAGATATGCGAAACTGTTTCTTTAGGCCTCGCGCATTCTGGTGAAAAGTCTCATGAGCAATACGTGCCTGCTGAAATCCGTCTTGTGGTACTGCAACAGAAACCAACTGATCAGCTATGGCATTACCCTGACCCAAACCTTCTGACCATTTGTGGCTTCGAATATGCAAAATCGCAAAAGGAGCTGAGCGCAGCCGAACAGCTTGCCTCAGCTGCCTCAAAAGTTCCCATAACCTGTCATTCTTTATATCCTTTATCAATGCATCCTCAATCCGCAGCACCACCCCTACTACGTATCATGAGTCTGTGACAATATTTACACCCTGATCAGGCCAATTCATAATGATCCAAAGGACAGCCCTTAATTCTAGCATCTGCAATGAGTCCTCAGTAGTCGAGTCCACGTGCCCTCCTCCATCCATCCAGATCAAGGCAGAGCGTTTGCTTTGTGATGTCAGGGCACGGTTGTCACGTGGTCGTGGTGACATCACAAGGTTGCCTTGGTGCACGGAAGGCCTCAGGGGTGTCAGAGCAGCTCTTGGCCTTGCTCAGTGCAGGAACTTGGTCCTGTGCTTGAGGCTTTTGTCAGGGGGCAGCTGCTGACTGACAGGAGACTTCTTTTAGCTAGCGTTAGAGCGCAGTCTGCAAACTTGCACAGCAGTTGCCACAATGATTGGGCAACTCGCCGCTGCAGTTTTCACTGTTTATGGAGTTGCCTATTCCTGCTATTTCCTAACTAACCTGGCAGGTAAGTAGAGGTTTTCCCTGAGTGTCACCTAACCTGGTTTTTGTGTCTTCCTGCTCTTTCTTAGTGACTGAGTTCATTTGGAAACAGAAAGGCCATCCAGATGCCGCTTGGGTAAAGCTCCTGTCAACATGTTCAGCTCCAAAGGGGGTGTGTGTAGCCACGGCCGTGCGGGCAGCATTTGCAAGGGAGCCTGCAGGGGTTGCGTTCCCTCTGTTGGAGAGTCTGTGGCAGCAGAGTTTGCCAATTCCTCCCTTGCTGGGTCAAGCAGGACAACTTTGAAAATGTAGACTGGGAGGCCTTGGAAGGTCTTCTAAAAATGCTCTGGTTGTCTCCAGTTTTCTCAAAGCATCTGCTTCATTTTCCCTTGCCCACTGCAGGTCACCTGAGCCGGGTATTCAGAGGTGCTGATCCCAAGGTGAGTAAGGAAAGAACATTTGATGTTCTTGGCGTTTAAGAATTGTGCAGCAAGCTGTGAGCTTGGCCTGTGGCAGTAGAGTGTAGAGGGCCAGCTGAGTAGGCTGCAAGAAAATCCATTTCCATGTCTACAGCAGCAAGAGCAAAGGCATCACTGCCTATTTCCTAATTTTCCATTTCAGAGCTTTAAAAGAACTAAAAGATAAGTTTTGCAGAGAGAATGTGCTTCCTGATAGTAGTCAGGGGGGAATATGTAATTTGGAGCAATTTGCAGTGTCCAGTTGAATCAGCCCATTAGAATTTAGTCTGAGGGACTCAGAATCCCCTTGCTCTGCAAGTTGATGATTTGTGCTTAGTAGAGCTGGTTCTAGAGCTGAAGAGAAAGAAGGTTCTAAATGATAGGTCATGGCCTGTGTCTAACGCTCCTGTCTGTCCACAGATCCCAGAACCAAGAGCAGACTCTCCTCTGGCTTCCTCTGCTCCTGGACGAGAAGGCAAAGAGGAGCCAAATGACCACAAGGCTCCAGCTGTGGTCACACCACAGCCGCAACTTTCCAAGACGGTAAGTGTCACTTCTGGAGGGCGCTGTCTTTAGTGCGAGGCAGAGCTGCAAGTTTCTGAGCAGCCAGCTCTTGCTGTTGGTGGCTGAGGATGCCGAGTGCTGCAGTCCTGCCAGACCTAGCCATTCCCCTCAGCCAGTGACAGCTGGAAAATGGGCTTTGAGCTGCCATGTTTAGGCCCCAGCTTGCTGGGATTCTGATAGAGGCCAGCCTGGAGCAGGAAGGTTCCCTGTCTGCAGAGGAGGGAGCATGTCAAAGGCACTGTGCTCAGCCTTGGTGGATACGTAGGGGACGCTGTGGTCTGGGGACACCTGTCCCCCTCCACAGACTCGCCAAGTACCCACAGGCACAAAAAGTATTGATGTGACAACACAAGCTTTTTGGGGCGGTTTGTCCCCACGAGCTTCTTGGCTGTGCTTACCTGGGAGCATTTCAGAGACACACTGGGGACGTGGAGTTTCTGCTTCAAGTCAGGGATTTTGGTGCCTTGGTTGCCAGGTTGTTCTTTTGGTAAAATGGAAGCAGAGGTGGGCAGGGAAGCAGAAAGAAGTGGCTGAATTAATGTGAATTGTGGGCAGAAAGGTGAAAAAGCTGAGCTTGACAGCAGCTCCCAGTCACTGGCTGACAGCACCTTCCTAAGGGCTTGCATTTAAAATGGGATCTGGGGCTAATCTCTGCCAGCCACTTTTCTGACACAAACTCTTTTGTTGTCTCAGATCTCCACAGGCTCTTCTATTGAAGCTGCAGCAGCAGGAGCAGCAGTGTCACCTGAAGGGGCCTGGCCTGCCCCAGCTGAGCAGTGGAGCCTGGGCAGTTCCTTCATCTCCAGCACTGACAAAGCTGCTGCTCAGCAACAGGAGATGGAGTATGATGAGGATGACTTCCTGGGGTTCATGAGTACGTCTTGTGTCTTTCTTCTCTGAGGGACAGTGTATTGTGAGCACGTGTCAGCATAGCTGGACCCATTGATCCTCCTCATCTCAGTGCCCTTTGTGATTGTACAGCACAAGTCATTGAAGCTGCTTCTTGCCCAGAGCAGCTGCCCGTCCTGTGCCCTCAGATAAGACCTGGTGGGGCTGAGAAGAGAGCCCAGCTGACTCTCTGCCTCCCATCACCTGTTGGCACAAAAGGGCACTGACGTGCACCTGGGTGTGTCTGCTCTCCAAGCCAATCCTGCCGTGTCCTCAGTGGGGGCAGCAGCTTGGAAGGGGCTGGGTGTGGCCGTGCCTTCTTGCCATTGCTTGTCAGTGCTGGTGCCTGGGCTTTGGCAGCTTTGTGGCGGTGGCTGCCCTGGCCCTGAGGGCTGGTGTGAGCGCCGAGGCTGGAGCCTTCCTTAGCTGGGAGAGTGCCGCTGCCGGCCGGCCGCTGCAGCGCAGAGCTGCCCCGAGGCAGCAGCCCCTGCTCTGGGCCGGCTCCTGCACGGCCTGGGCTGGGCTCACAGAGGGTCAGCATCTCCTCTGGGCAGCTGTCCGTGTCCCGCCGGCACCTGAGGAGCACTGCTGTCCTTGCTGCCCTTGCCCGCTGCGGGAAGGTGGGCACGTGTGCGGGGCTGAGAGGGCGAGTGCAATGGCAGGGACTGATCCCTGCTGTCAGGGGGAGGAGAAGCAGTGTGGTTCTTCACGTGGGCCACGGGCAAGGGCGTCTTCCAGCTCAGCCTGCTCATCAAGGGTGAGGGTCCTGCTGCTGAAGGCCCCTTGGGGTTGTTTAGAGCATGAGCTGCTTGGGTTTACAAAGGGAAAGGCATTCCTTTGGGAAACTGCTGCAAGGTGGGGAAGATGCCCTCCTCTCCTGGGAATGCATCTCCCTGTGCTTTGTTTTCTGCCAAGGCATCTCTTCAAAGGACTGTAGAAAATCATTCTCTGTGCTGACCTGCTTGTACTGCAGAGCTGCCTGTCTTGTTGCAATTGTTGTTGTTGTTGTTGTTGTTACCCAGCTGGCCACAAAGGACTCAGAAGGCCAGACTGTAGAGCCCCAGCAGGGCTGCCTTTTGTATCTCTTGGATAGTGGGATGTCTGCTTTCAAGTGAGCATTTTGCATTTTGTTTCCCTCAGGGCAAATGGTGAGCACAGAAAATCCCCGGAGGAAATACACCGAAAAGGAAATTGTTGGCAGAGGGTGAGTCCAACCACAGTTGCTTCTACACAGTCATGGGGCAGCTGATTTGCTGCTGGAATATCTGTCAAGTGTGAAGTCAGGCAAGCTGCAAACATATTCAGACACGCGGGTTAGTCTGCCCCATCTCTCAGTACCGGCCAGAATTTGGAAGTGTGGTCAGAAGGCATTATCAAAGACACTTCTATTTCATTGCCAGAAACAGCAACCTACCCCCTATCATAGCAGTCAGATAACACTTCTCAGGAGCATTTCTTCCCAAGAGTTTGCTGAAGGAAATAGTCTGTGGTGAGGATAAAAACCGCCCAGTTTAGAAACTGAAATCCACGATGAAAGAATCACCTGGCCTTTGGAGCTGAGGCACTAAACCCCAATGCTTCAGAAACAGGCCCAGTGCCCATGCACTGGAGAGGAACATGCATCATCTGCCTTCTGGCAGTGCCCTCCTGCATGCTGCAGGTTGGAGGCATTTCCAGCAGACATCTCCTGTCTGGGCTGGCTTTCACTCCAAGGTCTAAATGGCTTCTCCTTTCTTTGCTGCTGTTTTGTTTCTAGGGCTTTTGGAGAGGTTTGCAGAGCGATCGACACTGCCACGGGCGGAGAGGTAAATGTCAAGAGCCCCTGCAGATTCTGCTGCTCTCCAGGGCTTTCCTGTCTCGTGTCAGCTGCGGCTGCAGCTGTGGCTAGAGCTGTGCTGCAAAGGCACAAGAAGCACAGACTGGTGCCAGCCTGCCAACTGCATTTGGGGCAGTCTTTGTCCTGCTCAGCTGCCAGAAGGAAGGCAAGGAGGACAGCGGTTCCTTTCAGAGAAGGATGCTCTCCCTGGCTCTCAATTGCTCAGACAAAGGAGCATCTCACTGCTCTCTGGGGCTACGGCTTCAGAGTCCTGAATTCTCATTTCTGGCTGCCAGCAAATACATCTGAATGTTCCTGGCAGTTCCTTAGCCACCTGCAGTGCTGCACTTGGGAACTGCACGTAGGGAGAGATCTGCAAGGTGTCCCTAAAAGCCCCAAGCCCTGCCTATAGCCCGAGATGTATCCACAGAGTACCAAGTCACGCATTACTTCTTCTCAAGTACAGACAGACAGAGAGTGTGCTCAGAGCTTTGGGGGGGTGAGAGTTGACACACCATTGCTAACAAGTGGACAAGGCAAAATGTGGTCAGTGGCCACGTGTCCTGGATCTGGCCCCCAAAGGAGCAGAGAAATGGGCTGTAGGAATGTCACTTCCTAATTACTCCTTTGTCTAATTACAAGGCACTTTGGCACGGCTTGGCGGTGTCATTGCAAAATCTCTCTCCCCATGTGTGTTTTGGTCTCATTCCTCCAACTTCTAAAGTTACTGATTTTCAATGTCATTCTAGGTGGCTATCAAGAAAATCTATCTTCGGGGACCGAGCGAGATGGAGGATATTGTTACTGAAATCACGGTCATGAAGAGGAATATGAGTCCCCATCTTGTCCATTATTTAGACGGGTGAGTGGTCATGGTCTCATCCCATGAAGGTTTGTTTACATAGTAAAAGTATGCAAGGTTAAAACCCCACTTTGGACACTAGCAGAAAAGAAAGCTGTTAATTATTGCTTCATTATTATTTCTCTACTCATCTCCAATGGATGGGAAGAGAGTGCAGTTTATCTCCGTGAGTCATCCCTGGCTTTCCAACACATAGTTGAAAAATTGTTCAAAAACCTGCATCAACTCTACCATAAGAAGTCAGTACCCTGTAAGTTGGCTGCCTCCATGTTGTCTCAGGATGGATTTTTTAAGGTTTCTTCAATGCTGATGAAGCATGCTAGGGAGGATTTCCCTTGGATTGTTGCCCCTCTTTTCCAGGGCTGGCCATGCCAGGAACACTAGGTGCTTCTTTCCAGAAATACCACGCGGGACAGGTTTTTCATCTTGGCGTATACTAAACTGCACTTTTTGATTGCTGGCCATCAGAGACATCTCCTTTTGACAGATGTGCTGTTCTCCTTGAGACTGCACAGACTGCAAACAACCCACAGCCCGGAGGGAATGTCTTTAATTCTTTTAATTCTGTCCTTGTCACAAAGCAACCCGGAAACAAGAATCAAGCAAAGGAGCCAACGAATGCATGTTCATCTGCATGGCCTTGTTCCCTTCTTTCAGCTACCTTGTGCATGAAGAACTGTGGCTGGTGATGGAGTACATGGATGGAGGCAGTCTTTACGACACAATCCAAAAGACTCGCCTGACAGAAGACGAGATTGCCATCATCAGTCGGGAGGTCAGTCGGGGATCCCAGCTGTGCTTCCCAGAGCTTGGGCAGGATTGTCTGGGAAAGGGGCTCAGAGCAGGAGCGATTCCGTGAGCCAGGCTTTGTTTCTGTGTGGCTGATATGCTCTGGGCAAGCAAGAGCCTCTCAAATGAACTGCCTGCCAGTGCCCCTGCACTCACTGGACTCTGTTCTTGTCCTCTTGTCTCCTGCTGTTGCATTCTCACTCTGGCTCTTGTATTTGCTCTTCTCCATCTTGCCTCTCTAAACTTTGGTCTGTTGGCACTGCATTCCTTGCCTGTAAAAGCAAAGGTGGTGATGGTGGGAGCATTTGAAAGGAACAGCAAAGAAGAAAGAGAGACTCATTTCTCTGAGTCCTCAGCTGGAAAGGTTAGCAGTGCAGCCAGAGTGCTGTGTGCTTCTGAGCACATCCACTGCAGCAGCAGTCATCCTGGCTGGTTTGCAGGGCAGAGTCTACACCAGCAGTTGCTGTTGCTCTTTGGCAAGCTGACATGCCTTTCTTTAGAAAGGTGCTGCTCTGCCTGTGTTGGAGCAGCGAGCTCTTCCCCTCAGTGGCACTGTGTTCTGCCATTACTCCTCATTCCCCTGCAGAGGGAATCTTGGAGAGCTGTTTCCTTTCTTGTGTGATGAAATCACATCACTGATTTTTGCCCTCCTGTTTCTGGTTTCTCTCTCAGTGCCTGCAAGGACTGCATTTTCTCCACGCCAACCACGTGATGCACAGAGATTTGAAAAGCCTCAACATCCTTCTCAAAACGGATGGCTCTGTCAAGCTGGGTCAGTATATTCTTGGGCAGGTGCAGCGTTCCAGGGATATGTGGGCTGTGGGGCTGCTTTTGAGTGAGTGCCAGCCCCCCCAAAATGGCGCTGGTGGCAGTGCAGGGAGCCTGTTGTGAGCTGACCACGCGGTGGCAACGTGCACAGACCTATGGCAAGGCTCGAGCAGTCCACAGTGGCATTGCTCTGTGCGTGTCCCTTCCAGAGGGAGGGAGCTACATGTCTAAAGTTTGAAAAGCCCCTGCTGGAGGCAGTGTAAAAAATGTGGGGATTTCTGAAGCAGCCAGCACCATATTTCCTTGGCTAAAGTCCTGAGGAAACAGAGCAGGGACAGTTGTCCAGGAGATTCAAGAGCACATTCTCAAACTTCTACCGGGAAATTCTTTTGCGTGCTTTCCTAATTGCACAGGATTCAAATAAAAACGGTCTTTTGCTCTCTCCCCAGCTGATTTTGGCCTCTCTGCTCAACTCACCCCTGAGCAGAGTAGACGGAGATCGGTGGTCGGGACTCTTCAGTGGATGGCACCTGAAGTGAACGGTGAACCCTATGGCCCCAAAGTGGACATATGGTCTTTGGGAATCGTGGTCATTGAAATGGTGGAAGGAGAAGCTCCTGACTGGGAGGAAAATTCTGCCATGGTAAGGTGTAAATACTCTCTGATCCCGCTGTCTTTCTCCCCCATCCCACTTTGTGTGTGCCACTGGACAAAATGCCATTGCCATCCGCTGGAACTACTTCCACCACAGTCCCTTTCTGAAAATGTCCCGGCAGCACATCAGCATCTGCTGGGGTTTTGGTTGCATCCGTGGGGGAACTCAAGCCTTAGCCCAGGCAAACAATCTCCCTTCTCAGGCAACACTGGGCTTTGGCTTAGAAGTCGTTCCAGCTCTTTTGGCTTTGTAGACAGCCCTAATAGCAGCAAACAAGCATCTTAGAAGTGGTGTTATCTTTCCTGAAATGAAGGAAAGTAACCCAAACCCGAGGATGTTTATAAAACAGTGGTTTGGAGAGAAGAAGTGCACCCCCATTCTTCTCACAAGGAAATTTGCCTGAAACCTTAACAAGAGGGTGTGAAGGCCACAGAGTCTCTTGTGCTTCTTGTGCGGTGCTGCTGAAACACTCAGTGACCGTCTTTCTTTCCTAAGCCAAGCCGTCACCTCCATGTCACTAAGATGAAGCCTGGCCATGTGGAGAGCCGGCCAAACCCACCCCTTTGTTTCCAGGCACTTTCTAGGATGGCCATGCCATTAATGCATTGACTTGAGTGTCCAAATGAGCAGAGGGCTACCACATGGATGGCGTTTCTCCCTCTTCTGCTTTGACCACCAAAATTTTCCTTTTGCTGCCTAAGGGAAGCTGAAATTTGCAGTCTGATGAGAGACGGAGCTGCAGGTGTTTCCTGTGTGCCCAAAGAGGCATTTTCGTCCCAAGACATTTGTGCATGCATCTTCATGTGTCTGTGTGGAAGATGAGATTCCAAATGTTTGTTTCCTTACCTGAGGAATAACTGAGGGATTTCCTTTCTTTGCTTGCAATTCCCATTGTTTTCAAGAACCAAGGAAAAAGCTTGATGACTTTGGTTTGATGGCAGCTGTGCTTAAGGGACCAACAAGAGCTGCAGAGATGCTTTTCATGTAATTATCTTTGGAAATAGTAGAGTGAGTTAGTAGAGCAAAGTCCCTCTTCCAAATAGCCTGTCAAGCTGCTCAGGTGAACCCTCAGAGAAGGAAACCTGCTTTTGCTGCTATTGTTTCCACTAACAAGGCCAGTCAATGAAATCAGCTGCCAAGGCAAGAGCTGCTGGATGCTGGGAAAGCTGTGGCTGCATCGGGCTTTGGGTGTTTTGTTGGTCAGGAAAGTCATCTCTGCCTCTGTGCCACGGCAGAAAGTGCCACTGCAGAGTGCACCTGAAACAATGGGATCTGGGAGAGCAGTTCCAGACGTGAAAGAAGCGGGTGAGAAACTCGTGTTTCCTTTCTCTTCAGGCTCAACTCCTGAAAGCCACCAAAGGGATCCCAAAGCTGCAGCAGCCCAAGCTCCGCTCCCCTTTGCTGTGTGACTTCCTGAGCTGCTGCCTGCAGAGAGACGAGGCGCGGCGCTGGTCTGCCAAGGAGCTGCTGCAGGTAAAATGCCAAGGGGCTGCAGGGGAAACAGTGTCCCAGGGACGGGCTCCTCCTGCACTGAAGTGCAAGGCATCAGGGGAGCCTCCTCCTCCTCACCTCCACTCTTGGTGCTGTTCAAATGAGAACAGTCAGGAATCCTAGACTGGGCTGGGCTGGCAAGGGCCTGTAAGGGTCATCTGCTCCAAGTGCCCTGCAATATGACCAGGGACCTCTTTCAAGAGATCAGGATGCTCAGACCGGAGATATTTCCAGGCCTGGGGCACATAGCAGCTCTTGCAGCAAGCTGTGCCAATGTGGCCCCACTGTTGCTCCTTAGACGTACTCTGATTCAATCTCCTTTTCCTTTGAAAAATATTGCCCTGCCTTTGAGGCTCTTAGCTTGCAAAGTAATGGTTCATTCTTGTTTTTTTTTTTTTCTTTGTGCAGCATCCATTTGTAACATCAGCCAAGCCTGTGTCCAGCCTGGTGCCACTGATCACTTCAGTGAAAGAGTGGAAGGAGGAGACAGGAATCAGACAACTGTTTTCTCCAACACCAGTATAGAGAAGGATTGTAGAATAGGACTGTAGAGTAGGATTGCAGCTAGGACAGTGGAGTAGGATAGTAGCATAGGATTGGAAATAAAGTTTGTGAAACCTCAACTCCTTTCAAAGATTCCCCTCCTTCTGAGCCTCTGAGAAAGCTCAACATTTTCTTCTGAAGTGTCAGTTTTTTCTTAGAGGTGGAGAGTGACATTGATGGCTTCTTTGGTACAGTTGGAAAGTGGGGAAGGCTCTCCCGAGGGGAAGCGTGGCCGTGCTGGGCGCAGCACAGACCGGTGGCATCGGCCGTCCGGAGCGTGCACAGGAGCAGAGAAAGGCAAACCACAGGCGAGGGCTGCAGGCCTGGCTGAGGATTGCCACCCTTGTGCCGGCTGCCCTCTAACTCCTGGCCAAGGTGAGCAGTGTGTGCAGCGCTCTGGGCACAGGGGAGGGAGCCGGGCTGCTCCGCAGGCTCCGGCACAGGGCAGCCTCCTTCAGGCACGGCGCTTCTGCCGGGCGAAGCGAGGCCAGCGGCAGGCAGGGACAGCTTGTCAGCTCACATCTGCAGGAGCCGGGGCCTCACACGGCTCTGGGAGGAAGCGCCTGCAGTGCTGGAGTTGTGCACTGAGCCAGAGCAAAAGAGTGAAATGCAGAGTGTTCTGCAGAAATATTCCGGGGCGCCAGGCCAGCCTGCTTTGAGCTCTCTGGCACACAGCAAGCACTGTGCAATGCAGCCCTGAGCTGCTGGGAGATAGAGAGGTGTTAGAGAGGAGCCAACTGTCAGATGAAATTTAATGGGGTGACAACGTCATCAAAGCCAAAGAGAACTGTTTTTTAGGATGGATTCACCTGAGCTGGGTGTGTATCTCCCTCTCCCAAGAGCCAAACACACACACAACACACACACAGAAAATGCTGCTTTTTATTGCCTTTCCCAGCCCAGGGCGAACCGTGTCCCCTTTCCCTTTGGCCGGGAAATAGGAAACTTGTATTCTGTCCCCACCGCCTCCTTTTCTGTCCCCTCCCCTCTTCTCCTACTTCCCTTTCGGTTTGGTCTTCACGCTGGCCCCTCTCCCAGCTCACAGCAACACCCAACAAATCAACTAGAACAAACCCAAACCCTAAATAACAACCCCAAGAACCAACAGCTTTCGTTCTTTCTTCTCATAACCCTGCAGCTGCAGCAAAATATTACCTCCTATCTCACAGAGGGAATCGGGCAGGAGCCTGTGGCTCGTGCTTGAGCAGTGAACTGATTTGGAAGGGAGCAGAAGGGTTTCAGCAGGCAGTTTGTGTTTTTCTTCTGAATTGCTGAAGGAAAGACACAATGTGGCTTCAGTCAGCAAAAACATTTTCAAGGTGAATTAAAGAAATGCTTGTGAGCAATGCCCAGAGAAGGCAGGTTTTGAGAAAATATTGAACTGTAACAAATTGTGAATTCCCTTTGCATTAACAGACTGTTGAGCCCTCTATTCCTCCAGAGCAGTGATTGATGTGTGCAAGTGACTACCTTAGCCTTGAGAATAGTCTTCCCAAGAATGCAGCTGGAATGCATTCAAGGGGAAAAGAGTGGTTGTAGGAGGCTCTTGAGCATCAGAGGAGAATTGCAGGAATGGGATGTTCCCCAAATGACCACCCGAGACTCTCAAGAGAGCCCTACTCTCCTGTCAGTAACTTCTGAGAAGTGATTTAAATATGTCAACTAATTTGAGGGAATGTTTAGCCTGTGAGTTTCAGCAAAGTAATGAGTAGGTCTTGTTTCCATGGTTACAAATGAGTAGGTGGGATTTCTGGCTGAGCACGTGTTAGGAAAGTGATTCCCCACGCACCCAGCACTGAAATAAAGTCATCTATTGACAGGTGAAAATGAAACCTTTTCCAGCTGTTCCCCTCGGGTTTGCCTTTCTGGGGGCCAAAGCTCTGTGCTGCAGGTGGCCCGGGTGTGTGCAGAGCAAGGCAGCCTCCACAAAGCCCTTGGTTTCCCCACAAGTCGTCATGATTTGTTGCCAGGTGTGCCCAGCTGTGGCAGGAGAAAGAGCCCGCAGTGCAGTGGGCGCCGTGCCCTGCCCGGCCAGGGCTCTCTGGCACAGAGGAGCAGCAGCAGCACCTTTCAACCCACTCCTGCCCTGGCCTCACCTGGGACACAGAAGCCTCTGGAAATCAGCACCACCTGGCCCCTTCCCAGCTTGGAGCAGCTCCTGCTGGTGGGCACATCCTGCACTTCTACTGCTTCCAAACAGGAATCAAGGCACAGGGGGAGACGGACATACAGAGAAGCCCTGGGCTAGTGCAATAAATGGGCAAATGCATGGGGGAATGTGTTAGGAATCATTTCAGCTGTCATGCCAATCCTGCCTTCTCTCCTTTTCTCCCTTCACATTTCCTGTTCTTTTCCCTCTCACATTTCCACCCCTTCCCCCTCTCGAGTCTCACAGTTTTCCTCTCATGTTTGCCTCCCAAGTTTTACTCATTTTCCCCACCCTTTTCAGCTCCCTTTCCTCACGCTTTGCCTCTCACATTTCCCCAACTTCCCGCTTTTTCCTGCTTTTTTGTTCTCCCACGATTCTCACAATTTTCCCCTCACTTACCCTGCCCTTTTCTCCCCTCATGCTTTTCTCCTTTCCTCAGTCATTTTTCTCCAAGTTGTCTCCTCATGTTTCTCACTTTTGCCCTCATGTTTCCCAGGCTTTCCCTCTTACATTTCTCCCACTTTTCCCCTCACGTTTATCATTCTTTCCCCCTCATGTTGCTTCTACTTTTCCTCTAGCATTTTCTGCCCTTTTTTCACTCCTGTTTTCTGCCACTTTTCCCATCCAACTTCCCACCCTTTTTTCCCCCCTAATGTTTCCTGCCTTTTTCTGCCCTCTGGTTTCTCCCTCTTTTCCCCTCAGGATTCTCACAATGTTCCCCTCACATTTGCTGCCTGTTTCTCTCTCTCTGCCAGTAATTTTCTCACTCTCTTCCCCTCACATTTCCCTCCATTTTTTCCTCTATGTTTTTCAGCCTTCCCTGATCATGTTTCTTAGAATTTTCCCATCATATGTCCTGCCTTTTCCTCCTCTCACCTTCCTCTCCTACTTTCACTCACATCTTCACCATTTTCCCCTCCGTTTTCTCACCCTTTCCCACACAGGTTTCCTACGCTTTTCTTCCCTCACACTTCCCTCCTTTTTCCACTCCCATTTCTCACACTTGTCACCTCATGTTTTCTGCCTTTTTCCCCCTCACATTTCTTAACCCACTGCTTCCTGTCAGTGACTCTTCCTCTTCAGTAGTTGATGAGCTTCTTTTCTTCTTTCCTGCAATCCCCTCCTCCAAAGAATGGGTGCCAGAGCAGCGCTCCAAGAAGCCCCTGCCCGTGTGTCTGCTGAACAGAATGGCTGTGCTCGACTTGAACAATCTCGTGAAGAACAACCTAAACTGCAGTGGACTTTCAATTCCCTCTAGTCTTCATAGTGTTCTAAAGAAATAGGTACCCTGAGGGATACACGTCGCAGGTGCGCAGCCGCTGCACCATCCGCCTCAAGCAGATCCCATCTCCGTTTTCATCACCTCACAGTGACTGTGACTCCTGCCTGGACGAAACCACTTGTGATGCTGCTTGATGCTAATTGGAGTCCATGTGCACAAGGAGTGCTTTTAGCCCTCTTTCAAAAAAAAAAAAAAAAAAAAAAAAAAAAAAAAAGTTTTTATTTTAAAACGTTCAATGCCTGGAGTTTCGTATTTTCACCTATTTGAATTGCCTTGACATCAAAGTACTGCCAGTTGGCGTTCCAAACTGGCTGGTCTATGTTTGTGTGCACAGAGCAAAGGTGCCAGACCGTGTCCTTTTCCCGGGTGTCCGTTAATGTCCATTTCAACAGGCACTGAAGGGGGGCTCTGCCTGCCCCACACAGGATGGCAGCCAGAGGGCTGAGGCTGCGCCTCCTAGTGAGATCAGCCGCCCTGGCAGCCCAGCCCCAGCCGCCATCTTGTGTGTGGCTCTCCAGCCCTGGCCGCCATCTTGTGTGTGGCTCCCTCAGCCCTGGCCGCCATCTTTTGCACTGACCTAGTCCAGCTCTTAAGCGAATGTGTTGCTGTTTTGTCGGCAGTCAGGGTCCGCCCCAAAGACACCAACACCAGCAGGACAGGCTACAGGGAATGGCACGGGTTTGGCTCAAAGCAGCCAGCCCTGACTTGTCACTGTCCTTTATCCATGAACACGTGCCCATATGCAGCCACAGCAAATGTCCAACAGCAGCTCCATCAGCCACTTCCTCCCGCTGGCGTTGGCAGACACGCGGCAGCTGCAGCTCCTGCGCTTCTGCCTCTTCCTGGGCATCTCCCTGGCTGCCCTCCTGGGCCACGGCCTCGTCACCAGCGCCGTAGCCTGCGGCCACCACCTGCACAGCCCCATGATCTTCTTCCTGCTCAACCTGGCCCTCAGCGACCTGGGCTCCATCTGCACCACTGTCCCCAAAGCCATGCACAATTCCCTCTGGGACACCAGGACCATCTCCTACGCAGGATGTGCTGCACTGCGGAGGATTTCGGCGAGGGAAGAATGCAATCAATCAATATGATTGGTAAAGCATTGTTCAACTTTATTGCTCATAACATCCGTTCTTATACTTTTGCCCCAAGCATTCAGCATACTTGTCAAATTATAATTGGTTAGCATACACTACTCATCTATACTTGATTGGCTATATCAAGCGTGAGAAGGTTCCTCCTCTTGGCATGCTGAAAACTTTGTATACGTGCTTACTGCTACGCTCTATTAAGCACAAGTTCTTTTATCTTTGGCCTGTATCCGTGCTTACTGCTGTCCCAAGGACAGCTTATCTTAGCAGCGCGTAGGCTGCCAGCACTTGGTATCGGTCCATGAGGCCTCTAATGATCCGTGGCCTTGCTCTGCTAACCATTCTTCAACAATTCCCTCTTTTTTATTTTGTGCAGCAAACGCAGCGTGTCGAGTAGTTACTGTTTCTGCTATGCGATACATCATCTGTTGCAAGCAGCAAAAAAAGCAAGATACAAAAAGTACAAGCAGTATAATAACAATCACAATATTGATTACATGTTGCAGTAGGGAGGTTATCCAAGGCCCTAGCCCAAAAGATCATAGCCAATCTGTTAAAGCCAAGCCTGTGTCTTGCTGCAAATGACTAGTGAGTTCTTACAACTTAGCTATTTGGGTATGAATTGACATGGAGTGATCTCTCTGTACTACCTTGTCAAACTGCCAGAGCAGTTGTAGGTTTTCTCTTGCCCTTAAGTCTTCAATTAAGTGTACCCCCTCTAACCCTGGCTGTCCAGTATCGATGTCGCTCTTGCAGGGTCATTAGCAGGACGGATCCATTTACTAGGTATCCATTGGGGCCCTGTGGGGGTAAGAACACAAACATAACCTCTACCCATGTACTGAACCTCTGCGGGACCTTCCCATACTCCAGTTTTGGGATCTCGGTACATGACTTTAAACAATGGCTTAGTTGCTTCCTCCTTTACTCCGCCTGAGTGGATGACCGCAGGGGGCTCCGAGTGGTCCCCCATTACACACAGATAGTTTAATACAAATAGTGTTTTTGATAGCATGGTCTGCGCATCCACCTCCTCCTTATATTTTAACAGATAATCCTTGAGTGTTTGGTGGGCTCGCTCCACAATCGCCTGACCTGTTGGTGAATGTGGGATACCTGTGATGTGTGTCACACCCCACTTCTGTAAGAACCTTTGGATCCTGCTGCTCACATATGCAGGGCCATTATCTGTCTTAATCTGTTCTGGCACCCCCATCACCGCAAAGCAAGTAGTTAGGTGTCGTACCACGTGGAGAGCTTTCTCTCCCGGCTGCGCTGAAGCCCAAATAAATTTACTGAAAGTATCAATTGTAACATGCACATATTTCAATCTACCAAAGGAGGATACGTGAGTTACATCCATTTGCCAGATGTGATTGGGTCCAAGGCCCCGTGGGTTTACTCCCATCCCTAGTCCAGGCCCATGCTGACTACAGAGAGGACAGGATCTGACAATACCACGGGCATCATTCAGAGATATGCGAAACTGTTTCTTTAGGCCTCGCGCATTCTGGTGAAAAGTCTCATGAGCAATACGTGCCTGCTGAAATCCGTCTTGTGGTACTGCAACAGAAACCAACTGATCAGCTATGGCATTACCCTGACCCAAACCTTCTGACCATTTGTGGCTTCGAATATGCAAAATCGCAAAAGGAGCTGAGCGCAGCCGAACAGCTTGCCTCAGCTGCCTCAAAAGTTCCCATAACCTGTCATTCTTTATATCCTTTATCAATGCATCCTCAATCCGCAGCACCACCCCTACTACGTATCATGAGTCTGTGACAATATTTACACCCTGATCAGGCCAATTCATAATGATCCAAAGGACAGCCCTTAATTCTAGCATCTGCAATGAGTCCTCAGTAGTCGAGTCCACGTGCCCTCCTCCATCCATCCAGATTAAGGCAGAGCGTTTGCTTTGTGACGTCAGGGCACGGTTGTCACGTGGTCGTGGTGACATCGCAAGGTTGCCTTGGTGCACGGAAGGCCTCAGGGGTGTCAGAGCAGCTCTTGGCCTTGCTCAGTGCAGGAACTTGGTCCTGTGCTTGAGGCTTTTGTCAGGGGGCAGCTGCTGACTGACAGGAGACTTCTTTTAGCTAGCGTTAGAGCGCAGTCTGCAAACTTGCACAGCAGTTGCCACAATGATTGGGCAACTCGCCGCTGCAGTTTTCACTGTTTATGGAGTTGCCTATTCCTGCTATTTCCTAACTAACCTGGCAGGTAAGTAGAGGTTTTCCCTGAGTGTCACCTAACCTGGTTTTTGTGTCTTCCTGCTCTTTCTTAGTGACTGAGTTCATTTGGAAACAGAAAGGCCATCCAGATGCCGCTTGGGTAAAGCTCCTGTCAACATGTTCAGCTCCAAAGGGGGTGTGTGTAGCCACGGCCGTGCGGGCAGCATTTGCAAGGGAGCCTGCAGGGGTTGCGTTCCCTCTGTTGGAGAGTCTGTGGCAGCAGAGTTTGCCAATTCTTCCCTTGCTGGGTCAAGCAGGACAACTTTGAAAATGTAGACTGGGAGGCCTTGGAAGGTCTTCTAAAAATGCTCTGGTTGTCTCCAGTTTTCTCAAAGCATCTGCTTCATTTTCCCTTGCCCACTGCAGGTCACCTGAGCCGGGTATTCAGAGGTGCTGATCCCAAGGTGAGTAAGGAAAGAACATTTGATGTTCTTGGCATTTAAGAATTGTGCAGCAAGCTGTGAGCTTGGCCTGTGGCAGTAGAGTGTAGAGGGCCAGCTGAGTAGGCTGCAAGAAAATCCATTTCCATGTCTACAGCAGCAAGAGCAAAGGCATCACTGCCTATTTCCTAATTTTCCATTTCAGAGCTTTAAAAGAACTAAAAGATAAGTTTTGCAGAGAGAATGTGCTTCCTGATAGTAGTCAGGGGGGATATGTAATTTGGAGCAATTTGCAGTGTCCAGTTGAATCAGCCCATTAGAATTTAGTCTGAGGGACTTAGAATCCCCTTGCTCTGCAAGTTGATGATTTGTGCTTAGTAGAGCTGGTTCTAGAGCTGAAGAGAAAGAAGGTTCTAAATGATAGGTCATGGCCTGTGTCTAACGCTCCTGTCTGTCCACAGATCCCAGAACCAAGAGCAGACTCTCCTCTGGCTTCCTCTGCTCCTGGACGAGAAGGCAAAGAGGAGCCAAATGACCACAAGGCTCCAGCTGTGGTCACACCACAGCCGCAACTTTCCAAGACGGTAAGTGTCACTTCTGGAGGGCGCTGTCTTTAGTGCGAGGCAGAGCTGCAAGTTTCTGAGCAGCCAGCTCTTGCTGTTGGTGGCTGAGGATGCCGAGTGCTGCAGTCCTGCCAGACCTAGCCATTCCCCTCAGCCAGTGACAGCTGGAAAATGGGCTTTGAGCTGCCATGTTTAGGCCCCAGCTTGCTGGGATTCTGATAGAGGCCAGCCTGGAGCAGGAAGGTTCCCTGTCTGCAGAGGAGGGAGCATGTCAAAGGCACTGTGCTCAGCCTTGGTGGATACGTAGGGGACGCTGTGGTCTGGGGACACCTGTCCCCCTCCACAGACTCGCCAAGTACCCACAGGCACAAAAAGTATTGATGTGACAACACAAGCTTTTTGGGGCGGTTTGTCCCCACGAGCTTCTTGGCTGTGCTTACCTGGGAGCATTTCAGAGACACACTGGGGACGTGGAGTTTCTGCTTCAAGTCAGGGATTTTGGTGCCTTGGTTGCCAGGTTGTTCTTTTGGTAAAATGGAAGCAGAGGTGGGCAGGGAAGCAGAAAGAAGTGGCTGAATTAATGTGAATTGTGGGCAGAAAGGTGAAAAAGCTGAGCTTGACAGCAGCTCCCAGTCACTGGCTGACAGCACCTTCCTAAGGGCTTGCATTTAAAATGGGATCTGGGGCTAATCTCTGCCAGCCACTTTTCTGACACAAACTCTTTTGTTGTCTCAGATCTCCACAGGCTCTTCTATTGAAGCTGCAGCAGCAGGAGCAGCAGTGTCACCTGAAGGGGCCTGGCCTGCCCCAGCTGAGCAGTGGAGCCTGGGCAGTTCCTTCATCTCCAGCACTGACAAAGCTGCTGCTCAGCAACAGGAGATGGAGTATGAGGAGGATGACTTCCTGGGGTTCATGAGTACGTCTTGTGTCTTTCTTCTCTGAGGGACAGTGTATTGTGAGCACGTGTCAGCATAGCTGGACCCAATGATCCTCCTCATCTCAGTGCCCTTTGTGATTGTACAGCACAAGTCATTGAAGCTGCTTCTTGCCCAGAGCAGCTGCCCGTCCTGTGCCCTCAGATAAGACCTGGTGGGGCTGAGAAGAGAGCCCAGCTGACTCTCTGCCTCCCATCACCTGCTGGCACAAAAGGGCACTGACGTGCACCTGGGTGTGTCTGCTCTCCAAGCCAATCCTGCTGTGTCCTCAGTGGGGGCAGCAGCTTGGAAGGGGCTGGGTGTGGCCGTGCCTTCTTGCCATTGCTTGTCAGTGCTGGTGCCTGGGCTTTGGCAGCTTTGTGGCGGTGGCTGCCCTGGCCCTGAGGGCTGGTGTGAGCGCCGAGGCTGGAGCCTTCCTTAGCTGGGAGAGTGCCGCTGCCGGCCGGCCGCTGCAGCGCGGAGCTGCCCCGAGGCAGCAGCCCCTGCTCTGGGCCGGCTCCTGCACGGCCTGGGCTGGCCTCACAGAGGGTCAGCATCTCCTCTGGGCAGCTGTCCGTGTCCCGCCGGCACCTGAGGAGCACTGCTGTCCTTGCTGCCCTTGCCCGCTGCGGGAAGGTGGGCACGTGTGCGGGGCTGAGAGGGCGAGTGCAATGGCAGGGACTGATCCCTGCTGTCAGGGGGAGGAGAAGCAGTGTGGTTCTTCACGTGGGCCACGGGCAAGGGCGTCTTCCAGCTCAGCCTGCTCATCAAGGGTGAGGGTCCTGCTGCTGAAGGCCCCTTGGGGTTGTTTAGAGCATGAGCTGCTTGGGTTTACAAAGGGAAAGGCATTCCTTTGGGAAACTGCTGCAAGGTGGGGAAGATGCCCTCCTCTCCTGGGAATGCATCTCCCTGTGCTTTGTTTTCTGCCAAGGCATCTCTTCAAAGGACTGTAGAAAATCATTCTCTGTGCTGACCTGCTTGTACTGCAGAGCTGCCTGTCTTGTTGCAATTGTTGTCGTTGTTGTTGTTGTTACCCAGCTGGCCACAAAGGACTCAGAAGGCCAGACTGTAGAGCCCCAGCAGGGCTGCCTTTTGTATCTCTTGGATAGTGGGATGTCTGCTTTCAAGTGAGCATTTTGCATTTTGTTTCCCTCAGGGCAAATGGTGAGCACAGAAAATCCCCGGAGGAAATACACCGAAAAGGAAATTGTTGGCAGAGGGTGAGTCCAACCACAGTTGCTTCCACACAGTCATGGGGCAGCTGATTTGCTGCTGGAATATCTGTCAAGTGTGAAGTCAGGCAAGCTGCAAACATATTCAGACACGCGGGTTAGTCTGCCCCATCTCTCAGTAGCGGCCAGAATTTGGAAGTGTGGTCAGAAGGCATTATCAAAGACACTTCTATTTCATTGCCAGAAACAGCAACCTACCCCCTATCATAGCAGTCAGATAACACTTCTCAGGAGCATTTCTTCCCAAGAGTTTGCTGAAGGAAATAGTCTGTGGTGAGGATAAAAACCGCCCAGTTTAGAAACTGAAATCCACGATGAAAGAATCACCTGGCCTTTGGAGCTGAGGCACTAAACCCCAATGCTTCAGAAACAGGCCCAGTGCCCATGCACTGGAGAGGAACATGCATCATCTGCCTTCTGGCAGTGCCCTCCTGCATGCTGCAGGTTGGAGGCATTTCCAGCAGACATCTCCTGTCTGGGCTGGCTTTCACTCCAAGGTCTAAATGGCTTCTCCTTTCTTTGCTGCTGTTTTGTTTCTAGGGCTTTTGGAGAGGTTTGCAGAGCCATCGACACTGCCACGGGCGGAGAGGTAAATGTCAAGAGCCCCTGCAGATTCTGCTGCTCTCCAGGGCTTTCCTGTCTCGTGTCAGCTGCGGCTGCAGCTGTGGCTAGAGCTGTGCTGCAAAGGCACAAGAAGCACAGACTGGTGCCAGCCTGCCAACTGCATTTGGGGCAGTCTTTGTCCTGCTCAGCTGCCAGAAGGAAGGCAAGGAGGACAGCGGTTCCTTTCAGAGAAGGATGCTCTCCCTGGCTCTCAGATGCTCCAACAAAGGAGCATCTCACTGCTCTCTGGGGCTACGGCTTCAGAGTCCTGAATTCTCATTTCTGGCTGCCAGCAAATACATCTGAATGTTCCTGGCAGTTCCTTAGCCACCTGCAGTGCTGCACTTGGGAACTGCACGTAGGGAGAGATCTGCAAGGTGTCCCTAAAAGCCCCAAGCCCTGCCTATAGCCCGAGATGTATCCACAGAGTACCAAGTCACGCATTACTTCTTCTCAAGTACAGACAGACAGAGAGTGTGCTCAGAGCTTTGGGGGGGTGAGAGTTGACACACCATTGCTAACAAGTGGACAAGGCAAAATGTGGTCAGTGGCCACGTGTCCTGGATCTGGCCCCCAAAGGAGCAGAGAAATGGGCTGTAGGAATGTCACTTCCTAATTACTCCTTTGTCTAATTACAAGGCACTTTGGCACGGCTTGGCGGTGTCATTGCAAAATCTCTCTCCCCATGTGTGTTTTGGTCTCATTCCTCCAACTTCTAAAGTTACTGATTTTCAATGTCATTCTAGGTGGCTATCAAGAAAATCTATCTTCGGGGACCGAGCGAGATGGAGGATATTGTTACTGAAATCACGGTCATGAAGAGGAATATGAGTCCCCATCTTGTCCATTATTTAGACGGGTGAGTGGTCATGGTCTCATCCCATGAAGGTTTGTTTACATAGTAAAAGTATGCAAGGTTAAAACCCCACTTTGGACACTGGCAGAAAAGAAAGCTGTTAATTATTGCTTCATTATTATTTCTCTACTCATCTCCAATGGATGGGAAGAGAGTGCAGTTTATCTCCGTGAGTCATCCCTGGCTTTCCAACACATAATTGAAAAATTGTTCAAAAACCTGCATCAACTCTACCATAAGAAGTCAGTACCCTGTAAGTTGGCTGCCTCCATGTTGTCTCAGGATGGATTTTTTAAGGTTTCTTCAATGCTGATGAAGCATGCTAGGGAGGATTTCCCTTGGATTGTTGCCCCTCTTTTCCAGGGCTGGCCATGCCAGGAACACTAGGTGCTTCTTTCCAGAAATACCACGCGGGACAGGTTTTTCATCTTGGCGTATACTAAACTGCACTTTTTGATTGCTGGCCATCAGAGACATCTCCTTTTGACAGATGTGCTGTTCTCCTTGAGACTGCACAGACTGCAAACAACCCACAGCCCGGAGGGAATGTCTTTAATTCTTTTAATTCTGTCCTTGTCACAAAGCAACCCGGAAACAAGAATCAAGCAAAGGAGCCAACGAATGCATGTTCATCTGCATGGCCTTGTTCCCTTCTTTCAGCTACCTTGTGCATGAAGAACTGTGGCTGGTGATGGAGTACATGGATGGAGGCAGTCTTTACGACACAATCCAAAAGACTCGCCTGACAGAAGACGAGATTGCCATCATCAGTCGGGAGGTCAGTCGGGGATCCCAGCTGTGCTTCCCAGAGCTTGGGCAGGATTGTCTGGGAAAGGGGCTCAGAGCAGGAGCGATTCCGTGAGCCAGGCTTTGTTTCTGTGTGGCTGATATGCTCTGGGCAAGCAAGAGCCTCTCAAATGAACTGCCTGCCAGTGCCCCTGCACTCACTGGACTCTGTTCTTGTCCTCTTGTCTCCTGCTGTTGCATTCTCACTCTGGCTCTTGTATTTGCTCTTCTCCATCTTGCCTCTCTAAACTTTGGTCTGTTGGCACTGCATTCCTTGCCTGTAAAAGCAAAGGTGGTGATGGTGGGAGCATTTGAAAGGAACAGCAAAGAAGTAAGAGAGACTCATTTCTCTGAGTCCTCAGCTGGAAAGGTTAGCAGTGCAGCCAGAGTGCTGTGTGCTTCTGAGCACATCCACTGCAGCAGCAGTCATACTGGCTGGTTTGCAGGGCAGAGTCTACACCAGCAGTTGCTGTTGCTCTTTGGCAAGCTGACATGCCTTTCTTTAGAAAGGTGCTGCCCTGCCTGTGTTGGAGCAGCGAGCTCTTCCCCTCAGTGGCACTGTGTTCTGCCATTACTCCTCATTCCCCTGGAGAGGGAATCTTGGAGAGCTCTTTCCTTTCTTGTGTGATGAAATCACATCACTGATATTTGCCCTCCTGTTTCTGGTTTCTCTCTCAGTGCCTGCAAGGACTGCATTTTCTCCACGCCAACCACGTGATGCACAGAGATTTGAAAAGCCTCAACATCCTTCTCAAAACGGATGGCTCTGTCAAGCTGGGTCAGTATATTCTTGGGCAGGTGCAGCGTTCCAGGGATATGTGGGCTGTGGGGCTGCTTTTGAGTGAGTGCCAGCCCCCCCAAAATGGCGCTGGTGGCAGTGCAGGGAGCCTGTTGTGAGCTGACCACGCGGTGGCAACGTGCACAGACCTATGGCAAGGCTCGAGCAGTCCACAGTGGCATTGCTCTGTGCGTGTCCCTTCCAGAGGGAGGGAGCTACATGTCTAAAGTTTGAAAAGCCCCTGCTGGAGGCAGTGTAAAAAATGTGGGGATTTCTGAAGCAGCCAGCACCATATTTCCTTGGCTAAAGTCCTGAGGAAACAAGGCAGGGACGGTTGTCCAGGAGATTCAAGAGCACATTCTCAAACTTCTACCGGGAAATTCTTTTGCGTGCTTTCCTAATTGCACAGGATTCAAATAAAAACGGTCTTTTGCTCTCTCCCCAGCTGATTTTGGCCTCTCTGCTCAACTCACCCCTGAGCAGAGTAGACGGAGATCGGTGGTCGGGACTCTTCAGTGGATGGCACCTGAAGTGAACGGTGAACCCTATGGCCCCAAAGTGGACATATGGTCTTTGGGAATCGTGGTCATTGAAATGGTGGAAGGAGAAGCTCCTGACTGGGAGGAAAATTCTGCCATGGTAAGGTGTAAATACTCTCTGATCCCGCTGTCTTTCTCCCCCATCCCACTTTGTGTGTGCCACTGGACAAAATGCCATTGCCATCCGCTGGAACTACTTCCACCACAGTCCCTTTCTGAAAATGTCCCGGCAGCACATCAGCATCTGCTGGGGTTTTGGTTGCATCCGTGGGGGAACTCAAGCCTTAGCCCAGGCAAACAATCTCCCTTCTCAGGCAACACTGGGCTTTGGCTTAGAAGTCGTTCCAGCTCTTTTGGCTTTGTAGACAGCCCTAATAGCAGCAAACAAGCATCTTAGAAGTGGTGTTATCTTTCCTGAAATGAAGGAAAGTAACCCAAACCCGAGGATGTTTATAAAACAGTGGTTTGGAGAGAAGAAGTGCACCCCCATTCTTCTCACAAGGAAATTTGCCTGAAACCTTAACAAGAGGGTGTGAAGGCCACAGAGTCTCTTGTGCTTCTTGTGCGGTGCTGCTGAAACACTCAGTGACCGTCTTTCTTTCCTAACCCAAGCCGTCACCTCCATGTCACTAAGATGAAGCCTGGCCATGTGGAGAGCCGGCCAAACCCACCCCTTTGTTTCCAGGCACTTTCTAGGATGGCCATGCCATTAATGCATTGACTTGAGTGTCCAAATGAGCAGAGGGCTACCACATGGATGGCGTTTCTCCCTCTTCTGCTTTGACCACCAAAATTTTCCTTTTGCTGCCTAAGGGAAGCTGAAATTTGCAGTCTGATGAGAGACGGAGGTGCAGGTGTTTCCTGTGTGCCCAAAGAGGCATTTTCGTCCCAAGACATTTGTGCATGCATCTTCATGTGTCTGTGTGGAAGATGAGATTCCAAATGTTTGTTTCCTTACCTGAGGAATAACTGAGGGATTTCCTTTCTTTGCTTGCAATTCCCATTGTTTTCAAGAACCAAGGAAAAAGCTTGATGACTTTGGTTTGATGGCAGCTGTGCTTAAGGGACCAACAAGAGCTGCAGAGATGCTTTTCATGTAATTATCTTTGGAAATAGTAGAGTGAGTTAGTAGAGCAAAGTCCCTCTTCCAAATAGCCTGTCAAGCTGCTCAGGTGAACCCTCAGAGAAGGAAACCTGCTTTTGCTGCTATTGTTTCCACTAACAAGGCCAGTCAATGAAATCAACTGCCAAGGCAAGAGCTGCTGGATGCTGGGAAAGCTGTGGCTGCATCGGGCTTTGGGTGTTTTGTTGGTCAGGAAAGTCATCTCTGCCTCTGTGCCACGGCAGAAAGTGCCACTGCAGAGTGCACCTGAAACAATGGGATCTGGGAGAGCAGTTCCAGACGTGAAAGAAGCGGGTGAGAAACTCGTGTTTCCTTTCTCTTCAGGCTCAACTCCTGAAAGCCACCAAAGGGATCCCAAAGCTGCAGCAGCCCAAGCTCCGCTCCCCTTTGCTGTGTGACTTCCTGAGCTGCTGCCTGCAGAGAGACGAGGCGCGGCGCTGGTCTGCCAAGGAGCTGCTGCAGGTAAAATGCCAAGGGGCTGCAGGGGAAACAGTGTCCCAGGGACGGGCTCCTCCTGCACTGAAGTGCAAGGCATCAGGGGAGCCTCCTCCTCCTCACCTCCACTCTTGGTGCTGTTCAAATGAGAACAGTCAGGAATCCTAGACTGGGCTGGGCTGGCAAGGGCCTGTAAGGGTCATCTGCTCCAAGTGCCCTGCAATATGACCAGGGACCTCTTTCAAGAGATCAGGATGCTCAGACCAGAGATATTTCCAGGCCTGGGGCACATAGCAGCTCTTGCAGCAAGCTGTGCCAATGTGGCCCCACTGTTGCTCCTTAGATGTACTCTGATTCAATCTCCTTTTCCTTTGAAAAATATTGCCCTGCCTTTGAGGCTCTTAGCTTGCAAAGTAATGGTTCATTCTTGTTTTTTTTTTTTTTTCTTTGTGCAGCATCCATTTGTAACATCAGCCAAGCCTGTGTCCAGCCTGGTGCCACTGATCACTTCAGTGAAAGAGTGGAAAGAGGAGACAGGAATCAGACAACTGTTTTCTCCAACACCAGTATAGAGAAGGATTGTAGAATAGGACTGTAGAGTAGGATTGCAGCTAGGACAGTGGAGTAGGATAGTAGCATAGGATTGGAAATAAAGTTTGTGAAACCTCAACTCCTTTCAAAGATTCCCCTCCTTCTGAGCCTCTGAGAAAGCTCAACATTTTCTTCTGAAGTGTCAGTTTTTTCTTAGAGGTGGAGAGTGACATTGATGGCTTCTTTGGTACAGTTGGAAAGTGGGGAAGGCTCTCCCGAGGGGAAGCGTGGCCGTGCTGGGCACAGCACAGACCGGTGGCATCGGCCGTCCGGAGCCGTCTCTGCACAGGAGCAGAGAAAGGCAAACCACAGGCGAGGGCTGCAGGCCTGGCTGAGGATTGCCACCCTTGTGCCGGCTGCCCTCTAACTCCTGGCCAAGGTGAGCAGTGTGTGCAGCGCTCTGGGCACAGGGGAGGGAGCCGGGCTGCTCCGCAGGCTCCGGCACAGGGCAGCCTCCTTCAGGCACGGCGCTTCTGCCGGGGGAAGCGAGGCCAGCGGCAGGCAGGGACAGCTTGTCAGCTCACATCTGCAGGAGCCGGGGCCTCACATGGCTCTGGGAGGAAGCGCCTGCAGTGCTGGAGTTGTGCACTGAGCCAGAGCAAAAGAGTGAAATGCAGAGTGTTCTGCAGAAATATTCCGGGGCGCCAGGCCAGCCTGCTTTGAGCTCTCTGGCACACAGCAAGCACTGTGCAATGCAGCCCTGAGCTGCTGGGAGATAGAGAGGTGTTAGAGAGGAGCCAACTCTGAGATGAAATTTAATGGGGTGACAAGGTCATCAAAGCCAAAGAGAACTGTTTTTTAGGATGGATTCACCTGAGCTGGGTGTCTATCTCCCTCTCCCAAGAGCCAAACACACACACAACACACACACAGAAAATGCTGCTTTTTATTGCCTTTCCCAGCCCAGGGCGAACCGTGTCCCCTTTCCCTTTGGCCGGGAAATAGGAAACTTGTATTCTGTCCCCACCGCCTCCTTTTCTGTCCCCTCCCCTCTTCTCCTACTTCCCTTTTGGTTTGGTCTTCACGCTGGCCCCTCTCCCAGCTCACAGCAACACCCAACAAATCAACTAGAACAAACCCAAACCCTAAATAACAACCCCAAGAACCAACAGCTTTCGTTCTTTCTTCTCATAACCCTGCAGCTGCAGCAAAATATTACCTCCTATCTCACAGAGGGAATCGGGCAGGAGCCTGTGGCTCGTGCTTGAGCAGTGAACTGATTTGGAAGGGAGCAGAAGGGTTTCAGCAGGCAGTTTGTGTTTTTCTTCTGAATTGCTGAAGGAAAGACACAATGTGGCTCCAGTCAGCAAAAACATTTTCAAGGTGAATTAAAGAAATGCTTGTGAGCAATGCCCAGAGAAGGCAGGTTTTGAGAAAATATTGAACTGTAACAAATTGTGAATTCCCTTTGCATTAACAGACTGTTGAGCCCTCTATTCCTCCAGAGCAGTGATTGATGTGTGCAAGTGACTACCTTAGCCTTGAGAATAGTCTTCCCAAGAATGTAGCTGGAATGCATTCAAGGGGAAAAGAGTGGTTGTAGGAGGCTCTTGAGCATCAGAGGAGAATTGCAGCAATGGGATGTTCCCCAAATGACCAGCCGAGACTCTCAAGAGAGCCCTACTCTCCTGTCAGTAACTTCTGAGAAGTGATTTAAATATGTCAACTAATTTGAGGGAATGTTTAGCCTGTGAGTTTCAGCAAAGTAATGAGTAGGTCTTGTTTCCATGGTTACAAATGAGTAGGTGGGATTTCTGGCTGAGCACGTGTTAGGAAAGTGATTCCCCACGCACCCAGCACTGAAATAAAGTCAACTATTGACAGGTGAAAATGAAACCTTTTCCAGCTGTTCCCCTCGGGTTTACCTTTCTGGGGGCCAAAGCTCTGTGCTGCAGGTGGCCCGGGTGTGTGCAGAGCAATGCAGCCTCCACAAAGCCCTTGGTTTCCCCACAAGTCGTCATGATTTGTTGCCAGGTGTGCCCAGCTGTGGCAGGAGAAAGAGCCCGCAGTGCAGTGGGCGCCGTGCCCTGCCCGGCCAGGGCTCTCTGGCACAGAGGAGCAGCAGCAGCACCTTTCAACCCACTCCTGCCTTGGCCTCACCTGGGACACAGAAGCCTCTGGAAATCAGCACCACCTGGCCCCTTCCCAGCTTGGAGCAGCTCCTGCTGGTGGGCACATCCTGCACTTCTACTGCTTCCAAACAGGAATCAAGGCACAGGGGGAGACGGACATACAGAGAAGCCCTGGGCTAGTGCAATAAATGGGCAAATGCATGGGGGAATGTGTTAGGAATCATTTCAGCTGTCATGCCAATCCTGCCTTCTCTCCTTTTCTCCCTTCACATTTCCTGTTCTTTTCCCTCTCACATTTTGTCCTGGGTTGAAGTATATTCTATCACCATCTTCAAGAACTGTTGAAACCAGGTGAGGCAGTGCTCCCTGCCTCCTCCACTCTGGCTTATCTTCTGTTAATGGGCCATCAGCACCTTTGCTACACAGCTCACAGATAACCCCCTCCTGGACTACCTCCTGTTAATGGGCCCATCAGGCCTTATCACATGACTCACCATCCCATTGTGGGATGCTCCGCCCAGAGGGAGAAACCAAGCATTCCAGCCTGGATATAAGCTGAGACTCTGAACACCAGAGGGGCGCTTACCCACTGGATTCCCAGAGGACCCGAGCTACCAGACCTTTCTACAGGATCACTGCTTCAGGAAGACCACCTCATCTGGACTGCTTCCATCACTCTGCTCAGGTTGTATTCTGACTCTGTCAGTGGTCTTTTGTATTATTGCATTGATTTTATTTTACTTTCTTTCCTTTTTTTTCTTTTTTTTCCTATTAAATTGTATCTCTGACTTGGAGCCTCTCATTTGTTTTGCCTTCAAACTACTACATTTTTGGCGCCCAACGTGGGGCAAAAGGCACTGAGAAAAGTCAGAATTACAATTTTGTATTGAAGAAGACACCTGTTCGCTATGATGCTCAACATGCTTACATGTGTCTTATATCTATCTCTCTATATTTTTCCACAACTGGGGTACTATCTGCCAGTCTTAATGCTCCTGCGTAGACCAGGGTATGGTACTAAAATTGCTTTAGTGGTCTATTATGTCCATTGCTTGATAAACTCTGAGGCAATGAACATTATTCAGAATATACACCCAGTTTTGTTTTCTTGTTCTGGTCTAGGATGCTACATCTGGGGCCTCAACAATCTCACCCAGCCCCTGTGGGGAGGGGTGAAGAATGATTTTTTCCAGCTTTTCAGGCATGACACAGCAGTTTTTGAAAATATGGAATACCCTCTGGATGCCAAGGACAGCATGATGTTGTTGTTAGTCCTGCTTTGTCTTCTCTGCACGGCCCGCACCATGCTTAGAATCAAAACACTACATGGTGTGATACAGTGTGTTCTGAAGGAAGAGGAAGAGGGAAAAAGAAGCAGAGCAACGATATCAGTGTCTACACAGAGTGTCACAGAGGTGAAAGGAACCAAAGGCAAGGCAACAGTGTCCTCATCTACACAGACCGTCACAGAGGAGAAAGAAGCCAAAAGTGAGGCAACAGTGTCCACATCTACGCAGACTGTCACAGAGGAGAAAGGGACTAAGGGTGCCATCAGCATCTCCACACAAACCATCACCGAACCGGAACAGCCTAAACCAGTAGCAGTTGCCCCCGTTCAGAAGAAGAAATCAAGGACCAAATCAGTCCGCATAGTGACTGATGAGGGTGCAGCAGGACCTTCACAATCAGCAGAAGAGACAGAGCCAGAAATCATCACTCGCTCTCTATCTCTGGGTGAGCTGCGTGACCTGCGAAGGGAATTCACCCGCCAGACCAACGAGTCCATCCTGACCTGGCTGCTCCGCATCTGGGACGCTGCAGCCAATGACACCATTCTGGATGGAAGTGAGGCCAGGCAACTGGGATCGTTGTCCCGGGATGTGGTCATTGACCAGGGGATTGGGAAAAGCCAAGAACCTCTCAGCCTCTGGCAGCGACTGCTAACAAGTGTGAAGGATAGATACCTTTGTAAAGAAGACCTCCAAGTGCATCAAGGAAAATGGAACACAATAGAACAAGGTATCCGATGCCTGAGGGAATTGGCTGTGTTGGAAATCATTTTTTCAGAAGATGAGAGATTTCCTAAAAACCCAGATGGTGTCCAGTGCACATCACGGATGTGGTTGAGATTTGCACGGCTTGGACCCGAGATGTACTCACGTTACCTGGCAACACTGCAATGGAGGGAAGGTGAGGACAGGGTAGGTGTCTTGGCTAATAAACTAAGAATTTACGAGGACACTGTCACTGCTCCAGTTCGTACCCATGTCTCATCTGTGGAAACAAGACTGGCTGAGCAAGTCCGGAACTTGATTGAAGAAGGCCATCAGAAACTGAAAAAAGAACTTAAGGAAGAAATTTACCATATCCAGCCAGAGCCAATGAGAGTCTCTGCCATTAGGAGCAGGCGCTCCCCAGCCAGGGAGAGAGGATACACACCCCGAGGTAACCTCTGGTCTTTTCTTCGGGAGCATGGAGAAGACATGAGGAAGTGGGATGGAAAACCCACCTCCTCCTTAGCAGCCCGGGTACGTGAACTGAAAAGAGAAACACCTACCACAAAGAGCCCATCTAGAATCAATGTTGCTCCGGTCTCTCGTGCACAGAACTCCAGACGGTACAGGAATGACGATATGACTGATCCTCTTGAAGGAACCTCAGAAACATATTTACAAGAAGAGAGCAATGTATGCCATGACCAGGAATAGGGGGGCCCTGCCTCTAGCCAGGTAGAGGAAAGGGACAATCGGATCTACTGGACTGTGTGGATCCGATGGCCTGGAACATCTGACCCACAAAGATATACGGCTCTGGTTGATACCGGTGCTCAGTGTACTCTGATGCCATCAAGGTACGTGGGAGCAGAACCCATTTCCATTTCTGGGGTGACAGGAGGATCCCAGGAGCTGACTGTACTGGAAGCTGAAGTAAGTCTAACTGGGAAAGAATGGCAGAAACACCCCATTGTGACTGGTCCAGAGGCCCCATGCATTTTGGGCATAGACTATCTCAGAAATGGGTATTTCAAAGACCCAAGAGGATACCGCTGGGTTTTTGGCATAGCTGCTCTAGAGACAGAAGGCATCAGACAACTGAGTACCTTGCCTGGACTCTCAGACGACCCCTCTGCTGTGGGACTACTGAAAGTTGAAGAACAACAGGTGCCGATTGCCCGAGCAACAGTGCACCGTCGGCAATATCGCACCGACAGAGACTCTGTGGTCCCCATCCATAAGATGATTCGTGAGCTGGAGAGCCAAGGGGTGGTAAGCAAGGCTCGTTCACCCTTTAATAGCCCTATATGGCCCGTGCGTAAGTCCAGTGGAGAATGGAGACTGACAGTGGATTACCGTGGCCTGAATGAAGTCACACCACCACTGAGCGCTGCCGTACCAGACATGTTGGAGCTTCAGTATGAGCTGGAATCCAAGGCAGCAAAATGGTATGCGACCATTGATATTGCAAATGCCTTTTTCTCCATTCCTCTGGCAGCAGAATGCAGGCCTCAGTTTGCCTTCACCTGGAGGGGCGTGCAGTACACCTGGAACCGACTGCCCCAGGGGTGGAAGCACAGTCCCACCATTTGCCATGGACTGATCCAGGCTGCACTGGAAAAGGGTGAGGCTCCAGAACACCTGCAATACATTGACGACATTATCGTGTGGGGAAACACCGCAACAGAAGTCTTTGAGAAGGGAGAGAAGATCATTCAGATTCTCCTGAAGGCCGGCTTCGCCATCAAGAGGAGCAAAGTCAAGGGACCTGCTCGAGAGATCCAGTTCCTGGGAGTGAAGTGGCAAGATGGACGGCGTCAGATTCCCACTGAAGTCATCAATAAGATCACTGCAATGTCTCCACCGACCAACAAGAAGGAAACACAAGCTTTCCTAGGTGCCATAGGCTTCTGGAGGATGCACATTCCCGAGTATAGCCAAATTGTGAGCCCTCTCTACCTGGTCACCCGCAAGAAGAACGATTTCCACTGGGGCCCAGAACAGCAGCAAGCTTTCGCCCAGATCAAGCAGGAAATCGCTCATGCGGTAGCCCTTGGCCCAGTCAGGACGGGATCAGAGGTGAAGAATGTGCTTTACTCTGCAGCCGGGAGCCACGGTCTGTCATGGAGCCTTTGGCAGAAGGTGCCGGGTGAGACTCGGGGACGACCACTGGGATTCTGGAGCCGAAGCTACAGAGGATCCGAAGCCAACTACACTCCCACAGAGAAGGAAATCTTAGCCGCCTATGAAGGAGTCCAAGCTGCCTCAGAGGTGATTGGTACTGAAGCACAGCTGCTTCTGGCACCTCGACTACCGGTGCTGGGGTGGATGTTCAAGGGAAAGGTTCCTACCACACATCACGCCACCGACACCACGTGGAGCAAATGGATCGCCCTGATCACGCAGCGCGCCCGTATTGGAAACCTGAATCGCCCTGGGATTCTGGAAATTATAACAAACTGGCCTGAAGGTGAGACCTTTGGATTATCCTCTGAAGAAGAGGAGGAGCAAGTGACACGGGCCGAGGAAGCCCCACCATATAACGAGCTACCAGAGAGTGAGAGACGATATGCCCTTTCCACCGACGGTTCCTGCCGAATTGTAGGTGCTAACCGGAAATGGAAAGCTGCTGTATGGAGCCCCACACGACGAGTTGCACAGGCTACCGAGGGAGAAGGTGGATCGAGTCAGGTCGCAGAGCTTAAAGCTGTCCAGCTGGCTTTGGATATTGCTGAACGAGAGAAGTGGCCAAGGCTCTATCTCTACACTGACTCATGGATGGTAGCTAATGCTCTGTGGGGATGGCTGGACCGCTGGAGAAAGGCCAACTGGCAGCGCAGAGGGAAACCCATCTGGGCTGCTGAGATTTGGCAGGACATCGCCACCCGAGTAGAAAGGCTGACCGTGAAGGTTCGACACGTGGATGCGCATGTACCCAAGAGTCGGGCTAATGAAGAACATCATAACAACGAGCAGGTGGATCGAGCTGCCAAGGTGAAAGTATCTCAGGTTGATCTAGACTGGCAGCACAAAGGAGAATTGTTCCTAGCTCGTTGGGCTCATGATGCCTCTGGTCATCAAGGGAGAGATGCAACATATCGATGGGCTCGTGACCGAGGGGTGGACATTACTATGGACAGCATCTCCCAGGCTATCCATGACTGCGAGACCTGTGCTGCGATCAAACAGGCCAAGCGAGTGAAGCCTCTGTGGTATGGCGGACGATGGTCAAAGTATAGGTATGGGGAAGCCTGGCAAATTGACTACATCACCCTTCCCCAAACCCGCCAAGGCAAGCGCTACGTGCTCACCATGGTGGAAGCAACCACTGGATGGCTGGAGACCTACCCTGTGCCTCATGCTACTGCCCGGAACACCATCTTGGGCCTGGAAAAGCAGGTCCTGTGGAGACATGGCACCCCTGAGAGAATTGAGTCAGACAACGGGACTCATTTCAAGAATGGCCTCATAAGCACTTGGGCCAGAGAACACGGAATCGAATGGATATACCATATCCCATACCATGCACCAGCTGCCGGGAAGGTGGAACGCTGCAATGGACTGCTTAAAACTACCCTTAGGGCACTTGGTGGAGGGACCTTCAAAAATTGGGAACAGAACTTAGCGAAGGCCACCTGGATGGTCAATACCCGAGGGTCCATCAATCGAGCTGGTCCTGCCCAGTCTGAATCCTTGCATACAGTGGATGGAGATAGGGTCCCTGTGGTACACATGAGAGGTATGTTAGGAAAGACTGTTTGGATTAATCCCACCTCGGGCAAGGGCAAACCCATCCGTGGGGTTGTCTTTGCACAAGGACCTGGTTACACTTGGTGGGTGATGCAAAAGGATGGGGACACCCACTGTGTACCACAAGGAGACCTTATTTTAAGTGAGAACTGTGTGTAGGATTTCATTATATATATATATGTGTGTGTGTGTAGTTTAAGGAAGGTATTGATTTGGGATGATGTAGATGGTAATAGAATAAGGGGTGGATAATGTCCTGGGTTGAAGTATATTCTATCACCATCTTCAAGAACTGTTGAAACCAGGTGAGGCAGTGCTCCCTGCCTCCTCCACTCTGGCTTATCTTCTGTTAATGGGCCATCAGCACCTTTGCTACACAGCTCACAGATAACCCCCTCCTGGACTACCTCCTGTTAATGGGCCCATCAGGCCTTATCACATGACTCACCATCCCATTGTGGGATGCTCCGCCCAGAGGGAGAAACCAAGCATTCCAGCCTGGATATAAGCTGAGACTCTGAACACCAGAGGGGCGCTTACCCACTGGATTCCCAGAGGACCCGAGCTACCAGACCTTTCTACAGGATCACTGCTTCAGGAAGACCACCTCATCTGGACTGCTTCCATCACTCTGCTCAGGTTGTATTCTGACTCTGTCAGTGGTCTTTTGTATTATTGCATTGATTTTATTTTACTTTCTTTCCTTTTTTTTCTTTTTTTTCCTATTAAATTGTATCTCTGACTTGGAGCCTCTCATTTGTTTTGCCTTCAAACTACTACACATTTCCACCCCTTCCCCCTCTCGAGTCTCACAGTTTTCCTCTCATGTTTGCCTCCCATGTTTTACTCATTTTCCCCACCCTTTTCAGCTCCCTTTCCTCACGCTTTGCCTCTCACATTTCCCCAACTTCCCGCTTTTTCCTGCTTTTTTGTTCTCCCACGATTCTCACAATTTTCCCCTCACTTATCCTGCCCTTTTCTCCCCTCATGCTTTTCTCCTTTCCTCAGTCATTTTTCTCCAAGTTGTCTCCTCATGTTTCTCACTTTTGCCCTCATGTTTCCCAGGCTTTCCCTCTTACATTTCTCCCACTTTTCCCCTCACGTTTATCATTCTTTCCCCCTCATGTTGCTTCTACTTTTCCTCTAGCATTTTCTGCCCTTTTTTCACTCCTGTTTTCTGCCACTTTTCCCATCCAACTTCCCACCCTTTTTTCCCCCCTAATGTTTCCTGCCTTTTTCTGCCCTCTGGTTTCTCCCTCTTTTCCCCTCAGGATTCTCACAATGTTCCCCTCACATTTGCTGCCTGTTTCTCTCTCTCTGCCAGTAATTTTCTCACTCTCTTCCCCTCACATTTCCCTCCATTTTTTCCTCTATGTTTTTCAGCCTTCCCTGATCATGTTTCTTAGAATTTTCCCATCATATGTCCTGCCTTTTCCTCCTCTCACCTTCCTCTCCTACTTTCACTCACATCTTCACCATTTTCCCCTCCGTTTTCTCACCCTTTCCCACACAGGTTTCCTACGCTTTTCTTCCCTCACACTTCCCTCCTTTTTCCACTCCCATTTCTCACACTTGTCACCTCATGTTTTCTGCCTTTTTCCCCCTCACATTTCTTAACCCACTGCTTCCTGTCAGTGACTCTTCCTCTTCAGTAGTTGATGAGCTTCTTTTCTTCTTTCCTGCAATCCCCTCCTCCAAAGAATGGGTGCCAGAGCAGCGCTCCAAGAAGCCCCTGCCCGTGTGTCTGCTGAACAGAATGGCTGTGCTCGACTTGAACAATCTCGTGAAGAACAACCTAAACTGCAGTGGACTTTCAATTCCCTCTAGTCTTCATAGTGTTCTAAAGAAATAGGTACCCTGAGGGATACACGTCGCAGGTGCGCAGCCGCTGCACCATCCGCCTCAAGCAGATCCCATCTCCGTTTTCATCACCTCACAGTGACTGTGACTCCTGCCTGGACGAAACCACTTGTGATGCTGCTTGATGCTAATTGGAGTCCATGTGCACAAGGAGTGCTTTTAGCCCTCTTTCAAAAAAAAAAAAAAAAAAAAAAAAAAAAAAAAAAAAAAAGTTTTTATTTTAAAACGTTCAATGCCTGGAGTTTCGTATTTTCACCTATTTGAATTGCCTTGACATCAAAGTACTGCCAGTTGGCGTTCCAAACTGGCTGGTCTGTGTTTGTGTGCACAGAGCAAAGGTGCCAGACCGTGTCCTTTTCCCGGGTGTCCGTTAATGTCCATTTCAACAGGCACTGAAGGGGGGCTCTGCCTGCCCCACACAGGATGGCAGCCAGAGGGCTGAGGCTGCGCCTCCTAGTGAGATCAGCCGCCCTGGCAGCCCAGCCCCAGCCACCATCTTGTGTGTGGCTCTCCAGCCCTGGCCGCCATCTTGTGTGTGGCTCCCTCAGCCCTGGCCGCCATCTTTTGCACTGACCTAGTCCAGCTCTTAAGCGAATGTGTTGCTGTTTTGTCGGCAGTCAGGGTCCGCCCCAAAGACACCAACACCAGCAGGACAGGCTACAGGGAATGGCACGGGTTTGGCTCAAAGCAGCCAGCCCTGACTTGTCACTGTCCTTTATCCATGAACACGTGCCCATATGCAGCCACAGCAAATGTCCAACAGCAGCTCCATCAGCCACTTCCTCCCGCTGGCGTTGGCAGACACGCGGCAGCTGCAGCTCCTGCACTTCTGCCTCTTCCTGGGCATCTCCCTGGCTGCCCTCCTGGGCCACGGCCTCGTCACCAGCGCCGTAGCCTGTGGCCACCACCTGCACAGCCCCATGTTCTTCTTCCTGCTCAACCTGGCCCTCAGCGACCTGGGCTCCATCTGCACCACTGTCCCCAAAGCCATGCACAATTCCCTCTGGGACACCAGGACCATCTCCTACGCAGGATGTGCTGCACTGCGGAGGATTTCGGTGAGGGAAGAGTGCAATCAATCAATATGATTGGTAAAGCATTGTTCAACTTTATTGCTCATAACATCCGTTCTTATACTTTTGCCCCAAGCATTCAGCATACTTGTCAAATTATAGTTGGTTAGCATACACTACTCATCTATACTTGATTGGCTATATCAAGCGTGAGAAGGTTCCTCCTCTTGGCATGCTGAAAACTTTGTATACGTGCTTACTGCTACGCTCTATTAAGCACAAGTTCTTTTATCTTTGGCCTGTATCCGTGCTTACTGCTGTCCCAAGGACAGCTTATCTTAGCAGCGCGTAGGCTGCTAGCACTTGGTATCGGGCCATGAGGCCTCTAATGATCCGTGGCCTTGCTCTGCTAACCATTCTTCAACAATTCCCTCTTTTTTATTTTGTGCAGCAAACGCAGTGTGTCGAGTAGTTACTGTTTCTGCTATGCGATACATCATCTGTTGCAAGCAGCAAAAAAAGCAAGATACAAAAAGTACAAGCAGTATAATAACAATCACAATATTGATTACATGTTGCAGTAGGGAGGTTATCCAAGGCCCTAGCCCGAAAGATCATAGCCAATCTGTTAAACCCAAGCCTGTGTCTTGCTGCAAATGACTAGTGAGTTCTTACAACTTAGCTATTTGGGTATGAATTGTCATGGAGTGATCTCTCTGTACTACCTTGTCAAACTGCCAGAGCAGTTGTAGGTTTTCTCTTGCCCTTAAGTCTTCAATTAAGTGTACCCCCTCTAACCCTGGCTGTCCAGTATCGATGTCGCTCTTGCAGGGTCATTAGCAGGACGGATCCATTTACTAGGTATCCATTGGGGCCCTGTGGGGGTAAGAACACAAACATAACCTCTACCCATGTACTGAACCTCTGCGGGACCTTCCCATACTCCAGTTTTGGGATCTCGGTACATGACTTTAAACAATGGCTTAGTTGCTTCCTCCTTTACTCCGCCTGAGTGGATGACCGCAGGGGGCTCCGAGTGGTCCCCCATTACACACAGATAGTTTAATACAAATAGTGTTTTTGATAGCATGGTCTGCGCATCCACCTCCTCCTTATATTTTAACAGATAATCCTTGAGTGTTTGGTGGGCTCGCTCCACAATCGCCTGACCTGTTGGTGAATGTGGGATACCTGTGATGTGTGTCACACCCCACTTCTGTAAGAACCTTTGGATCCTGCTGCTCACATATGCAGGGCCATTATCTGTCTTAATCTGTTCTGGCACCCCCATCACCGCAAAGCAAGTAGTTAGGTGTCGTACCACGTGGAGAGCTTTCTCTCCCGGCTGCGCTGAAGCCCAAATAAATTTACTGAAAGTATCAATTGTAACATGCACATATTTCAATCTACCAAAGGAGGATACGTGAGTTACATCCATTTGCCAGATGTGATTGGGTCCAAGGCCCCGTGGGTTTACTCCCATCCCTATTCCAGGCCCATGCTGACTACAGAGAGGACAGGATCTGACAATACCACGGGCATCATTCAGAGATATGCGAAACTGTTTCTTTAGGCCTCGCGCATTCTGGTGAAAAGTCTCATGAGCAATACGTGCCTGCTGAAATCCGTCTTGTGGTACTGCAACAGAAACCAACTGATCAGCTATGGCATTACCCTGACCCAAACCTTCTGACCATTTGTGGCTTCGAATATGCAAAATCGCAAAAGGAGCTGAGCGCAGCCGAACAGCTTGCCTCAGCTGCCTCAAAAGTTCCCATAACCTGTCATTCTTTATATCCTTTATCAATGCATCCTCAATCCGCAGCACCACCCCTACTACGTATCATGAGTCTGTGACAATATTTACACCCTGATCAGGCCAATTCATAATGATCCAAAGGACAGCCCTTAATTCTAGCATCTGCAATGAGTCCTCAGTAGTCGAGTCCACGTGCCCTCCTCCATCCATCCAGATTAAGGCAGAGCGTTTGCTTTGTGACGTCAGGGCACGGTTGTCACGTGGTCGTGGTGACATCGCAAGGTTGCCTTGGTGCACGGAAGGCCTCAGGGGTGTCAGAGCAGCTCTTGGCCTTGCTCAGTGCAGGAACTTGGTCCTGTGCTTGAGGCTTTTGTCAGGGGGCAGCTGCTGACTGACAGGAGACTTCTTTTAGCTAGCGTTAGAGCGCAGTCTGCAAACTTGCACAGCAGTTGCCACAATGATTGGGCAACTCGCCGCTGCAGTTTTCACTGTTTATGGAGTTGCCTATTCCTGCTATTTCCTAACTAACCTGGCAGGTAAGTAGAGGTTTTCCCTGAGTGTCACCTAACCTGGTTTTTGTGTCTTCCTGCTCTTTCTTAGTGACTGAGTTCATTTGGAAACAGAAAGGCCATCCAGATGCCGCTTGGGTAAAGCTCCTGTCAACATGTTCAGCTCCAAAGGGGGTGTGTGTAGCCACGGCCGTGCGGGCAGCATTTGCAAGGGAGCCTGCAGGGGTTGCGTTCCCTCTGTTGGAGAGTCTGTGGCAGCAGAGTTTGCCAATTCCTCCCTTGCTGGGTCAAGCAGGACAACTTTGAAAATGTAGACTGGGAGGCCTTGGAAGGTCTTCTAAAAATGCTCTGGTTGTCTCCAGTTTTCTCAAAGCATCTGCTTCATTTTCCCTTGCCCACTGCAGGTCACCTGAGCCGGGTGTTCAGAGGTGCTGATCCCAAGGTGAGTAAGGAAAGAACATTTGATGTTCTTGGCGTTTAAGAATTGTGCAGCAAGCTGTGAGCTTGGCCTGTGGCAGTAGAGTGTAGAGGGCCAGCTGAGTAGGCTGCAAGAAAATCCATTTCCATGTCTACAGCAGCAAGAGCAAAGGCATCACTGCCTATTTCCTAATTTTCCATTTCAGAGCTTTAAAAGAACTAAAAGATAAGTTTTGCAGAGAGAATGTGCTTCCTGATAGTAGTCAGGGGGGAATATGTAATTTGGAGCAATTTGCAGTGTCCAGTTGAATCAGCCCATTAGAATTTAGTCTGAGGGACTTAGAATCCCCTTGCTCTGCAAGTTGATGATTTGTGCTTAGTAGAGCTGGTTCTAGAGCTGAAGAGAAAGAAGGTTCTAAATGATAGGTCATGGCCTGTGTCTAACGCTCCTGTCTGTCCACAGATCCCAGAACCAAGAGCAGACTCTCCTCTGGCTTCCTCTGCTCCTGGACGAGAAGGCAAAGAGGAGCCAAATGACCACAAGGCTCCAGCTGTGGTCACACCACAGCCGCAACTTTCCAAGACGGTAAGTGCCACTTCTGGAGGGCGCTGTCTTTAGTGCGAGGCAGAGCTGCAAGTTTCTGAGCAGCCAGCTCTTGCTGTTGGTGGCTGAGGATGCCGAGTGCTGCAGTCCTGCCAGACCTAGCCATTCCCCTCAGCCAGTGACAGCTGGAAAATGGGCTTTGAGCTGCCGTGTTTAGGCCCCAGCTTGCTGGGATTCTGATAGAGGCCAGCCTGGAGCAGGAAGGTTCCCTGTCTGCAGAGGAGGGAGCATGTCAAAGGCACTGTGCTCAGCCTTGGTGGATACGTAGGGGACGCTGTGGTCTGGGGACACCTGTCCCCCTCCACAGACTCGCCAAGTACCCACAGGCACAAAAAGTATTGATGTGACAACACAAGCTTTTTGGGGCGGTTTGTCCCCACGAGCTTCTTGGCTGTGCTTACCTGGGAGCATTTCAGAGACACACTGGGGACGTGGAGTTTCTGCTTCAAGTCAGGGATTTTGGTGCCTTGGTTGCCAGGTTGTTCTTTTGGTAAAATGGAAGCAGAGGTGGGCAGGGAAGCAGAAAGAAGTGGCTGAATTAATGTGAATTGTGGGCAGAAAGGTGAAAAAGCTGAGCTTGACAGCAGCTCCCAGTCACTGGCTGACAGCACCTTCCTAAGGGCTTGCATTTAAAATGGGATCTGGGGCTAATCTCTGCCAGCCACTTTTCTGACACAAACTCTTTTGTTGTCTCAGATCTCCACAGGCTCTTCTATTGAAGCTGCAGCAGCAGGAGCAGCAGTGTCACCTGAAGGGCCCTGGCCTGCCCCAGCTGAGCAGTGGAGCCTGGGCAGTTCCTTCATCTCCAGCACTGACAAAGCTGCTGCTCAGCAACAGGAGATGGAGTATGAGGAGGATGACTTCCTGGGGTTCATGAGTACGTCTTGTGTCTTTCTTTGAGGGACAGTGTATTGTGAGCACGTGTCAGCATAGCTGGACCCAATGATCCTCCTCATCTCAGTGCCCTTTGTGATTGTACAGCACAAGTCATTCAAGCTGCTTCTTGCCCAGAGCAGCTGCCCGTCCTGTGCCCTCAGATAAGACCTGGTGGGGCTGAGAAGAGAGCCCAGCTGACTCTCTGCCTCCCATCACCTGTTGGCACAAAAGGGCACTGACGTGCACCTGGGTGTGTCTGCTCTCCAAGCCAATCCTGCTGTGTCCTCAGTGGGGGCACCAGCTTGGAAGGGGCTGGGTGTGGCCGTGCCTTCTTGCCATTGCTTGTCAGTGCTGGTGCCTGGGCTTTGGCAGCTTTGTGGCGGTGGCTGCCCTGGCCCTGAGGGCTGGTGTGAGCGCCGAGGCTGGAGCCTTCCTTAGCTGGGAGAGTGCCGCTGCCGGCCGGCCGCTGCAGCGCGGAGCTGCCCCGAGGCAGCAGCCCCTGCTCTGGGCCGGCTCCTGCACGGCCTGGGCTGGCCTCACAGAGGGTCAGCATCTCCTCTGGGCAGCTGTCCGTGTCCCGCCGGCACCTGAGGAGCACTGCTGTCCTTGCTGCCCTTGCCCGCTGCGGGAAGGTGGGCACGTGTGCGGGGCTGAGAGGGCGAGTGCAATGGCAGGGACTGATCCCTGCTGTCAGGGGGAGGAGAAGCAGTGTGGTTCTTCACGTGGGCCACGGGCAAGGGCGTCTTCCAGCTCAGCCTGCTCATCAAGGGTGAGGGTCCTGCTGCTGAAGGCCCCTTGGGGTTGTTTAGAGCATGAGCTGCTTGGGTTTACAAAGGGAAAGGCATTCCTTTGGGAAACTGCTGCAAGGTGGGGAAGATGCCCTCCTCTCCTGGGAATGCATCTCCCTGTGCTTTGTTTTCTGCCAAGGCATCTCTTCAAAGGACTGTAGAAAATCATTCTCTGTGCTGACCTGCTTGTACTGCAGAGCTGCCTGTCTTGTTGCAATTGTTGTTGTTGTTGTTGTTGTTACCCAGCTGGCCACAAAGGACTCAGAAGGCCAGACTGTAGAGCCCCAGCAGGGCTGCCTTTTGTATCTCTTGGATAGTGGGATGTCTGCTTTCAAGTGAGCATTTTGCATTTTGTTTCCCTCAGGGCAAATGGTGAGCACAGAAAATCCCCGGAGGAAATACACCGAAAAGGAAATTGTTGGCAGAGGGTGAGTCCAACCACAGTTGCTTCTACACAGTCATGGGGCAGCTGATTTGCTGCTGGAATATCTGTCAAGTGTGAAGTCAGGCAAGCTGCAAACATATTCAGACACGCGGGTTAGTCTGCCCCATCTCTCAGTACCGGCCAGAATTTGGAAGTGTGGTCAGAAGGCATTATCAAAGACACTTCTATTTCATTGCCAGAAACAGCAACCTACCCCCTATCATAGCAGTCAGATAACACTTCTCAGGAGCATTTCTTCCCAAGAGTTTGCTGAAGGAAATAGTCTGTGGTGAGGATAAAACCCGCCCAGTTTAGAAACTGAAATCCACGATGAAAGAATCACCTGGCCTTTGGAGCTGAGGCACTAAACCCCAATGCTTCAGAAACAGGCCCAGTGCCCATGCACTGGAGAGGAACATGCATCATCTGCCTTCTGGCAGTGCCCTCCTGCATGCTGCAGGTTGGAGGCATTTCCAGCAGACATCTCCTGTCTGGGCTGGCTTTCACTCCAAGGTCTAAATGGCTTCTCCTTTCTTTGCTGCTGTTTTGTTTCTAGGGCTTTTGGAGAGGTTTGCAGAGCCATCGACACTGCCACGGGCGGAGAGGTAAATGTCAAGAGCCCCTGCAGATTCTGCTGCTCTCCAGGGCTTTCCTGTCTCGTGTCAGCTGCGGCTGCAGCTGTGGCTAGAGCTGTGCTGCAAAGGCACAAGAAGCACAGACTGGTGCCAGCCTGCCAACTGCATTTGGGGCAGCCTTTGTCCTGCTCAGCTGCCAGAAGGAAGGCAAGGAGGACAGCGGTTCCTTTCAGAGAAGGATGCTCTCCCTGACTCTCAGATGCTCCAACAAAGGAGCATCTCACTGCTCTCTGGGGCTACGGCTTCAGAGTCCTGAATTCTCATTTCTGGCTGCCAGCAAATACATCTGAATGTTCCTGGCAGTTCCTTAGCCACCTGCAGTGCTGCACTTGGGATCTGCACGTAGGGAGAGATCTGCAAGGTGTCCCTAAAAGCCCCAAGCCCTGCCTATAGCCCGAGATGTATCCACAGAGTACCAAGTCACGCATTACTTCTTCTCAAGTACAGACAGACAGAGAGTGTGCTCAGAGCTTTGGGGGGGTGAGAGTTGACACACCATTGCTAACAAGTGGACAAGGCAAAATGTGGTCAGTGGCCACGTATCCTGGATCTGGCCCCCAAAGGAGCAGAGAAATGGGCTGTAGGAATGTCACTTCCTAATTACTCCTTTGTCTAATTACAAGGCACTTTGGCACGGCTTGGCGGTGTCATTGCAAAATCTCTCTCCCCATGTGTGTTTTGGTCTCATTCCTCCAACTTCTAAAGTTACTGATTTTCAATGTCATTCTAGGTGGCTATCAAGAAAATCTATCTTCGGGGACCGAGCGAGATGGAGGATATTGTTACTGAAATCACGGTCATGAAGAGGAATATGAGTCCCCATCTTGTCCATTATTTAGACGGGTGAGTGGTCATGGTCTCATCCCATGAAGGTTTGTTTACATAGTAAAAGTATGCAAGGTTAAAACCCCACTTTGGACACTGGCAGAAAAGAAAGCTGTTAATTATTGCTTCATTATTATTTCTCTACTCATCTCCAATGGATGGGAAGAGAGTGCAGTTTATCTCCGTGAGTCATCCCTGGCTTTCCAACACATAGTTGAAAAATTGTTCAAAAACCTGCATCAACTCTACCATAAGAAGTCAGTACCCTGTAAGTTGGCTGCCTCCATGTTGTCTCAGGATGGATTTTTTAAGGTTTCTTCAATGCTGATGAAGCATGCTAGGGAGGATTTCCCTTGGATTGTTGCCCCTCTTTTCCAGGGCTGGCCATGCCAGGAACACTAGGTGCTTCTTTCCAGAAATACCACGCGGGACAGGTTTTTCATCTTGGCGTATACTAAACTGCACTTTTTGATTGCTGGCCATCAGAGACATCTCCTTTTGACAGATGTGCTGTTCTCCTTGAGACTGCACAGACTGCAAACAACCCACAGCCCGGAGGGAATGTCTTTAATTCTTTTAATTCTGTCCTTGTCACAAAGCAACCCGGAAACAAGAATCAAGCAAAGGAGCCAACGAATGCATGTTCATCTGCATGGCCTTGTTCCCTTCTTTCAGCTACCTTGTGCATGAAGAACTGTGGCTGGTGATGGAGTACATGGATGGAGGCAGTCTTTACGACACAATCCAAAAGACTCGCCTGACAGAAGACGAGATTGCCATCATCAGTCGGGAGGTGAGTCGGGGATCCCAGCTGTGCTTCCCAGAGCTTGGGCAGGATTGTCTGGGAAAGGGGCTCAGAGCAGGAGCGATTCCGTGAGCCAGGCTTTGTTTCTGTGTGGCTGATATGCTCTGGGCAAGCAAGAGCCTCTCAAATGAACTGCCTGCCAGTGCCCCTGCACTCACTGGACTCTGTTCTTGTCCTCTTGTCTCCTGCTGTTGCATTCTCACTCTGGCTCTTGTATTTGCTCTTCTCCATCTTGCCTCTCTAAACTTTGGTCTGTTGGCACTGCATTCCTTGCCTGTAAAAGCAAAGGTGGTGATGGTGGGAGCATTTGAAAGGAACAGCAAAGAAGAAAGAGAGACTCATTTCTCTGAGTCCTCAGCTGGAAAGGTTAGCAGTGCAGCCAGAGTGCTGTGTGCTTCTGAGCACATCCACTGCAGCAGCAGTCATCCTGGCTGGTTTGCAGGGCAGAGTCTACACCAGCAGTTGCTGTTGCTCTTTGGCAAGCTGACATGCCTTTCTTTAGAAAGGTGCTGCTCTGCCTGTGTTGGAGCAGCGAGCTCTTCCCCTCAGTGGCACTGTGTTCTGCCATTACTCCTCATTCCCCTGGAGAGGGAATCTTGGAGAGCTGTTTCCTTTCTTGTGTGATGAAATCACATCACTGATATTTGCCCTCCTGTTTCTGGTTTCTCTCTCAGTGCCTGCAAGGACTGCATTTTCTCCACGCCAACCACGTGATGCACAGAGATTTGAAAAGCCTCAACATCCTTCTCAAAACGGATGGCTCTGTCAAGCTGGGTCAGTATATTCTTGGGCAGGTGCAGCGTTCCAGGTATATGTGGGCTGTGGGGCTGCTTTTGAGTGAGTGCCAGCCCCCCCAAAATGGCGCTGGTGGCAGTGCAGGGAGCCTGTTGTGAGCTGACCACGCGGTGGCAACGTGCACAGACCTATGGCAAGGCTCGAGCAGTCCACAGTGGCATTGCTCTGTGCGTGTCCCTTCCAGAGGGAGGGAGCTACATGTCTAAAGTTTGAAAAGCCCCTGCTGGAGGCAGTGTAAAAAATGTGGGGATTTCTGAAGCAGCCAGCACCATATTTCCTTGGCTAAAGTCCTGAGGAAACAAGGCAGGGACGGTTGTCCAGGAGATTCAAGAGCACATTCTCAAACTTCTACCGGGAAATTCTTTTGCGTGCTTTCCTAATTGCACAGGATTCAAATAAAAACGGTCTTTTGCTCTCTCCCCAGCTGATTTTGGCCTCTCTGCTCAACTCACCCCTGAGCAGAGTAGACGGAGATCGGTGGTCGGGACTCTTCAGTGGATGGCACCTGAAGTGAACGGTGAACCCTATGGGCCCAAAGTGGACATATGGTCTTTGGGAATCGTGGTCATTGAAATGGTGGAAGGAGAAGCTCCTGACTGGGAGGAAAATTCTGCCATGGTAAGGTGTAAATACTCTCTGATCCCGCTGTCTTTCTCCCCCATCCCACTTTGTGTGTGCCACTGGACAAAATGCCATTGCCATCCGCTGGAACTACTTCCACCACAGTCCCTTTCTGAAAATGTCCCGGCAGCACATCAGCATCTGCTGGGGTTTTGGTTGCATCCGTGGGGGAACTCAAGCCTTAGCCCAGGCAAACAATCTCCCTTCTCAGGCAACACTGGGCTTTGGCTTAGAAGTCGTTCCAGCTCTTTTGGCTTTGTAGACAGCCCGAATAGCAGCAAACAAGCATCTTAGAAGTGGTGTTATCTTTCCTGAAATGAAGGAAAGTAACCCAAACCCGAGGATGTTTATAAAACAGTGGTTTGGAGAGAAGAAGTGCACCCCCATTCTTCTCACAAGGAAATTTGCCTGAAACCTTAACAAGAGGGTGTGAAGGCCACAGAGTCTCTTGTGCTTCTTGTGCGGTGCTGCTGAAACACTCAGTGACCGTCTTTCTTTCCTAACCCAAGCCGTCACCTCCATGTCACTAAGATGAAGCCTGGCCATGTGGAGAGCCGGCCAAACCCACCCCTTTGTTTCCAGGCACTTTCTAGGATGGCCATGCCATTAATGCATTGACTTGAGTGTCCAAATGAGCAGAGGGCTACCACATGGATGGCGTTTCTCCCTCTTCTGCTTTGACCACCAAAATTTTCCTTTTGCTGCCAAAGGGAAGCTGAAATTTGCAGTCTGATGAGAGACGGAGGTGCAGGTGTTTCCTGTGTGCCCAAAGAGGCATTTTCGTCCCAAGACATTTGTGCATGCATCTTCATGTGTCTGTGTGGAAGATGAGATTCCAAATGTTTGTTTCCTTACCTGAGGAATAACTGAGGGATTTCCTTTCTTTGCTTGCAATTCCCATTGTTTTCAAGAACCAAGGAAAAAGCTTGATGACTTTGGTTTGATGGCAGCTGTGCTTAAGGGACCAACAAGAGCTGCAGAGATGCTTTTCATGTAATTATCTTTGGAAATAGTAGAGTGAGTTAGTAGAGCAAAGTCCCTCTTCCAAATAGCCTGTCAAGCTGCTCAGGTGAACCCTCAGAGAAGGAAACCTGCTTTTGCTGCTATTGTTTCCACTAACAAGGCCAGTCAATGAAATCAACTGCCAAGGCAAGAGCTGCTGGATGCTGGGAAAGCTGTGGCTGCATCGGGCTTTGGGTGTTTTGTTGGTCAGGAAAGTCATCTCTGCCTCTGTGCCACGGCAGAAAGTGCCACTGCAGAGTGCACCTGAAACAATGGGATCTGGGAGAGCAGTTCCAGACGTGAAAGAAGCGGGTGAGAAACTCGTGTTTCCTTTCTCTTCAGGCTCAACTCCTGAAAGCCACCAAAGGGATCCCAAAGCTGCAGCAGCCCAAGCTCCGCTCCCCTTTGCTGTGTGACTTCCTGAGCTGCTGCCTGCAGAGAGACGAGGCGCGGCGCTGGTCTGCCAAGGAGCTGCTGCAGGTAAAATGCCAAGGGGCTGCAGGGGAAACAGTGTCCCAGGGACGGGCTCCTCCTGCACTGAAGTGCAAGGCATCAGGGGAGCCTCCTCCTCCTCACCTCCACTCTTGGTGCTGTTCAAATGAGAACAGTCAGGAATCCTAGACTGGGCTGGGCTGGCAAGGGCCTGTAAGGGTCATCTGCTCCAAGTGCCCTGCAATATGACCAGGGACCTCTTTCAAGAGATCAGGATGCTCAGACCGGAGATATTTCCAGGCCTGGGGCACATAGCAGCTCTTGCAGCAAGCTGTGCCAATGTGGCCCCACTGTTGCTCCTTAGACGTACTCTGATTCAATCTCCTTTTCCTTTGAAAAATATTGCCCTGCCTTTGAGGCTCTTAGCTTGCAAAGTAATGGTTCATTCTTGTTTTTTTTTTTTTCTTTGTGCAGCATCCATTTGTAACATCAGCCAAGCCTGTGTCCAGCCTGGTGCCACTGATCACTTCAGTGAAAGAGTGGAAGGAGGAGACAGGAATCAGACAACTGTTTTCTCCAACACCAGTATAGAGAAGGATTGTAGAATAGGACTGTAGAGTAGGATTGCAGCTAGGACAGTGGAGTAGGATAGTAGCATAGGATTGGAAATAAAGTTTGTGAAACCTCAACTCCTTTCAAAGATTCCCCTCCTTCTGAGCCTCTGAGAAAGCTCAACATTTTCTTCTGAAGTGTCAGTTTTTTCTTAGAGGTGGAGAGTGACATTGATGGCTTCTTTGGTACAGTTGGAAAGTGGGGAAGGCTCTCCCGAGGGGAAGCGTGGCCGTGCTGGGCACAGCACAGACCGGTGGCATCGGCCGTCCGGAGCGTGCACAGGAGCAGAGAAAGGCAAACCACAGGCGAGGGCTGCAGGCCTGGCTGAGGATTGCCACCCTTGTGCCGGCTGCCCTCTAACTCCTGGCCAAGGTGAGCAGTGTGTGCAGCGCTCTGGGCACAGGGGAGGGAGCCGGGCTGCTCCGCAGGCTCCGGCACAGGGCAGCCTCCTTCAGGCACGGCGCTTCTGCCGGGGGAAGCGAGGCCAGCGGCAGGCAGGGACAGCTTGTCAGCTCACATCTGCAGGAGCCGGGGCCTCACACGGCTCTGGGAGGAAGCGCCTGCAGTGCTGGAGTTGTGCACTGAGCCAGAGCAAAAGAGTGAAATGCAGAGTGTTCTGCAGAAATATTCCGGGGCGCCAGGCCAGCCTGCTTTGAGCTCTCTGGCACACAGCAAGCACTGTGCAATGCAGCCCTGAGCTGCTGGGAGATAGAGAGGTGTTAGAGAGGAACCAACTCTGAGATGAAATTTAATGGGGTGACAAGGTCATCAAAGCCAAAGAGAACTGTTTTTTAGGATGGATTCACCTGAGCTGGGTGTCTATCTCCCTCTCCCAAGAGCCAAACACACACACAACACACACACAGAAAATGCTGCTTTTTATTGCCTTTCCCAGCCCAGGGCGAACCGTGTCCCCTTTCCCTTTGGCCGGGAAATAGGAAACTTGTATTCTGTCCCCACCGCCTCCTTTTCTGTCCCCTCCCCTCTTCTCCTACTTCCCTTTTGGTTTGGTCTTCACGCTGGCCCCTCTCCCAGCTCACAGCAACACCCAACAAATCAACTAGAACAAACCCAAACCCTAAATAACAACCCCAAGAACCAACAGCTTTCGTTCTTTCTTCTCATAACCCTGCAGCTGCAACAAAATATTACCTCCTATCTCACAGAGGGAATCGGGCAGGAGCCTGTGGCTCGTGCTTGAGCAGTGAACTGATTTGGAAGGGAGCAGAAGGGTTTCAGCAGGCAGTTTGTGTTTTTCTTCTGAATTGCTGAAGGAAAGACACAATGTGGCTCCAGTCAGCAAAAACATTTTCAAGGGGAATTAAAGAAATGCTTGTGAGCAATGCCCAGAGAAGGCAGGTTTTGAGAAAATATTGAACTGTAACAAATTGTGAATTCCCTTTGCATTAACAGACTGTTGAGCCCTCTATTCCTCCAGAGCAGTGATTGATGTGTGCAAGTGACTACCTTAGCCTTGAGAATAGTCTTCCCAAGAATGTAGCTGGAATGCATTCAAGGGGAAAAGAGTGGTTGTAGGAGGCTCTTGAGCATCAGAGGAGAATTGCAGCAATGGGATGTTCCCCAAATGACCACCCGAGACTCTCAAGAGAGCCCTACTCTCCTGTCAGTAACTTCTGAGAAGTGATTTAAATATGTCAACTAATTTGAGGGAATGTTTAGCCTGTGAGTTTCAGCAAAGTAATGAGTAGGTCTTGTTTCCATGGTTACAAATGAGTAGGTGGGATTTCTGGCTGAGCACGTGTTAGGAAAGTGATTCCCCACGCACCCAGCACTGAAATAAAGTCAACTATTGACAGGTGAAAATGAAACCTTTTCCAGCTGTTCCCCTCGGGTTTGCCTTTCTGGGGGCCAAAGCTCTGTGCTGCAGGTGGCGCGGGTGTGTGCAGAGCAAGGCAGCCTCCACAAAGCCCTTGGTTTCCCCACAAGTCGTCATGATTTGTTGCCAGGTGTGCCCAGCTGTGGCAGGAGAAAGAGCCCGCAGTGCAGTGGGCGCCGTGCCCTGCCCAGCCAGGGCTCTCTGGCACAGAGGAGCAGCAGCAGCACCTTTCAACCCACTCCTGCCTTGGCCTCACCTGGGACAAAGAAGCCTCTGGAAATCAGCACCACCTGGCCCCTTCCCAGCTTGGAGCAGCTCCTGCTGGTGGGCACATCCTGCACTTCTACTGCTTCCGAACAGGAATCAAGGCACAGGGGGAGACGGACATACAGAGAAGCCCTGGGCTAGTGCAATAAATGGGCAAATGCATGGGGGAATGTGTTAGGAATCATTTCAGCTGTCATGCCAATCCTGCCTTCTCTCCTTTTCTCCCTTCACATTTCCTGTTCTTTTCCCTCTCACATTTCCACCCCTTCCCCCTTTCGAGTCTCACAGTTTTCCTCTCATGTTTGCCTCCCAAGTTTTACTCATTTTCCCCACCCTTTTCAGCTCCCTTTCCTCACGCTTTGCCTCTCACATTTCCCCAACTTCCCGCTTTTTCCTGCTTTTTTGTTCTCCCACGATTCTCACAATTTTCCCCTCACTTATCCTGCCCTTTTCTCCCTTCATGCTTTTCTCCTTTCCTCAGTCATTTTTCTCCAAGTTGTCTCCTCATGTTTCTCACTTTTGCCCTCATGTTTCCCAGGCTTTCCCTCTTACATTTCTCCCACTTTTCCCCTCACGTTTATCATTCTTTCCCCCTCATGTTGCTTCTACTTTTCCTCTAGCATTTTCTGCCCTTTTTTCACTCCTGTTTTCTGCCACTTTTCCCATCCAACTTCCCACCCTTTTTTCCCCCCTAATGTTTCCTGCCTTTTTCTGCCCTCTGGTTTCTCCCTCTTTTCCCCTCAGGATTCTCACAATGTTCCCCTCACATTTGCTGCCTGTTTCTCTCTCTCTGCCAGTAATTTTCTCACTCTCTTCCCCTCACATTTCCCTCCATTTTTTCCTCTATGTTTTTCAGCCTTCCCTGATCATGTTTCTTAGAATTTTCCCATCATATGTCCTGCCTTTTCCTCCTCTCACCTTCCTCTCCTACTTTCACTCACATCTTCACCATTTTCCCCTCCGTTTTCTCAGCCTTTCCCACACAGGTTTCCTACGCTTTTCTTCCCTCACACTTCCCTCCTTTTTCCACTCCCATTTCTCACACTTGTCACCTCATGTTTTCTGCCTTTTTCCCCCTCACATTTCTTAACCCACTGCTTCCTGTCAGTGACTCTTCCTCTTCAGTAGTTGATGAGCTTCTTTTCTTCTTTCCTGCAATCCCCTCCTCCAAAGAATGGGTGCCAGAGCAGCGCTCCAAGAAGCCCCTGCCCGTGTGTCTGCTGAACAGAATGGCTGTGCTCGACTTGAACAATCTCGTGAAGAACAACCTAAACTGCAGTGGACTTTCAATTCCCTCTAGTCTTCATAGTGTTCTAAAGAAATAGGTACCCTGAGGGATACACGTCGCAGGTGCGCAGCCGCTGCACCATCCGCCTCAAGCAGATCCCATCTCCGTTTTCATCACCTCACAGTGACTGTGACTCCTGCCTGGACGAAACCACTTGTGATGCTGCTTGATGCTAATTGGAGTCCATGTGCACAAGGAGTGCTTTTAGCCCTCTTTCAAAAAAAAAAAAAAAAAAAAAAAAAAAAAAAAAAATTATTTTAAAACGTTCAGTGCCTGGAGTTTCGTATTTTCACCTATTTGAATTGCCTTGACATCAAAGTACTGCCAGTTGGCGTTCCAGACTGGCTGGTCTGTGTTTGTGTGCACAGAGCAAAGGTGCCAGACCGTGTCCTTTTCCCGGGTGTCCGTTAATGTCCATTTCAACAGGCACTGAAGGGGGGCTCTGCCTGCCCCACACAGGATGGCAGCCAGAGGGCTGAGGCTGCGCCTCCTAGTGAGATCAGCCGCCCTGGCAGCCCAGCCCCAGCCGCCATCTTGTGTGTGGCTCTCCAGCCCTGGCCGCCATCTTGTGTGTGGCTCCCTCAGCCCTGGCCGCCATCTTTTGCACTGACCTAGTCCAGCTCTTAAGCGAATGTGTTGCTGTTTTGTCGGCAGTCAGGGTCCGCCCCAAAGACACCAACACCAGCAGGACAGGCTACAGGGAATGGCACGGGTTTGGCTCAAAGCAGCCAGCCCTGACTTGTCACTGTCCTTTATCCATGAACACGTGCCCATATGCAGCCACAGCAAATGTCCAACAGCAGCTCCATCAGCCACTTCCTCCCGCTGGCGTTGGCAGACACGCGGCAGCTGCAGCTCCTGCACTTCTGCCTCTTCCTGGGCATCTCCCTGGCTGCCCTCCTGGGCCACGGCCTCGTCACCAGCGCCGTAGCCTGCGGCCACCACCTGCACAGCCCCATGTTCTTCTTCCTGCTCAACCTGGCCCTCAGCGACCTGGGCTCCATCTGCACCACTGTCCCCAAAGCCATGCACAATTCCCTCTGGGACACCAGGACCATCTCCTACGCAGGATGTGCTGCACTGCGGAGGATTTCGGTGAGGGAAGAATGCAATCAATCAATACGATTGGTAAAGCATTGTTCAACTTTATTGCTCATAACATCCGTTCTTATACTTTTGCCCCAAGCATTCAGCATACTTGTCAAATTATAATTGGTTAGCATACACTACTCATCTATACTTGATTGGCTATATCAAGCGTGAGAAGGTTCCTCCTCTTGGCATGCTGAAAACTTTGTATCTGTGCTTACTGCTACGCTCTATTAAGCACAAGTTCTTTTATCTTTGGCCTGTATCCGTGCTTACTGCTGTCCCAAGGACAGCTTATCTTAGCAGCGCGTAGGCTGCTAGCACTTGGTATCGGTCCATGAGGCCTCTAATGATCCGTGGCCTTGCTCTGCTAACCATTCTTCAACAATTCCCTCTTTTTTATTTTGTGCAGCAAACGCAGTGTGTCGAGTAGTTACTGTTTCTGCTATGCGATACATCATCTGTTGCAAGCAGCAAAAAAAGCAAGATACAAAAAGTACAAGCAGTATAATAACAATCACAATATTGATTACATGTTGCAGTAGGGAGGTTATCCAAGGCCCTAGCCCGAAAGATCATAGCCAATCTGTTAAACCCAAGCCTGTGTCTTGCTGCAAATGACTAGTGAGTTCTTACAACTTAGCTATTTGGGTATGAATTGACATGGAGTGATCTCTCTGTACTACCTTGTCAAACTGCCAGAGCAGTTGTAGGTTTTCTCTTGCCCTTAAGTCTTCAATTAAGTGTACCCCCTCTAACCCTGACTGTCCAGTATCGATGTCGCTCTTGCAGGGTCATTAGCAGGACGGATCCATTTACTAGGTATCCATTGGGGCCCTGTGGGGGTAAGAACACAAACATAACCTCTACCCATGTACTGAACCTCTGCGGGACCTTCCCATACTCCAGTTTTGGGATCTCGGTACATGACTTTAAACAATGGCTTAGTTGCTTCCTCCTTTACTCCGCCTGAGTGGATGACCGCAGGGGGCTCCGAGTGGTCCCCCATTACACACAGATAGTTTAATACAAATAGTGTTTTTGATAGCATGGTCTGCGCATCCACCTCCTCCTTATATTTTAACAGATAATCCTTGAGTGTTTGGTGGGCTCGCTCCACAATCGCCTGACCTGTTGGTGAATGTGGGATACCTGTGATGTGTGTCACACCCCACTTCTGTAAGAACCTTTGGATCCTGCTGCTCACATATGCAGGGCCATTATCTGTCTTAATCTGTTCTGGCACCCCCATCACCGCAAAGCAAGTAGTTAGGTGTCGTACCACGTGGAGAGCTTTCTCTCCCGGCTGCGCTGAAGCCCAAATAAATTTACTGAAAGTATCAATTGTAACATGCACATATTTCAATCTACCAAAGGAGGATACATGAGTTACATCCATTTGCCAGATGTGATTGGGTCCAAGGCCCCGTGGGTTTACTCCCATCCCTAGTCCAGGCCCATGCTGACTACAGAGAGGACAGGATCTGACAATACCACGGGCATCATTCAGAGATATGCGAAACTGTTTCTTTAGGCCTCGCGCATTCTGGTGAAAAGTCTCATGAGCAATACGTGCCTGCTGAAATCCGTCTTGTGGTACTGCAACAGAAACCAACTGATCAGCTATGGCATTACCCTGACCCAAACCTTCTGACCATTTGTGGCTTCGAATATGCAAAATCGCAAAAGGAGCTGAGCGCAGCCGAACAGCTTGCCTCAGCTGCCTCAAAAGTTCCCATAACCTGTCATTCTTTATATCCTTTATCAATGCATCCTCAATCCGCAGCACCACCCCTACTACGTATCATGAGTCTGTGACAATATTTACACCCTGATCAGGCCAATTCATAATGATCCAAAGGACAGCCCTTAATTCTAGCATCTGCAATGAGTCCTCAGTAGTCGAGTCCACGTGCCCTCCTCCATCCATCCAGATCAAGGCAGAGCGTTTGCTTTGTGATGTCAGGGCACGGTTGTCACGTGGTCGTGGTGACATCGCAAGGTTGCCTTGGTGCACGGAAGGCCTCAGGGGTGTCAGAGCAGCTCTTGGCCTTGCTCAGTGCAGGAACTTGGTCCTGTGCTTGAGGCTTTTGTCAGGGGGCAGCTGCTGACTGACAGGAGACTTCTTTTAGCTAGCGTTAGAGCGCAGTCTGCAAACTTGCACAGCAGTTGCCACAATGATTGGGCAACTCGCCGCTGCAGTTTTCACTGTTTATGGAGTTGCCTATTCCTGCTATTTCCTAACTAACCTGGCAGGTAAGTAGAGGTTTTCCCTGAGTGTCACCTAACCTGGTTTTTGTGTCTTCCTGCTCTTTCTTAGTGACTGAGTTCATTTGGAAACAGAAAGGCCATCGAGATGCCGCTTGGGTAAAGCTCCTGTCAACATGTTCAGCTCCAAAGGGGTTGTGTGTAGCCACAGCCGTGCGGGCAGCATTTGCAAGGGAGCCTGCAGGGGTTGCGTTCCCTCTGTTGGAGAGTCTGTGGCAGCAGAGTTTTCCAATTCCTCCCTTGCTGGGTCAAGCAGGACAACTTTGAAAATGTAGACTGGGAGGCCTTGGAAGGTCTTCTAAAAATGCTCTGGTTGTCTCCAGTTTTCTCAAAGCATCTGCTTCATTTTCCCTTGCCCACTGCAGGTCACCTGAGCCGGGTGTTCAGAGGTGCTGATCCCAAGGTGAGTAAGGAAAGAACATTTGATGTTCTTGGCGTTTAAGAATTGTGCAGCAAGCTGTGAGCTTGGCCTGTGGCAGTAGAGTGTAGAGGGCCAGCTGAGTAGGCTGCAAGAAAATCCATTTCCATGTCTACAGCAGCAAGAGCAAAGGCATCACTGCCTATTTCCTAATTTTCCATTTCAGAGCTTTAAAAGAACTAAAAGATAAGTTTTGCAGAGAGAATGTGCTTCCTGATAGTAGTCAGGGGGGAATATGTAATTTGGAGCAATTTGCAGTGTCCAGTTGAATCAGCCCATTAGAATTTAGTCTGAGGGACTTAGAATCCCCTTGCTCTGCAAGTTGATGATTTGTGCTTAGTAGAGCTGGTTCTAGAGCTGAAGAGAAAGAAGGTTCTAAATGATAGGTCATGGCCTGTGTCTAACGCTCCTGTCTGTCCACAGATCCCAGAACCAAGAGCAGACTCTCCTCTGGCTTCCTCTGCTCCTGGACGAGAAGGCAAAGAGGAGCCAAATGACCACAAGGCTCCAGCTGTGGTCACACCACAGCCGCAACTTTCCAAGACGGTAAGTGCCACTTCTGGAGGGCGCTGTCTTTAGTGCGAGGCAGAGCTGCAAGTTTCTGAGCAGCCAGCTCTTGCTGTTGGTGGCTGAGGATGCCGAGTGCTGCAGTCCTGCCAGACCTAGCCATTCCCCTCAGCCAGTGACAGCTGGAAAATGGGCTTTGAGCTGCCATGTTTAGGCCCCAGCTTGCTGGGATTCTGATAGAGGCCAGCCTGGAGCAGGAAGGTTCCCTGTCTGCAGAGGAGGGAGCATGTCAAAGGCACTGTGCTCAGCCTTGGTGGATACGTAGGGGACGCTGTGGTCTGGGGACACCTGTCCCCCTCCACAGACTCGCCAAGTACCCACAGGCACAAAAAGTATTGATGTGACAACACAAGCTTTTTGGGGCGGTTTGTCCCCACGAGCTTCTTGGCTGTGCTTACCTGGGAGCATTTCAGAGACACACTGGGGACGTGGAGTTTCTGCTTCAAGTCAGGGATTTTGGTGCCTTGGTTGCCAGGTTGTTCTTTTGGTAAAATGGAAGCAGAGGTGGGCAGGGAAGCAGAAAGAAGTGGCTGAATTAATGTGAATTGTGGGCAGAAAGGTGAAAAAGCTGAGCTTGACAGCAGCTCCCAGTCACTGGCTGACAGCACCTTCCTAAGGGCTTGCATTTAAAATGGGATCTGGGGCTAATCTCTGCCAGCCACTTTTCTGACACAAACTCTTTTGTTGTCTCAGATCTCCACAGGCTCTTCTATTGAAGCTGCAGCAGCAGGAGCAGCAGTGTCACCTGAAGGGGCCTGGCCTGCCCCAGCTGAGCAGTGGAGCCTGGGCAGTTCCTTCATCTCCAGCACTGACAAAGCTGCTGCTCAGCAACAGGAGATGGAGTATGATGAGGATGACTTCCTGGGGTTCATGAGTACGTCTTGTGTCTTTCTTCTCTGAGGGACAGTGTATTGTGAGCATGTGTCAGCATAGCTGGACCCATTGATCCTCCTCATCTCAGTGCCCTTTGTGATTGTACAGCACAAGTCATTGAAGCTGCTTCTTGCCCAGAGCAGCTGCCCGTCCTGTGCCCTCAGATAAGACCTGGTGGGGCTGAGAAGAGAGCCCAGCTGACTCTCTGCCTCCCATCACCTGTTGGCACAAAAGGGCACTGACGTGCACCTGGGTGTGTCTGCTCTCCAAGCCAATCCTGCTGTGTTCTCAGTGGGGGCACCAGCTTGGAAGGGGCTGGGTGTGGCCGTGCCTTCTTGCCATTGCTTGTCAGTGCTGGTGCCTGGGCTTTGGCAGCTTTGTGGCGGTGGCTGCCCTGGCCCTGAGGGCTGGTGTGAGCGCCGAGGCTGGAGCCTTCCTTAGCTGGGAGAGTGCCGCTGCCGGCCGGCCGCTGCAGCGCGGAGCTGCCCCGAGGCAGCAGCCCCTGCTCTGGGCCGGCTCCTGCACGGCCTGGGCTGGGCTCACAGAGGGTCAGCATCTCCTCTGGGCAGCTGTCCGTGTCCCGCCGGCACCTGAGGAGCACTGCTGTCCTTGCTGCCCTTGCCCGCTGCGGGAAGGTGGGCACGTGTGCGGGGCTGAGAGGGCGAGTGCAATGGCAGGGACTGATCCCTGCTGTCAGGGGGAGGAGAAGCAGTGTGGTTCTTCACGTGGGCCACGGGCAAGGGTGTCTTCCAGCTCAGCCTGCTCATCAAGGGTGAGGGTCCTGCTGCTGAAGGCCCCTTGGGGTTGTTTAGAGCATGAGCTGCTTGGGTTTACAAAGGGAAAGGCATTCCTTTGGGAAACTGCTGCAAGGTGGGGAAGATGCCCTCCTCTCCTGGGAATGCATCTCCCTGTGCTTTGTTTTCTGCCAAGGCATCTCTTCAAAGGACTGTAGAAAATCATTCTCTGTGCTGACCTGCTTGTACTGCAGAGCTGCCTGTCTTGTTGCAATTGTTGTTGTTGTTGTTGTTGTTACCCAGCTGGCCACAAAGGACTCAGAAGGCCAGACTGTAGAGCCCCAGCAGGGCTGCCTTTTGTATCTCTTGGATAGTGGGATGTCTGCTTTCAAGTGAGCATTTTGCATTTTGTTTCCCTCAGGGCAAATGGTGAGCACAGAAAATCCCCGGAGGAAATACACCGAAAAGGAAATTGTTGGCAGAGGGTGAGTCCAACCACAGTTGCTTCTACACAGTCATGGGGCAGCTGATTTGCTGCTGGAATATCTGTCAAGTGTGAAGTCAGGCAAGCTGCAAACATATTCAGACACGCGGGTTAGTCTGCCCCATCTCTCAGTACCGGCCAGAATTTGGAAGTGTGGTCAGAAGGCATTATCAAAGACACTTCTATTTCATTGCCAGAAACAGCAACCTACCCCCTATCATAGCAGTCAGATAACACTTCTCAGGAGCATTTCTTCCCAAGAGTTTGCTGAAGGAAATAGTCTGTGGTGAGGATAAAAACCGCCCAGTTTAGAAACTGAAATCCACGATGAAAGAATCACCTGGCCTTTGGAGCTGAGGCACTAAACCCCAATGCTTCAGAAACAGGCCCAGTGCCCATGCACTGGAGAGGAACATGCATCATCTGCCTTCTGGCAGTGCCCTCCTGCATGCTGCAGGTTGGAGGCATTTCCAGCAGACATCTCCTGTCTGGGCTGGCTTTCACTCCAAGGTCTAAATGGCTTCTCCTTTCTTTGCTGCTGTTTTGTTTCTAGGGCTTTTGGAGAGGTTTGCAGAGCCATCGACACTGCCACGGGCGGAGAGGTAAATGTCAAGAGCCCCTGCAGATTCTGCTGCTCTCCAGGGCTTTCCTGTCTCGTGTCAGCTGCGGCTGCAGCTGTGGCTAGAGCTGTGCTGCAAAGGCACAAGAAGCACAGACTGGTGCCAGCCTGCCAACTGCATTTGGGGCAGCCTTTGTCCTGCTCAGCTGCCAGAAGGAAGGCAAGGAGGACAGCGGTTCCTTTCAGAGAAGGATGCTCTCCCTGGCTCTCAGATGCTCCAACAAAGGAGCATCTCACTGCTCTCTGGGGCTACGGCTTCAGAGTCCTGAATTCTCATTTCTGGCTGCCAGCAAATACATCTGAATGTTCCTGGCAGTTCCTTAGCCACCTGCAGTGCTGCACTTGGGATCTGCACGTAGGGAGAGATCTGCAAGGTGTCCCTAAAAGCCCCAAGCCCTGCCTATAGCCCGAGATGTATCCACAGAGTACCAAGTCACGCATTACTTCTTCTCAAGTACAGACAGACAGAGAGTGTGCTCAGAGCTTTGGGGGGGTGAGAGTTGACACACCATTGCTAACAAGTGGACAAGGCAAAATGTGGTCAGTGGCCACGTGTCCTGGATCTGGCCCCCAAAGGAGCAGAGAAATGGGCTGTAGGAATGTCACTTCCTAATTACTCCTTTGTCTAATTACAAGGCACTTTGGCACGGCTTGGCGGTGTCATTGCAAAATCTCTCTCCCCATGTGTGTTTTGGTCTCATTCCTCCAACTTCTAAAGTTACTGATTTTCAATGTCATTCTAGGTGGCTATCAAGAAAATCTATCTTCGGGGACCGAGCGAGATGGAGGATATTGTTACTGAAATCACGGTCATGAAGAGGAATATGAGTCCCCATCTTGTCCATTATTTAGACGGGTGAGTGGTCATGGTCTCATCCCATGAAGGTTTGTTTACATAGTAAAAGTATGCAAGGTTAAAACCCCACTTTGGACACTGGCAGAAAAGAAAGCTGTTAATTATTGCTTCATTATTATTTCTCTACTCATCTCCAATGGATGGGAAGAGAGTGCAGTTTATCTCCGTGAGTCATCCCTGGCTTTCCAACACATAGTTGAAAAATTGTTCAAAAACCTGCATCAACTCTACCATAAGAAGTCAGTACCCTGTAAGTTGGCTGCCTCCATGTTGTCTCAGGATGGATTTTTTAAGGTTTCTTCAATGCTGATGAAGCATGCTAGGGAGGATTTCCCTTGGATTGTTGCCCCTCTTTTCCAGGGCTGGCCATGCCAGGAACACTAGGTGCTTCTTTCCAGAAATACCACGCGGGACAGGTTTTTCATCTTGGCGTATACTAAACTGCACTTTTTGATTGCTGGCCATCAGAGACATCTCCTTTTGACAGATGTGCTGTTCTCCTTGAGACTGCACAGACTGCAAACAACCCACAGCCCGGAGGGAATGTCTTTAATTCTTTTAATTCTGTCCTTGTCACAAAGCAACCCGGAAACAAGAATCAAGCAAAGGAGCCAACGAATGCATGTTCATCTGCATGGCCTTGTTCCCTTCTTTCAGCTACCTTGTGCATGAAGAACTGTGGCTGGTGATGGAGTACATGGATGGAGGCAGTCTTTACGACACAATCCAAAAGACTCGCCTGACAGAAGACGAGATTGCCATCATCAGTCGGGAGGTGAGTCGGGGATCTCAGCTGTGCTTCCCAGAGCTTGGGCAGGATTGTCTGGGAAAGGGGCTCAGAGCAGGAGCGATTCCGTGAGCCAGGCTTTGTTTCTGTGTGGCTGATATGCTCTGGGCAAGCAAGAGCCTCTCAAATGAACTGCCTGCCAGTGCCCCTGCACTCACTGGACTCTGTTCTTGTCCTCTTGTCTCCTGCTGTTGCATTCTCACTCTGGCTCTTGTATTTGCTCTTCTCCATCTTGCCTCTCTAAACTTTGGTCTGTTGGCACTGCATTCCTTGCCTGTAAAAGCAAAGGTGGTGATGGTGGGAGCATTTGAAAGGAACAGCAAAGAAGAAAGAGAGACTCATTTCTCTGAGTCCTCAGCTGGAAAGGTTAGCAGTGCAGCCAGAGTGCTGTGTGCTTCTGAGCACATCCACTGCAGCAGCAGTCATCCTGGCTGGTTTGCAGGGCAGAGTCTACACCAGCAGTTGCTGTTGCTCTTTGGCAAGCTGACATGCCTTTCTTTAGAAAGGTGCTGCTCTGCCTGTGTTGGAGCAGCGAGCTCTTCCCCTCAGTGGCACTGTGTTCTGCCATTACTCCTCATTCCCCTGGAGAGGGAATCTTGGAGAGCTGTTTCCTTTCTTGTGTGATGAAATCACATCACTGATATTTGCCCTCCTGTTTCTGGTTTCTCTCTCAGTGCCTGCAAGGACTGCATTTTCTCCACGCCAACCACGTGATGCACAGAGATTTGAAAAGCCTCAACATCCTTCTCAAAACGGATGGCTCTGTCAAGCTGGGTCAGTATATTCTTGGGCAGGTGCAGCGTTCCAGGGATATGTGGGCTGTGGGGCTGCTTTTGAGTGAGTGCCAGCCCCCCCAAAATGGCGCTGGTGGCAGTGCAGGGAGCCTGTTGTGAGCTGACCACGCGGTGGCAACGTGCACAGACCTATGGCAAGGCTCGAGCAGTCCACAGTGGCATTGCTCTGTGCGTGTCCCTTCCAGAGGGAGGGAGCTACATGTCTAAAGTTTGAAAAGCCCCTGCTGGAGGCAGTGTAAAAAATGTGGGGATTTCTGAAGCAGCCAGCACCATATTTCCTTGGCTAAAGTCCTGAGGAAACAAGGCAGGGACGGTTGTCCAGGAGATTCAAGAGCACATTCTCAAACTTCTACCGGGAAATTCTTTTGCGTGCTTTCCTAATTGCACAGGATTCAAATAAAAACGGTCTTTTGCTCTCTCCCCAGCTGATTTTGGCCTCTCTGCTCAACTCACCCCTGAGCAGAGTAGACGGAGATCGGTGGTCGGGACTCTTCAGTGGATGGCACCTGAAGTGAACGGTGAACCCTATGGGCCCAAAGTGGACATATGGTCTTTGGGAATCGTGGTCATTGAAATGGTGGAAGGAGAAGCTCCTGACTGGGAGGAAAATTCTGCCATGGTAAGGTGTAAATACTCTCTGATCCCGCTGTCTTTCTCCCCCATCCCACTTTGTGTGTGCCACTGGACAAAATGCCATTGCCATCCGCTGGAACTACTTCCACCACAGTCCCTTTCTGAAAATGTCCCGGCAGCACATCAGCATCTGCTGGGGTTTTGGTTGCATCCGTGGGGGAACTCAAGCCTTAGCCCAGGCAAACAATCTCCCTTCTCAGGCAACACTGGGCTTTGGCTTAGAAGTCGTTCCAGCTCTTTTGGCTTTGTAGACAGCCCGAATAGCAGCAAACAAGCATCTTAGAAGTGGTGTTATCTTTCCTGAAATGAAGGAAAGTAACCCAAACCCGAGGATGTTTATAAAACAGTGGTTTGGAGAGAAGAAGTGCACCCCCATTCTTCTCACAAGGAAATTTGCCTGAAACCTTAACAAGAGGGTGTGAAGGCCACAGAGTCTCTTGTGCTTCTTGTGCGGTGCTGCTGAAACACTCAGTGACCGTCTTTCTTTCCTAACCCAAGCCGTCACCTCCATGTCACTAAGATGAAGCCTGGCCATGTGGAGAGCCGGCCAAACCCACCCCTTTGTTTCCAGGCACTTTCTAGGATGGCCATGCCATTAATGCATTGACTTGAGTGTCCAAATGAGCAGAGGGCTACCACATGGATGGCGTTTCTCCCTCTTCTGCTTTGACCACCAAAATTTTCCTTTTGCTGCCTAAGGGAAGCTGAAATTTGCAGTGTGATGAGAGACGGAGCTGCAGGTGTTTCCTGTGTGCCCAAAGAGGCATTTTCGTCCCAAGACATTTGTGCATGCATCTTCATGTGTCTGTGTGGAAGATGAGATTCCAAATGTTTTTTTCCTTACCTGAGGAATAACTGAGGGATTTCCTTTCTTTGCTTGCAATTCCCATTGTTTTCAAGAACCAAGGAAAAAGCTTGATGACTTTGGTTTGATGGCAGCTGTGCTTAAGGGACCAACAAGAGCTGCAGAGATGCTTTTCATGTAATTATCTTTGGAAATAGTAGAGTGAGTTAGTAGAGCAAAGTGCCTCTTCCAAATAGCCTGTCAAGCTGCTCAGGTGAACCCTCAGAGAAGGAAACCTGCTTTTGCTGCTGTTGTTTCCACTAACAAGGCCAGTCAATGAAATCAACTGCCAAGGCAAGAGCTGCTGGATGCTGGGAAAGCTGTGGCTGCATCGGGCTTTGGGTGTTTTGTTGGTCAGGAAAGTCATCTCTGCCTCTGTGCCACGGCAGAAAGTGCCACTGCAGAGTGCACCTGAAACAATGGGATCTGGGAGAGCAGTTCCAGACGTGAAAGAAGCGGGTGAGAAACTCGTGTTTCCTTTTTCTCCAGGCTCAACTCCTGAAAGCCACCAAAGGGATCCCAAAGCTGCAGCAGCCCAAGCTCCTCTCCCCTTTGCTGTGTGACTTCCTGAGCTGCTGCCTGCAGAGAGACGAGGCGCGGCGCTGGTCTGCCAAGGAGCTGCTGCAGGTAAAATGCCAAGGGGCTGCAGGGGAAACAGTGTCCCAGGGACGGGCTCCTCCTGCACTGAAGTGCAAGGCATCAGGGGAGCCTCCTCCTCCTCACCTCCACTCTTGGTGCTGTTCAAATGAGAACAGTCAGGAATCCTAGACTGGGCTGGGCTGGCAAGGGCCTGTAAGGGTCATCTGCTCCAAGTGCCCTGCAATATGACCAGGGACCTCTTTCAAGAGATCAGGATGCTCAGACCGGAGATATTTCCAGGCCTGGGGCACATAGCAGCTCTTGCAGCAAGCTGTGCCAATGTGGCCCCACTGTTGCTCCTTAGATGTACTCTGATTCCATCTCCTTTTCCTTTGAAAAATATTGCCCTGCCTTTGAGGCTCTTAGCTTGCAAAGTAATGGTTCATTCTTGTTTTTTTTTTTTTCTTTGTGCAGCATCCATTTGTAACATCAGCCAAGCCTGTGTCCAGCCTGGTGCCACTGATCACTTCAGTGAAAGAGTGGAAGGAGGAGACAGGAATCAGACAACTGTTTTCTCCAACACCAGTATAGAGAAGGATTGTAGAATAGGACTGTAGAGTAGGATTGCAGCTAGGACAGTGGAGTAGGATAGTAGCATAGGATTGGAAATAAAGTTTGTGAAACCTCAACTCCTTTCAAAGATTCCCCTCCTTCTGAGCCTCTGACAAAGCTGAACATTTTCTTCTGAAGTGTCAGTTTTTTCTTAGAGGTGGAGAGTGACATTGATGGCTTCTTTGGTACAGTTGGAAAGTGGGGAAGGCTCTCCCGAGGGGAAGCGTGGCCGTGCTGGGCACAGCACAGACCGGTGGCATCGGCCGTCCGGAGCGTGCACAGGAGCAGAGAAAGGCAAACCACAGGCGAGGGCTGCAGGCCTGGCTGAGGATTGCCACCCTTGTGCCGGCTGCCCTCTAACTCCTGGCCAAGGTGAGCAGTGTGTGCAGCGCTCTGGGCACAGGGGAGGGAGCCGGGCTGCTCCGCAGGCTCCGGCACAGGGCAGCCTCCTTCAGGCACGGCGCTTCTGCCGGGGGAAGCGAGGCCAGCGGCAGGCAGGGACAGCTTGTCAGCTCACATCTGCAGGAGCCGGGGCCTCACACGGCTCTGGGAGGAAGCGCCTGCAGTGCTGGAGTTGTGCACTGAGCCAGAGCAAAAGAGTGAAATGCAGAGTGTTCTGCAGAAATATTCCGGGGCGCCAGGCCAGCCTGCTTTGAGCTCTCTGGCACACAGCAAGCACTGTGCAATGCAGCCCTGAGCTGCTGGGAGATAGAGAGGTGTTAGAGAGGAACCAACTCTGAGATGAAATTTAATGGGGTGACAAGGTCATCAAAGCCAAAGAGAACTGTTTTTTAGGATGGATTCACCTGAGCTGGGTGTGTATCTCCCTCTCCCAAGAGCCAAACACACACACAACACACACACAGAAAATGCTGCTTTTTATTGCCTTTCCCAGCCCAGGGCGAACCGTGTCCCCTTTCCCTTTGGCCGGGAAATAGGAAACTTGTATTCTGTCCCCACCGCCTCCTTTTCTGTCCCCTCCCCTCTTCTCCTACTTCCCTTTTGGTTTGGTCTTCACGCTGGCCCCTCTCCCAGCTCACAGCAACACCCAACAAATCAACTAGAACAAACCCAAACCCTAAATAACAACCCCAAGAACCAACAGCTTTCGTTCTTTCTTCTCATAACCCTGCAGCTGCAGCAAAATATTACCTCCTATCTCACAGAGGGAATCGGGCAGGAGCCTGTGGCTCGTGCTTGAGCAGTGAACTGATTTGGAAGGGAGCAGAAGGGTTTCAGCAGGCAGTTTGTGTTTTTCTTCTGAATTGCTGAAGGAAAGACACAATGTGGCTCCAGTCAGCAAAAACATTTTCAAGGTGAATTAAAGAAATGCTTGTGAGCAATGCCCAGAGAAGGCAGGTTTTGAGAAAATATTGAACTGTAACAAATTGTGAATTCCCTTTGCATTAACAGACTGTTGAGCCCTCTATTCCTCCAGAGCAGTGATTGATGTGTGCAAGTGACTACCTTAGCCTTGAGAATAGTCTTCCCAAGAATGTAGCTGGAATGCATTCAAGGGGAAAAGAGTGGTTGTAGGAGGCTCTTGAGCATCAGAGGAGAATTGCAGCAATGGGATGTTCCCCAAATGACCACCCGAGACTCTCAAGAGAGCCCTACTCTCCTGTCAGTAACTTCTGAGAAGTGATTTAAATATGTCAACTAATTTGAGGGAATGTTTAGCCTGTGAGTTTCAGCAAAGTAATGAGTAGGTCTTGTTTCCATGGTTACAAATGAGTAGGTGGGATTTCTGGCTGAGCACGTGTTAGGAAAGTGATTCCCCACGCACCCAGCACTGAAATAAAGTCATCTATTGACAGGTGAAAATGAAACCTTTTCCAGCTGTTCCCCTCGGGTTTACCTTTCTGGGGGCCAAAGCTCTGTGCTGCAGGTGGCCCGGGTGTGTGCAGAGCAAGGCAGCCTCCACAAAGCCCTTGGTTTCCCCACTAGTCGTCATGATTTGTTGCCAGGTGTGCCCAGCTGTGGCAGGAGAAAGAGCCCGCAGTGCAGTGGGCGCCGTGCCCTGCCCGGCCAGGGCTCTCTGGCACAGAGGAGCAGCAGCAGCACCTTTCAACCCACTCCTGCCTTGGCCTCACCTGGGACAAAGAAGCCTCTGGAAATCAGCACCACCTGGCCCCTTCCCAGCTTGGAGCAGCTCCTGCTGGTGGGCACATCCTGCACTTCTACTGCTTCCGAACAGGAATCAAGGCACAGGGGGAGACGGACATACAGAGAAGCCCTGGGCTAGTGCAATAAATGGGCAAATGCATGGGGGAATGTGTTAGGAATCATTTCAGCTGTCATGCCAATCCTGCCTTCTCTCCTTTTCTCCCTTCACATTTCCTGTTCTTTTCCCTCTCACATTTCCACCCCTTCCCCCTTTCGAGTCTCACAGTTTTCCTCTCATGTTTGCCTCCCAAGTTTTACTCATTTTCCCCACCCTTTTCAGCTCCCTTTCCTCACGCTTTGCCTCTCACATTTCCCCAACTTCCCGCTTTTTCCTGCTTTTTTGTTCTCCCACGATTCTCACAATTTTCCCCTCACTTATCCTGCCCTTTTCTCCCTTCATGCTTTTCTCCTTTCCTCAGTCATTTTTCTCCAAGTTGTCTCCTCATGTTTCTCACTTTTGCCCTCATGTTTCCCAGGCTTTCCCTCTTACATTTCTCCCACTTTTCCCCTCACGTTTATCATTCTTTCCCCCTCATGTTGCTTCTACTTTTCCTCTAGCATTTTCTGCCCTTTTTTCACTCCTGTTTTCTGCCACTTTTCCCATCCAACTTCCCACCCTTTTTTCCCCCCTAATGTTTCCTGCCTTTTTCTGCCCTCTGGTTTCTCCCTCTTTTCCCCTCAGGATTCTCACAATGTTCCCCTCACATTTGCTGCCTGTTTCTCTCTCTCTGCCAGTAATTTTCTCACTCTCTTCCCCTCACATTTCCCTCCATTTTTTCCTCTATGTTTTTCAGCCTTCCCTGATCATGTTTCTTAGAATTTTCCCATCATATGTCCTGCCTTTTCCTCCTCTCACCTTCCTCTCCTACTTTCACTCACATCTTCACCATTTTCCCCTCCGTTTTCTCACCCTTTCCCACACAGGTTTCCTACGCTTTTCTTCCCTCACACTTCCCTCCTTTTTCCACTCCCATTTCTCACACTTGTCACCTCATGTTTTCTGCCTTTTTCCCCCTCACATTTCTTAACCCACTGCTTCCTGTCAGTGACTCTTCCTCTTCAGTAGTTGATGAGCTTCTTTTCTTCTTTCCTGCAATCCCCTCCTCCAAAGAATGGGTGCCAGAGCAGCGCTCCAAGAAGCCCCTGCCCGTGTGTCTGCTGAACAGAATGGCTGTGCTCGACTTGAACAATCTCGTGAAGAACAACCTAAACTGCAGTGGACTTTCAATTCCCTCTAGTCTTCATAGTGTTCTAAAGAAATAGGTACCCTGAGGGATACACGTCGCAGGTGCGCAGCCGCTGCACCATCCGCCTCAAGCAGATCCCATCTCCGTTTTCATCACCTCACAGTGACTGTGACTCCTGCCTGGACGAAACCACTTGTGATGCTGCTTGATGCTAATTGGAGTCCATGTGCACAAGGAGTGCTTTTAGCCCTCTTTCAAAAAAAAAAAAAAAAAAAAAAAAAAAAAAAAAAAAGTTTTTATTTTAAAACGTTCAATGCCTGGAGTTTCGTATTTTCACCTATTTGAATTGCCTTGACATCAAAGTACTGCCAGTTGGCGTTCCAAACTGGCTGGTCTATGTTTGTGTGCACAGAGCAAAGGTGCCAGACCGTGTCCTTTTCCCGGGTGTCCGTTAATGTCCATTTCAACAGGCACTGAAGGGGGGCTCTGCCTGCCCCACACAGGATGGCAGCCAGAGGGCTGAGGCTGCGCCTCCTAGTGAGATCAGCCGCCCTGGCAGCCCAGCCCCAGCCGCCATCTTGTGTGTGGCTCTCCAGCCCTGGCCGCCATCTTGTGTGTGGCTCCCTCAGCCCTGGCCGCCATCTTTTGCACTGACCTAGTCCAGCTCTTAAGCGAATGTGTTGCTGTTTTGTCGGCAGTCAGGGTCCGCCCCAAAGACACCAACACCAGCAGGACAGGCTACAGGGAATGGCACGGGTTTGGCTCAAAGCAGCCAGCCCTGACTTGTCACTGTCCTTTATCCATGAACACGTGCCCATATGCAGCCACAGCAAATGTCCAACAGCAGCTCCATCAGCCACTTCCTCCCGCTGGCGTTGGCAGACACGCGGCAGCTGCAGCTCCTGCGCTTCTGCCTCTTCCTGGGCATCTCCCTGGCTGCCCTCCTGGGCCACGGCCTCGTCACCAGCGCCGTAGCCTGCGGCCAACACCTGCACAGCCCCATGATCTTCTTCCTGCTCAACCTGGCCCTCAGCGACCTGGGCTCCATCTGCACCACTGTCCCCAAAGCCATGCACAATTCCCTCTGGGACACCAGGACCATCTCCTACGCAGGATGTGCTGCACTGCGGAGGATTTCGGCGAGGGAAGAATGCAATCAATCAATATGATTGGTAAAGCATTGTTCAACTTTATTGCTCATAACATCCGTTCTTATACTTTTGCCCCAAGCATTCAGCATACTTGTCAAATTATAATTGGTTAGCATACACTACTCATCTATACTTGATTGGCTATATCAAGCGTGAGAAGGTTCCTCCTCTTGGCATGCTGAAAACTTTGTATACGTGCTTACTGCTACGCTCTATTAAGCACAAGTTCTTTTATCTTTGGCCTGTATCCGTGCTTACTGCTGTCCCAAGGACAGCTTATCTTAGCAGCGCGTAGGCTGCCAGCACTTGGTATCGGTCCATGAGGCCTCTAATGATCCGTGGCCTTGCTCTGCTAACCATTCTTCAACAATTCCCTCTTTTTTATTTTGTGCAGCAAACGCAGCGTGTCGAGTAGTTACTGTTTCTGCTATGCGATACATCATCTGTTGCAAGCAGCAAAAAAAGCAAGATACAAAAAGTACAAGCAGTATAATAACAATCACAATATTGATTACATGTTGCAGTAGGGAGGTTATCCAAGGCCCTAGCCCAAAAGATCATAGCCAATCTGTTAAAGCCAAGCCTGTGTCTTGCTGCAAATGACTAGTGAGTTCTTACAACTTAGCTATTTGGGTATGAATTGACATGGAGTGATCTCTCTGTACTACCTTGTCAAACTGCCAGAGCAGTTGTAGGTTTTCTCTTGCCCTTAAGTCTTCAATTAAGTGTACCCCCTCTAACCCTGGCTGTCCAGTATCGATGTCGCTCTTGCAGGGTCATTAGCAGGACGGATCCATTTACTAGGTATCCATTGGGGCCCTGTGGGGGTAAGAACACAAACATAACCTCTACCCATGTACTGAACCTCTGCGGGACCTTCCCATACTCCAGTTTTGGGATCTCGGTACATGACTTTAAACAATGGCTTAGTTGCTTCCTCCTTTACTCCGCCTGAGTGGATGACCGCAGGGGGCTCCGAGTGGTCCCCCATTACACACAGATAGTTTAATACAAATAGTGTTTTTGATAGCATGGTCTGCGCATCCACCTCCTCCTTATATTTTAACAGATAATCCTTGAGTGTTTGGTGGGCTCGCTCCACAATCGCCTGACCTGTTGGTGAATGTGGGATACCTGTGATGTGTGTCACACCCCACTTCTGTAAGAACTTTTGGATCCTGCTGCTCACATATGCAGGGCCATTATCTGTCTTAATCTGTTCTGGCACCCCCATCACCGCAAAGCAAGTAGTTAGGTGTCGTACCACGTGGAGAGCTTTCTCTCCCGGCTGCGCTGAAGCCCAAATAAATTTACTGAAAGTATCAATTGTAACATGCACATATTTCAATCTACCAAAGGAGGATACGTGAGTTACATCCATTTGCCAGATGTGATTGGGTCCAAGGCCCCGTGGGTTTACTCCCATCCCTAGTCCAGGCCCATGCTGACTACAGAGAGGACAGGATCTGACAATACCACGGGCATCATTCAGAGATATGCGAAACTGTTTCTTTAGGCCTCGCGCATTCTGGTGAAAAGTCTCATGAGCAATACGTGCCTGCTGAAATCCGTCTTGTGGTACTGCAACAGAAACCAACTGATCAGCTATGGCATTACCCTGACCCAAACCTTCTGACCATTTGTGGCTTCGAATATGCAAAATCGCAAAAGGAGCTGAGCGCAGCCGAACAGCTTGCCTCAGCTGCCTCAAAAGTTCCCATAACCTGTCATTCTTTATATCCTTTATCAATGCATCCTCAATCCGCAGCACCACCCCTACTACGTATCATGAGTCTGTGACAATATTTACACCCTGATCAGGCCAATTCATAATGATCCAAAGGACAGCCCTTAATTCTAGCATCTGCAATGAGTCCTCAGTAGTCGAGTCCACGTGCCCTCCTCCATCCATCCAGATCAAGGCAGAGCGTTTGCTTTGTGATGTCAGGGCACGGTTGTCACGTGGTCGTGGTGACATCGCAAGGTTGCCTTGGTGCACGGAAGGCCTCAGGGGTGTCAGAGCAGCTCTTGGCCTTGCTCAGTGCAGGAACTTGGTCCTGTGCTTGAGGCTTTTGTCAGGGGGCAGCTGCTGACTGACAGGAGACTTCTTTTAGCTAGCGTTAGAGCGCAGTCTGCAAACTTGCACAGCAGTTGCCACAATGATTGGGCAACTCGCCGCTGCAGTTTTCACTGTTTATGGAGTTGCCTATTCCTGCTATTTCCTAACTAACCTGGCAGGTAAGTAGAGGTTTTCCCTGAGTGTCACCTAACCTGGTTTTTGTGTCTTCCTGCTCTTTCTTAGTGACTGAGTTCATTTGGAAACAGAAAGGCCATCCAGATGCCGCTTGGGTAAAGCTCCTGTCAACATGTTCAGCTCCAAAGGGGGTGTGTGTAGCCACGGCCGTGCGGGCAGCATTTGCAAGGGAGCCTGCAGGGGTTGCGTTCCCTCTGTTGGAGAGTCTGTGGCAGCAGAGTTTGCCAATTCCTCCCTTGCTGGGTCAAGCAGGACAACTTTGAAAATGTAGACTGGGAGGCCTTGGAAGGTCTTCTAAAAATGCTCTGGTTGTCTCCAGTTTTCTCAAAGCATCTGCTTCATTTTCCCTTGCCCACTGCAGGTCACCTGAGCCGGGTATTCAGAGGTGCTGATCCCAAGGTGAGTAAGGAAAGAACATTTGATGTTCTTGGCGTTTAAGAATTGTGCAGCAAGCTGTGAGCTTGGCCTGTGGCAGTAGAGTGTAGAGGGCCAGCTGAGTAGGCTGCAAGAAAATCCATTTCCATGTCTACAGCAGCAAGAGCAAAGGCATCACTGCCTATTTCCTAATTTTCCATTTCAGAGCTTTAAAAGAACTAAAAGATAAGTTTTGCAGAGAGAATGTGCTTCCTGATAGTAGTCAGGGGGGAATATGTAATTTGGAGCAATTTGCAGTGTCCAGTTGAATCAGCCCATTAGAATTTAGTCTGAGGGACTTAGAATCCCCTTGCTCTGCAAGTTGATGATTTGTGCTTAGTAGAGCTGGTTCTAGAGCTGAAGAGAAAGAAGGTTCTAAATGATAGGTCATGGCCTGTGTCTAACGCTCCTGTCTGTCCACAGATCCCAGAACCAAGAGCAGACTCTCCTCTGGCTTCCTCTGCTCCTGGACGAGAAGGCAAAGAGGAGCCAAATGACCACAAGGCTCCAGCTGTGGTCACACCACAGCCGCAACTTTCCAAGACGGTAAGTGCCACTTCTGGAGGGCGCTGTCTTTAGTGCGAGGCAGAGCTGCAAGTTTCTGAGCAGCCAGCTCTTGCTGTTGGTGGCTGAGGATGCCGAGTGCTGCAGTCCTGCCAGACCTAGCCATTCCCCTCAGCCAGTGACAGCTGGAAAATGGGCTTTGAGCTGCCATGTTTAGGCCCCAGCTTGCTGGGATTCTGATAGAGGCCAGCCTGGAGCAGGAAGGTTCCCTGTCTGCAGAGGAGGGAGCATGTCAAAGGCACTGTGCTCAGCCTTGGTGGATACGTAGGGGACGCTGTGGTCTGGGGACACCTGTCCCCCTCCACAGACTCGCCAAGTACCCACAGGCACAAAAAGTATTGATGTGACAACACAAGCTTTTTGGGGCGGTTTGTCCCCACGAGCTTCTTGGCTGTGCTTACCTGGGAGCATTTCAGAGACACACTGGGGACGTGGAGTTTCTGCTTCAAGTCAGGGATTTTGGTGCCTTGGTTGCCAGGTTGTTCTTTTGGTAAAATGGAAGCAGAGGTGGGCAGGGAAGCAGAAAGAAGTGGCTGAATTAATGTGAATTGTGGGCAGAAAGGTGAAAAAGCTGAGCTTGACAGCAGCTCCCAGTCACTGGCTGACAGCACCTTCCTAAGGGCTTGCATTTAAAATCTCTGCCAGCCACTTTTCTGACACAAACTCTTTTGTTGTCTCAGATCTCCACAGGCTCTTCTATTGAAGCTGCAGCAGCAGGAGCAGCAGTGTCACCTGAAGGGGCCTGGCCTGCCCCAGCTGAGCAGTGGAGCCTGGGCAGTTCCTTCATCTCCAGCACTGACAAAGCTGCTGCTCAGCAACAGGAGATGGAGTATGAGGAGGATGACTTCCTGGGGTTCATGAGTACGTCTTGTGTCTTTCTTCTCTGAGGGACAGTGTATTGTGAGCATGTGTCAGCATAGCTGGACCCATTGATCCTCCTCATCTCAGTGCCCTTTGTGATTGTACAGCACAAGTCATTGAAGCTGCTTCTTGCCCAGAGCAGCTGCCCGTCCTGTGCCCTCAGATAAGACCTGGTGGGGCTGAGAAGAGAGCCCAGCTGACTCTCTGCCTCCCATCACCTGCTGGCACAAAAGGGCACTGACGTGCACCTGGGTGTGTCTGCTCTCCAAGCCAATCCTGCTGTGTCCTCAGTGGGGGCACCAGCTTGGAAGGGGCTGGGTGTGGCCGTGCCTTCTTGCCATTACTTGTCAGTGCTGGTGCCTGGGCTTTGGCAGCTTTGTGGCGGTGGCTGCCCTGGCCCTGAGGGCTGGTGTGAGCGCCGAGGCTGGAGCCTTCCTTAGCTGGGAGAGTGCCGCTGCCGGCCGGCCGCTGCAGCGCGGAGCTGCCCCGAGGCAGCAGCCCCTGCTCTGGGCCGGCTCCTGCACGGCCTGGGCTGGGCTCACAGAGGGTCAGCATCTCCTCTGGGCAGCTGTCCGTGTCCCGCCGGCACCTGAGGAGCACTGCTGTCCTTGCTGCCCTTGCCCGCTGCGGGAAGGTGGGCACGTGTGCGGGGCTGAGAGGGCGAGTGCAATGGCAGGGACTGATCCCTGCTGTCAGGGGGAGGAGAAGCAGTGTGGTTCTTCACGTGGGCCACGGGCAAGGGCGTCTTCCAGCTCAGCCTGCTCATCAAGGGTGAGGGTCCTGCTGCTGAAGGCCCCTTGGGGTTGGTTAGAGCATGAGCTGCTTGGGTTTACAAAGGGAAAGGCATTCCTTTGGGAAACTGCTGCAAGGTGGGGAAGATGCCCTCCTCTCCTGGGAATGCATCTCCCTGTGCTTTGTTTTCTGCCAAGGCATCTCTTCAAAGGACTGTAGAAAATCATTCTCTGTGCTGACCTGCTTGTACTGCAGAGCTGCCTGTCTTGTTGCAATTGTTGTTGTTGTTGTTGTTGTTACCCAGCTGGCCACAAAGGACTCAGAAGGCCAGACTGTAGAGCCCCAGCAGGGCTGCCTTTTGTATCTCTTGGATAGTGGGATGTCTGCTTTCAAGTGAGCATTTTGCATTTTGTTTCCCTCAGGGCAAATGGTGAGCACAGAAAATCCCCGGAGGAAATACACCGAAAAGGAAATTGTTGGCAGAGGGTGAGTCCAACCACAGTTGCTTCTACACAGTCATGGGGCAGCTGATTTGCTGCTGGAATATCTGTCAAGTGTGAAGTCAGGCAAGCTGCAAACATATTCAGACACGCGGGTTAGTCTGCCCCATCTCTCAGTACCGGCCAGAATTTGGAAGTGTGGTCAGAAGGCATTATCAAAGACACTTCTATTTCATTGCCAGAAACAGCAACCTACCCCCTATCATAGCAGTCAGATAACACTTCTCAGGAGCATTTCTTCCCAAGAGTTTGCTGAAGGAAATAGTCTGTGGTGAGGATAAAAACCGCCCAGTTTAGAAACTGAAATCCACGATGAAAGAATCACCTGGCCTTTGGAGCTGAGGCACTAAACCCCAATGCTTCAGAAACAGGCCCAGTGCCCATGCACTGGAGAGGAACATGCATCATCTGCCTTCTGGCAGTGCCCTCCTGCATGCTGCAGGTTGGAGGCATTTCCAGCAGACATCTCCTGTCTGGGCTGGCTTTCACTCCAAGGTCTAAATGGCTTCTCCTTTCTTTGCTGCTGTTTTGTTTCTAGGGCTTTTGGAGAGGTTTGCAGAGCCATCGACACTGCCACGGGCGGAGAGGTAAATGTCAAGAGCCCCTGCAGATTCTGCTGCTCTCCAGGGCTTTCCTGTCTCGTGTCAGCTGCGGCTGCAGCTGTGGCTAGAGCTGTGCTGCAAAGGCACAAGAAGCACAGACTGGTGCCAGCCTGCCAACTGCATTTGGGGCAGCCTTTGTCCTGCTCAGCTGCCAGAAGGAAGGCAAGGAGGACAGCGGTTCCTTTCAGAGAAGGATGCTCTCCCTGGCTCTCAGATGCTCCAACAAAGGAGCATCTCACTGCTCTCTGGGGCTACGGCTTCAGAGTCCTGAATTCTCATTTCTGGCTGCCAGCAAATACATCTGAATGTTCCTGGCAGTTCCTTAGCCACCTGCAGTGCTGCACTTGGGAACTGCACGTAGGGAGAGATCTGCAAGGTGTCCCTAAAAGCCCCAAGCCCTGCCTATAGCCCGAGATGTATCCACAGAGTACCAAGTCACGCATTACTTCTTCTCAAGTACAGACAGACAGAGAGTGTGCTCAGAGCTTTGGGGGGGTGAGAGTTGACACACCATTGCTAACAAGTGGACAAGGCAAAATGTGGTCAGTGGCCACGTGTCCTGGATCTGGCCCCCAAAGGAGCAGAGAAATGGGCTGTAGGAATGTCACTTCCTAATTACTCCTTTGTCTAATTACAAGGCACTTTGGCACGGCTTGGCGGTGTCATTGCAAAATCTCTCTCCCCATGTGTGTTTTGGTCTCATTCCTCCAACTTCTAAAGTTACTGATTTTCAATGTCATTCTAGGTGGCTATCAAGAAAATCTATCTTCGGGGACCGAGCGAGATGGAGGATATTGTTACTGAAATCACGGTCATGAAGAGGAATATGAGTCCCCATCTTGTCCATTATTTAGACGGGTGAGTGGTCATGGTCTCATCCCATGAAGGTTTGTTTACATAGTAAAAGTATGCAAGGTTAAAACCCCACTTTGGACACTAGCAGAAAAGAAAGCTGTTAATTATTGCTTCATTATTATTTCTCTACTCATCTCCAATGGATGGGAAGAGAGTGCAGTTTATCTCCGTGAGTCATCCCTGGCTTTCCAACACATAGTTGAAAAATTGTTCAAAAACCTGCATCAACTCTACCATAAGAAGTCAGTACCCTGTAAGTTGGCTGCCTCCATGTTGTCTCAGGATGGATTTTTTAAGGTTTCTTCAATGCTGATGAAGCATGCTAGGGAGGATTTCCCTTGGATTGTTGCCCCTCTTTTCCAGGGCTGGCCATGCCAGGAACACTAGGTGCTTCTTTCCAGAAATACCACGCGGGACAGGTTTTTCATCTTGGCGTATACTAAACTGCACTTTTTGATTGCTGGCCATCAGAGACATCTCCTTTTGACAGATGTGCTGTTCTCCTTGAGACTGCACAGACTGCAAACAACCCACAGCCCGGAGGGAATGTCTTTAATTCTTTTAATTCTGTCCTTGTCACAAAGCAACCCGGAAACAAGAATCAAGCAAAGGAGCCAACGAATGCATGTTCATCTGCATGGCCTTGTTCCCTTCTTTCAGCTACCTTGTGCATGAAGAACTGTGGCTGGTGATGGAGTACATGGATGGAGGCAGTCTTTACGACACAATCCAAAAGACTCGCCTGACAGAAGACGAGATTGCCATCATCAGTCGGGAGGTCAGTCGGGGATCCCAGCTGTGCTTCCCAGAGCTTGGGCAGGATTGTCTGGGAAAGGGGCTCAGAGCAGGAGCGATTCCGTGAGCCAGGCTTTGTTTCTGTGTGGCTGATATGCTCTGGGCAAGCAAGAGCCTCTCAAATGAACTGCCTGCCAGTGCCCCTGCACTCACTGGACTCTGTTCTTGTCCTCTTGTCTCCTGCTGTTGCATTCTCACTCTGGCTCTTGTATTTGCTCTTCTCCATCTTGCCTCTCTAAACTTTGGTCTGTTGGCACTGCATTCCTTGCCTGTAAAAGCAAAGGTGGTGATGGTGGGAGCATTTGAAAGGAACAGCAAAGAAGTAAGAGAGACTCATTTCTCTGAGTCCTCAGCTGGAAAGGTTAGCAGTGCAGCCAGAGTGCTGTGTGCTTCTGAGCACATCCACTGCAGCAGCAGTCATACTGGCTGGTTTGCAGGGCAGAGTCTACACCAGCAGTTGCTGTTGCTCTTTGGCAAGCTGACATGCCTTTCTTTAGAAAGGTGCTGCCCTGCCTGTGTTGGAGCAGCGAGCTCTTCCCCTCAGTGGCACTGTGTTCTGCCATTACTCCTCATTCCCCTGGAGAGGGAATCTTGGAGAGCTCTTTCCTTTCTTGTGTGATGAAATCACATCACTGATATTTGCCCTCCTGTTTCTGGTTTCTCTCTCAGTGCCTGCAAGGACTGCATTTTCTCCACGCCAACCACGTGATGCACAGAGATTTGAAAAGCCTCAACATCCTTCTCAAAACGGATGGCTCTGTCAAGCTGGGTCAGTATATTCTTGGGCAGGTGCAGCGTTCCAGGGATATGTGGGCTGTGGGGCTGCTTTTGAGTGAGTGCCAGCCCCCCCAAAATGGCGCTGGTGGCAGTGCAGGGAGCCTGTTGTGAGCTGACCACGCGGTGGCAACGTGCACAGACCTATGGCAAGGCTCGAGCAGTCCACAGTGGCATTGCTCTGTGCGTGTCCCTTCCAGAGGGAGGGAGCTACATGTCTAAAGTTTGAAAAGCCCCTGCTGGAGGCAGTGTAAAAAATGTGGGGATTTCTGAAGCAGCCAGCACCATATTTCCTTGGCTAAAGTCCTGAGGAAACAAGGCAGGGACGGTTGTCCAGGAGATTCAAGAGCACATTCTCAAACTTCTACCGGGAAATTCTTTTGCGTGCTTTCCTAATTGCACAGGATTCAAATAAAAACGGTCTTTTGCTCTCTCCCCAGCTGATTTTGGCCTCTCTGCTCAACTCACCCCTGAGCAGAGTAGACGGAGATCGGTGGTCGGGACTCTTCAGTGGATGGCACCTGAAGTGAACGGTGAACCCTATGGGCCCAAAGTGGACATATGGTCTTTGGGAATCGTGGTCATTGAAATGGTGGAAGGAGAAGCTCCTGACTGGGAGGAAAATTCTGCCATGGTAAGGTGTAAATACTCTCTGATCCCGCTGTCTTTCTCCCCCATCCCACTTTGTGTGTGCCACTGGACAAAATGCCATTGCCATCCGCTGGAACTACTTCCACCACAGTCCCTTTCTGAAAATGTCCCGGCAGCACATCAGCATCTGCTGGGGTTTTGGTTGCATCCGTGGGGGAACTCAAGCCTTAGCCCAGGCAAACAATCTCCCTTCTCAGGCAACACTGGGCTTTGGCTTAGAAGTCGTTCCAGCTCTTTTGGCTTTGTAGACAGCCCTAATAGCAGCAAACAAGCATCTTAGAAGTGGTGTTATCTTTCCTGAAATGAAGGAAAGTAACCCAAACCCGAGGATGTTTATAAAACAGTGGTTTGGAGAGAAGAAGTGCACCCCCATTCTTCTCACAAGGAAATTTGCCTGAAACCTTAACAAGAGGGTGTGAAGGCCACAGAGTCTCTTGTGCTTCTTGTGTGGTGCTGCTGAAACACTCAGTGACCGTCTTTCTTTCCTAACCCAAGCCGTCACCTCCATGTCACTAAGATGAAGCCTGGTCATGTGGAGAGCCGGCCAAACCCACCCCTTTGTTTCCAGGCACTTTCTAGGATGGCCATGCCATTAATGCATTGACTTGAGTGTCCAAATGAGCAGAGGGCTACCACATGGATGGCGTTTCTCCCTCTTCTGCTTTGACCACCAAAATTTTCCTTTTGCTGCCTAAGGGAAGCTGAAATTTGCAGTCTGATGAGAGACGGAGGTGCAGGTGTTTCCTGTGTGCCCAAAGAGGCATTTTCGTCCCAAGACATTTGTGCATGCATCTTCATGTGTCTGTGTGGAAGATGAGATTCCAAATGTTTGTTTCCTTACCTGAGGAATAACTGAGGGATTTCCTTTCTTTGCTTGCAATTCCCATTGTTTTCAAGAACCAAGGAAAAAGCTTGATGACTTTGGTTTGATGGCAGCTGTGCTTAAGGGACCAACAAGAGCTGCAGAGATGCTTTTCATGTAATTATCTTTGGAAATAGTAGAGTGAGTTAGTAGAGCAAAGTCCCTCTTCCAAATAGCCTGTCAAGCTGCTCAGGTGAACCCTCAGAGAAGGAAACCTGCTTTTGCTGCTATTGTTTCCACTAACAAGGCCAGTCAATGAAATCAACTGCCAAGGCAAGAGCTGCTGGATGCTGGGAAAGCTGTGGCTGCATCGGGCTTTGGGTGTTTTGTTGGTCAGGAAAGTCATCTCTGCCTCTGTGCCACGGCAGAAAGTGCCACTGCAGAGTGCACCTGAAACAATGGGATCTGGGAGAGCAGTTCCAGACGTGAAAGAAGCGGGTGAGAAACTCGTGTTTCCTTTCTCTTCAGGCTCAACTCCTGAAAGCCACCAAAGGGATCCCAAAGCTGCAGCAGCCCAAGCTCCGCTCCCCTTTGCTGTGTGACTTCCTGAGCTGCTGCCTGCAGAGAGACGAGGCGCGGCGCTGGTCTGCCAAGGAGCTGCTGCAGGTAAAATGCCAAGGGGCTGCAGGGGAAACAGTGTCCCAGGGACGGGCTCCTCCTGCACTGAAGTGCAAGGCATCAGGGGAGCCTCCTCCTCCTCACCTCCACTCTTGGTGCTGTTCAAATGAGAACAGTCAGGAATCCTAGACTGGGCTGGGCTGGCAAGGGCCTGTAAGGGTCATCTGCTCCAAGTGCCCTGCAATATGACCAGGGACCTCTTTCAAGAGATCAGGATGCTCAGACCGGAGATATTTCCAGGCCTGGGGCACATAGCAGCTCTTGCAGCAAGCTGTGCCAATGTGGCCCCACTGTTGCTCCTTAGACGTACTCTGATTCCATCTCCTTTTCCTTTGAAAAATATTGCCCTGCCTTTGAGGCTCTTAGCTTGCAAAGTAATGGTTCATTCTTGTTTTTTTTTTTTTTTCTTTCTGCAGCATCCATTTGTAACATCAGCCAAGCCTGTGTCCAGCCTGGTGCCACTGATCACTTCAGTGAAAGAGTGGAAGGAGGAGACAGGAATCAGACAACTGTTTTCTCCAACACCAGTATAGAGAAGGATTGTAGAATAGGACTGCAGAGTAGGATTGCAGCTAGGACAGTGGAGTAGGATAGTAGCATAGGATTGGAAATAAAGTTTGTGAAACCTCAACTCCTTTCAAAGATTCCCCTCCTTCTGAGCCTCTGAGAAAGCTCAACATTTTCTTCTGAAGTGTCAGTTTTTTCTTAGAGGTGGAGGGTGACATTGATGGCTTCTTTGGTACAGTTGGAAAGTGGGGAAGGCTCTCCCGAGGGGAAGCGTGGCCGTGCTGGGCACAGCACAGACCGGTGGCATCGGCCGTCCGGAGTGTGCACAGGAGCAGAGAAAGGCAAACCACAGCCGAGGGCTGCAGGCCTGGCTGAGGATTGCCACCCTTGTGCCGGCTGCCCTCTAACTCCTGGCCAAGGTGAGCAGTGTGTGCAGCGCTCTGGGCACAGGGGAGGGAGCCGGGCTGCTCCGCAGGCTCCGGCACAGGGCAGCCTCCTTCAGGCACGGCGCTTCTGCCGGGGGAAGCGAGGCCAGCGACAGGCAGGGACAGCTTGTCAGGTCACATCTGCAGGAGCCGGGGCCTCACACGGCTCTGGGAGGAAGCGCCTGCAGTGCTGGAGTTGTGCACTGAGCCAGAGCAAAAGAGTGAAATGCAGAGTGATCTGCAGAAATATTCCGGGGCGCCAGGCCAGCCTGCTTTGAGCTCTCTGGCACACAGCAAGCACTGTGCAATGCAGCCCTGAGCTGCTGGGAGATAGAGAGGTGTTAGAGAGGAGCCAACTGTCAGATGAAATTTAATGGGGTGACAACGTCATCAAAGCCAAAGAGAACTGTTTTTTAGGATGGATTCACCTGAGCTGGGTGTGTATCTGCCTCTCCCAAGAGCCAAACACACACAAAACACACACACAGAAAATGCTGCTTTTTATTGCCTTTCCCAGCCCAGGGCGAACCGTGTCCCCTTTCCCTTTGGCCGGGAAATAGGAAACTTGTATTCTGTCCCCACCGCCTCCTTTTCTGTCCCCTCCCCTCTTCTCCTACTTCCCTTTTGGTTTGGTCTTCACGCTGGCCCCTCTCCCAGCTCACAGCAACACCCAACAAATCAACTAGAACAAACCCAAACCCTAAATAACAACCCCAAGAACCAACAGCTTTCGTTCTTTCTTCTCATAACCCTGCAGCTGCAGCAAAATATTACCTCCTATCTCACAGAGGGAATCGGGCAGGAGCCTGTGGCTCGTGCTTGAGCAGTGAACTGATTTGGAAGGGAGCAGAAAGGTTTCAGCAGGCAGTTTGTGTTTTTCTTCTGAATTGCTGAAGGAAAGACACAATGTGGCTTCAGTCAGCAAAAACATTTTCAAGGTGAATTAAAGAAATGCTTGTGAGCAATGCCCAGAGAAGGCAGGTTTTGAGAAAATATTGAACTGTAACAAATTGTGAATTCCCTTTGCATTAACAGACTGTTGAGCCCTCTATTCCTCCAGAGCAGTGATTGATGTGTGCAAGTGACTACCTTAGCCTTGAGAATAGTCTTCCCAAGAATGTAGCTGGAATGCATTCAAGGGGAAAAGAGTGGTTGTAGGAGGCTCTTGAGCATCAGAGGAGAATTGCAGCAATGGGATGTTCCCCAAATGACCACCTGAGACTCTCAAGAGAGCCCTACTCTCCTGTCAGTAACTTCTGAGAAGTGATTTAAATATGTCAACTAATTTGAGGGAATGTTTAGCCTGTGAGTTTCAGCAAAGTAATGAGTAGGTCTTGTTTCCATGGTTACAAATGAGTAGGTGGGATTTCTGGCTGAGCACGTGTTAGGAAAGTGATTCCCCACGCACCCAGCACTGAAATAAAGTCATCTATTGACAGGTGAAAATGAAACCTTTTCCAGCTGTTCCCCTCGGGTTTGCCTTTCTGGGGGCCAAAGCTCTGTGCTGCAGGTGGCCCGGGTGTGTGCAGAGCAAGGCAGCCTCCACAAAGCCCTTGGTTTCCCCACAAGTCGTCATGATTTGTTGCCAGGTGTGCCCAGCTGTGGCAGGAGAAAGAGCCCGCAGTGCAGTGGGCGCCGTGCCCTGCCCGGCCAGGGCTCTCTGGCACAGAGGAGCAGCAGCAGCACCTTTCAACCCACTCCTGCCTTGGCCTCACCTGGGACACAGAAGCCTCTGGAAATCAGCACCACCTGGCCCCTTCCCAGCTTGGAGCAGCTCCTGCTGGTGGGCACATCCTGCACTTCTACTGCTTCCAAACAGGAATCAAGGCACAGGGGGAGACGGACATACAGAGAAGCCCTGGGCTAGTGCAATAAATGGGCAAATGCGTGGGGGAATGTGTTAGGAATCATTTCAGCTGTCATGCCAATCCTGCCTTCTCTCCTTTTCTCCCTTCACATTTCCTGTTCTTTTCCCTCTCACATTTCCACCCCTTCCCCCTCTCGAGTCTCACAGTTTTCCTCTCATGTTTGCCTCCCAAGTTTTACTCATTTTCCCCACCCTTTTCAGCTCCCTTTCCTCACGCTTTGCCTCTCACATTTCCCCAACTTCCCGCTTTTTCCTGCTTTTTTGTTCTCCCACGATTCTCACAATTTTCCCCTCACTTATCCTGCCCTTTTCTCCCCTCATGCTTTTCTCCTTTCCTCAGTCATTTTTCTCCAAGTTGTCTCCTCATGTTTCTCACTTTTGCCCTCATGTTTCCCAGGCTTTCCCTCTTACATTTCTCCCACTTTCCCCCTCACGTTTATCATTCTTTCCCCGTCATGTTGCTTCTACTTTTCCTCTAGCATTTTCTGCCCTTTTTTCACTCCTGTTTTCTGCCACTTTTCCCATCCAACTTCCCACCCTTTTTTTCCCCCCTAATGTTTTCTGCCTTTTTCTGCCCTCTGGTTTCTCCCTCTTTTCCCCTCAGGATTCTCACAATGTTCCCCTCACATTTGCTGCCTGTTTCTCTCTCTCTGCCAGTAATTTTCTCACTCTCTTCCCCTCACATTTCCCTCCATTTTTTCCTCTATGTTTTTCAGCCTTCCCTGATCATGTTTCTTAGAATTTTCCCATCATATGTCCTGCCTTTTCCTCCTCTCACCTTCCTCTCCTATTTTCACTCACATCTTCACCATTTTCCCCTCCGTTTTCTCAGCCTTTCCCACTCAGGTTTCCTACCCTTTTCTTCCCTCACACTTCCCTCCTTTTTCCACTCCCATTTCTCACACTTGTCACCTCATGTTTTCTGCCTTTTTCCCCCTCACATTTCTTAACTCACTGCTTCCTGTCAGTGACTCTTCCTCTTCAGTAGTTGATGAGCTTCTTTTCTTCTTTCCTGCAATCCCCTCCTCCAAAGAATGGGTGCCAGAGCAGCGCTCCAAGAAGCCCCTGCCCGTGTGTCTGCTGAACAGAATGGCTGTGCTCGACTTGAACAATCTCGTGAAGAACAACCTAAACTGCAGTGGACTTTCAATTCCCTCTAGTCTTCATAGTGTTCTAAAGAAATAGGTACCCTGAGGGATACACGTCGCAGGTGCGCAGCCGCTGCACCATCCGCCTCAAGCAGATCCCATCTCCGTTTTCATCACCTCACAGTGACTGTGACTCCTGCCTGGACGAAACCACTTGTGATGCTGCTTGATGCTAATTGAAGTCCACGTGGACATTCCCAGCACTTTTTCCTGCACTTTCTGCCCACCAAGCAGAAATGGAGCTTTTTAGAAGCTTCTTACAGTGACACCTGAAAGAGCAGTGCTGCCGTCAGCACGTTCCCAGCCTTTCTTCCCTGGGAATATTTCTTTCCCAGAGCCAGCCTCACACCCTGTGTGCCCCGTAGGAAAAGTGCTTTCCCTACAAAGCTGAAGGGATTTTCAGGGAGTCCCACCCAGCAGAAAATGCCTGAGAGGGGCTGTGGATGGTGTCCAGCAGCTCCTCGTGGCCCAGCAACCTTCCCCAAACACCAAGCGCTTCCAGGAAACGGGAAAGAAACACACATCCCATGGGCCTGGGAAGAGGGCCTGGCTGAATCTCTGCTCCTCACACACATCTTCAGGGGAAGGAGGAAAAATGAACGGGCTCCAAACAGGATAAATGGCTCCCTGCGGGGCTTGGCTGGGGGTTTATCCTACAGCCACAGCATCCCAGTCCCAATGGATGCAGGGCCTGGCTCAATCCCAGTTTGGGGCTGGAAGAAAAGCACCAACAATCAGCTTTGCCGAGGCAGCAGCCTGTGGTGGAGCTGTGAGAAAACCTTTGTGCTGTTGCAATGTTTTCCTCGTTGCTTTTGTGCGCTCTGCAAACAGATTTGGCAAGCAGGCATGGTTACCCTGGGATCCTCCTCCAGGATTTATTGGGGGTGTTTAATACCTGCCACAACCACCCTGCATTTCCCTGAGCTGGCACTAAATGCTGGCCCTGAAGTGACAATTTATGGTTGGGTCTGTTGTCTCAGGATAAACCACAAAGCCAATAGTGGTTGTAAAAGTGCCACTCCCAAAGCGTCCCACTCCCAAAGAGTCCCCTTCCCAAACTGTCTTAAACTGTCCCATTCCCAGTGTCCCATTCCCAGTGTCCCATTCCCAGTGTCCCATTCCCAAAGTGTCCCATTCCTAGTGTCCCATTCCCAAAGAGTCCCATTCCCAGTGTCCCATTCTCAAAGAGTCCCATTCCCAAAGAGTCTCATTCCCACAGTGTCCCCACTCCCAAAATGTCCCAATGTGTCCCATTCCCAGTGTCCCATTCCCAAAGTGTCCCACTCCCAAAGTTTCCCACTCCCAGTGTCCCATTCCCAGTGTTCCACTCCCAGTGTCCCACTCCCAAAGTATCCCATTCCCAAAGTGTCCCACTCCCAGTGTCCCATTCCCAGTGTCCCACTCCCAGGGCATGGGGAAGCTCCTGCTGGTCATTCCCATCACCTCCCAGCTGAGGGACAAGGAAGAAAACCCAGGGATAAAATGTCTGCAACTCCTGTTCTGATAACAGCTGGGAAGGTGCTTTAGCCCCCAGGCACTGCTGCCTCCAATCCAGGTTATCTTTGGGTTGGAATCATGGAATTTGGGATGGAAGGACCTTCAAGCCCCACCCTGCCACGGGCAGGGACACCTCCCACTGTCCCAGGGGCTCCAAGCTGGCCTTGGACACTCCCAGGGATCCAGGGGCAGCCACAGCTGTTCTGGGAATTCCAGCCCAGCCCTCCCCACCCTCCCAGGGAGGAATTCCTTCCCAAGATCCCATCTAAATCTCTCCTCCTGTAGTTTAAAGCCATTCCCCCTTGTCCTGGTGCTCCAGGTCCTTGTCCAAGGTCCCTCTGCAGCTCTTTCAGGCTCCCTTGTGGTCTTGGAAGGCCCCAATGAAATCTCCCCAAGTCTTTCTCTTCTCCAGGCTGGACAGCCCCAACCCCCAGTCTGAGCAAAGTCTCCTGCCGCCAGCTGCAGAAAAACGCAAAAATATCCAACAACTTCTCCAATTCTGCATTTGTAGTTAATGAAACAGATTGATGAGGGAAAACCCAAATTGCTTTAACAGCAAGGCTGAGCTGAACCAGCCCCTCCTAAACTCCTGCCCCTTCCTTGCTTTGGAAACACAGCAAATGGAAAGATGGAAACAGATGGAAACACAGCAAAAACAAAAAAAGGAAGGATTAATTTGGTTTGATTTTTGGTATTGACCTTCTACCCCCTCACATTTCTTTTAGAACACTGTCACGATCCGCTCACACAAGCGGGGTTCGTGATGGCTCGTTTTAGGGATCTCAGAGCGCAAAAGACACAGTGGGGGACAAACTCAGTTTACTCAATCACAAATGCACCTTTATTTAGTGCCAACAAATGCGATAGTGGGGAGAGAAAAGAGAATAGTAAGAGAGACAGAAAAAGAGGGGAAGGGGATTATAGCTACCAACATGGAGGGTCGAGTCCTCGAGGCTTTTGAAGATGCCTATAGACGCGATCTTCTCCAGTGGGGAGATCTCAAAAGTGAGCGGGGGTCTCCAGGGTTTTTATAGTCCTCTCCGAAGTGACAGGCAGTTGGCCAAACAGGTGGGGGAAATCATTGCAGTGTGTTCATTTAGAGAGCTCAGAACAAGTCGGTCGTCAGCAGGTACAGTGTCAACCAGTACAAGTCAGCAGGCACAGTCCACCATGACTTGCCCATTGTTTCTGCTCAGGTTCTGATGTTCCCATATGGGTGCTGGGTTTTTCCATCGAACACACCTGCAGGCAGCACTTGGCCAACATCCCACCTCAGCCAGGCCAGAACTCCTGTGTTGAGATTTTAAAGTCCCTTTTAGGGGTTTCAGTCTCTGTCCTTGACGATGGTCATGAGGCAGATGAGGGATCTTCAGACCGTCTCTTACACACACATCCCATTTCTGTTGCCTTCTCCAGCTCACTGAAACCTTCTGTGACTGCAGTGATGGCCCCTCCTGAGCCAGGCTTCTCTTGCCCTGGGGCAGAATTGTTTTCTGTTCCCTTCATGATGAGCAATGAGATCACTGCTGCCAAAAAAACCTGGATGAATTCAGCCCAGGTGCTGTGACTCTTCCCCTGGCACTGCCAGGCATTTCCTCTCGCTGCCACATGAAATATTAACATCCCTCCCCTCCCTTTTCAGAGTCTTGTGAAGAAATGGCAATTTATCCCTAAATCAAATTTACTCTGCTGCCCCTCAAACCCTGCAACCACCACAACAAACATGGAAAGCTGATCATTAGACTTCAGAAGGCTGGGAAAAGGAATTGATTACAAAGAAATCTCTGACCTTTGGAGCTGTTCAGATCAGTGTAACTCCCCCAGCAGCACCTTCTGAATGCACCAGGAAGGTGGATCTCGGGTGTCTCCTTGTGCCACTGGAATACAGGAGTTTTCCAGGTTGATAACAATTCCCTCAGGGAAGAGACTTGTGGATCCCGAGGCTGGAGCAGAGCCAGAGGATTTGCCAGGGGAAGGAAAAGGGCTCAGTGGTGATGGGAGCGTTTGCCATGATTGTGCTGTAAATACCCTCAGCACTCACTCCCCTCCCATTGTTCTCCTCTGGAATCAAGGGCAGGCAGGATCAGGGGAAGAAAGGAAAGTAAAATGTCAATACAGGTTGGAGCTTTCTGCAGGGAAACTCTGCAATGGCTAACACACACAAAAAGGGGAAAGTTCTCCCTTAAATACTCAAATTAAAAATCCTTCCAGAGGGAAAGGTGGGTGATATCAGGGATTCAGGCACAACAACACTTCAATCATGGGTTACACTATATATATATAGATGTATTTATTTATAATTTATGTAGATGTGGCACTGTGGTGTTGGTAAACACATCACCAATCTAAAGAGATCTATGCTTAATAAATAATTATAGCAGCAGGCTCTTAACTGGCAGCAAATTATTTCATCTGGGATAATTTCATTCATTTCATCCATACAAATAGTTCAGCACATTCTAGAACCTGGAAGAATAAAATTCCACAATTCTGAAGGGATTTTTGTTTTGGAAAAAAACCAAATTACCTAACCCATCCTGGACATGGTTTTATATCCTAAGCCAAACCCAAATACTATAACCCAAATCCCTCCCTGGGAGGGTGATGAGGGCTGGGATGGAATTCCCAGAGCAGCTGTGGCTGCCCCTGGATCCCTGGAAGTGTCCCAGGCCAGGCTGGAGCAGCCTGGGACAGTGGGAGGTGTCCCTGCCCATGGCAGGGCTTGGGAATGAGAGATTTAAGGTCCCTTCCAACCCATCCAGCGTGGAATTCCATGGTTCTGTGAACATTTGAAGGTACCGAATCCTCATTTGCCTCCACCCACCATGCCACCGACGCCACATAGAGCAAATAGACTGCCCTCATCACACAGCGCGCCCGTATTAAAAACACAAATCACCCATAAATTTTAAAAATAATTACAAACTGACCAGAAAAGAAAAAAAAAACACTTTAGTCTCACAGAAAAAGAAAAGCAAGAACAAGTGACACAAGCTAAAAAAGCTCCTCCGTACAACCAACTGCCGGCAAAAAAACCACGCTACGCCCTTTTCACTGACGGTTCCCGTCGCATTGTAAAAATGAACCGCAAGTAGAAAGCAGCCGTATAAAACCCCACACAACAAGTTGCAAAAGCCACTGAAAGGAAAAAAAAAATCGTGTCAGCTTGCTAAACTCAAAGCTGTCCAATTAACCCTTGACATTGCTAAAAGAAAGAGTAGCCAAAGCCCTACCACTACACTAATTCGTAAATAGTAGCCAATGCTCTGTAGAGTTGGCTAAAAAAGTAGAAAAAGGCCAACTAGCAACGTAAAAAAAAACAATCTAGGCTGCTGATGAAAAAAAAAACCATTGCCACTCGCGTAAAAAAATTACCTGTAAAAATCTGCCACGTAAATCCCCATGTTCCCAAGAATCGAGCTAATAAAAAACACCAAAATAATAAGCAAGTCAATCAAGCTGCCAAAATAAAAGTATCAAAAATAAATTTCAATTAGCAAGACAGAAAAAAGTTGTTCCTAGCTCAATAAGCCCATAATGTCTCAAATCATCCAAGCAAAAATGCCACCTCTAAGTGAGCCCAAAACCAAGAAGTAAATTTAACCATAGACAGTATTTCTCAAGTTATCCATAACTATAAAACACGTGCTGCAATCAAGCAAGCCAAGCAAGTAAAGCCCTTATAGTATAGAAAGCAGTAGTCCAAATATAAATATTAAAAAACCTAACTAATTAACTACATCACCCTTCCCCAAACCCACCAGGGCAGGCGCTATGTACTAACCATAGTAAAAGCCATCACTAAATAGTTAAAAACCTACCCTGTGCCTCATGCTACTGTCCAAAACACCATCCTGAGCCTAAAAAAAACAAGTCCTGTGAAAACACAGCACCCCTGAAAAAATCAAATCAAACAATAAAACCCATTTCAAAAATTGTCTTATAAGCACCTAAGCTAAAAAACATAGCATTAAGTAAGTATGCCATATTCCTTATCATGCACCAGCTTTCGAAAAAATTAAACAGTGCAATAACCTGCTTAAAGCTACCTTAAAAGCACTAAGTAAAAAAACTTTCAAAACATAAAGTATTAATTTAGCAAAAGCCACATAGCTAGTAAACACTCAAAGTTCCACCAACCGAGCAAATCCTGCCCAATCTAAGCCCGTGCAAACAACAACAAAAAATAAAGTTCCAACAGTACACATGAAAAGTATACTGAAAAAACCTGTTTAAATTAATCCTGCCTCCAGCAAAAAAAATCTCATCCGTGAAATTGTCTTCGCTCAGAAACCAAGTTGTGCCTGGTAAATAATGCAAAAAAATAAAAAAAAACCCCCAATGCATACCTCAAAAAAACCTTGTCTTAAAGTAAACTATCCATGACAATGTGACTGTATCCATATTTGCATGTATATATATATATAAATATATATATATATATTACAGTTTAAACTCAATATAATATGTTAGTAGGAAAAAAAATTCAAAGTAGATAATGTTGAGAGTTAGGTTTGTTCCTTCTTTCTCTAAAGAATTTTTTCCCCATAAGTTACCAAAGCAACCAAATGTTAAATACTTCAAAATACTTAGCTGAAACAAAAACAGAAACAAAATAACAAAAAACCCCCACGCAAGTAAAAAAAAAAGCTTAAAGCAGCTAGAAGCTGTCCTTTTTTTTTTTTTTTTTTCCCCGAGGTTCAAAAAAAAGAGAAAAAAAACCGGCTAAACTGTTGCTAACTGGAAAAGTTTCACTGTAGCCAAAAAAAATCCAGTCCTCAAAAATCTACTCTGGCCAGTTCAGCCGGAATCCGGAGCCTTCTCTGCCACCCGCAGGAGTTAAGCCAGCCCTGCCCCGCCTTCGGCTTCTTCAGCGCTGCTCCTCTTGCTGCAGAGTGACCCTGCAGCCCCGCGCTGCCGGGACACCCTGCCATCCCAGCTACCAGCCCGAAACTTTCCACTCTTTCAGCTTGCTGCTCTAAAAATCCTGCAAGAACACCAAAACCAAACTGCCCTAAGTTTTGTAAGACAAAACCCTCAAAGTTCTTAATACAGTTTTTCTTTTGCTATTAATACTGTAGTTATTTGAAGGGGGTTTGTTTGTTTACTTTGTAATACATACTAATAAAAAACTGCTATTCCTATTTCCCAAATCTTTGCCTAAAAACCTCTAATTGTAAATTTATAATTAAAAAAAAAAAAAAGTTTACGCTCTCCATTCCAAAAAAACCTCCAACTTTTACCTAGCAAATACCTGTCTTCCCAAACCAAAACAAGTTGCCATGCTCATCCATAAGGATAAAGTGGCTAATCCAGCTTTTGCCAACTCAGCTGAGTGGAAGGGGGAAGAGGAGGAGAGGATCAGCAGTGACCCAAAAAGAGAAATTAAAGAAGAATTGGTCATTTTGGATCGAGCAGCCTTTTGGAGATCTTAGCTGCCCAAGGGTTTGCCTGCACTGAGCTGGCTTTGAAGTGAACGTCTGACTTTGGTTGAAGACAATTATCAGCTGAGAGAAGGGAGGCCGTGCCAGCTTCTGCGGCAGGCCCCGTGCCCTTCCCGCTGCGGCTGCGTCGGCAGCCCTGGGGGCTCCTTCTGCCGCCCTGAGCCCGCAGAGCAGGGCAGCGGTTGCCGATGGCTCGAGCCATCAAATCATTCAAGGTCCTGTTGGGCTCTCTTAGACACTTGGGCCGAGGGATTCCTTCCGACCTGGGCCACTTTGGGTGGAGCGGGGGCAGGGCCGGGGCAGGTGGCAGGGTGTGCATGGGCCCTTTGTGACACGGTGCAGCAGCGTGGTCACCGTGGCAGGGAAAGGCACAGGGTGTCCGAGGAGCCTTTGTGACACGCGGTGACATAGGTGCTGGCAACAACGCAGCCACGCCACAGTGCTCGGAGCACGCCACGGGACAGGACGCGCCAGAGAGGTGCTGTGAGGAGTTCCCACACAGCCCGCTCGTTTGTGCCCGACCCGGAGCCTTTCCGAAGCGCTGCTCCTGCAGCTGACCTCGCGGCCAGACTGCGGGACTTGGTGACTCGGAGCTTTCCCGAGGCATCTCCCAACCCTGCGGTCGGTGCCCTCGCGGCCAGACCACAGGATCTGGTGACCTGAAGCACCACAAGGAGTCTCCTGTCGTTGTGGCAGGAGCCCTCAAGACCAGTGTGCAGGACTTGCTGTCCTGCAGCCTTCCTGAGGCTTCTTTGTCGCAGGTGCCTTCAAGGCACAACTGCACGACTTGTTGCCTCAGGGTTTTCCCTAGTTTCCTCAGAGGCATCTGTCTGAAGGTGCCCTCGAGGCCAGACGCTGACATGGCGGGCAGATTTCGTGACCTCTTCACAGTTTGCTGGGGGAGAAGAAATACAAGCCCTGGAGATGCTCCAGCACAACCCCCTCAAGAGCTGGAGCAGTTCCAGCCACAGCAGGATGGTGAGTGGCAGAGCCGGGCCACAAGGCCGATGGCTGCGGACAGCTTGGCCCCATCCCATCCCATCCCCGTTCCCATTCCGCCCACTGACAGGATGGAAGAGGGGCCGAGGCTGCCCCTGCAGCAGCTGTGCTCCATCCCCTGGGGCATCCCGGGGCTGTCCCTGCCTGGGGAGAGCAGGGCTGGCTTCTCTGGCCTCTCCTGCAACCCCTCAGCTCTGGCTACGCTCGCTCTTTGCCAGATGCAACCATGGAGCAGACACAGGAGAAGAAGCCCACCCGTGGCCGCTTCCGCAGATCACTGAAGGTACGTGCAGCCATCCCCGCCTGGGCTGGGCCTGCTGTCACTGCTCGGCCGAGCTCCGCGCTTGGAGCACTCCATGGAACGCGTCTCTCTTCCCTGTCCTTTGCCCTCCTGCAGATGTTCCAGAGGCTCGTGACCATTCGGCGTAGGACGACCAGAAGCGGTGCAACAGCTGAGCCTGACCGCAGGCCGACTGAGCTCCAGGCAGAGCCCAATGTCAGCCCAGATTTGGCTCAGCGCTTGGATGCTGCAATCAATGACGCAGCAAATACGGACATGGCAGTGACTGAGTGCGTGGCCTTCAGAAACACCAACACAAAAGAGACCCTGAGTCTTGGAGGCCAGGAGAGTGTGGCGGGAGGGGAAGCACTTCTTGGGGAAAGCTGCTCCCTTGGACAGCGCTCCAGGTCTTCCCCATGCCTCCTCCAGGTGCCAGCCATGGTGAAGGACCTTCACCAGAGACTGGCGGCCTGTGTCACTTTGGATGCCAGGATGCGCTTGGACTTTCTGAAGCTGGCCGAAGAGCAACCTGCTGACGTTGTGCTGACCCTCCTGCGCTGTGCCCCAACGTGTGACAGGTATGGGGCCCACTTGCCTTGAGAGCTCAGGGCTCAGCAGCCTTTAGGGCCCATTGCCCTGCAGAGCCTGTCCAATGGGCTCTGCCAGACAGGCGGAGCGGTCCAGGACCCTTGGGCCCCTCTGTTCCACCAGCCTGCTGCCATGCTCCCTCCCTGCCCCTCAGGGCACCAGGGCTCTGTCACCTGGGCCTCCACAGCTGCACAGGGCATGCTACTGTGACTGAGACGGCCCTGACACAGAGCTCCAATCCCACAGAGCTGCTGCAAGCATGTGGAGAGCCATAGGCTCGTCGGCTGTGACAGCGGAGAAGGTGCTGCCAGCACTCATCCGCGTGATGGAGGATTGGCCTCTGCATACAACGACCACCTCCGATGGCGACGACGAGGACGTTTTTGCCCTGGCGGTGAGCTTCTGGAACCGGCCTCTGCTCGCTCCCCGGTCGCCTCTCCATCAGCTCTCCGTCCTCTCCCTGCCTCAGGCACTGGCTTAGGGCAGGCTCAGGGGGCTCCAGGCCCGTCGCTCCCCCCGCGTCTCCCCTCGGGCCCTGCCACACGGACATCTTAGCACTGAGCTCTGTCTCGGGCTGCTTCTTTTGCAGGCAACTCTGGGGCTGTGGCTGACTGTCCAGGTGCCCAAATGCCACAGGGCAGTGCTCCTTCATTCAGCCCGTCTGTTTGTTGCTCTCCTCTTCCACATTGTCATCACCACACAAGAGATGCCAGTGGAAGTTGCTAACTTCTGGAGAGCGTGCCAGGAGGAACACGGCCTTCCCAGCAACCCCAACAGGTGCCAGTCCTCCTGTCTTTTCAATGTCCTTGTGGCCGGCGCCAGCGCTCGCCGTGTGACCTGGGTTTTGCTCTGCACACAGGTTTGCGGTGCAGGCCATGAAGGCTCTGTTCAGCCAAATGTGGTGGAACACAGAGATGATGGCTATGGAGCGCAAGCGTGGCTGGGACACGCTGCTCTGTGCTGACACCCAGCACTATGCCGTGGGTCTGCTGGCCAGGTGAGAACCCCTTCTCTCCCACATTTGTCCCCTGTGCCCCACACAGTCCCTGTGCTCATGGCCTCGAGGGCCTCGTCACCGAGGGACGGCCAAGCCAACTGGAAAAGGCTGGCAGAGGAGGGTGCCCAGAAGGGGCCGCCTCCCAAAGCGCCCACATCCCCCTCCAGAGATACTGGGGAAAGACCGGACCTGTGAGTTAGACCTCCTGGGAGAAGACTGTCCCCCCCACCTCAGGCTCTTGCTGCCTTTTTCCCCCTGACAGGGAGATGCGCCGTCACTTGGGCCACACCTGTTCCCGCATTGGCTTCTACCTACTCCAGCCACTAAGCAGGGAGGAGCCACGCTGGGATCTGCCCTCCCTGGCATTCCTGGTGGAGGTGAGCCAGCGCTGCCTCGCTCAGCTGCCTCTCAGCCCTCTGCCCTCTCGTAGCTGCAGCTGCCTGGGCCGGTGCCCGAGCCCTGTGCTGCTGCTGCTGCTGCTGCCTGGGCCCGGCCCTGTGCGCTTCTGGGCTCCTGCTGTTCGCGTCACCTGTCACTGCCCTGTGCCTTTCAGGTCATCGAGTACCTGGACCTGAGGGAATGCGCAGGCCGTGTCCTGGAGGAGATGTCAAGGCACCTGCGGGGCACCTGCAGGCAGAGACGTCACCTGGCGCTCAAAGGCCTTGTGCTGCTCAGCGAGGAGCCCTCGATGGTGAGAAGGGGGCAGCGGCTGAAGCTGCGCTGGGGAAAGCAGCCCCTTGGGCTGGCTGGGCTTCAGGAGCTGAGGCAGCTGCTCCCAGCTCTCCTGCCTCCTGCTCCAGCTGCTCGAGTGCTTCGGGACAGGCCTTTGGCCTCTGGGCCCAGCAGTGGCAGGGTGGGCTAGCAGAGCCAGGGCGGTGTTGGCGCTGCAGCTCTTGGTGGCTTCCCAGCACAGCCTTGTGTTCCATACAGGCCGGAGGTGTACGCAGCCTGCTTCCAAGCCTCCTGGAGCGGCTTGGTGATGCCGATGGAGAGGTGGTCGCCATGTCCCTCGCTGCGCTCACCAATGTGTGCCAGCGGAAAGACTCCGTGATCGGCAGGACCACTGCCCTGAAGCTAGCCGACCTCCTCCTGTCACTCTTCGGAAACGTAAGGCTCTGCGTGCCACGGGCATTAGCTGCTGCCCAGAAACTTTGTGCCCTGGGGATTTTTAGGCTTTTGCCCGGCTGGGCTGGAGAAATTGGTGCTGAGGCCTCCTCCGCTTCCTTTCCTTCAGGACAACAGCCAGGTGCAGCTGCTCTCCATTCAGCTTTTCCAAAAGGTGATGGGCTTGGTAGCGGATGAGGGCAAAGAGCCACTGAACACAGTTGTGAGCCAGAGCCTGCTGCCACTCTACTTGCACTGCCACGAGGTGAACGAGCGCGTGGCCAAGGTGAGGCGTTGTGTGATGCCGGTGCATCCCTGACAGGGGGCTCGGCTGCCTCCTGCCCGGGCACCTCTCCCGGCTCGCAGCCTCCTGCTGGCCCTGGCACAGGGACGCAGGGCCCGTGCCCTGGGCTGGGCTGCGCTGCCAGCTCCCGTCTCTGCTGCTCCCCAGGCCTCTCGGGAAACGCTGCATTGTGCGGCCGGCTTCCTGAAGAGGAGCGACCTCCAGCACGTGCTGAAGACGGAGAAGCTGTTCAAGTTCGCCGAGTGCGTGGTAAGGACGGCCTCTGGAGAAGCCCCCTGACGGCGGGGCTCGGTGTGCGGGGCTGGCAGCCGTGGCCCCTGCCCAGCGCCGCACGCAGGGGCTCCGGCCTGCGCCCCACACGCCGCTCCCTTCCGTGGGGCCGCGCGGGCTCTTCTCCAGGCTCCTGTGCCCCGAGTCGGGCGCCGACGGAGCGCCGGCCTAGCGGGGCCGCGGGGCGGGGCGGCACCGCGGCTCCCCGGGCAGCGCCCGGCCCTCCGCCCCCTCCGGAGCCCGGCGCCCGCTGGCCGGGCCTCGGGGCTGTGCGGGCAGCGCAGGCCGGGGCTGGGCGCCGGGAGCGCCCGGCCGAGGGGCTGAGCCCGCGCCAACCCTTCCCTCCCTCCTGCCGTTCTCTCCAGCTGGCAGACGACAAGAGCCGAGCGGCCGAACACCTGCGCCTGGCCCTGCCCTACCTGGAGCACCCACAGGAGCCCCTGCGAGAGGCGGCCATCAAGCTCATCGGTGAGCCACGAGCCCGGGCTCCCTCCCAGCCCCAGCCCCAGCCCCAGCCCCCGTCCCGGCAGCGGCATCCGCGCCCGGCGCCGTGGAGCCGCGCCTGCCCTCGGGGCTGCTGCCGCCCTCTGCGGCCGTGCCCTTGGGCGGCAGGATGCGGCAAGGGCCCGGGCCGAGCCCTGCCGGGGCAGGAGGCCGTGTGGCCACAGGGCTGGCAGCGCCGCTGGCAGGGCGCCGTGCCGCTGGGGCCCTGACAGGCTCTGTGTTCCCAGGGATCGCCGGGGTGCGCCTGAGGAGGCAGAAGGAAGAGCTCCAGGCCCTCAGCGAGGGTGAGTGAGGGCAGCGGGTTCTCAGCGGGGCTGCCGGGGGGAGCCGCAATGCTCGCGCAGGGGGCTGCAATCCCTGTCCTGCCTGCGGAGGGCCTGGCTCCCTGTGCGGACAAGGGCTGGCGTGCGCAGAACACGGAGAGATTTCGGGGACGCGGGTGGGGCGATTCGTGTTCAGCACCTTGCGGCGAATCCCGTTGGCCCCTCTCTCCTCTCTTGTGGTGGCCACGGCAGGAGCTGGCTCGGATGGCCCTTGGCAGGAGGGTCTCCTTGGACTCCCGCACATCCGGGCTCTGACCGGGGCTCTGTGCCTGTCTCTTCCAGCTCTTCAGGCCCTGAGAGACGACGACAGCCCCTCCCAGATAAGCCTCTTTGTCCAGCTGATGTTCGAGGAGCGAATTGCAGAACTGCAGTCATCTGCTGGCTCAGAAGAACCGGTGGCCTTAGAAGACCTTCAGGGGCCACAGAAGATGAGACCGCCTGGAGACGGAGGAGCCGGAGCTCCAGGCACAGCTGATGATTGACGCAGCTGATGCCTGTGGGAAGCTCCCGTGCTTGTTTGTTATCCATAAATGGAAAGCATTTAGCTTGTTTTAACAACTTCCTAAAAAAAAACAAGATTCAATTGCAACATTTATTATCTAAAAGTGTTCTGGTCAAAATAAAAATGAAACTCAAAATTATGAACCCTTTTTATGATAATAGCTGATACTTATTAAGCAATAAACTCTTGCTCTCTCCTGTTTTTATTTCCTCAAAAAAGCAACATAAACTAAAACAATGTAATCTCATGTGTTCAGGCTCCATATTTGTTGTTTTGAGAAAAGGCTTTATAACAGCTTCATTGAAGGCTCTTTAAGAAACTAAATCTTTCTAGTTTAATAGAGTGACAAGGTGTATATGAGGGCATCAAATGAAAAGGAAAATGAGCTGTCACAATAAAGTACTACTGAAAGCTTCAGCACAAACTGCATGACAAGCTAAAAGAAAAAGAATTATTTTGTTCCTTTTGCTTTAACCAAAGTCCTAACACTTAGGACCTGCAAACCGCTGCCATTTTAGAGCCAATCTGTATTTTAAGTGGATGTAACTAGCCCTAGCAAACGTAGCAAAAAGTGAAATGTTCTCAAATTGGTCTTAGCATGTGCACTAATCCATCCACACCACATCAGATGTATCTTGTAGTTGATAATATTTTACATGCTTACAATAATTACTGTAATTCAGAACCTTGACACCCATTTTCCTAAGATAAATCAACGTAAGAAAAATTATTCAACCTCCCTTTTCTTCTAAGGGTAAATGTAAAGCAGTTTGAAGCTCACTGTAGGTTTAAATTTTAATCCAAGGGCTGATGGTCTGCAATATGATTACAGTCCTTCCAATGTCAAAAGTTAACAGAGGAGTGGAGTCTATTTCAAATGACTGGCTCTAAACATCTCATAATTACATTAGATAAATTACACTTTACACATAATTGCAACAAGTTTTTGCCGTATTAGGCACCGGTCTGAAATACTTGGCAGTTTCACAGTGAAACACTATTCCTCTTGATGCATTTGGATGAGGTCCTTACCCTTCTACCATCACAGTCAGGGATCTGCCACTGGCATAAAATTCCAGATGGATAATGCCAGCAATCCTAACTACTTCACAAAACAACAGGTAAGGAGGGAAATTGATTAATATGCTGTTCTTATCCCCTTTCAACGGACAGAAGTTTTGCATGCTTAAAAAAAACAATCCGGTTTTTCCATGACATCATTCGGCTTGAATACTAATGCTTTTCCTTAATGCAACTACATGTACACGGATGTACAACTTCTCTTTACACAGAAGCAACGCCCAACTTTACATGTTTTTCTTTACTCTGTTTCCCCTGATTATAATTCTAAGATCCTTTCTGATTTTTACGCCATTTCCCTGTCTTAATTCTTCAGTGTTGTTAAATGAAGTGCCCCTCTCCATTCTGTGAAGATAGAGTGATTTACAGCAGCTAAAAATCAGGGGACTGTCCAGTAATTACAGCTTTTCTCAGTAAAGTAGTAGTATTGGATTCATTAACAGTGTTTGGATTCATTAACAATTAAAGTTTATTTCACTGAACAACAAGAACAAAGCTGGGTCAAGCTCCCTTGTTAGGCTTTGACACTTCCTTCAGGAAGACTACAATTCAACCCAGGGTTTCATTTTCTGTTTGGCTGCTTGTAAAATAGAAGGCATCTTGAAAATGATACTTCCATTTAGGGCTCTTACTGTGGACCTTACAGGCACTGTAAATGTGGAGTGGCTTTGTCTTAAACAGCCTAATCCTGCCCATTCCACAGAACAGACATTTGGAGTACAACGACGATGGGAGCATGAAAACGCAGCATTAACAACTTCTTCATTGCAAAGAGTAAGCGCAATCCAAGTCTTGCTGTTTCCTTGGTAAGACCATAAGAAATGAGGCAGGGAAAGTGAATGTTTTGGGCTTGCAAGCCATTTTCCTTGAGCTGGGACATCTGCTGATTGCAAGGGGTTTCAGTTTGGAACTGAAGGCATGCTTTTTACACCGCTGCCATTAGACAGATTCTATCTGACACCCTACTTCAAAATTAAAACAGCAGGCAAGTGTGTAAATAGGAGCAAAAATGGAAATTTTCAGTACTTGCTCACCCCTTATTTTCAGATATTCTCCAAAATAGGGAGCAGCACCAGTGAAAAGCACGTTTGCATCAACAGGGCCTGGATGGACTATCCCAGGTGATAAAACCACTAACCCACAGATGACGTGAGAGGTTTCACAGCACAGTGTTTAAAATTCAAGCAGCAGAAGCCCTTCCACCAGAATTTCACCCTGCTTTGGGAACAGATCTTCTGTCTGTATCATTAATTTCTTTGTTTTCCAACTGAGTTGCCGTGCAGCAAGTATTGCAGCATCACTAAAGAAACAGAGCTGGAGCACAGAGCAGCTCAGCTGAGTGAACTTGCAGCTCAAACCATCAGAACCACCAAGAAAAAAAAAAGGCTGGGCCAGCTTTCTCAGCAGCCTGCTTGTGGCACTCAGACCTGAAATTACTCACTGCAAGTGTTCTCTCTAGGGTCTGACAGGACTTACATATATTGGAATATATATAACAAAATGATAATGCAGCTTCAAAGAGTGACTCACAGAAAACCTGTGCTGGAGCACTCAGAATTCATAAGGGACTTTAACCACAGTCACAACCCTCAGTTATTTGGTTGGCCTCCTTTATTCCTTTATTCTTGGGCTTTTCTTCCAGCTTTCTATCAACTGTGATATAAAACCATACTAATTAATCCAAACAAGCACATGTGCTATGTATTTCTTTCAAGATGGGATAACTACATACTCATCATTCCTGAAAACAAGCCCACAGTAACCAAAACCGACCAAAGCAACACTGTTGTTATAAATTATAGCCCACAGCCGTGGGTGTTCCTTGATGGAAGAAGAAGAAATATCAACCCAACCTCCTGGTCTGCTATGAGAACACTTGTTATAAATCATGTTTTTCCAGTGTTCTATTTCAACTGCATAGATCAGTATCCAATAGAGAGCTCCTTAAGTCACAGACAAACCCACAAAAACTGCTTAAGACCAACATTCCACAAAAACATGACAAAAAAATTCAAAGCAACCTTACAGTAGAGAAAATGCGGATTTAATAGGAGCTTAACATTAAGAATCCCATCCTCAAAACAATGCAAATTGATTTAAAGTGGATTTAGGTTTTTAAATGTTAAGAGCATAAAATTGAAGAATTATTGAATTTACTGTCGGTTCAACATTGCTAATGTAAATGATAGATAACTGTATCGGGTCATTCTTGACTAAATTAAGCGCTATCTACCATTATTACATGACTAAAGGCTTTAAAAAATTCTGTTGTTAAATGCAATCAACTTTAAATTAAACTATGTGCATTCAGTCAGTGTCTTAAGCAATGATGAGGCAGAGATGCCTTAAGGTGGTAGTAGGGATTTAGACCTCCACAACTTCTGACGTAAAATTTAAATAAATTAGAATTTGAAAAAGCAAATTAACCTATACTGCATTTTGCCCACAAAGCTCTTCCTTCCATTTTGATTTACCACTGGTCTCCACTCATTAGATCAAAGCTCACAAAGTATTTTTGAGACCAACCAGCACTTTCAGCCCAATTTAAAAGTCACTGAAGGCAATGAAAATTACTTCTGTCGGCTTCAGTAAGGCCTTCCACAATCTCAGTACTCAGTAGCTACAAGGAGTAGGACTGAGAGGGTCTGACCAACTTTGCTGAGGATATCACTTGGCAATCAAACATCATTGGAAAAAATCAGAGATTACTATTTATATTGCTTCAGCACAGCCACTGCTGTTCTGAGATTACCTGCTGCACCATGGAAAAAGCAAAAAAAAGGATGTGAAAATACATATACCAACACCTGACTTATACACATCAGTATTCATCAATTAAAAGAGCCTGTGATGACTTCTCCAAACTGTCACTGGGGAATGACAAGCAACAGTCATTTCAGCCAAACTGGTACTCACATATCCTCTTGGCTGTGGGAATTCTGGGTCACACCCACTTCTTTTACCATTTTTTCCTGCAATGTAACTGAAAGTGACATTGACATTTGTCCCTTGGAAAAGTTACTGTTATCCTCCTTGTTGTCAGGATTATTCTACTGCCTGATGTTTTGTTTATTTTCTAAGCAATTGCCAAGAATACTGTCTGTGCCTGTCATCTGTCTACATGTTGACTGGTATCCACGCATCACACTGGAAGATCAGAATCCTTAAAAGAAACTTTCCTTCTCAACTCTTGAAAAGACATTCCCAACACCGCCGGTAGAATCTGAAGATGCCAGCTATTAGGAGACAGAATTGACCACAATTTAGTCAAAGTGCACCATCACACCTCCTACTAAGAAGGTTTTAAGAACTGGAAAGTCCGTTCTTGTGGGAAATCTGCAGCGGGAGAAATGTGGCACTCAATATGAGTGATCGGCAAATCTCGTTTATTGATAATTCACACAATGCTTTTAATAATAACACTAATAAGCTCATGCATATTGCAAAAGTTAAGCTCAGGATTGGTGCTCAGACTAAAAGTCAGCTACGCCTCTTTCTACATTTCTTTGTGGTTACATAGTTTGAGTAAGTTTTTGTTTTACCGTGCTTCTCCCTCATATCTTTCAGCTACAAGGCCTAACAATCCAGGCTCGTATCCCAGCTGTGCTCAAGGACATGCGAAGCTTGCCGCCTTGCTGGTTCTCATGAGAGTGCCTGCATGCTCAGCAAAGCTCTCTCATGTCTACGTGACCTTTTGCAGCTAGCCAGTTATCAATCACACTCTCCACATGTTCTATTCCTACTGTACAAGTCCTTGACCACGTAATTCCCATCTCCTGCGCTGGCCACTGACAGCTTTTCTACACAAAGTACATTAAGCAATCATCAACTCATTCAAGTTTGACTGCTGAAAAGTGCCATTAAGTATTAGCAAACATTAGACACAATTAGTTTTGTCTGAGGGCAGGTAATGTTCCTAATCACATTTCCCTCACTCCCACATTTTAGGGATGAAAGTAGATCTTCTGACAGACCTGAGCTTGCTTCCATCATAAATCAAACGGGGTAAATTCCTGCAGCAATGGGTTCAGAGATCTCTTCCCTGCTTTGGAGGAAGGAGGAGGCTGGACAAGCATGGATGGGGTTGCTGAGGATGCAAAGAGACTCTCCACAAACACTGGATGGACATGTCAGACCCCTGAATAGCTCCGCTCCTGTGAAATTCCCAAGCTCAAGGCATGATTCACTAATAAATTGTATGGATTATGCAGCATTTGCTTGAGGACAGATGTATCACTGCCTTCTGCAGGACAAACTGTCAGACCCTCTCTGTGCTCATCAGTTTACAACTTTCACACCTTCTAGTGGCTGATCTGGAAAACACATCAGCCATTACCACAATGGATATAAACAACTAATATCCAAAATTCTTGTGAGGCAGCCCCTTCAGTACAGCTTGATAGCACAGGACATAGGTAGCCTAGGATAAATGCCAAACAGAGCAGAGAATTTCACCCCTGAACTGACATTTAAGAGTACATTTCAATGGCTTATGCAGTGCAGACTTTCTAAAGTTCTTTCTCCATCATTTTGTTAAGATTACACGTCCAAACTTTCAAAGCACAGCATCCAAAATACAGAAATGCTCTCCCTAGACTGAATTTCTCCCCAGAGTTAATGTTAGGATCAGATCAGCTGCAAAGCTACTGGTATTCAGATGTAAAACTTTTCAATTGAAGCAGACTATTGTCTTGGACAAAATCAATTAAGTGCAATAAATTTCATACATAAGACCCCAAGGCTGGCAAGTGTCCCCTAATGTCACACTGAAGAAACCTGAGCCAAACAAATACCACCCTCCTCAGTCCTTTTCACGTACTCTTTTTGCTCATCAGTTGCACGAGAAAAGAAAATGCCCGTTTTTCCTGCTTGCTGGAGAATAGAGATACACATACCTTCAGTTAGACGTGGTTTTGGTAACACAAGTGATCTATAAAGTGTTCCTTTCGGGGTACAACAAAGAAAATAACACCTTCCAACAGTTTCCAACATAACCTTAACCAGCTGAGGAGACAATTCAGAGAGAAGAGCATTTAAATTACTGTACACGCTCAAATAGAACATTTTTGTTCCTCAGCACATTGCTAAGGTACGGACTGCTGCACCTTGTGACAACACCATGGAGATGGGCCGCTAAAAAACTACCCTTTATTTTTTACCTTCTATTAGTAAGGGTGTACGACTTTCATATGCTCCCAGATAGATGCAAGATAACAGAAACCCACTCCATAAAATATTTCAAAACACACTCAAGAAATTTACATTCCAGAAGCTTGGATTCTTGATGCCTATTCCTGCTACCTCATGTAAAGACCTTTTAAGGAAAGCACACAGTAAGCAGTATTTCTGATTCTGTTTTGAAGAACTCCACCATTAAAAGGAATTATTTATCTGCTTTTTTCTACAACTTCCTAAGAAAGTATCATTTATATTACACACTTATATTATTTAGACTAAAAAGGACTGATTTCAGCATCAAGACTGTGTAGTGATCTCAGTTTCATCTTTCTATTCAATCCCTTTAAACTCACATTAAAAGAATATTTAAATGCATAGACAGAATATTTCAAATGCAAAAAAAAAACTATGGCAAACACATGGATACAAATGTACAACTAAAACTTAGCCTGCCAGGCCTACATGCAATATTTTTCTCTCTCTCTTAGGTTAACTGTGCAATTTAACAAACACAAAAAATGGCACAAAAATTATGGATATTGAATGTGAATGCTCTTGTAAATTAGGTGACACAGCAAACAAATCAAAACGAAAATACACTAAGAAAAAGAAAAATTGGAAATATTAACATAAAGCAGGCTTCACAAATGTATTCAGGAAATCCTAACAGTTGCTTAGGAAAAATGGGAAATTAGCAGCTGCATTTTTAAGGAACTACGGAGTGTTTCAATAATGTATATATCTATATCTATATCTATATCTATATCTATATCTATATCTATATCTATATCTATATCTATATATATCTATCTCAAAGATACAGAAACAAGAATGGGGGGAACAAATTTTGAAAACACCTTAATGTACCTTGATAATGTTGAAAGGCAGAAGTCATTTAAACAACAGGAAACCCACAAACCCAATAGCCAACATGAAAGAAACAATACTAACACTTAAGATATTGATAACAAATATTAGTTTTCATTAGGAATGTAAGTGTACCATCAGGCCCATGGTTCCATTTAACCCCATCAGAAGGGGTTAATTAACATTAATTTTTGGTAAATTTCTGCATAAGAGTTGAGCTAGTAAATACTGAACCTCTCTGAGCAGAGGTGAGCAGGCAGGAGCAGTACAGCATTACTCAGATCACAAAGGCCATCGTGACCCCTAAGAGCTGTGACAAACCTGCAGCAAGCAGAGGGTATGGCTCTCAGATATGGACACCAGGAGGATTAATGGTCAATTTAGTCTAAGACACAGGGCTCAGAGGGCTTTGCTCCCCAGACTGTCCTTTAAGCCCTACAGAATCTCCAGATTTATGAATTTATGCAGGGAGTCACAGAAAATACAACTCCCTTCTTTTAGAAGGTATATGGAAATGCAAAATACAACTCCCTTCTTGAAAAAGGTGTATGTAAATATATGGAAAACCTACACATGGACCCACCAACACAATCCAGTCAATTCAATGTTGGCCTGAATGTACCACCAACATGTAATTTTGGAATACATTCAAGTTACACTAGAAATGAGCATTAAAAACCACAGAAAATCCTGCCATATTTCTGGCATTCCTTGAACGTTAGGAGACTACATTATTTTCCAACTTCTTATCAACTCTATGAAAATAGAGAGTGACATTCCTTCTAGCTGGAAGAAAACATGTTTATATTTAGTTTACTCAGAACTGCAACATTGAAAGAACATTTATTCTCCCAAATGTGAAATAGCCTCCTACCTTGAATGATCTGTTCAGCGTGTTGCTTTTCAAATCAGCAAAATGATCTTTTTTTTTTTGACAGATCACTAAATAAGCTGGAGAAGGCAGTGCATCAGCAGCACAGGACAGTTATTGCCTCCGAAACCTGGCTGCAGCAGAGGAATTCCTTTGCAATGGAATGGAGAGTAACTAACCCATGCCTCTGCTGACTCCAGCTGTCAGTCAGCACTGCCAGCTGGATGCATCACACACCTCAGAGATGGAACCAGAGCCCCACACTGGACAGACAGCAACATTACGGGACTGGATTTGGGCAGCCAGAGGAACACGAGTGGTGTTAGTGAGTTTTAGACACTCGAAAATACCGTGGGCCGTACACAGAGTTTGCCTTCCCCTGTTTTTGTTGCAAAGTTATGCTGGAGACATAAGCGTAGTGCTTGGGTCGGGCACGAATCCTACAAGCAGGGAATGCGTCCTGACAGTGTCTGACCCTCAGCAGGGACAATGCACAGCAGCGACCGAGGGAATTCCTCCGCCACGGCGCAGGAGTCAGGCCTCTGGATCTGGGCTCAGCACGGCCAAGTTGCCGTGTTTGGAGCGGCTCGGGGGCTGCCCCCGGGGAGCGCGGGGCTGGAGCGTGGAACGGACACGCGGACAAACGGCCCCAGGGCTCCAGTTGCAGCGGCGGCAGCGGCAGCAGCGAGTCTACGGAGTCTACGGCGTCTACGACCCCTCCCCGTCCCTCTCTTGTTCCTCCTCTCCCTCTCCCGCTGTGCCGCACTCTGTCTCGGTGTCCCGCAGCCTCTCCCGGTGTCCCTTTCCCGACCCCCCCGGCCCCTCTCGGCGTCCCCGTCCCGGCCTCTCCCTCTCCCCTCGCAGGGCTGGGCCACGCCTCGGGCCCGCCCCCGGCCCCGGGCGTCCCGCCGCGGTCTCGGCTCCGCCCGGCTCTGGCGGTGCCGGCTGTGGCGGTGCTGGGCGGGCATCAGTGCCTGGGGCCAGGGCGGCATCGCTGCGCTTTGGCTGCGCCTGTCCCGAGCCCGGCCCCGGCTCCGGCCCCGCCCCGCCCCCGGCCCCGGCTCGGCCCCGCCCCGGCTCCGCCCCCGGCCCCGGCCCCGCTCCGTCCCCCGCCCCCGCCCGAGCCCCCGGCGCCGCCCCCAGCCCCGCGGCCCCGCCCCCGGCCCCGCCCCGGCTCCTCCCGGGCCCCGCGGAGGACACACGCGACGCGGCGCGGCCGCTCCCCGCCGCCTCCGCCGCGGCTTGCCCGGCCCGAGCTCCGCCGCTCGGCAGCGCGGCCGCCGGCCTCGAGCCGCCGGGGCCCGGGGCGGGTGGGGATGGCCGGCCCGGGGCGCTCGGGGGGCGGTCGGGGGCCGTGTCTGGCCCCGGGCCGAGCGCTGAGGGCCGCGTGTCGCCCGCAGGGAGGCGCGGGAGGCCCTGCAGGACCGGTCCCGGCTGGGTTCGCTGCCGGGGCGCGGAGGCTTCGGCAGCGTCTGCTCGGGGACGCGGCTCTCGGACGGCGCCCCGGTGAGCGGCGGGGCTGGCGGCGGGCGGAGGAGGAGGAGGAGAAGATCGGGGCGCGGCGGGGCAGGCGGCGAGCTGAGCCCGCTGCTGGCCTTTGCTCGCAGGTGGCCATCAAATGCGTGCCCCGGGCCCGCATCCGGCACTGGGGCGAGCTGGTGAGTGAGCGGGGCCAGCGGGAGAAGCTGGGGCCCGGCATTGTGCAGGTTGCATTGTGATTTTTGTGTAGCATGAGGTGATGTTGAAAAGAGCAGTTGGAATAGAGTTTGCAAAGGCAAAAGTGTGATCTTAGAACTGTCAAACAGTATAGAATTCCTTCAATATCTTTATCCCCCATCAAGTTAAGGTGTGGTATTCAGTGAAGTTAGTGGAAATTGGAGGGATTTACTACTGTACAATCTCGTGCCTATTGCAATTAGAAGAATAATGAGATTTTAGTAAATCAAAAGGTAGTTTTCATTCAGTTTGGACTTGGATACATAAATTACTCCTGTTGGAAAAAAATGGATTAGAGATTGTAAATGTTTAGAAGCTGAAGCATAATCCCTGCTTTGGCTATAAATAAGGAATATCATACACAGAATGGATTATTCTGAACCCCCGTCGGAGGCCTTCAGAGTCAACCTTACAGGTCTCATGGTATCAAAACTGGGAGGAACTATCCTGTATCTTTTCTCTTAATTCTTGCTCTTTAGAACTTTAATTATTCTGGATTACTCAAATAATCCACAGGAATAATAGAATAGGCATGATGATAGGATGATATGGCAGTATATCTTTCTTTGGTAATTATGTAATTATGCTCCATGACTTGAGAAAGGAAAATATTTAAATGATCAATCATATTCTTGAGCTAAATCTTGATATCAATGCAGAAGGTTACACATGATTTCAAATCTATAACCTTTGACTGTATGTTTAAAAGACATTAATTATAAGTACATAAAAATATTCCAATGACAATAAGCATGGTAATTGTAGTTTATGAATTCAGTCTTTTGGAGTGGATAAATTAAGCAAGCAGAGAAAGGCTCATGAGGAAGCATTCAGAGAATGCAGAAATTGTGCCTAATATGAAGTAAACAATGATAGGCCCTATCCTTTCTCGACTTTATAATGGTCAATAAGGCAAAAAGTTAAACCCAAGCATGATAATATAGCACAAAATTGATCTAATTAAATATTCTGAAGAGAAATTAGAAGGTGGGTTCAGTGGCACTCAAACTGGCACCAAGCAAACTAATAACAAGGCCAAAACCTCTGGGGAGAGTAGTGAAAGGCCCCAAGGTTTTTTTGTGGAGAGTTGCAATGAGAAGTGTGTTTACAAACTTCAGTCTCATGTTGGCAGCTGCTCTAATTCTCTAGACTCCATCCATTTCCCCAGTGCAGTGTTTTGGTGGACGCATGGTTATCTTCTAAATAATCTTGGACTTCCTCCTAATTGTTCTGACTTTTTTTCTGTGTGAGAGAGACAATTCTGGGCCAGGCATTGTTTGCCATGCTCTGGTTTTCATGGCTCTACTCTAGTACCTTTACGTGGTGTCCACTCTAGCCAGAAGATCAGGCAAATGTCTTCTTTTTGGCAGTATTTCCTGGAGTGAATGTCTGTCATACATTGGTCGGGCAGAGCTGGAATTTATAAGACAGGATAGCCCACTTGGTTTGCCTAGTAGCTTGGAAGATAATAAAGGTGATGAACAAATCTCCAGTAACTCTAAATGGAGTTACCTAGATATACTAACTCTAAACGGAGTTACCTGGATATACTGAGACAAGAACAAGTCCGAGGGGTTCAAGAAGAGACTGTAGGAAAAGCTCTTGAATGTTGACCTCTTAGATGTTGATGTGAAATGAGGAGACAGGGGAAGGAGGCAGCTCTTAGGAACAGAATTATTCCTTTTATCCTCTATATGCCTGTTGAAGTACTGCCTTCCCTTAGGGGGATAACTCAAGCAAACACCTGTTGGATGCCATTGTGTTTTCATGGATGATTTAGGGATGGCTGCCCCTTTCTAGTGATCCTGTTCAGAAGTGATTTAAGATGTGCGGTAGTGTAGACAGAAAGTCAAGCTAGAGCTGCTGTGACAGTGCTTCCAGCATGTGTCAGCATCCTGAGTGTTGTGAGCTAAACCTGAAATTTGATTTGAACTGCCTGATATCTGCGAAGGGGCAGGATATCCTTGCTAGAGAGAAATCCTCTCATCTTCCGCGACTCCATCCCCAGTCAGATGGAAGAACAGGTTGGTATCCAGAGGTGAATGGCACTGGACCTTTGCGAGGCACAGAAATCATCCATATCCCCATGCTTTTAAGGAAAAGGATTCTGAGCAGAGGGCCCTTTGACTCTGCAGCAGAAACTGTTTGGAAAAACTTGCTTTAATAATAAGATTCTGACTGAAGACTTTTGCAGAGGATGGTTTGCTTATGGAAATGGTCAAGCGGTCGTTCTGGTATTTGGACACCAGGTTACAAAAAGAGGAAAACTACTGTATCGGTGTACATGAAGTGAATTGAAAAGTAGATTAAAGGAAAAGTTCAGAAGCCAAAGCTGGAGAGAGGTTCAGAGTAACCCAAAATTGCCATCCAAGATCTTGGGGAGGAGGGTTGTAACCTTTCTGAAATACTACTGCGCATGTACTCCCTAACTAATACATTGGGTGTGTTAGACCAAACCAGACAATTAATTTTTAACACAGAAGGACTTTGAGGACAACTCTGACACCCAGAGGAAAGAAAAGGCTTTATGGAAAGTTTCCATCTTCGAATCACTGCTAAAGTAGAAGTGGTGTTTTGTTAGTGGAAAATGTCAGTGAAATTTGCAATAATTGTGTCTTCCTGAGAGGTGTCACTACAGTAAATCCCCTTTGTGGAATGGTTAAGTCACAATTGAAATTTGGTGGTGTGCAGTAGTCCATTGTTCTGGTACTTAAACTCTTTGGGGAACAGTCCCCATAAGGGGTAATGATTTGCTGGTGGCCAAGAAGTGTATTTTCTGTATGATCCAGGTGGAGAAGTAAAGGAAGAAATGCTGCGAAATAGACACATTTTTTGTACACCTGAAAAGAGACTTGGATGTGATATGCAGGCAGATATCGGCTTTAAATTAGATGTAGTCAATGTTAATGGTATTAACATACAGATCTTTATCAGCAGAGGTGTATTCAGGCTTCTTCTATTTTCCTGTGCATTTGCTTCAGTGTAGCAGTGTGAGATGAAAGCCCAAGGCTTTGCAGACTGGCTCCTCCTTTGTGCCCCGGGTGTGTGATCATTGTTTGAGGCAGGGAACAGGTAGACCTGAGAAACAGTGAGAATGCCAGCACAGGGGCTCCTGCTGCATGTGCTGATACATCCCTTGTATGGGATGGAGACTGCCCACTTGGTTTGAGGATTTGCTTCCAGGCACCTAATTTCTCTGAGATGGTGTCATTTTCTCCGTAAATGTGCCTCTATGGCTATAGCTGCAAAGAGTTTAGTCTGAACAGTATTCATCGGTTTGATTGTTTCCTGCTCCCTCTGACTTTGTGGTGCACAAGTCGACCTAAATGTCTCAATAAAGTCGACCTAAATGTCTCAATAATGAATTATTGCTGGGTAATTAATCAGCTTCCCCTGCTTTAGAGAGTTGCCTCCTAGAACTTACCATAATTCACCTCCATCAGCCAATACATACAGACATTAATTGCCTCATAATATTGTCAGGAAGATGTCAGGTAGTACTGACAGGGTGTGAGTGCATCTCTTTGATCTAAGCAAATTTTGTTAGTGTTTTGCCCCTAATCTCATTCTACACATTTATCTTGCCAGTGCCATGAGCTGGACTGAGGACACATCATCAGGGTGCAGTCAGGAGCAATTTGTCCATATGAACAGTGATTTCAGATTTGCAATGGGAAGTGAGTAATTCCCCAGCAGGTAAGTCACAAAACCACTTACTGACAGCTGGGACAGTGGAAATTCTCCTTGCAGTGGCCTTGTTTTAAACACCAAGATGAAAATATGATGCATACTTCGAAGGTGCAAACAATGTCTACTCTTATTTCACTCAGTGAAATTTGCTCAGCTTCATCTTGGAGCACTGGAGATATTTTAGTATTTCAAAGTGTATCAAACTATTTGCCCAGTATTTGGAAAAGCTACTCAGATTTAGTGGAAATGTTTCTATTTCAGACCCAAACCACTTTGATATTTGTTAATTTTATTAGTGTATTGAAGTTGATTGACACTGGGAAAAGTGATCCTGTTTCTTCAATTGATAACACCACAGGAATTGCCTTTTTCTTAATCTTTATTTGGATGCCTCCCTGTCCCCATGGAACAATGGGTTTGAAGATGCAGTGAGGTAGACCACTGGAAGGAAAAGGCCAGGCTAAATATTCCTTGCAATAAATAGGCCTCTTTCCCTTGACTTCAAAGGAAAAAAAAAAAAAAAAAGCCTAATTAAATACAGTTGAGGGGAAGAGGAAAAAAATGAGATCCTTTGATTTGAACACACTTTGGAGCAGAGCATGGAGAGATAGGAGAATGATCTCTGTGAGATGAATAAGTTGCCTCTCCTGCTGCATTTGTTTTGGGGTGGGTGAATCATTTCTTGAGGATTTTTTTTTTTAAAGTTGGATTTGACTTGGTTGATATTCCTTTCAGCATCTAGATTTTCTATTTTGGCTTGTATTTTTCATACAAGAACCATGTTTTTAGAGCAGATAGCTGGTCCTGCAGTATAGGCAGATCTCATAAGGGCAGGAGGATAAGGAAATACACTGGAAAGGACAGTATTGAAGATTTTATCAAGTTTGACCTCCTGGCAGTTGAAGCAAGTTGTCCCTCAAGGTCTTGTGGGAGCTGTTTCAAGTGAAGAGAGCACGAGTCACAAACACAGTGAAGATCTCTGACTAATTCTAAATCGGGTAAAGAATTAGCCCCTTCACCATCACGCCTGGATTTTTACCTGGGGAGAATGTCTATCGAAAAAGATTGTGGCTGTTCTGAAGGACTAATGTCCAAGGCAGCCGAAAATCTGCATTGGCTGATGTGTTGTGTGTCCTCCCTCCTCCCAGTGTTTTCAGTCAGTGTGTCAGAGCCTTTCCTGGCATGTGAGCCATTCCTTGAAGTGTTGAAATGGTTCCTTGGGACTCCCTCACTCTTGGCAAAAAAAGTAGGAGGAGGAAGGACAAATCTCGCTCCCTCCACTTCCAAGGAGTGTATATTGTGTGTTGTATACTCCCTTGGGGTGTTTGCCACCTTTCCTGAGGGTGAACTTGTAGGATTTGTTGCAAACTTATTCACAAGAAATGTTATGTGTACTTATTAGAGTTTTACAGTGAGTTAGGGATTTGGCAAAGGTGAATTGTTGAAGTTGAAAATAATTTTGGGGTGTAACAGATCAACCTCTGCATAACACAGATAAAAATACTTGCAAGAACCTTTCCCTTTTTCATTTATCATTATGCACACTGCTTCACTGGAAAAGGCCTCACAGGATGTGTTTGGAGAGGAGCCTGCTTTTCCATTAAACAACAAGGAATATTTTACTTTTGAAAGAAAGAGACAAAAACATGCCGTTTTTTTAAAAGGCATGTTCTTAGTTATCAGATTAACAACATTTCTGGAGGGGTATTCAAGCAAGTGTTAAGTGTAAAACATACAAATAAATGTACTCTTACTTTCAGCAATCCTTTAAGAACTAGAGACTTCTCTTAAAGCAGGATCACTTTCCTTCTGGGTGGATCACCTTTAGGTATTCCTCCAAACAAGCTGCAGCTGTCCCATATGACACTGGCAGGGGCAGCTGTGGGCCGTGGTGCTTCCCCAGGAGTTTTTGGCGGCTGACTCTTGCTTAGGTAATTTAGTAATTGTGCTGCCACCTTCGGGATCCCCAAAAGGTCTGTCTCCCACGTGCCTGCATGTTGCAAGACTATATTTCTTTCCCATATGTTCCTCTTTTCTGTGCACGATTGGTCTTTGTACAGATAAAGGAGGGGTTTTAGCACCTGTTAATGAATTAATTAAATGGTGGATGTACTGATGTAATCTCTACAAAATGATTCTGTTAGATACTTTGGAGACTTCTGTTTTGCTTGTGTGATCTTTACTATTTGAGGGAAACTTTCAAACTCCTGATGGGCCTTGAGTGATTTTTACTTCTTGGACAGACCGTGCTTCTCTTGTCTTTCTACTTGTTGTCCCCTTAATTTTAGCCCCTAGAGGGCTAAACTTTCCAGTTTCATTAAATAAATCATAAATATTTCAGTTTATAAATAATATAGATGTTCATTGTATATTTTTATATAATTTAATTTTGTCCCCTACAGGGTTAAAATTTGGAGGGTGAGTGCTACTCTTCAGGAAAACCTGGTGATGGAACAAATGAGGTGCAGCTGGCATCAATCAAGGTTGCAGTTAGACAGAGTGGAAACACTGCAGTTGGACCAAGTGCCTTCATCAGAGCAGCAAGTTCCAGATCTCCTTCACTGTGGCACCTTCAGGCTTGGTGGAAGGAGAACCTGACACAGTGAGTGTAAAGCAACGACACCTGAGCTTGCAGAGTCTGTGGCTGAGTAAAATCTGGTCTAAGTTCTGTTGTTTTACAGAAGAAAAATGTTGTAGCTGATCTGTCAAACACGGTAGACTCAAAGTGAGGGCCTGGAAGTGACTCTGTAAGAAGAAATGGTTTATAAAAGAGGGTAAAAAAGTGTGAGCTGGCTGCTGAAGATTGATAGCAGAGATTTTTTTTTGTCTTGGTTGTCGCACTAGTGATTCCACGTGGTATGTTTGGATGCTTTTCAGTTTAGATTGCTATACAAGTATGAAGTTTGTCTTGCCCTCTCTTTGTTGGGCAGCTTTATGGCCATGATACTCAGTAAATGATGAGCTTTCTTTAGGTTGATTTATACTGTTGGCTGGGGATTATTTGTGGGTTTTTTTTCTGCTTGAGGTCTCAACCATTAACAACCAAACGTGTGCTGGACTTCAGCTTTGTGCATAAACCTCCAAAGTGGAAAAAGGCCTTTGATATTTCCTGCATTTCTGTTATAAAGTAGCTATAAGTGGTACAGTTTTGGGGGTGGGTGACTCACTTCTTGAGGATTTTATTTTTAGAAGTTGGATTTGACTTGGTTGATATTCCTTTCAGCATCTAGATTTTCTATTTGGGCATGTATTTTCCACGTTGACTTTAATGATCATAGTGTCAAAAAGTCAATATGCTGTTGTAGAAGTGAGAAGTTTGCCTGAGTGCTTGATTCCAGGGAGGAGAAATAGAAGAAAATAAGTAAATACTGTTGCAGTTTGTCTATTTAAAAGCTCTATTTAATATATTTTTTACCGTGTTGCTTGCTGAGTTTAATCAGAGTCCGAATAGATTTCAAAGCTTCTCTCCAGTTTTAGGAAGCTTGGAGATGGCAATTTCAAGATTATCTCATCTTGTTGGCGTGGTTTCTTTCTAGGAAGGCTAAATGGTACATCAGAATGTACTTTGTTTATCCAGAAGCATCAGTACTTCATGGTATTGTGGAAAAGTTCAAGTCATTACCGTGCCAGCCCGTCACAGTTAATTTTTTGGCAAAATGAATCCATAACAAGAAATGGTTTCAATCGATTTCTTCTGCAGATTCTGCAGTAGCTGTGCAGATCTGTTGATTAGCTCAGCCTGTTGGAAGAGTGGGGTCTGCCCCATTTGTTGTCCTTGGGGACAGTCATGGCTGGGTTATTTCTGTGGGCCTGTCAGCTCACAAGGAAATGCCCTTCAGCTCTTACCCTGACTTAGATCAGCATGAGGAACATCATGACATAATAGTTATTTTTTTAAAAATGTTTTTAATGTATTTGTCAACTTGTACTGCTGCTGCATAAATTCGTTAAGAGTCTTTATGGAATGCTGAGCACGGTTGTGGAAAATGAGTTTTGCAGATGTGGACTGGTGGAATTGCAGTTTGCCCTGCAGTGTGTTTTAATCTCCTTTGTGAGTGTTTCCCCACCCCTCACCTGGCTGTAAGATGTATAAGTGCCTAAGTGAGCAGTTATTTACCTGTGGCAAGTCTGTTGAACCTAAACTCAGGAAATTGTGCACCTCCTGGCCCTATTTACCTTGATCTTATTCCATAAAATCTTCATGCTGATAATCTGTGCGGCTCAGAGGCACTGAAAGATGATCTGCAAACAGAGGGAATACTTGCTCTGAACTCTATGGAGGCCCTCAGGAGTCATTCTGATTGATGTCTAGGGATTTCACAAGGATTTGACCTGCTTGATCTTGAGCTTGTAATTAATTGTCAGAGCTGCTATCAGCTTTCGAAATGGGTTTCTACTAACTGGCCCAAAATAGCGATGTTGGGCTTTGAAACTGTTGCCGTTTATGTGTGAAATCAATTGCACCAAGAGCATGTTGTTTTCATGAGTAACAAAAAGGATCCTGTTCTGTAATGTCATCCCATTTGTTAGAAAATGTAAGCACCTCTCATTTCACAAGGCTTTTTTTTTTTTGTACACGGCAAGGATGCATTAAATTTAGTCACGTGCAGAAAGAAATCTGCAACTGGATACTCGTTGTAAAGGCACTAGATATGTGTGATTTCTCTGTATTTTAACACTTATTTGAATACAATAGATGAAGCTGGTCAGATGATGAAAGGGCTCTTTGGCTGTTGAAAGTCCTCTTGCCCTCTCATCTCTCCTGCTGTCAGTGTATGCCTGCTAGTTAATAATAGCTTGACACTGGTATAGTTTCAAGCTATTTTTTGCCCATTTCCCTCTTGGTTGCAATAAAAAGAACAGGTTCTATTAGGGGAGCCTTTCTTCCTGCAAGTAAATGGGTGTTTAGTGAAGAGAAAATGCATGGCAGTGGTGGAAACTTAGCAGAGCTTCCTGCTCCTGCTGCACTGCTCATCATGCCATTTATCCATGGGGAAGGAGGGCAGTGTCTCTCTTTAGGATATCATGGCCGGACTCGGGGAGATTTACCTGGTGGTCCCACCCCAGAATGGTCCATAGGAAGCCTGGCAGGCTGCCAATTTCTTGCTTAGACCGAGGAATCTAAGGGACTAAAACCAGGAGAATATGTTCTGCCTGTGTTACGTGATAGACATGAGCAATGTGTTATCACAAAGATGTGACAGGGACCTCGTTAGGCCCAGCAGATGTTTTAGTCCTGGCTAAAATCATAATCTGAATGTGAGAGCTGGAAACATGCTGGAAGTGTAGTGCACATCCTCAGAGGACGGAAGGTAATTTGACAGCTCACTTCAACCCTCTTCAATAATGTTGACTCTTCTGGCATCTGTTTGTTGAGAATGTGGCTTCTCATGTGGAAAACCGAGACTTCTTGCAGTAAAAATAAGGATTTCTTTTCCTGATTTGGTTTTCTTTTTTTTCTGGCTTAGGTTAGAAGAGAGAAATATTTGAATGTAGCATTGATGTGTTTAATTTCTAAGCTTTATTTGGAGACTTTGAAAAGGTGAAAATATGTAAGCAGCATTGAGGGAAGAAAGTGTTCTTGTTTGATGCATTAAACTGTTTTCTTTCTGAGAGTCTGTGTTTTTAGAGATCCCAGGCAGTACTTTTTCCTTTAGCAGTACCAGAGTCCTGCTGTCTGTCTCAAGAGAAGCCAAAAAAGGTCAGGTAAGAACTGTTTAGGTAAGATAGGTGGCATTTCTGTCAGTTCTCACTAGCTGGTGAAGCAGATGAGGAGCTGCACAAAACTGAAAACAAACAAGTAATGTTGCTCTGTCCCTGTCCCCCAAGTCCAAAAAATCCTCTCAATGCCCTTAAGCGGCCGTCTTTGTGAAGGGAATCTTTTCTCTTGAGTGGAAGTTTAGAAAGTGTTTTGTTGTACTGGTTATGTTAATTCAGGCGATCTTTGTTTCACAAGACAGGAATTGAGAGGGCTGTCCTGCTCTGCATAATTACCTGTCACAGCAAAGAGAATATATTAAGATGGGAAACTGAGATTGGTGTAAAATTCTGTCTTATCTGCAAGGTATATCAGCAGTGTATTTCATAGAGCTTGATTGTATCCAAGATTCCAGGGGGCTCCTGGTGTCAGGTGAGAATCCTTCTTTACGGAAAGCACTTGGTCTTTTCCTGTTGATATTGGTGAGCCAAAAATACTATTTTTTGCTGCTTCTTGTAGCAAACCAAGTGTGAAATGTGAGATGTAACAGCGCTGCCTAAGGCTCTCTGGCAGCCTCATGCAGTAGCCTGCTTTTAATATTGGTTGGTAAGATGACAGCACTTTGCTGCCGGTCTGTGAGGTATCCATGTAAGGTGGGTTATCTTTGCTCAGGTGCCTGGAGACTTGTTCTTACAAGAGATACAAACAATGCATTCGAGAATTTGGCACATCTGGGACATTTTATCTTGCTCTTGGAGAAAAAGGTCAAATGCTCCACAGCCTGTTTCTTTTAAATAGCAGAAAATCCCAGCCTGGATTGAAGATTTGACCCCCATTAAAATACATCGCTTCATGTCTAACCTAGCTATGGGGTTTTAGCTGTGTACATAAATACATAACTGCAGATGAATATTGAAGTACTCCTAGTGTAAATAGAAATACGCAGATGCACATGCTAGGCATACTCATGCATGCCTACAGCTGCAGAGAAAATGTACAGCAGGCAAAGGACTTTCTGATACAATGAAATGAATGGCTTTATTAAGATCTTAGTTCCTCATTAAAAATACTGAGAAGTAGAACTTGTATGAAAGACTAAAGCTGGGATTTCAAATTAATGTGTATGATAGTCAATATGAACTCAATTCTGAAACGTAAGAGTGTCTATGGAGATCTGTTGAACTGTATTCATATATATCACTGTTTTTTCTTGTCCCAAGTTTTTTTTTTTTTAAATTTGGGGTTGCCATTGCAGTTTTAGGAAGGTTAATATTTAGTGCAGTTCAGAAGTCCTAAAGAAAACAATTGTTTTAATACAAGACATTTCTCCCATTGTTTTAAGAGGAAAAAATGGTCTCATGTCAATGGTATGGACTCTTATCCTCCTGCTTCAGTATTCAATTCTTTTGATTCTTCTAAATTTTCAGCATCACGTGCATATGAAATTGGTCTCTTAAGTGATAGGTATTTTTTGAAGGTTTGCTCAATTGTGCTTTCAGATTTTTCATTCACCTTCTGGTGGCTTGGCTGGGTCTGCATACACAAGTGCATGAACTGAACTATCATTAGCAAGTTCAGTTTTTCCTCTTGTACTCTTTGTGGCCTCTAAGTTTTTCTTGTCTGCTGTCTTTGCAAACCAGTTTTTCTGCAGGGTCACTTTAAATCACCCGGTGTGACAAATGTGTGCATGAGGGAATGTGTCTTGCTGGTTGTGGCCATCAAAATAGGTTTCACATGATAGAAATTTGATAGTGTATTTACAGTTCTCAAATCTTGCTTTTGCCGGTGTCCTTGAGTTCAGTTTTTTAACAGTCTCAATGAGTTACTGACTATCTGGCATTGGAAAAATTTGACTTTATCCTCAGGGGCCACTGTAGGCTTTGTTCTGATAAATACTTGTCCAAACATCCCCATTATTTTTTCTTCAAGACAGAAAATGTGACACAGGGTGCTGTGCCTGTTATCTCCCACCTAGACTTGTTTGGTTGGTGGTTTTTTTTTTTTTCCTTTGAGAGAAACTTCAACCTTTTTATTCATTGGCCTGGTGAATAGTTTATCAATGTATTAAGGTCCTTTTATTAGTGTGGATTTTTTTTAAAGTTTAAAATAAAAATCAGGGAAATATGCTATTTGTATGATTTCTATGGTTGGTTCTACTCCAGAAGAAAGCTTAATTGTCGAAATATTTCTGAGTACCTGTGTTCTGATTTTTTGAGTAGTCAGTGCTAAGTCTTGAGCAGAAGCTTGCAGAAGAGCTGCAGGATTGAAGGAGAGCAGAAGTGACACAAAGTAAAGCTCTCTTGGGAAATCTTATGGAGGTTAAGCAAGTGCAGCAGGATTTGAGCAATGCTGCTTAGTCCACTTGTTCATGTGTGGATGCCAGGGTGGAGGAGACTGGAATTGGGAGCCGAGATCACTTAGAGGTGTGTCTGTGAGAGAAGCCAACTGCAATCTGCTGGTTTCTGGTGACTTTAGAGGTACCTGTCCAGTGTTAGTCCTGTCTCGTACTGGAGCAAGCTATTGATCACCTGGCCAAAAACATTTTGCTGCTTTAAAGAACTTCCCCAAACTTTAGGGAATAGTGGGACTGTCATTAAGAAAGAGATGTAATTCCAAGCACTTTCTCTTGGTTTTAAATGCTGACTTCATGGGGTTTTTTCCCTAAGAGTAGGAGAGCTTCATGTAAGTCTTGAAACTGCTGGTGGTTGATAGGCTTCTATTTATTTAATCAGGGCAGTGCATGTTACAGAACTGACAGCAAAGGGATCAGGACTAGAAATGTTTTTTACTAGACATCAACATGCTGCTGTGCTGTTGGGAGAAAGTGGAGATTGCTTTGCCAGCACCATCTGGGAGCCTCTGCTTGGCTGTATGGTAGGCAGACCTTTTGTGAATCAGAGAATTGCCTTTGGAATAAAGCCTGTTGGTGGCAGGTTTTTTTAATCTGCTGCACTGACAGAACTGCTCCATCTTGTCCTCTTACTGCAAGCGTGTGTGCCAAATCTGCCTGAAGGGATCTGTATCCAGGAGAGAAGGAAATAGTGCTGCCTCTGAAAGGTGCTTGCTTTCTTTTGTGAGACAAAATAAACTTTTGGTGGCTTTGTGGGGCTGCAGCCGGCACTCTTGGGTTATATATTCTTCTTATATGAATGTAGCACACACTTCAAATTTATTGTTAGAGGAAAGAATAGAAATGTTGTCTACAACTTACAGAGGGAAACAGCATATGCTGTGTGTATAATTGTCATTCTGCCCAAAAGATGTGTTGAAAATGTGCACTTTTTTTGTGTGGCGGGCAAAAAAAACTCCCCAACCAAACATTTGTTAATCTTTGTGCTTTATGGGAACAGGTTACTCAGTTGTCCTTAATAGTTGTGACGGAATGACCAAGCAGATTGTGGGTAAAGATACTTTTGGGTTGAGGTGGTTACACAATTAAATGAATAAAAGGTGATAATTCTGCATTGCCAATACGTCAAAAGCTTAGAGCTTTGGTAGCAGAATTTTAATTAAATCCATAAGACAGTCTTGGCTGAATTAAGAAAGCCAAAATTATGCATCACCACTACTTCTGTCCATGTAAGTATTATAATAAATGTAAAAAGAAAGTCATCACTATCATTCAGAATGCTAGGAATAGAAATTTGACAATAACCTGGCTGGCGTAAGCATTTATAGTTCTAAAAGAGTGGAAATAAATTTAAATCCTCTTCCAGGTTTAATGACCAGGCAAATATAGGGTAAAGTAAAACTTTGAACGTTGTTATAAGTTGAGTTTTGTTGCGTCTTTTTAGTTCTTGAATATCTTTCAAAGAAAGTCAAATCTCAGAGCTCTGAGACCACCTGTAGCTACAAAGCCTTGAATCCTGTTTGCTGACTCCCAAATTCAAATCTCAAATTTGTGTGGACTGCCTGAAGCCATGAATGACACAGTGAGAGCATTCAGGCTCAAATACTGTCTGCTTTTCTCTAGCTCTAGGGGCAGATTAGGCAGCACTTCAAGTCATTTCTCTGGTTTCAGTCCTTCCACTCTTCTAAAATTCACTCTCCATCCAAGTTGGCCACTTTGTTAATGACTCTATTGGAGTTCAGGCTGTCTTGTGGCAGTAATGAATACTAGTATCTTCAGAGCATGGGCAATAAGTTTTTTTCCTAATCTTTTAAGTGTTTCAGAAAACATGTTGATTGAAACAAGCTCGTTGCCATCAGTGAGACAAGAGAGAGAGTGGTATGCTTGCAAAAGAAAACAGTGCTCAAATTTTGTACTGTTCAGTAGGTGTTCTCGGCAATTCCCTTCTTCCAAGTGGCCAAGGATCAGAAGAGAGGTCCTGACCTTGTGCAGTTTTGCAATTCATAGATGTCCAGCATGATTTAGGATTTTGGAATTAAATGGCTTGAGTTTGCTAAGTTGTAATTGAGCTGTTGGATTTCGTTCACAAAACATAGTCTGGTCAAACAACTGACCCGTATTTTGGTTGGTTATTTGATGTTCTGAAAAATAACCTGCCTTGTGAAATGCAAAATTGAGGTCAAGCCTTTCATGTGCCTCATTCAAAGGAGCTTTTCGCTCAAAATCACTTGAATTGAGCCATGTCTTGGTACTGTGGGGAGTTTGTCTAGAGCTAAGGATTATGGTTTATTGTCTTTGAAATCTATTTTTCTGTTAAATTCTCAATGAATATTCTCATCTGAAAGTAGATGTAGTGGTGGTATTTACCGTTAAATTCCTACTTCTTGCTCAAAAGGTCTGTCTGAACTTCTCTATCTGGTATTGACAAAGTTTGCCTTTTTGTCTGAAAAGATCCTTCATAGCATTTGATTAGGTATTGTCCCTGCCCCATCCCAATATAAGCTTGCAAAAAAAGGAGGTCAGAGAGAGTTCTTAGGGATGTGTTTCTCCTCCCTTGGAGTACTACCATGAGAACAGTTTTTCATGTTTTGCTTCATTGCAGGAAGGTACTCTTTTGGGTAGGTTGTACAATGTGTAAAACCTTTCACTTCCAGGTATAATAACTATGGTAAGGAAAGAACAGTGAAAGGCAGCCCTGTTCAGTTCCTGTCCCGGTCAGCACTGACAGTTGTGCTTTATGCAGATTCTCACTGGGCTGATGGGCTTTGGTACCAAAGCACTGGGTGTCTCATCCTTAAACTATTGATGGTGTGACTGAACTGCTCCCTGCTCTGGCTGTGCAGTTTGCTTTCTTGACAAATATCCCCTGCTCAGGAAAATGGGTACTTCTGAGGGAGCTGCTGCTGACAAAATAACTTCAGTTGCTTATCCTTTTGAAGTAAGGTTTCTTGAGAACCTCAAGGAAACAGTCTGTTTAACTTTTATCTCTTTGTAGACAGTAATGTTTAGTGGAGAGAAGTATTTCAGCCAGATGCCCAAGTGGTAGTAGTAGTTTAGGCTGTAAATTCATAAAAGTCACACCAAACCATGTGCTCTGTGTTGGTAACATCAATACCCTTGCTGGTTTCTAAAAAGTATTTGTATTTCTGGATAAAGAAAGAGCTTCTATGAAAGTTGACTCAGCTGCTTTAGAAATCTTGTTTTGCTTCCTTTGGATTCACTGTGTGTTTTAGAAGCTCTTAGGAAGGGACATGGTACAATCTGGTCACGCTCATAAATAATTTGTAAATATACTTCAGGCGTAGAAGCTGGAGAATCATTTCCCTCTTTGGAGAGTGCATCTGATTTTGTATCAGGAGGTGGAAATAATCTGATGAGTGTGTTACTTGTATGAAAAGGAAGTGTGCTGCCCTGTAGTGGAAAGATTGCTGTTCAGACATCTGAAGACCAGCCTTTCAAATGTTTGGAAAGTAAGATAAAGCAATTTTACAGAGATTTATGCACCTTGAGAAAAAGTAGATGTTGAAAAAGCACCATTAATATTCTATTACCTAGTAATCAGCAGTCATGAGGTAGAAAACCAATTTGTGATGCATTTTGTGGTCACAATTTTTGCAAATGAACCTTTAGTAGCAGAGCTGGATATAAACCATTTCTGTCAGTGTCTTGGAATTGAGATTTGTGAAGTTTTATCTGTGGTGGGTTTTGTTACTGTTTTCTTACTTCCTCTGGCAACTTTTGTAAATTTGTGATACTCTAAAAGAAAGCACAGTTATCCCCTTGTTTTCAAATGGACCAAGAGGCTTTTCGTTCATCTTTGAAAGGCTTACAGTAAAATGAATTTGATTGAATCTTTCAGGGTTTTTTTTTGTATGCACAATTCAGCAAAAAAAGTCTTGGTAATGAATTGCTATTTCTGATCCACAGGCTGTTTTTCTCCAGTCAGACAGTGGTTCAATACCTGCTTTAGATGTTTACAGATCAGTATATTAATGACACTCAGCTGTGCATTTATTCTCACTGGAGCAGTGCCCATTCCTACAGAAATGCCAAGGAGAAACACCCAGCATAGAGCAAGCAAGACCAAATGTCAGTGGTCAGAAAGGTGGGAACACTTGAGAAACTGCTTAAAGCTTTCTCTCCAATCCCTTAAAGTGTGGGAGTGCCTTCCTGTCCTTTCCCCAATTCCTTGGTGTTTCAGGCATTATTGAAATCACTGATTTGGGTTTCGTGGTGAGTGATGGATTTAAACCTCCTGCAAACTAAACCTAAATGTCAGTCTGGGATAATGCAGAGAACAAAGCAAGTGAATTGTGGGGACAGCCTCAAATTGCTGATGTCCACCAACAGAACTAGTCAGAGGAAAAATGTTAATTACTTAAAAAATTTAGTAATTCTATAAGCATAAAGGAGAAGCTGTTTTCAGAAAGGATTAAGCCGGTCTTTGAGATAGGACAATTACGAGGATGCTCAACAAAAACAGCATTTGAAAGAATTGTTTGACGTAGCAATGGCACTTAGGGTAGAATGCAGTTTTCTCTCATTCTGACAGTATACTGGATGTAGGAGGAACAGTGAAATTAAATGTGGAAAAATTTAAGTTAGTCACCTTAGCAAAAACAGTTTTCTGCACCCAAACAGAGGAATTTGTAATTCTGCATGGAATCCATGAGGGACTTTGATCCCAGTACTTCCCCTTCTTAAAATGGGCGCAGATATCGGGTAATATGGGCGTTTTAAACACTGGCTGGGTAAATCATCACACTCTACACAGAGCAGCTCCTGTGCATCAGCTGCCTCATGGGAAGGGTCCCTGAGCAGCCACTGGCCTTTGTTCCTCACAGTTTGTGCTGTGGAGCTGCTGATGTGCAGATACACTTGTCTGGTTTTCTGTGAAATTCTTGCAGATGTGGATCCTAGTGAGTTTGGATTACAAAAATAACTCGTTCCTTAAGCCATGTTGCAACTGATTTTAAACCTAACTGCTACCCTACATTGACATGTTTGTAAGGCAGCTGTATAGAGTACACTGAACAAGCAGAAAGGACATCCAACTCCAGAATTGCCATTGTTATGCCCAATGGCATCCATGTTCACGTGCATAAACATAGTGTACAGCAGGTAATTTTCCATCTTGCTTTCCTATGGTCTGTAAAAATATTACAGTTTCTGGTTGGGACTGAGACATTTGAAAGCATCCACGTGGTTAGTGGAAATGAACGGCAGCTTTAATGATTAAGCCACTCGGATACTTGCTGGCTGGCACACTTACTAACATTTTATAACCAGTTTTAGTCCACTCCTCTTTATGGGAGTTGGGAGGGAGAGTAAAATTCAGGTGTATATTTTTTAAGGAGAAATAACTGATCAATAGGGCAGTTCAGTCAGGAACTTGAGAGAATTGCTCACCTACAGTTAAATTAGTTCAATGTGATGCGTAAAGCTTCATATGCAGTGAATGTCTTCTAGCAACACCAAACCAGGAGTGTTTCAGCTGGAGTATGAAACAGCTCAGTTACAATTATGTGCTGGTAAATTAGTGTCTCATCTTCAAAAACAGAGCTTTTGTTATTTATTTATTTATTGGTAATACTTGGATGCTGTGTCATCCTGAAGTTGCGACACAGTTTGGAAATCGATCCTTAGTGGACCTAGAGGTAGAACAGACTGCATGAGTTGTAGGACATGGCTGTGATTTCTCTGAAGGAGGAGCAGTTTTTAGTGTAGCCTAATGACACCTGCAGTTGTTGGGTTTGGTGAAAATACACAGGTATAAATAAGCCCTTTTCTTAAGTAACTGCAAATTGCATAAATCTGTATCTCCAAGTCTGCTGTATTATCCTACCACAAGTGATTTGAGGCTTGAAATAACAAGTATTTGTGAAATGGATTTAGAAAAGTTGCCTTATCACCGAATTTATATTTTTTTCTCAAAGCCTTTGACCTTTGGCATTGATATTTTATCACAGGGGAAGGTGTTTCCAGCAGGCAGTGCTGGTGTGGCTGTGCATGCGGGTGTGTGCACACAGCCTGGTGTGGACCCTCGTTTGTTTTGCAGGTGTCCTGTTAGCTTGGCTGTTTCCTTCTCCTTCAGCTGTAGGACAGAATTTTCTCGTTGCCTTGTTCCCTCCTTAAACTGTCTTTCTCCCTCCTCTGAGGTGTTGCTGTGCTGCAGTCTCCTTGTGACATTTAACAGGCTGCAATTAGCCCAGACACAGAAGTCGGGGTTGTCTGGGGCAGCATGATTCCAGTGATGAAAAGGCGTAATAATAATTCCCCCTCAGTTCACTTGCACTTAGTGCTGTTTGATCCTGCGACTCAATCAGGAGTGGACAACATAGCTGTATTTTCCTGCTCACTTTGCCTGATTAGTGACTGATCTGATTTCCCCCAGGTTTGTAATTAATTTTCCCACAGAAGTATGCTTAGGTTTATGGCTTAAATAATAAGTGATGGTGACTTGTGCTACTGTCTACATGTTTTAATCCTTTTCCACGTCTAGATGGACTAAACAAATGCATAGTTGTTGCATCTGCCCTGCTGTAATGATTACTGTGGTGAAGACTTTTTTTTTAAATTTTTATAAGCTGCTGTTTTATTTTGCAAGAAGTTATTGAATTACACCTCCAGAAGGCTACTAAAGTAAGAGGTTTATGGCTTTTATTGTCCTTCTGTTCTATGAACAGTTAATGGACAAGTAGGTAGAAAGTACTGAAAATTTGGGTTCTACTGTAAAAATGGCATCAAACCCAGTCTTTCCTGGATACAATATTGAGGTGTATAGTCCTATGTAAAAAAATCCCAAGCATTAAAACCTGAAGCAAAATCCCCCAAGTCACGAGTAGCTATCGAAGATAGAAGTGAAGGCAATTAATATTTGGGAGAGGCAGTGAATGCAGCACGATGAGCATGACAAAATGTCCTGGGAGTTGGGTGCGTGTAAGGGCCAAATCTGTGCTATTGATTTATACTCTGAGTTTTCTGGATGAACTTGGAAAGAAAGGCAGTATTGTTGTTGGGAAATGTAAATTGCTGTATTTCATCTCTCTCTAAGGGAAAACTTGTCTCTTCAGGAATTTCCCATCCAGTATTTACAGCTGATTCTGTCACTTCTGACTGAAGTTACTTTTCCATTTGTCTTCTTAGTCAATCTTTTTAAAAAAGTTGACTTTTTGCTAGAGTAGTTCAAGATGAAATGCTGTTTTGTGTGGTCAAAGATAGTTATGCTTGTTCTAGAAATTGTTTCATTTCCAAGGAAAACTTGTTGTAGGAGAATTTGAGTGAAATGGCTATTTAAAGCTACTTGTCACAAGAGGAATTAGCTAGAGATTAACCTGTTGGAGCAGGACTTTTTTTTCTCTCAACTTCCATTTAGACTTCAATTTTATTATCCCTTGTTTTGGCATGAGTTTGTTTTCTTGTGTGCTTGCAGTTAATAGTGACATCTGACTTCTCTCAAGACGCTTAACCTGCTGTGTTAGAAGGAAAGAGAAATCTCTCCTGTTTCCATCAATGTTGTATGGCTGATGAAGAAAAAGCAGTGGATATGCTATATTAGGGGGATGTATTTTTGTTATGCTGTTTCGCTGTTGGACTCATGTCTGTTGCAGTGTAGTTGTGAAAGAGATATATATTTATCCTTAAAATAAATAACTTTTAATATGCTGAAGTAAAAGTGAAGTCTCATGCTAGGTCGTATCTATTTATCAGGGATAATTTGGTTGGTAGAAATGCTGAACACTGATTATGTGGCTCCTCTAACTGCCAGTGGGTTTCTGTACCTTGTCCTATAAAGAAGGTAAAGCTGAGGATGCCCTGGTATATTTGAAATGCTACTGAAACTTAACAGGCTTCAGTCACAGCTTTTAGGAGTTGAAGGGAGGTACTTCTTTCCTAAAATGCCCTGTTCCATTTTACAAGTGGCATAAAGCATGAATGAGGCCAGGTCTGATAAAAAACCACCGTACTTAAAACTCTAGCAAGACCAAGTTCCTTTGCAAGTGAAGTTCTTGGATGTGGTACCAAGACCTGCATTTACATGCTTAGAAAAAATCCTTTTTTCAAATTTATTTTTCTGTGTTTAGAAACTACCCTTGTTTTGCCACCCTAGTCAAGATAGAACGGTGTTTTGTGGGCTAGGTGATTTTGCTATTAAAATCTCATGTTATTGTTTTAAATGTGTTGTATTGAACAAAATAAAGCACCTGACTTTCAGCAGTAATTTAAATAACAAATAGTTTATATACAAAGAACATTTCTTAAAATGCCTCCCTGAAAGTAGATGTCCCTAAATATTCAGGGAGACCTTACATCCTTTGTGATTAAGTAGTGCTGAAATTATTTCAAAACCTAAATTTTTGAAATGCTGCTGTAATTAATGATTAATAGGGAGCTTAAATCCAGCTAAGTATCTGCCTGAGAAGTGCCAGTGCTGCTTGGTTTTCTGTGTTTGCCTCTCCTAGCAATGCTTTTTGTGTTCATGTCGAAACTGGAGGTAAACAGTTTACAGATAAAATGGAGCCTCCTCCATAAAACTGCGGCACTGGGGAGATGTCAGGATACATCCAGTTTGGAAACAAGCCCTTGACTGTTAACAGGAACAAACAAAGCGTGTGACCCATGCCGTGCAGCTGGCGAGGGGGCTCAGAGACTGTGCAGTGATTCTCCCAGCCTGATAGCTCTGGCAGCTGGGCTGCAACACATTTTTGGTGTGGATTTCCTGCAGGGCCATGTTTATGTTGGAGGCGGTGCACAAGCTGCTGTGTGGACATCAAATTATTCTACTGGTTTGAGGATCAATGAGGTTAAATTAGCTCAGTCGTTTACTGCACGTTTTGTTGAGGTTCAAGCTGTCCAGGCTGTTGCAGTTAATAGGAGCAGCCCAGAATGCTGCCGGTTAAATGTGAGTTACTCACCAGGGATCCAGAGTTCATTATTGGAAGGAATAGGACAACTTTACTCCTGAAAAAGTTCAGCTTGTTGGGAATACTCTTCCCTGTGTTGTTTGAGAGGCAGAACTGGAGAGAGTATCATTGATCAGCAGCACAGCAGAATACCTTGATGATAGGTTTAGGGTGGATGTAGTGCTCTCTTAATACCTGTTGTACAGATAGAAGTATTGGTGATAAAATAAACTCCTTTGGGCCTTTGATTTGCATAAAAAATAATGTCCCGTTCACTAATGAAAAAATTATTTGGAGCTAGAGGGAAGTGAAGAGCTTGGAATGAGTATCTCTGCTTAAAAACCAAACCAAGGTAAAGGCAGCCAACTGAAGCGTCTGTCAGAAGAGTTGGGCCCTGTTTGGGAACAACTGGAAGAGACCTTCTTTTTGTCTTAATCTTCTTCCCTTTCTTTTCAGAAATACTACTTTTAGAGCTGTCCTGATAATACTTTCTAAGCCTAAGTGCATTGTATAACACATGGCATAAGTGATGAGAACATAGGCCATGGATCTGGTTCGATATTAAGGAGAGATCCTTGAATATACCACATTGGGCAATTCTTTCCATTTCTGGATCCTTGGCTTCTGTTGAATGGCAGTGCTACAATTGAGTGCAATTATGTGGGATATGTCAAATAGAAACTTTGACTCTGTATCACTAAATTAGGAAGCCAGAATAATACTGTGTTTTAGACTCTGTAAGCTTTCCTAAGCATTAATTTGGTTGGCACCTGGTGCTTGCTATGGTTTTTTAACAACAATTTGCCTTCTGTTTTTTGAAGTTCAAAGACTCTCCACGGTTTGTTTGTGGTTTTTTTGTTTGTGTGTTTTAAATTTTTTATTGTAGCTTCTTTGCTTTCCCATTTCTGTGCCTATTAAAAAATACTGAGAAGCTGCTGGAGAGCTTAGTGATCCATCAGGACAGTTGGTGCGGTCAGTGACAACAAAGCCATCACCTTTGCAGGTCAGACAGTTTGGAGAAGTGAGTTCAGGAAGCAGCCTTGAACACAAATTGTCCTCCTTATGGAAATGATGTTAGTGAGGCTGATGGGGCTGACAGGCAAAGTCTGCTGAAGGCTTTTTTTCAGGTGTTGTCCCTTTGTCACTTCTTAATTGATGCTCACGTGGGAGATGCTGTTAGTTATGTCTAACTCTTCAAATGGGTTGGGAAGGTCTTCCTTTACTAAGTCTTTGTGATCTCTTCTCTTACCTGTTTTACCTCATCAGTCCAGAGTGCTTCTGGACCAGAAAGCAGATATCCCATAGAATGGATGTACAAAAGGAGCTGAGCAGAGGTTTTCTTGTGAAACAGGATTTATCTGGAGTGGGGAAATGTGATTTCATAAAAATGGGAGCTTGTTTTGTAGACTTCATTTCAGTGAAACTTTAAAGAGGGCAACCCTGCCACTCTCCCAGTTCCAGACTGTCAAATGTAGGAGGAGGGAAAGGGGAAGAGATCAAATCTTACATGTCATGCTTCTAGTTAATGCTCTGGCTTATTAAACCGGACTCTTGCATATTTCCTGGGGGTACATGAGAAGCAACCTAAAAACTCTGCACTCCTTTGGGAATAGTGGCCTTTCTGTGACTCGTGGAACAACTTCTGATCCTCCTGAATTTCATTCCATGTGAATGAGGGCAAGATAAAATCTCGGGCAAAAACTTATGGAATGTTGGAACAGCTCTGTTAAAAGCTCAGTAATAAAAAGTAATAAAACCTTGGGAGCTTTAGTTACAGCTTTTCAAAAGTTGCTTAACACTGTTATGTTTTAATTGATATTGACTTGGAAGGAAATGTTTTCTGAATAAAATTTAGCATATTCTTAGTATTTGCAAAAGTCTGTTGGCCTTTGTAGCCACAAGGGCACAATGCTGGATCATGTTCAGCTGCTGTAACAAGCACCCCCAGGTCCCTTTTTGACTGGGCACTGTCCAGCAATTCTGCCCTTTTCCTGTAATACTCCAGGAGGTTGTTGGGAAAAAAAAAAAAAAAAAGAAAAAAGAAAAATAAAAAGAAAAAAAAAAAGAGGAGGAAAAAAAAAGAAAAACAAACAAACAAACAAAAAAACACTGGCCCATGCAGCAACCCACTTGGATGTGTCTGCAGTCCTGGAAGCTTGAGTACCCTTTTTTCTCCTATGAATACACCTTGAGCTTGTTTGGGGGTGGTCTCACTTCCACGTGTCTGCAGTCCTGAAGGTTTGACTACCCTTTTATCTCCTACAAATGGACCTTGAGCTTCTTTTTGGCAGTCTAACTTCCATTTGTCTGCAGTCCTGGAAGCTTGACCACCCTTTTTTCTCTAAAAATTGCACCTGCAGCTTCTTAGAGGGGTGGCACTTTCATGTGTCTGCTGTCAACAAGCTTATGGTCAATTTACAAATGAAAAAATGGTAGTCAAGCTTCCAGGACTGCAGACAGAGAAAAGTGACACCCCCCAAAAAAAGCTCAAGGTCCATTTGTATGAGAAAAAAGGGTAGTCAAGCTTCCAGGTCTGCAGACACATGGAGGTGAGACCACCCCAAACAAGCTCAAGGTCCAATTTTTGGAGAAAAAAGGGTAGTCAAGCTTCTAGGACTGCAGACATATGGAAGGGAGACCCCCCCCTAAACAAGTTTAAGGCTTATTGTAGGGAAACATCAAGTAGTCAGGTTTTAGGATTGCAGACACATGGAAGTGAGACCACCCCAAACAAGCTCAAGGTCCAATTTTTGGAGAAAAAAAGGGATAGTCAAACCTCCTGAACTGCAGAGACATCAAAGTGAGAACACCCTGGAAGTTTTGCTCCCCGTTTTTCTCCTACAAATGGACCTTGAGCTTCTTGTTGGGGATCTCACTTCAATGTGTCTGCAGTCCTGGAAGCTTAACTACCCATTTTTCTCCTACAAATGGACCTTCAGCCTGTTTGGGGGTGGTCTCACCTCCATGTGTCTGCAGTCCTGGAAGCTTGACTACCCTTTTTTTTTATTATAAATGGACCTTGAGCTTGTTAGGGTTTTATGGGGAATAAAATCTCGAAACAGAAGGTTCATATGAAGTGTCTACTTAAGTAATCACAGTGTTCCGTGTTGTAAATGTTTGTATCAATTGTTAATGCTACGTCACACCTGTACCCTTGTTAATGCTCGTAGCTGCTCATGCCCCATTCCGTAGGGGCATAAGTTACTGTTCCACGTTTACTAGGTTAAAGACTTATTTAAAGACTTATTCATTTGTATCCGTTATTGTTCCCAGTTTGCATGTGAATAAGTTCATTTGTATACCTTTACCACTCTCCCTCACCCCCCATTTTGTAGCGGTGTCCATTTTGAAACTGTCTCCTTCCCGTGGGGCCGTGCTTCCGCTGCTCCCCTCACAGCCCTGATGGCGACACGCAAACCAGAGAACTCCCTGGGACTGCAGTGCCCACCGGAAGTGGAGTGGACACCTAAAAACCGGGGCAGCGGCTTGAAGCCAGCGCGCCCGTCCCGCCCGTCCGGCAGCGGCCGCGCCCTGGGGAGCTGCTGGGAGCCGCAGGGCGGGCGCCTGCGCCCCTCCCGCCCCGCCGCCGGCCGCTGCCTGTTGGCCGCGCTCCGGCGCCTGATGCGGAGCAGGAGGTCGGGGCGGTCGCGGCGATACCAGGGGTTCGTGTAGTGGCGCCAGGCGCCGGCATCGCCAGGCCGGCCCGGCACCTAGCGGCAGCCGTAGCGGTTGAGCTGGCGCAGGAAGTTGCGCAACCGCGTGGCCCGGAAGGTGTGCGGGGCCGGCCCCTGGGAGCCGCCCGGGCCGAGCGGCTCCCGCTCCAAGAGGGAGCGCTCGATGAGCAGCCCCCGGGCCTGGCTGTCCCAGCGCACGGAGCGGACGCGGGGGCTGTTCGCCAGGCGCCACAGCTTGGCGGGGAAGGTGCCGGCGCTGAGCCCGGCGGGCAGCGGCAGCTCCGCCATGGCGTCCATCGCCGACTGTGGCCACAACGGCCGGAGGGCAATGGCCGCGGCTCGGCTCGGCTCAGCACAGCTCGGCTCGGCACGGTAGGGCACGGGAAGCCCGTGGCCAGGGCGTGCTCTGGGAGCAGTGGTGGACTCTGTCCCCACGCTGCATCCTGTACCTGAGTCACCGTCGGTGACGGAGGAAGAGGACATTGCTTTGTCTTGGCTGGGGAAAGGATGAAAAGGGGACATGAGAAAGCATTCTTTTGGTCACCTTTTCAGCAGACTAGCTGTTTTTTTCTCGCCATCTCTGCCTGTTTTTTGCAGAGTTGGAACATCTCTCATGATTTGGAGTCAGCAACAGCAGCAGGAAGGGGCAGTGATTTTGTCAGCATTGTCATCAAAATGCTAGTGCTGCCCCATGGATGGATGTTGCTTTAGGCAAGGGATGAAAGGCCTTCACTTGTAGGGAGCTCACGCCGGTGTTTTCCCAAAAGACGTTGCCATTTTCTTTCCTCAGGAATCGCTGCTTCTGTTTTTCCCCCCATCTGGGGAGATTTCCAATGCAAATGCCTCCTGCAGCCAGCTCCTGCCAATGCAGACTGACAAAGATCTTGCAATGGACAGAGACTCCCTCGAGCTGGTGTGGAGAGGTGAGGGGGCAAGGTTTGTCCTTTAGTCTTGAAGTCCGGTTGGGGAGCTGATTGTGCTTTGGGGGACTGACAAAAATGATGTGTCCTGAAAGACCACAGAGACTTTGGGGTTGTCATGTTGGGGCAGAAGTTTCTGTCTGAGAACTTTTTGAAATGCTTCATTTATATAAATATATATATAATTTTTTTTTAATTTTTTTTTTTCCCCCCTCTGCAGGGAACCTTTTCGTACCTTTTGGGGAACTTCCCTCTGCTGGTCTCCCAGATCTGGCCGTTTCCCAGGGTTCCTTCCCAAACTGAGGAGCAGCCCATGGCCTCCACTCTCCAGCTGGAACAGAAAGAAGCACAGAGCTTGCTATTGCAGGAGAAGAGCTTCTCTTTCCTGCCGGCTTTCCCTTTGGGGCAGGTTGGTATGTGCTCATTTGATAAAGGGTGGTTTAACATCGGGAGGAGTTGCATTTCAAACTGCTCCAGCCTCGAGCTCTTGTGTGGGTATCCTTGGACAAAAGGCCTCCCTGTGTGAGCTCCCAGTGGGCTGGTTCAGTAAGGAAGTTGATATTTCAGGCTTGTGACTGCTGAAAGCAGTTGGTGTCTGGAGGTGTCCGGAGCTGACAGCGACTACTTTTCTCGCCTGGCTGCAGAAAAGGTAGTTGGAAAGTGGGGATTGCACTTGCAGAGATGGCAATCAGGGGTGTTTTCCGAGAAATGGGCTGGCAGAGAGGCAGGTCTTGTGCTCAACTGGCTGTGTGTTTGTTTTGGTGGTGGGGAGATGTTGTAATGAATCAGCCGAGACTCCATATCCTTCATGCCGATAAAGCCAATTCTTTATTCACATCACGTATTTTATCCAGTTTTCAGGGACCTCATGTGCAGCACCCATTGACTGGTAGTTTCCTTACTGCCTCATTTATTGGTCAGAAGGTCATTTGTGTGTATGTGCTAAGTTTCAGGTTGTTTACATTTTTCCTTGGTGGGTTCTGATGGAACAGAGCTAATATTTATGCAGATGCACTTGTTTTTCTCCCTAAGAATAGGTTGTTGTGTGAACAAACTTCTCTTTCTCTAAACAGTTTTCAACTGGGAGCTTGCAGGCTATTGCTAACTGCTTAGCTGAAGTAGCATGGCCTCATCCATATTCCATAAGACCTTTCTTTAATAACATTTTTTACTTGTCTGCAACAGGGAGAGTCACAGACACAGACACAGACATCAGCTGAAGCAACAGTGTAATTTACTATCATGCAGGAGTGCAAAGGCAAATCAGAAAAGAAGAAGGTAAGCAATGCACCTTATCACTGGTACAAAAGGTTGCCTCTAGTGGTTAAGAAAGATACATCAGCAGACACCCTTTTTATTTATCCTTCATCCAGATCCACTCATCAGGTGGGGAAAGCTGTCCCAGCAAAGCTCGGGAAAGTCACTGCAAGGAACTAGGAAATCCTACACTGCCTCCCCCCTTCTTGGCCACCAGGCTTCTGACTGCACTGTGAGAGTAGCCCAGCTTTGACAGTGGTGAACGAGCAATCTGACAGACCTTCTGGGGCAGGAGATCTGATTTCCTTCTCCTCTTATTTTCTCCCTGAGCCTGTCCAGGGCTCAAGGAGGAAGCAAGGCCAGATGTGGCCTTGTCTGATTTCTTCATGCTGAAAGATAAAGACGTGTTTTACCAATGAATGAATGCATCGATCCTATTGATAGTAACACTTGGTTAAGGAGCAGATCCATTGAACATTTGGTTGGAAGGGTCATCCAGAGGGCAGATTTAGCTCAGGACCTGTTGTTCAGGCCTTAGTCCTTCAGTATGTTGTGGTGCAAATCAATGCCCCGGAAAGCTGGAAACAAACAAATCCCGCTTGAGCACGTTTCAGACCGGGAGCAGGATTAGCCCTGCAAGGCCGGGCTAGGGCCGAGAGCAGAGGGCCAGCAGGCTGCATTTGCCCAGAGGCAGCCGTCCAGACCAAGAAGGCCACTGGTGCCCAGGGCCTGAGGTGCCCGAGGCTGCCTCCCCGCTGTGCAGCTCTGCAGAGCCCGTGGAGCGCAGGGTCCCGGGCAGCCAGGGCGGCCTGGCTGCCTTGGAGCACGAGGGGTGTCCCAGAGAAGCTGCGGCCCTTGGCTTTTTAACTGTTGCTCAGAGTCTTGTCATTAATCCACACTGTCTGACATGTTTTCCTTTCCTCTCACATATTGAAGAGAGCTTTTTGAGAAAAGTGGCTGATTTAGTTTCTGCTGGTGCTGGTGCTTTTGTCTGCAGGTCAGGGCAGGTGGTTTGAACCAAGGACGGAGTCCGCAGTTAACACTGCAGTTTTGCCAAGTCAAGAAAACCGTTCACAACTGGGTGACCGATGCTGAGCCGCTTTGCTAGTTTTTGGAAAGTTATGACCTTAAAAAACCCAACAAATGTTCCTCCATGAGGGTAGCAGCAGTGTACCAAAGATCCCAACTTTTTCCACCTCTTTTCTGTGTCTTTGGTGTTTCTAAGTTCCCCATTCCCCAGCAGGAATGAAAGCATGTATGATAATGTGAGTGATTTGAGAGCTGTGTGTTGTGCCCTGCCACATCAGCGTTGATGACAGGCTGGACATGGACAGGTGTGTCGAGTTCAATTCATCCCAGTTCTGTGCCAACAGCAGCCCCAAGATGCCGAGAAGAACAAGGACGGTGGGTGGGTGTGCATGCACAGCCCTGTGGCCTGACTGCTGTGTGGGCAGAAGGTTCTCAACAGCAGTACATCTTCACTCCCCCAAGTGGGAAGAATATATCAAATCTATATGAAATGAAAATATTTATGAAAATGCACTCAATGGTACATATTTATATGTATCATATATGCAATTTATCAAATATAATGCTGCATATTATATATTCTGATATGCCATAATCAATAGAATATATCAAATATATAGTTGATCTTTTCCTAAGCTATTGCCTGTGGGTCCTAGAGGCCATCTCCTAGTGTTCCTACATTTGTGCCTTCTGGTACTAGTTCTTATAGCAGCAACTCCCCTGGGAGTTCCTCCAGGGAACTTCACAGCAAGGGCTTCCATCACTGTCGTGGCTGTGGGAACTTGTTGCTTCCCAGTTCTCCCCCAGAATCCTTGTGGATTCTGGAGCATGTCAGCACAGGTGTCCATGGCCCTTCCTTCATCCCCAGCCTGCAGCACTCACAGCCCTGCGGCCTCCCCCTTGCTGCAGCTCATTTGCAAAGTGCTGCCAAAGGCAGCGGAGCTGGCTCAGGATCCCTGTTGGCTCCTGGGCTCCAGGATGACCTTCAGAGGGACACTTGGAGCGCTTCCTGAAGAGCTGCCCGTGGCATGGCGGGTGGATTTGTCCTCCCTGGGTGGCTCTGGTTGGAGCTGGATGCTCCGTGGAGTCCCGGAGTTTTCTCAGCTGCCTTTGCAGCGAGTTCTCAGCCAAGGTGTGGCTCTGCTGCAATCCCAAATCTGCACCTGCCCTGCCCAGCCTGAGAGCAAGTGGGGCATGTGCTGGGCATGGATGGAGATTTCCACGGCCAAAATCCTCCAATATTTACAACTGCTCATTGCTCTGGACAGCACAAATCACAAAACACCCATCGCAGTTGACAATTGTAATTTCTTGCAGATTCCTACAGCTGCACTGCTGATCGACAAATGCACAAGAATTGATTTCACGTGAAAAATGTCATTTATTACAGATTGCTTCTACTGCGCTGACAATATACAACGATATATTTAATTTAACTGTATATCTCAATTTAAGTTAAAAAAGGGATTTATTAGATTTTTACAACAATGCTATGTAAAAATATAGAAATATCCACTTCAGTTAAGAAAACCTTAATTTATTGCCAACATCTACAACAACTCACTAGACACAAAGATCAATTAGGTGTTTAGCAACTTAATTTATTACATATTACTGCAAGCCTAAAGCCCATCTAGGAATACAAAAATATCAGTATTTCTATCTAAACAGTCCTCTAGGAAGATCTCAGTCGATACAATGATGCAACTATACATCTCCATACATGCTGAAATAAAAAGATACACCCAGATACACCCACCTCAAAATACAGAAGTAAATGCACATGTGTAAATATAAAACTAGATATATTTATATTGCTCTTTCTCGTACGTGGGAAGATCGCACATAATCAATATGATTTATAAGCAAGCCTCACTTTCTTGATCAAAAGGCACACATTATATTGAGGCTACTTCTTATTATGCACACTTGTTAACATTTGATTGGTTACAGTAAAAGAAAACTATATACTTGTTATCACTAAGCTTCTCCCTCAAACTTCTCGACCCCAAGGCTTTGTTATGGTAACACAGCTGCATTCAGGGTCATGCTGACCTCGCAGGCTTCTGTGCAAGTGATTTCAGCAAAGCTCTCTCATGTCTACGTGGCCTTGGTCATGTAGCCATTCCTCAACATATTTACTTCTAGGAATACCAATATACCTATTTAAAGAGCCATATAACTCCAACTGCATAAATAGAAATACCTACACAACTGTATTCATAGGAAATAGAATTAAACACACATAGAACAGCGTACTTACATATACATATACTTGCATCCATATATACGTACGTTATTACAAAGACGTATGCATATATACAGACACAAAAATACATAGCATACGTTTATAAATATAACAACATATAGATAGAAATATTCCCATACAAATAGCACATACCCACATGTATAAATATCCATATAATTATCCCTCTCTATGTTCAAGTCCATATATCTTTAAAAAGAACTCGAAGCAGAGGGATTCCAGCCGCCCCATCTTCAAAACCTTTCACTCCATCCTTGCTTTCCCCCCTGCAGAGCAGCACCCCTGGACAAGGACAGCAGATGGCACTGGCTCAGGGGACAGTGCCTGGGGCCACCGGCAGCTCCCAGCGCTCCAGGGACACCCGGGGCTGGAACTGCTGCTCCGCCCGGCCCGGCCGCCAGCTCGGACCCAGCACAGCAACAGGGGACACAGGGGGCACAGGGGGAGAAACAAGAGCTGAAACAGGCAGCTGAGTGGGGGAAAGAGGTAAAAATGCAGCCTAGGCCTACACAAACATCAGTCTCTCCATCTGTATCAACTCACAGACCAAGGCAGAGCGTTTGCTTTGTGATGTCAGGGCACGGTTGCCACGTGGTCGTGGTGACATCACGAGGTTGCCTTGCTGCCCGGAAGGCCTCAGGGGTGTCAGAGCAGCTCTTGAGCTTGCTCAGTGCAGGAGCGTCCTGCAGCTTGAGGCGACTGTCAGTGGGCACGTGCACACTGACAGGAGACTTGCTTTTTGATAGTGTTAGAGAACAGTTGGCAAACTTGCACAGCAGTTGCCACAATGATTGGGCAACTGGCTGCTGTAGTTTGCTCCGTTTATGGAGTTGGATATTCCACCTATTTCCTGACTCACCTGGCACGTAAGTAGAAGTTTTCCCTGGGTGTCACCTAACTTGCCTTTTGTATGTCTTCCTGCTCTTTCTTGGGCATTGAGTTGATTTGGAAACAGAAAGACCTTTTGGATGCCACTTGGGTAAAGGTGCTGTCAACACGTTCAGCTCAAAACGGGCTGTCTGTAGCCACGGCCGTGCGGGCAGCATTTGCAAGGGAACCTGCAGGGGTTGCGTTCCCTCCATGGGAGCGTCTGTGGCACCAGAGTCTGTCATTTCCTCCATTTGCTGGGTCAAGCAGGACAACTCTGAAAATGTAGACTGGGAGGCCTTCTTGGAAGATCTTCTAAAAATGCTCTGGTTGTCTCCAGTTTTCTCAAAGCATCTGCTTCATTTTCCCTTGCCCACTGCAGGTCACCTGAGCCGGGTATTCAGAGGTGCTGATGCTGAGGTGAGTAAGAAAGGCACATTTGATGTTCCTGGTGTTTAAAATTGTGCAGCAAGCTGTGGGCTTGGCCTGTGGCAGTAGAATGTAGAGGGCCAGCTGAGTAGGCTGCAAGAAAATCCATTTCCATGTCTACAGCAGGAAGAGCAAAGGCATCACCGGCTATTTTCTAATTTTCCATTCCAGAGCTTTAAAAGAACTAAAAGTCCAGTTTTGCTGAGAGAACGTTGCTTCCTGATAGTAGCCAGGGGGGAATATCTAATTCAGAGCAATTTGCCAAGTCCAGTTGAATCAGCCCATTAGAATTTAGTCTGAGGGACTTAGAATATCCTTGCTCTCCAAGTTGATGATTTGTGCTTAGTAGAGCTGGTTCTAGAGCTGAAGAGAAAGAAGGTTCTAAATGAGCCTGTATCTCACGCTCCTGTCTGTCCACAGATCACTGAAGGAAGAACAGACTCCCCTCCGGCTTCCTCTGCTCCTGGACAAGAAGCCAACGAGGAGCCAAATGACCACAAGGCTCCAGCTGTGGTCACACCACAGCCGCAACTTTCCCAGCCAGTAAGTGCCACTTCTGGAGGGTGCTGTCTTTAGTGCGAGGCAGAGCTGCAAGTTTCTGAGCAGCCAGCTCTTGCTGTTGGTGGCTGAGGATGCCGAGTGCTGCAGTCCTGCCAGACCTAGCCATTCCTCTCAGCCAGTGACACCTGCAAAATGGGCTTTGAGCTGCCATGTTTAGGCCCCAGCTTGCTGGGATTCTGATAGAGGCCAACCTGGAGCAGGAAGGTTCCCTGTCTGCAGAGGAGGGAGCATGTCAAAGGCACTGTGCTCAGCCTTGGTGGATACGTAGGGGATGCTGTGGTCTGGGGACACCTGTCCCCCTCCACAGACTCGCCAAGTACCCACAGGCACAAAAAGTATTGATGTGACAACACAAGCTTTTTGGGGCGGTTTGTCCCCACGAGCTTCTTGGCTGTGCTTACCTGGGAGCATTTCAGAGACACACTGGGGACGTGGAGTTTCTGCTTCAAGTCAGGGATTTTGGTGCCTTGGTTGCCAGGTTGTTCTTTTGGTAAAATGGAAGCAGAGGTGGGCAGGGAAGCAGAAAGAAGTGGCTGAATTAATGTGAATTGTGGGCAGAAAGGTGAAAAAGCTGAGCCTGACAGCAGCTCCCAGTCACTGGCTGACAGCACCTTCCTAAGGGCTTGCATTTAAAATGGGATCTGGGGCTAATCTCTGCCAGCCACTTTTCTGACACAAACTCTTTTGTTGTCTCAGATCTCCACAGGCTCTTCTATTGAAGCTGCAGCAGCAGGAGCAGCAGTGTCACCTGAAGGGGCCTGGCCTGCCCCAGCTGAGCAGTGGAGCCTGGGCAGTTCCTTCATCTCCAGCACTGACAAAGCTGCCGCTCAGCAACAGGAGATGGAGTATGATGAGGATGACTTCCTGGGGTTCATGAGTACGTCTTGTGTCTTTCTTCTCTGAGGGACAGTGTATTGTGAGCACGTGTCAGCATAGCTGGACCCATTGATCCTCCTCATCTCAGTGCCCTTTGTGATTGTACAGCACAAGTCATTGAAGCTGCTTCTTGCCCAGAGCAGCTGCCCGTCCTGTGCCCTCAGATAAGACCTGGTGGGGCTGAGAAGAGAGCCCAGCTGACTCTCTGCCTCCCATCACCTGTTGGCACAAAAGGGCACTGACGTGCACCTGGGTGTGTCTGCTCTCCAAGCCAATCCTGCTGTGTCCTCAGTGGGGGCACCAGCTTGGAAGGGGCTGGGTGTGGCCGTGCCTTCTTGCCATTGCTTGTCAGTGCTGGTGCCTGGGCTTTGGCAGCTTTGTGGCGGTGGCTGCCCTGGCCCTGAGGGCTGGTGTGAGCGCCGAGGCTGGAGCCTTCCTTAGCTGGGAGAGTGCCGCTGCCGGCCGGCCGCTGCAGCGCGGAGCTGCCCCGAGGCAGCAGCCCCTGCTCTGGGCCGGCTCCTGCACGGCCTGGGCTGGGCTCACAGAGGGTCAGCATCTCCTCTGGGCAGCTGTCCGTGTCCCGCCGGCACCTGAGGAGCACTGCTGTCCTTGCTGCCCTTGCCCGCTGCGGGAAGGTGGGCACGTGTGCGGGGCTGAGAGGGCGAGTGCAATGGCAGGGACTGATCCCTGCTGTCAGGGGCAGGAGAAGCAGTGTGGTTCTTCACGTGGGCCACGGGCAAGGGCGTCTTCCAGCTCAGCCTGCTCATCAAGGGTGAGGGTCCTGCTGCTGAAGGCCCCTTGGGATTGGTTAGAGCATGAGCTGCTTGGGTTTACAAAGGCAAAGGCATTCTTTTGACAAACTGCTGCAAGGTGGGGAAGATGCCCTCCTCTCCTGGGAATGAATCTCCCTGTGCTTTGTTTTCTGTCAAGAGATCTCTTCAAAGGACTGTAGAAAATCATTCTCTGTGCTGACCTGCTTGTACTGCAGAGCTGCCTGTCTTGTTGCAATTGTTGTTGTTGTTGTTGTTGTTACCCAGCTGGCCACAAAGGACTCAGAAGGCCAGACTGTACAGCCCCAGCAGGGCTGCCTTTTGTATCTCTTGGATAGTGGGATGTCTGCTTTCAAGTGAGCATTTTGCATTTTGTTTCCCTCAGGGCAAATGGTGAGCACAGAAAATCCCCGGAGGAAATACACCGAAAAGGAAATTGTTGGCAGAGGGTGAGTCCAACCACAGTTGCTTCTACACAGTCATGGGGCAGCTGATTTGCTGCTGGAATATCTGTCAAGTGTGAAGTCAGGCAAGCTGCAAACATATTCAGACACTGGGGTTAGTCTGCCCCATCTCTCAGTACCGGCCAGAATTTGGAAGTGTGGTCAGAAGGCATTATCAAAGACACTTCTATTTCATTACCAGAAACAGCAACCTACCCCCTATCATAGCAGTCAGATAACACTTCTCAGGAGCATTTCTTCCCAAGAGTTTGCTGAAGGAAATAGTCTGTGGTGAGGATAAAAACCGCCCAGTTTAGAAACTGAAATCCACGATGAAAGAATCACCTGGCCTTTGGAGCTGAGGCACTAAACCCCAATGCTTCAGAAACAGGCCCAGTGCCCATGCACTGGAGAGGAACATGCATCATCTGCCTTCTGGCAGTGCCCTCCTGCATGCTGCAGGTTGGAGGCATTTCCAGCAGACATCTCCTGTCTGGGCTGGCTTTCACTCCAAGGTCTAAATGGCTTCTCCTTTCTTTGCTGCTGTTTTGTTTCTAGGGCTTTTGGAGAGGTTTGCAGAGCCATCGACACTGCCACGGGCGGAGAGGTAAATGTCAAGAGCCCCTGCAGATTCTGCTGCTCTCCAGGGCTTTCCTGTCTCGTGTCAGCTGTGGCTAGAGCTGTGCTGCAAAGGCACAAGAAGCACAGACTGGTGCCAGCCTGCCAACTGCATTTGGGGCAGCCTTTGTCCTGCTCAGCTGCCAGAAGGAAGGCAAGGAGGACAGCGGTTCCTTTCAGAGAAGGATGCTCTCCCTGGCTCTCAGATGCTCCAACAAAGGAGCATCTCACTGCTCTCTGGGGCTACGGCTTCAGAGTCCTGAATTCTCATTTCTGGCTGCCAGCAAATACATCTGAATGTTCCTGGCAGTTCCTTAGCCACCTGCAGTGCTGCACTTGGGAACTGCACGTAGGGAGAGATCTGCAAGGTGTCCCTAAAAGCCCCAAGCCCTGCCTATAGCCCGAGATGTATCCACAGAGTACCAAGTCACGCATTACTTCTTCTCAAGTACAGACAGACAGAGAGTGTGCTCAGAGCTTTGGGGGGGTGAGAGTTGACACACCATTGCTAACAAGTGGACAAGGCAAAATGTGGTCAGTGGCCACGTGTCCTGGATCTGGCCCCCAAAGGAGCAGAGAAATGGGCTGTAGGAATGTCACTTCCTAATTACTCCTTTGTCTAATTACAAGGCACTTTGGCACGGCTTGGCGGTGTCATTGCAAAATCTCTCTCCCCATGTGTGTTTTGGTCTCATTCCTCCAACTTCTAAAGTTACTGATTTTCAATGTCATTCTAGGTGGCTATCAAGAAAATCTATCTTCGGGGACCGAGCGAGATGGAGGATATTGTTACTGAAATCACGGTCATGAAGAGGAATATGAGTCCCCATCTTGTCCATTATTTAGACGGGTGAGTGGTCATGGTCTCATCCCATGAAGGTTTGTTTACATAGTAAAAGTATGCAAGGTTAAAACCCCACTTTGGACACTAGCAGAAAAGAAAGCTGTTAATTATTGCTTCATTATTATTTCTCTACTCATCTCCAATGGATGGGAAGAGAGTGCAGTTTATCTCCGTGAGTCATCCCTGGCTTTCCAACACATAGTTGAAAAATTGTTCAAAAACCTGCATCAACTCTACCATAAGAAGTCAGTACCCTGTAAGTTGGCTGCCTCCATGTTGTCTCAGGATGGATTTTTTAAGGTTTCTTCAATGCTGATGAAGCATGCTAGGGAGGATTTCCCTTGGATTGTTGCCCCTCTTTTCCAGGGCTGGCCATGCCAGGAACACTAGGTGCTTCTTTCCAGAAATACCACGCGGGACAGGTTTTTCATCTTGGCGTATACTAAACTGCACTTTTTGATTGCTGGCCATCAGAGACATCTCCTTTTGACAGATGTGCTGTTCTCCTTGAGACTGCACAGACTGCAAACAACCCACAGCCCGGAGGGAATGTCTTTAATTCTTTTAATTCTGTCCTTGTCACAAAGCAACCCGGAAACAAGAATCAAGCAAAGGAGCCAACGAATCCATGTTCATCTGCATGGCCTTGTTCCCTTCTTTCAGCTACCTTGTGCATGAAGAACTGTGGCTGGTGATGGAGTACATGGATGGAGGCAGTCTTTACGACACAATCCAAAAGACTCGCCTGACAGAAGACGAGATTGCCATCATCAGTCGGGAGGTCAGTCGGGGATCCCAGCTGTGCTTCCCAGAGCTTGGGCAGGATTGTCTGGGAAAGGGGCTCAGAACAGGAGCGATTCCATGAGCCAGGCTTTGTTTCTGTGTGGCTGATATGCTGTGGGCAAGCAAGAGCCTCTCAAATGAACTGCCTGCCAGTGCCCCTGCACTCACTGGACTCTGTTCTTGTCCTCTTGTCTCCTGCTGTTGCATTTTCACTCTGGCTCTTGTATTTGCTCTTCTCCATCTTGCCTCTCTAAACTTTGGTCTGTTGGCACTGCATTCCTTGCCTGTAAAAGCAAAGGTGGTGATGGTGGGAGCATTTGAAAGGAACAGCAAAGAAGAAAGAGAGACTCATTTCTCTGAGTCCTCAGCTGGAAAGGTTAGCAGTGCAGCCAGAGTGCTGTGTGCTTCTGAGCACATCCACTGCAGCAGCAGTCATCCTGGCTGGTTTGCAGGGCAGAGTCTACACCAGCAGTTGCTGTTGCTCTTTGGCAAGCTGACATGCCTTTCTTTAGAAAGGTGCTGCTCTGCCTCTGTTGGAGTAGCGAGCTCTTCCCCTCAGTGGCACTGTGTTCTGCCATTACTCCTCATTCCCCTGGAGAGGGAATCTTGGAGAGCTGTTTCCTTTCTTGTGTGATGAAATCACATCACTGATATTTGCCCTCCTGTTTCTGGTTTCTCTCTCAGTGCCTGCAAGGACTGCATTTTCTCCACGCCAACCACGTGATGCACAGAGATTTGAAAAGCCTCAACATCCTTCTCAAAACGGATGGCTCTGTCAAGCTGGGTCAGTATATTCTTGGGCAGGTGCAGCGTTCCAGGGATATGTGGGCTGTGGGGCTGCTTTTGAGTGAGTGCCAGCCCCCCCAAAATGGCGCTGGTGGCAGTGCAGGGAGCCTGTTGTGAGCTGACCACGCGGTGGCAACGTGCACAGACCTATGGCAAGGCTCGAGCAGTCCACAGTGGCATTGCTCTGTGCGTGCCCCTTCCAGAGGGAGGGAGCTACATGTCTAAAGTTTGAAAAGCCCCTGCTGGAGGCAGTGTAAAAAATGTGGGGATTTCTGAAGCAGCCAGCACCATATTTCCTTGGCTAAAGTCCTGAGGAAACAGAGCAGGGACAGTTGTCCAGGAGATTCAAGAGCACATTCTCAAACTTCTACCGGGAAATTCTTTTGCGTGCTTTCCTAATTGCACAGGATTCAAATAAAAACGGTCTTTTGCTCTCTCCCCAGCTGATTTTGGCCTCTCTGCTCAACTCACCCCTGAGCAGAGTAGACGGAGATCGGTGGTCGGGACTCTTCAGTGGATGGCACCTGAAGTGAACGGTGAACCCTATGGCCCCAAAGTGGACATATGGTCTTTGGGAATCGTGGTCATTGAAATGGTGGAAGGAGAAGCTCCTGACTGGGAGGAAAATTCTGCCATGGTAAGGTGTAAATACTCTCTGATCCCGCTGTCTTTCTCCCCCATCCCACTTTGTGTGTGCCACTGGACAAAATGCCATTGCCATCCGCTGGAACTACTTCCACCACAGTCCCTTTCTGAAAATGTCCCGGCAGCACATCAGCATCTGCTGGGGTTTTGGTTGCATCCGTGGGGGAACTCAAGCCTTAGCCCAGGCAAACAATCTCCCTTCTCAGGCAACACTGGGCTTTGGCTTAGAAGTCGTTCCAGCTCTTTTGGCTTTGTAGACAGCCCTAATAGCAGCAAACAAGCATCTTAGAAGTGGTGTTATCTTTCCTGAAATGAAGGAAAGTAACCCAAACCCGAGGATGTTTATAAAACAGTGGTTTGGAGAGAAGAAGTGCACCCCCATTCTTCTCACAAGGAAATTTGCCTGAAACCTTAACAAGAGGGTGTGAAGGCCACAGAGTCTCTTGTGCTTCTTGTGCGGTGCTGCTGAAACACTCAGTGACCGTCTTTCTTTCCTAAGCCAAGCCGTCACCTCCATGTCACTAAGATGAAGCCTGGCCATGTGGAGAGCCGGCCAAACCCACCCCTTTGTTTCCAGGCACTTTCTAGGATGGCCATGCCATTAATGCATTGACTTGAGTGTCCAAATGAGCAGAGGGCTACCACATGGATGGCGTTTCTCCCTCTTCTGCTTTGACCACCAAAATTTTCCTTTTGCTGCCTAAGGGAAGCTGAAATTTGCAGTCTGATGAGAGACGGAGCTGCAGGTGTTTCCTGTGTGCCCAAAGAGGCATTTTCGTCCCAAGACATTTGTGCATGCATCTTCATGTGTCTGTGTGGAAGATGAGATTCCAAATGTTTGTTTCCTTACCTGAGGAATAACTGAGAGATTTCCTTTCTTTGCTTGCAATTCCCATTGTTTTCAAGAACCAAGGAAAAAGCTTGATGACTTTGGTTTGATGGCAGCTGTGCTTAAGGGACCAACAAGAGCTGCAGAGATGCTTTTCATGTAATTATCTTTGGAAATAGTAGAGTGAGTTAGTAGAGCAAAGTGCCTCTTCCAAATAGCCTGTCAAGCTGCTCAGGTGAACCCTCAGAGAAGGAAACCTGCTTTTGCTGCTATTGTTTCCACTAACAAGGCCAGTCAATGAAATCAACTGCCAAGGCAAGAGCTGCTGGATGCTGGGAAAGCTGTGGCTGCATCGGGCTTTGGGTGTTTTGTTGGTCAGGAAAGTCATCTCTGCCTCTGTGCCACGGCAGAAAGTGCCACTGCAGAGTGCACCTGAAACAATGGGATCTGGGAGAGCAGTTCCAGACGTGAAAGAAGCGGGTGAGAAACTCGTGTTTCCTTTCTCTTCAGGCTCAACTCCTGAAAGCCACCAAAGGGATCCCAAAGCTGCAGCAGCCCAAGCTCCGCTCCCCTTTGCTGTGTGACTTCCTGAGCTGCTGCCTGCAGAGAGACGAGGCGCGGCGCTGGTCTGCCAAGGAGCTGCTGCAGGTAAAATGCCAAGGGGCTGCAGGGGAAACAGTGTCCCAGGGACGGGCTCCTCCTGCACTGAAGTGCAAGGCATCAGGGGAGCCTCCTCCTCCTCACCTCCACTCTTGGTGCTGTTCAAATGAGAACAGTCAGGAATCCTAGACTGGGCTGGGCTGGCAAGGGCCTGTAAGGGTCATCTGCTCCAAGTGCCCTGCAATATGACCAGGGACCTCTTTCAAGAGATCAGGATGCTCAGACCGGAGATATTTCCAGGCCTGGGGCACATAGCAGCTCTTGCAGCAAGCTGTGCCAATGTGGCCCCACTGTTGCTCCTTAGACGTACTCTGATTCAATCTCCTTTTCCTTTGAAAAATATTGCCCTGCCTTTGAGGCTCTTAGCTTGCAAAGTAATGGTTCATTCTTGTTTGTTTTTTTTTTTTTTTTTTTCTTTGTGCAGCATCCATTTGTAACATCAGCCAAGCCTGTGTCCAGCCTGGTGCCACTGATCACTTCAGTGAAAGAGTGGAAGGAGGAGACAGGAATCAGACAACTGTTTTCTCCAACACCAGTATAGAGAAGGATTGTAGAATAGGACTGTAGAGTAGGATTGCAGCTAGGACAGTGGAGTAGGATAGTAGCATAGGATTGGAAATAAAGTTTGTGAAACCTCAACTCCTTTCAAAGATTCCCCTCCTTCTGAGCCTCTGAGAAAGCTCAACATTTTCTTCTGAAGTGTCAGTTTTTTCTTAGAGGTGGAGAGTGACATTGATGGCTTCTTTGGTACAGTTGGAAAGTGGGGAAGGCTCTTCCGAGGGGAAGCGTGGCCGTGCTGGGCACAGCACAGACCGGTGGCATCGGCCGTCCGGAGCGTGCACAGGAGCAGAGAAAGGCAAACCACAGGCGAGGGCTGCAGGCCTGGCTGAGGATTGCCACCCTTGTGCCGGCTGCCCTCTAACTCCTGGCCAAGGTGAGCAGTGTGTGCAGCGCTCTGGGCACAGGGGAGGGAGCCGGGCTGCTCCGCAGGCTCCGGCACAGGGCAGCCTCCTTCAGGCACGGCGCTTCTGCCGGGGGAAGCGAGGCCAGCGGCAGGCAGGGACAGCTTGTCAGCTCACATCTGCAGGAGCCGGGGCCTCACACGGCTCTGGGAGGAAGCGCCTGCAGTGCTGGAGTTGTGCACTGAGCCAGAGCAAAAGAGTGAAATGCAGAGTGTTCTGCAGAAATATTCCGGGGCGCCAGGCCAGCCTGCTTTGAGCTCTCTGGCACACAGCAAGCACTGTGCAATGCAGCCCTGAGCTGCTGGGAGATAGAGAGGTGTTAGAGAGGAGCCAACTGTCAGATGAAATTTAATGGGGTGACAACGTCATCAAAGCCAAAGAGAACTGTTTTTTAGGATGGATTCACCTGAGCTGGGTGTCTATCTCTCTCTCCCAAGAGCCAAACACACACAACACACACACAGAAAATGCTGCTTTTTATTGCCTTTCCCAGCCCAGGGCGAACCGTGTCCCCTTTCCCTTTGGCCGGGAAATAGGAAACTTGTATTCTGTCCCCACCGCCTCCTTTTCTGTCCCCTCCCCTCTTCTCCTACTACCCTTTTGGTCTGGTCTTCAAGTTGGCCCCTCTCCCAGCAACACCCAACGAATTAACTAGAACAAATCTAAACCCTAAATAACAACACCTAGAACCAACAACTTTCCTTCTTTCTTCTAATAACCCTTCAGCTGAAGCAAAATATTATTTCCTATCTCACTGAGGGAATCGGGCTTGTGCTTGAGTACTGAACTGTTTTGGAAGGAAGTAGAAAGGTTTCAGTAGGCAATTTGTGTTTTCTTTCTGAATTGCTGAAGGAAAGACACAATGTGGTTTCAGTCAGCAAAAACATTTTCAAGGTGCATTGAGGAAATGCTTGTGAGCAATTCCCAGACAAAGAAAGGGTTGAGAAAATGCTGAACTGCAACAAATCATGGATTCCCTTCCCATTAACAGTGTTGAACCCTCTATTCCCCCAGTGCAGTGATTGATGTGTGCAAGTGGCTTCCTTAGCCTTGAGAACAGAAAAATCCTCCTAAGAATGTAACTGGAATGCATTCAAGGGGAAAAGAGTGGTTGTAGGAGGCTCTTGAGCATTGGAGGAGAATTGTAGGAATGGGATGTTCCCCAAATGACCACCAGAGACTCTCAAGAGAGCCCTACTCTCCTGTCAGTAACTTCTGAGAAGTGATTTAAATATGTCAACTAATTTGAGGGAATGTTTAGCCTGTGAGTTTCAGCACAGTAATGAGTAGGTCTTGTTTCCATGGTTACAAATGAGTAGGTGAGATTTCTGGCTGAGCACGTGTTAGGAAAGTGATTCCCCACTCACCCAGCACTGAAACAAAGTCATGTCTCCTTTCTCACACTGACCTGGCTCCGGGGATCGGGCCCTGCTTGGTAACTTTGATTTCAGTCGCTTCTATTGACAGGTGAAGATGAAACCTTTTCCAGCTGTTCCCCTCGGGTTTACCTTTCTGGGGGCCAAAGCTCTGTGCTGCAGGTGGCCCGGGTGTGTGCAGAGCAATGCAGCCTCCACAAAGCCCTTGGTTTCCCCACAAGTCGTCATGATTTGTTGCCAGGTGTGCCCAGCTGTGGCAGGAGAAAGAACCCGCAGTGCAGTGGGCGCTGTGCCCAGCCCAGCCAGGGCTCTCTGGCACAGAGGAGCAGCAGCAGCACCTTTCAACCCACTCCTGCCCTGGCCTCACCTGGGACACAGAAGCCTCTGGAAATCAGCACCACCTGGCCCCTTCCCAGCTTGGAGCAGCTCCTGCTGGTGGGCACATCCTGCACTTCTACTGCTTCCAAACAGGAATCAAGGCACAGGGGGAGACGATCATACAGAGAAGCCCTGGGCTAGTGCAATAAATGGGCAAATGCATGGGGGAATGTGTTAGGAATCATTTCAGCTGTCATGCCAATCCTGCCTTCTCTCCTTTTCTCCCTTCACATTTCCTGTTCTTTTCCCTCTCACGTTTCCACCCCTTCCCCCTCTCGAGTCTCACAGTATTCCTCTCATGTTTGCCTCCCAAGTTTTACTCATTTTCCCCACCCTTTTCAGCTCCCTTTCCTCACGCTTTGCCTCTCACATTTCCCCAACTTCCCGCTTTTTCCTGCTTTTTTGTTCTCTCATGATTCTCACAGTTTTTCCCTCACTTATCCTGCCCTTTTCTCCCTTCATGCTTTTCTCCTTTCCTCAGTCATTTTTCTCCAGGTTTTCTCCTCATGTTTCTCACTTTTGTCCTTGTGTTTCCCAGCGTTTCCCTCTCCCATTCCTCCCACTTTTCCCCTCACATTTATCATTCTTTCCCCCTCATGTTCTTTATACTTTTCTGGCACATTTTGTGCTCTTTTTTCACTTTTGTTTTCTGCCACTTTTCCCATCAAACTTCCCATCCTTTTCCCCCCCCTCATGTTTCCTGCCTTTTTCTGCCCTCTGGTTTCTCCCTCTTTTCCCCTCAGGATTCTCACAATGTTCCCCTCACATTTGCTGCCTGTTTCTCTCTCTCTGCCAGTAATTTTCTCCCTCTCTTCCCCTCACATTTCCCTCCATTTTTTCCTCTATGTTTTTCAGCCTTCCCTGATCATGTTTCTTAGAATTTTCCTGTCATATGTCCTGCCTTTTCCTCCTCTCACCTTCCTCTCCTACTTTCACTCACGTCTTCACCATTTTCCCCTCCGTTTTCTCAGCCTTTCCCACTCAGGTTTCCTTCCCTTTTTTCCCTCACACTTCCCTCCTTTTTCCACTCCCATTTCTCACACTTGTCACCTCATGTTTTCTGCCTTTTTTCCCCTCACATTTCTTAACCCACTGCTTCCTGTCAGTGACTCTTCCTCTTCAGTAGTTGATGAGCTTCTTTTCTTCTTTCCTGCAATCCCCTCCTCCAAAGAATGGGTGCCAGAGCAGTGCTCCAAGAAGCCCCTGCCCGTGTGTCTGCTGAAGAGAATGGCTGTGCTCGACTTGAACAATCTCGTGAAGAACAACCTAAACTGCAGTGGACTTTCAATTCCCTCTAGTCTTCATAGTGTTCTAAAGAAATAGGTACCCTGAGGGATACACGTCGCAGGTGCGCAGCCGCTGCACCATCCGCCTCAAGCAGATCCCATCTCCGTTTTCATCACCTCACAGTGACTGTGACTCCTGCCTGGACGAAACCACTTGTGATGCTGCTTGATGCTAATTGAAGTCCATGTGGACATTCCCAGCACTTTTTCCTGCACTTTCTGCCCACCAAGCAGAAATGGAGCTTTTTAGAAGCTTCTTACAGTGACACCTGAAAGAGCAGTGCTGCCGTCAGCACGTTCCCAGCCTTTCTTCCCTGGGAATATTTCTTTCCCAGAGCCAGCCTCACACCCTGTGTGCCCCGTAGGAAAAGTGCTTTCCCTACAAAGCTGAAGGGATTTTCAGGGAGTCCCACCCAGCAGAAAATGCCTGAGAGGGGCTATGGATGGTGTCCAGCAGCTCCTCGTGGCCCAGCAACCTTCCCCAAACACCAAGCGCTTCCAGGAAACGGGAAAGAAACACACATCCCATGGGCCTGGGAAGAGGGCCTGGCTGAATCTCTGCTCCTCACACACATCTTCAGGGGAAGGAGGAAAAATAAACGGGCTCCAAACAGGATAAATGGCTCCCTGCGGGGCTTGGCTGGGGGTTCATCCTACAGCCACAGCATCCCAGTCCCAATGGATGCAGGGCCTGGCTCAATCCCAGTTTGGGGCTGGAAGAAAAGCACCAACAATCAGCTTTGCTGAGGCAGAAGCCTGTGGTGGAGCTGTGAGAAAACCTTTGTGCTGTTGCAATGTTTTCCTCGTTGCTTTTGTGCGCTCTGCAAACAGATTTGGCAAGCAGGCATTGTTACCCTGGGATCCTCCTCCAGGATTTATTGGGGGTGTTTAATACCTGCCACAACCACCCTGCATTTCCCTGAGCTGGCACTAAATGCTGGCCCTGAAGTGACAATTTATGGTTGGGTCTGTTGTCTCAGGATAAACCACAAAGCCAATAGTGGTTGTAAAAGTGCCTCTCCCAAAGCGTCCCACTCCCAAAGAGTCCCCTTCCCAAACTGTCCCAAAATGTCCCATTCCCAGTGTCCCATTCCAAGTGTCCCATTCCCAAAGTGTCCCATTCCTAGTGTCCCATTCCCAAAGAGTCCCATTCCCAGTGTCCCATTCTCAAAGAGTCCCATTCCCAAAGAGTCTCATTCCCACAGTGTCCCCACTCCCAAAATGTCCCAATGTGTCCCATTCCCAGTGTCCCATTCCCAAAGTGTCCCACTCCCAAAGTTTCCCACTCCCAGTGTCCCATTCCCAGTGTTCCACTCCCAGTGTCCCACTCCCAAAGTATCCCATTCCCAAAGTGTCCCACTCCCAGTGTCCCCTTCCCAGTGTCCCACTCCCAGGGCCTGGGGAAGCTCCTGCTGGTCGTTCCCATCACCTCCCAGCTGAGGGACAAGGAAGAAAACCCAGGGATAAAATGTCTGCAACTCCTGTTCTGATAACAGCTGGGAAGGTGCTTTAGCCCCCAGGCACTGCTGCCTCCAATCCAGGTTATCTTTGGGTTGGAATCATGGAATTTGGGATGGAAGGACCTTCAAGCCCCACCCTGCCACGGGCAGGGACACCTCCCACTGTCCCAGGGGCTCCAAGCTGGCCTTGGACACTCCCAGAGATCCAGGGGCAGCCACAGCTGCTCTGGGAATTCCAGCCCAGCCCTCCCCACCCTCCCAGGGAGGAATTCCTTCCCAAGATCCCATCTAAATCTCTCCTCCTGTAGTTTAAAGCCATTCCCCCTTGTCCTGGCTCTCCAGGTCCTTGTCCAAGGTCCCTCTGCAGCTCTTTCAGGCTCCCTTGTGGTCTTGGGAGGCCCCAATGAAATCTCCCCAGGTCTTTCTCTTCTCCAGGCTGGACAGCCCCAACCCCCAGTCTGAGCAAAGTCTCCTGCAGCCAGCTGCAGAAAAACGCAAAAATATCCAACAACTTCTCCAATTCTGCATTTGTAGTTAATGAAACAGATTGATGAGGGAAAACCCAAATTGCTTTATCAGCAAGGCTGAGCTGAACCAGCCCCTCCTAAACTCCTGCCCCTTCCTTGCTTTGGAAACACAGCAAATGGAAAGATGGATGCCTGCACTGAGCTGGGTTTGAAGTGAAAGTCTGACTTTGGTTGAAGACAATTATCAGCTGAGAGAAGGGAGGCCGTGCCAGCTTCTGCGGCAGGCCCCGTGCCCTTCTCGCTGCGGCTGCGTCGGCAGCCCTGGGGGCTCCTTCTGCCGCCCTGAGCCCGCAGAGCAGGGCAGTGGTTGCCGATGGCTCGAGCCATCAAATCATTCAAGGTCCTGTTGGGCTCTCTTAGACACTTGGGCCGAGGGATTCCTTCCAACCTTGGCCACTTTGGGTGGAGCGGGGGCAGGGCCGGGGCAGGTGGCAGGGTGTGCATGGGCCCTTTGTGACACGGTGCAGCAGCGTGGTCACCGTGGCAGGGAAAGGCACAGGGTGTCCGAGGAGCCTTTGTGACACGCGGTGACATAGGTGCTGGCAACAACGCAGCCACGCCACAGTGCTCGGAGCACGCCACGGGACAGGACGCGCCAGAGAGGTGCTGTGAGGAGTTCCCACACAGCCCGCTCGTTTGTGCCCGACCCGGAGCCTTTCCGAAGCGCTGCTCCTGCAGCTGACCTCGCGGCCAGACTGCGGGACTTGGTGACTCGGAGCTTTCCCGAGGCATCTCCCAACCCTGCGGTCGGTGCCCTCGCGGCCAGACCACAGGATCTGGTGACCTGAAGCACCACAAGGAGTCTCCTGTCGTTGTGGCAGGAGCCCTCAAGACCAGTGTGCAGGACTTGCTGTCCTGCAGCCTTCCTGAGGCTTCTTTGCCGCAGGTGCCTTCAAGGCACAACTGCACGACTTGTTGCCTCAGGGTTTTCCCTAGTTTCGTCAGAGGCATCTGTCTGAAGGTGCCCTCGAGGCCAGACGCTGACATGGCGGGCAGATTTCGCGACCTCTTCACAGTTTGCTGGAGGAGAAGAAATACAAGCCCTGGAGATGCTCCAGCACAACCCCCTCAAGAGCTGGAGCAGTTCCAGCCACAGCAGGATGGTGAGTGGCAGAGTCGGGCCACAAGGCCGATGGCTGCGGACAGCTTGGCCCCATCCCATCCCATCCCCATTCCAATTCCGCCCACTGACAGGATGGAAGAGGGGCCGAGGCTGCCCCTGCAGCAGCTGTGCTCCATCCCCTGGGGCATCCCGGGGCTGTCCCTGCCTGGGGAGAGCAGGGCTGGCTTCTCTGGCCTCTCCTGCAACCCCTCAGCTCTGGCTGCGCTCGCTCTTTGCCAGATGCAACCATGGAGCAGACACAGGAGAAGAAGCCCACCCGTGGCCACTTCCGCAGATCACTGAAGGTACGTGCAGCCATCCCCGCCTGGGCTGGGCCTGCTGTCACTGCTCGGCCGAGCTCCGCGCTTGGAGCACTCCATGGAACGTGTCTCTCTTCCCTGTCCTTTGCTCTCCTGCAGATGTTCCGGAGGCTCGTGCCCATTCGACGTAGGAGGACCAGAAGCCGTGCAACAGCTGAGCCTGACCGCAGGCTGACTGAGCTCCAGGCAGAGCCCAATGTCAGCCCAGATTTGGCTCAGCGCTTGGATGCTGCAATCAATGACGCAGCAAATACGGACATGGCAGTGACTGAGTCCGTGGCCTTCAGAAACACCAACACAAAAGAGACCCTGAGTCTTGGAGGCCAGGAGAGTGTGGCAGGAGGGGAAGCACTTCTTGGGGAAAGCTGCTCCCTTGGACAGCGCTCCAGGTCTTCCCCATGTCTCCTCAAGGTGCCAGCCATGGTGAAGGACCTTCACCAGAGACTGGCGGCCTGTGTCACTTTGGATGCCAGGATGCGCTTGGACTTTCTGAGGCTGGCCGAAGAGCAACCTGCTGACGTTGTGCTGACCCTCCTGCGCTGTGCCCCAACGTGTGACAGGTATGGGGCCCACCTGCCTTGAGAGCTCAGGGCTCAGCAGCCTTTAGGGCCCATTGCCCTGCAGAGCCTGTCCAATGGGCTCTGCCAGACAGGCGGAGCGGTCCAGGACCCTTGGGCCCCTCTGTTCCACCAGCCTGCTGCCATGCTCCCTCCCTGCCCCTCAGGGCACCAGGGCTCTGTCACCTGGGCCTCCACAGCTGCACAGGGCATGCTACTGTGACTGAGACGGCCCTGACACAGAGCTCCAATCCCACAGAGCTGCTGCAAGCATGTGGAGAGCCGTAGGCTCATCGGCTGTGACAGCGGAGAAGGTGCTGCCAGCACTCATCCGCGTGATGGAGGATTGGCCTCTGCATACAACGACCACCTCCGATGGCGACGACGAGGACGTTTTTGCCCTGGCGGTGAGCTTCTGGAACCGGCCTCTGCTCGCTCCCCGGTCGCCTCTCCATCAGCTCTCCGTCCTCTCCCTGCCTCAGGCACTGGCTTAGGGCAGGCTCAGGGGGCTCCAGGCCTGTCGCTCCCCCTGCGTCTCCCCTCGGGCCCTGCCACACGGACATCTTAGCACTGAGCTCTGTCTCGGGCTGCTTCTTTTGCAGGCAACTCTGGGGCTGTGGCTGACTGTCCAGGTGCCCAAATGCCACAGGGCAGTGCTCCTTCATTCAGCCCGTCTGTTTGTTGCTCTCCTCTTCCACATTGTCATCACCACACAAGAGATGCCAGTGGAAGTTGCTAACTTCTGGAGAGCGTGCCAGGAGGAACACGGCCTTCCCAGCAACCCCAACAGGTGCCAGTCCTCCTGTCTTTTCAATGTCCTTGTGGCCGGCGCCAGCGCTCGCCGTGTGACCTGGGTTTTGCTCTGCACACAGGTTTGCAGTGCAGGCCATGAAGGCTCTGTTCAGCCAAATGTGGTGGAACACAGAGATGATGGCTATGGAGCGCAAGCGTGGCTGGGACACGCTGCTCTGTGCTGACACCCAGCACTATGCCGTGGGTCTGCTGGCCAGGTGAGAACCCCTTCTCTCCCACATTTGTCCCCTGTGCCCCACACAGTCCCTGTGCTCATGGCCTCGAGGGCCTCATCACCGAGGGACGGCCAAGCCGACTGGAAAAGGCTGGCAGAGGAGGGTGCCCAGAAGGGGCCGCCTCCCAAAGCGCCCACATCCCCCTCCAGAGATACTGGGGAAAGACCGGACCTGTGAGTTAGACCTCCTGGGAGAAGACTGTCCCCCCCACCTCAGGCTCTTGCTGCCTTTTTCCCCCTGACAGGGAGATGCGCCGTCACTTGGGCCACAGCTGTTCCCGCATTGGCTTCTACCTACTCCAGCCACTAAGCAGGGAGGAGCCACGCTGGGATCTGCCCTCCCTGGCATTCCTGGTGGAGGTGAGCCAGCGCTGCCTCGCTCAGCTGCCTCTCAGCCCTCTGCCCTCTCGTAGCTGCAGCTGCCTGGGCCGGTGCCCGAGCCCTGTGCTGCTGCTGCTGCTGCTGCCTGGGCCCGGCCCTGTGCGCTTCTGGGCTCCTGCTGTTCGGGTCACCTGTCACTGCCCTGTGCCTTTCAGGTCATCGAGTACCTGGACCTGAGGGAATGCGCAGGCCGTGTCCTGGAGGAGATGTCAAGGCACCTGCGGGGCACCTGCAGGCAGAGACGTCACCTGGCGCTCAAAGGCCTTGTGCTGCTCAGCGAGGAGCCCTCGATGGTGAGAAGGGGGCAGCGGCTGAAGCTGCGCTGGGGAAAGCAGCCCCTTGGGCTGGCTGGGCTTCAGGAGCTGAGGCAGCTGCTCCCAGCTCTCCTGCCTCCTGCTCCAGCTGCTCGAGTGCTTCGGGACAGGCCTTTGGCCTCTGGGCCCAGCAGCGGCAGGGTGGGCTAGCAGAGCCAGGGCGGTGTTGGCGCTGCAGCTCTTGGTGGCTTCCCAGCACAGCCTTGTGTTCCATACAGGCCGGAGGTGTACGCAGCCTGCTTCCAAGCCTCCTGGAGCGGCTAGGTGATGCCGACGGAGAGGTGGTCGCCATGTCCCTCGCTGCGCTCACCAATGTGTGCCAGCGGAAAGACTCCGTGATCGGCAGGACCACTGCCCTGAAGCTAGCCGACCTCCTCCTGTCGCTCTTTGGAAACGTAAGGCTCTGCGTGCCACGGGCATTAGCTGCTGCCCAGAAACTTTGTGCCCTGGGGATTTTTAGGCTTTTGCCTGGCTGGGCTGGAGAAATTGGTGCTGAGGCCTCTTCCGCTTCCTTTCCTTCAGGACAACAGCCACGTGCAGCTGCTCTCCATTCAGCTTTTCCAAAAGGTGATGGGCTTGGTAGCGGATGAGGGCAAAGAGCCACTGAACACAGTTGTGAGCCAGAGCCTGCTCCCACTCTACTTGCACTGCCACGAGGTGAACGAGCGCGTGGCCAAGGTGAGGCGTTGTGTGATGCCGGTGCATCCCTGACAGGGGGCTCGGCTGCCTCCTGCCCGGGCACCTCTCCCGGCTCGCAGCCTCCTGCTGGCCCTGGCGCAGGGACGCAGGGCCCGTGCCCTGGGCTGGGCTGCGCTGCCAGCTCCCGTCTCTGCTGCTCCCCAGGCCTCTCGGGAAACGCTGCATTGTGCGGCCGGCTTCCTGAAGAGGAGCGACCTCCAGCACGTGCTGAAGACGGAGAAGCTGTTCAAGTTCGCCGAGTGCGTGGTAAGGACGGCCTCTGGAGAAGCCCCCTGACGGCGGGGCTCGGTGTGCGGGGCTGGCAGCCGTGGCCCCTGCCCAGCGCCGCACGCAGGGGCTCCGGCCTGCGCCCCACACGCCGCTCCCTTCCGTGGGGCCGCGCGGGCTCTTCTCCAGGCTCCTGTGCCCCGAGTCGGGCGCCGACGGAGCGCCGGCCCAGCGGGGCCGTGGGGCGGGGCGGCACCGCGGCTCCCCGGGCAGCACCCGGCCCTCCGCCCCCTCCGGAGCCCGGCGCCCGCTGGCCGGGCCTCGGGGCTGTGCGGGCAGCGCAGGCCGGGGCTGGGCGCCGGGAGCGCCCGGCCGAGGGGCTGAGCCCGCGCCAACCCTTCCCTCCCTCCTGCCGTTCTCTCCAGCTGGCAGACGACAAGAGCCGAGCGGCCGAACACCTGCGCCTGGCCCTGCCCTACCTGGAGCACCCACAGGAGCCCCTGCGAGAGGCGGCCATCAAGCTCATCGGTGAGCCACGAGCCCGGGCTCCCTCCCAGCCCCAGCCCCAGCCCCAGCCCCCGTCCCGGCAGCGGCATCCGCGCCCGGCGCCGTGGAGCCGCGCCTGCCCTCGGGGCTGCTGCCGCCCTCTGCGGCCGTGCCCTGGGGCGGCAGGATGCGGCAAGGGCCCGGGCCGAGCCCTGCCGGGGCAGGAGGCCGTGTGGCCACAGGGCTGGCAGCGCCGCTGGCAGGGCGCCGTGCCGCTGGGGCCCTGACAGGCTCTGTGTTCCCAGGGATCGCCGGGGTGCGCCTGAGGAGGCAGAAGGAAGAGCTCCAGGCCCTCAGCGAGGGTGAGTGAGGGCAGCGGGTTCTCAGCGGGGCTGCCGGGGGGAGCCGCAATGCTCGCGCAGGGGGCTGCAATCCCTGTCCTGCCTGCGGAGGGCCTGGCTCCCTGTGCGGACAAGGGCTGGCGTGCGCAGAACACGGAGAGATTTCAGGGACGCGGGCGGGGCGATTCGTGTTTAGCACCTTGCGGCGAATCCCGTTGGCCCCTCTCTCCTCTCTTGTGGTGGCCACGGCAGGAGCTGGCTCGGATGGCCCTTGGCAGGAGGGTCTCCTTGGACTCCCGCACATCCGGGCTCTGACCGGGGCTCTGTGCCTGTCTCTTCCAGCTCTTCAGGCCCTGAGAGACGACGACAGGCCCTCCCGGATAAGCCTCTTTGTCCAGCTGATGTTCGAGGAGCGAATTGCAGAACTGCAGTCATCTGCTGGCTCAGAAGAACCGGTGGCCTTAGAAGACCTTCAGGGGCCACAGAAGATGAGACCGCCTGGAGACGGAGGAGCCGGAGCTCCAGGCACAGCTGATGATTGACGCAGCTGATGCCTGTGGGAAGCTCCCGTGCCTTCAACCCTCTCCCTGCCTTGCTACACCATCCGTCCCTTTTCCCTCCACCCTTCCTCCCTTTGGACAGCTCCATGTCTTCAGCCCTCAGACCATGCCCCTCCCCTTTTTTCCCTCCCAGCTCATCCCTTTGCTTTGCCTTCCATTAATAAACATTCAAAGAGAAGTTGATTGAAGGCACTGAGGTGCTTTTCCCAAAGACTGGACTCGGTTCCATGGGATCACAGACTGGTTTGGGCTGGAAGGACCTTCAAAATCACCTTCCACCACGCCAGGGTGCTCCAAACCCCAATGTCCAGCCCGGCCTTGGACACTGCCAGGGATGGACACCCCAGGATGGACACCTCGTGCCAGGACCAAGGCTGGTGCACATCAGGCACCCAAACAAGCCCCAGCAGCTGCAGCCTCGGTGGTTTTAATCCCAACCATCCAACATTCCCGAGCCGGCAACGAGGCAGTGCTGACCTCTAGTGAGAGGTCCCTAGAAAAGGGAGGATTTCTTGGGATAAAGTTCCCTTCCCAAAGCCTCCGAAGGCAACACCAGAACCCTCAACAACCAAAAAAGCACGGGTGACAGTGTCCAACGAAAGGTTTTCTTTAAAAAACACCCCAAATTCACAAGGAAAGCGTCCAATCAAAGCCTCAGAGCTGGTCCCGAGGAGCCCAGAAAGGACCAGGACAGCTCAGGGGGACAGGGAGCTCCCAAACTGCTCCTTTGGGTCCCCTCATTGTCCTCCAGAATCCAGAACTTTCACCCAAAATGTCCCTCGGGAAGATGAGAATTTTCCAGGCACGTCAAAGAAATCTCCACTGCACAAAAATCTCTTTTAAAACCAAGCTTTAAGACTGGGAGTTCTGCTTAGATTGAAACGATGAAATTCAGGATATTCTACATCAAATGCAGCGTTTTGATTCTAACGGACTCCTCTCCCTGCAGCCAAACAAACGTCAAAGGCTCCTGAGCTTTCTGTGGCACACCAGGATTCCCTGGAGCCATCCCAGGAACATTTCCTGGAGTATCCCAGGAATGTTCCCCATTCCTGGGGCTCCACAAACCTCCTGCCCCTTTACAGCAAGCTCAGCTCGGGTCAGAGATAATTGATCCAATTACCTCCAGGAGGAATGAAAGCAAAGCAAAGCGCACTCTGCAGGAGCCCTGGGAAGTCCCTGTTCAGCAAGGAGCTTTCCACTGAAATGATGGGAAAATGATGAGTTCCAGCATAGAATTCAAGGCTTTTCCCTCTGGAAGCAAAATCCAGTCCTTGCATTACCTCTTTTTATTGGTTTTAGTCACTAAGTCTTAAAAAATAAATCGGTTTTCACATTGTTCAGGCTTGGAGAGGTTAGTGCTGTTCCTGAGCTGGGATAAATTCCTGAGGCTGGGCACTTTTTGTACTTCTGGAACTGGAGATTCCTCTGCAATATTCCCTGGGGAGCTTCTCCTCACCTTTTCCTCCCTCAGAAAAACGAAGCAGAGCAAGGAAGGTGTCCAAGAAGGAGAGGCTGGAGAAGCCCCACCTCCCTCCAGGCTCATCCCAGCACTTTCCTGATGGAATTTTCCCATTTCACAGCCAGAGAGCAACCCCTGGCCCCTGACTCAGCTACTCACGGAGTAATTAGAGCCAAGAGGCTGGAGCAGGTACTCAGAGGTTCCACCAGAGCCACAATCCCCCATCAGGATCCTCTGGATTGCCCAGGAAGGAGGAGTTTTTAGGCAATATTGGAAATCTAGGATCTAGGCTTGCAGCAAAGCATGGAGCATCTGCTGGCGCTGGGCTCTGCGTCCCAGGAAATTCAGTGGATTCCTGCTTCTCCACAGGGCCAAGCTGCTATTTCAACACACTTCTGTGGGCCAGGGTTGAGAAACAGGAGGAGTAATGAGCTGGGAGCTGCAAAAAAATAAAATTCAAGACATTCCTCCGCTTCTGAAATGGGCCAACCTTCGAATCCTTTCTCTTCATTAGATTTTTCATTACTGGGAGGTTTCTTCCTGAGAACAAATCCCAGGGATTTCATTCAGAGGTGGAGTTGCTGGCTGGTAAAAACCGCCAAATCCTTTAAATAAACCCCTCAGCATTCTGGTTTTTAATCAGTGATACCTGAGTTCCAAGTTTGGACAGGTATTTATTCCTTAAACTAAAGGCATCAGCTTTTGGCAGCAATTTGGCCAAATCATCGTCCTTCTGTCTCCTGAGCCTCTCCTGCTCTTCTGCTCTGCAAAAGAAAAGCGGCAAAAGATGGTTTGCCCTGAGGGAAAAGCCTGCCAAAGCAGGGAACTGATGTTATTTGAGTGTTAGTTCCTATTTTAATGTTGTTGTTGTTGTTTGAACACCTAGGAAACACTTTGGGGCAGCAGGTGAATGACCCTGAGAGGCGCAGGGCTCAGTAACTCAGTGTAAAGAAAGAGAGAGGCTGATTTCTGCAGGTTCCTTTTATTTCACTCCAAGATTTCAGTAGAAAGAGAAACCTTTTGGTTTTTCCCCAGATTACAAGGTGCTCCTTTTAGGATTTTTTCAGATGTATCTCAGGAGGAAAGAGCATTTACCTCTCTCACCTGTGGAAGCAGCCTGGGTTTGTGCACACTGCCAGAAAGAGTCAAACATGCCCAAAGGCTTCAGTGTGTGTTGCTTAAACACATGCTCTGGACATTTTCCTACTGGCAGCAGAAAGGATGATGGGGACAGTTACATCAATCGAACTGAACTCTAGAATTCCATATCTAGTTTTTTAAGTTCCTTTTTTTATGCATTTGCAAACCATCATCTTACCTTCTGCCCCTTCTCTTACTGTTATTGGATATTGTCTTGTTGGATGTAATGTTTTAGGGTAGCTCAAAATAGATTTTAACAGCTTGAGATTTCCTGACACCTTAATTATAGAGGTTGTAAGTCAGTCCGTATTTTTTTCTGACAGATGCCTCATTTTTATACCTCAAGCTTAGTGTATTAAAGTCTCTACTGTTTCAGAACCCACAGTTATCATGGATACAAAGAACAGTTTAAAATGCATCATTCAGTAATAGATACAAAGCTGAGGGGCAAATAGGCATCATGTACCCTTTGTGAGAAACCAACTCTAAAAGCTGTACAGACACATTGCCACTCACATCTCAGGGAAGGGATAGATTTTTTCATTTAGGTCAGCAGGAAATGGAAATTTTCTGGCAGTTTGAAACTTATCACCAACTCCTGAAGTTTTGTGCAAAATCCCAGTGTGCAACATCTGGGTATTTTGCAAAGTCACCTGGCTGCAAACCTCAGCCTCCAACAAATGAAGTGCAGCTCAGCTGTGAGGATTTTTCTGTAACATCTTTAGAACATAAGAGGTAATTAAAACCAGTTCTGTTGCCTAGTGTTACAAAATTGATTACAACTACATGCAGTAACTGCTTTAGACTTGGGAGTTATTTTTAAAAGAAAAAAAGTCCACCACATAAAACATTGCCCAAAAAATCCCCTTGCAAGGTAGTTTTAATGAATCTCTCATGGTTCAATGAGCTATTGTATTACGTCATTCTCCTGATGAAGCAATGCTCCAATCTCATTACATTTAGTCAGAAAGAAATAAGCTGCTAGTGTTATTGGATTTCTTATAATTAATTAAAAAGCAATTTTTTAGGATTTCCTTTCATAGGGTTGGGGGAGGAGGGAAGTTGAGACAAGTAATATTGTGCTGCATATAAGTAAAATATAGTGCTCCACACACAATAACCATTCCCAGCTGAGATGTGCTTTAAGGTTTGGGTAAGTCAGCCTCTTTCTCCTGTATCCTTCCTTCCCGCTCCTGTCATCACTGCTTTTCCAAACAGCAAACCTGAGAACGAGCTCAAAAGGCTGAAAGTCCAAAGGAAAAACACCAGGCAGTCCCCATAGCTGGTGGTAATTAATAGAAAGTGAATCAGTTGCTTTGTATAGCAGATAAAGGAAAAGCCCAGCCAGAATAACCTGCCTCATCACCACATTGTGTTCCCAACAGAAATTAATTCTGTGAGCTGTGGGAGTTTGAAACAAACATGTGAGGGCTAAAAAGACCTAATGCCATCATCCCAGCGTGGAGAGGAAGATTGGAAGGTGCTTTCAGGAGAACGGCTGCAGTCTCTGGGTAGGGACAATATTTTGCCCCCTGTGGCCTTTATGAAAAAAGAGTAGAATAAATAGTGCCACATGTCTGCACAGCTGGAACATCTGTGACTGGTTGGCACAAATTTACAATCCTACCTGACCGCCTGAATCTGGCTGTAATTGACAGACACGGCCGTAATGGCAACATCCTATCGATCTTCCCTGGGACCAGAGCACCTCAGGCTTGAACGACTAAATTGTGGTAAAAGAGCACGAGATCCCTCAAACATTCACAGAGAAAAAAAGCATTCTCACATTTTAGAACGTACGTCTGATTTTTCATACGAGCCCAAAGGCAGCCTGCACAAGTTGATGTAAAGGCATCTGATGAAGGTTGCTAAATACACAGAAGCTCATTAAGTGCCTGCTTCAAAAGAACTGGAGCCTGGAAAAACTTTTCAAAATACCAAGTATGCTTATCCGACATCTGGGTAGAAATCTGCTGTCAACACAGCTAGAAATGGGCTCATTGAACTCCATGGAGTTCTCCTAAATCCTTGTTTAACACGAGATACAACGTATGTGATTGCGAGTCCTTGTATGTAGGTGATAAAGCAGCCCATCCACAACAAAATAAATGCTATTTTATAAAACTACAGCTTCTTATTCAACATGCTGAAGGCACCTAAACGTTTTGCAGTGCAGCATGAACTATATTAGCCCAAGTAAACAGCATGAAAACACAACTGGTGCGAGCAAAAACCCTCTCAGATTTTCAATACCTCCACTCTCCTCCCCACATTCAAGTTTCCTCTAGATTCAAGATTATTCTAGTATAAATTCCTAAAGACATGATTCCATCTTTATACTAGTTGGCGTTTTTATTTATTCCCACTAAAATGTGTGTTGCAGAAAAATATTTTCCAATACAAAACTCCAAAACATTTCACAGACATACTTCAGAAAAGAAGAAAATCATAGGTTTGCTAAGGAATTCACAGGCCTGCCGTGCATAACTACAAACCTCTTTCAGCTGTGATCAAGACACCTTCTGTATTTATAATTCTTAAAACTTAAGTCTTATTTACTGGATAGAAGCTTGGGGTTTTTTTGTTTTAGTTTTTTGGGGGCTTTGGGGGGGTTTTTTGCTTGGTTAGTTTTTGAGGTTTTTGGTTTTGGTTTTGGTTTGGTTGGTTTTTATTTTGATTATGTTGGTTTTATAAGAAAGAAAAAGCATGCTGTGATAAGACTGTGAGATTTTTTTTTCCTGGGTTCATTTCTTGCTTTGGGAAGCACTGCCTTTTTAACAATATTTGCAAAAGAGGTTCAGGGATACACTGAAACACACTCTAAAATACTACAGAGATAAACAGGGATCCACCATCCCTGTGCCCTGGATTCCTATCCCTCATTCCCACTCCTGGAAATGCTTTTGATAACAATAAAACATGTTGAACTCTTTTTTGTACTCGCTGACACCACTGCTAAATCCCAATAAGATATAAAAGATTTGCAGCTTGCTTGGATTTACATCCAAAGGAAACAAAAGGCACAAGACTGGGAGAGGGCGAAAAGTCCTCCACAAAAGCAGTCATGCTTTGCAATGTCCAAATGAAGGAAGACACACAAATATTTTCAGGAAGACCGAATGTAGAATGGAAACACATGGAGATGGGCAAAAATAATAGAAAAGTGAGCAACCTGAAACTCCTGGCATGCCCAGAGACCTCCTGACACCACGCCAGCCTTAAAACAGACCTACTGCTGCTCACAGAATAACCATTCTAGGGAGGCTATTTTGAATTATTTCACACAATTTCAGTTCCCAAAGGGGCTATAAAGCACTATTGGTAGTCATCTGTACTACAATCATTGATCTTAACTTTAATTATTATTAATGCAAAAATATTTATGAACCAAAGCTATTCCCTTCCATTTCTCTGTCCCTTTCAAAGCTGCTGAGAGCTGGATAACTAAGCAAAGGAGTGCCCTCTGGGAAGTCAGCGGTGATTGCCTCATCCTCAAACGGGAAATTGGAAATTCAGAGTAGGGCAAGAAGCTTAACTCCAGCTATTGAACAGCTGCCATAAAAGAAAGAGTTAAGTAGACAAGGGCACTTGTGTGGAGAAGAGGCAGCTGAAGAAAAGGTAAAAACCAGACAGCTGTGAATGCAGGCACTGAACAGAAAGCAATGATTCTTTTTTAGAAGAATATGGAAACATCAAACTAAACCAGCAGAATGAAGACCAGGATTCCTCGCAATGTGCAATGGGGACACCTTTGGACAATCCTATGTCCCAGGTGCACAGTTAGGGACTCTTCCAGAGCCAAAAGACTAGACTGGAAATCTCCTTAACTGGATTTAGCACACGCTTGCAGCTTCATTGTGTTCAGAGGAACACTCACCGTAAAGGTAAAATCCCCAGGAAGCCACACACAGCACACTGTGGAACAAGCAATTTCCTCTTAACCCATTTTAGTTCCTTTGCCAAGACCCAAAACCAGAAGAATGCCAGCAAAGTGGATTTTTCCCCTGATATACCTAATCTTTCTATCAATTAAATGTACTCCCAAATGCTTTAATGGACGGGTTTTAATTATTATTTCTACCACTTAAAAAAATAGTCTCAATAATTTCCTTAAAAATCGCTGAAGCAAGGCACCGTTCAAATGAAGGATACAATTAAATGGGGTTATTGATAAAAATTTTCCCCATATTCAGAATTTTTCCTGTGATTTACATGCATTAGCAAAAGCAGTATCAACTCTTCCCTGCCAGAGTAGTTGAGCATCTTCCTGCTACTAATTCAGCACACATATTTCAGCCATTACCCAGGGAACGCAGTGATTAGGCAGCTTTCCAGTAAACAGTCCTTAAAACAGTTCATAAAAATTCCATTTAGAAAAAGGTTGGTTTCCTGCTCGAGAATTTGATAAGATGTTGCAATTACTGCTTAGGGATATATTTCAAGTCCGCCAAGTGAGGTAAATTCCATTTCCACACATGCTATCATAGCGTTTGCAGGTTAAAATGCCATAAAGTAGTTCTTACGTACTCAGAAGATGCAATTAATTTGGGTGCTGCTTTTTTAGAAACACACGCTTAGAAAATCCTAACAACTTGCAATGAAAAAAGTGAAAATACCCATAAAACAGACCACAAAAGGCAGATTCTCAAGTAGAAATCTAGTGGCATTGTCTGAATCACAACTTGCCCAGATCAAAAACTGTTCCTAGTAATGGAGAGAAAACAGCATCACAATCTATATATTCTTTTGACATCCCACCTGAGGTAAGACCCCTAGTTCAAAGGTCCCAGAATAACCAGAAACAGTCAGTTTTACAGGTTACAAGGAAATCAAAGAAATACTCAAATTTTGGCACAGTAATTCCTAAACTTAGAGCATCAGTTTGTTATCCATAAATGGAAAGCATTTAGCTTGTTTTAACAACTTCCTAAAAAAACCAAGATTCAATTGCAACATTTATTATCTAAAAGCGTTCTGGTCAAAATAAAAATGAAACTCAAAATTATGAACCCTTTTTATTAAAATAGCTGATACTTATTAGGCAATAAACTCTTGCTCTCTCCTGTTTTCATTTCCTCAAAAAAGCAACATAAACTAAAAGAATGTAATCTCATGTGTTCAGGCTCCATATATGTTGTTTTGAGAAAAGGCTTTATAACAGCTTCATTGAAGGCTCTTTAAGAAACTAAATCTTTCTAGTTTAATAGAGTGACAAGGTGTATATGAGGGCATCAAATGAAAAGGAAAATGAGCTGTCACAATAAAGTACTATTGAAAGCCTTAGCACAAACTGCATGACAAACTAAAAGAAAAAGAATTATTTTGTTCCTTTTGCTTTAACCAAAGTCCTAACACTTAGGACCTGCAAACTGCTGCCATTTTAGAGCCAATCTGTATTTTAAGTGGATGTAACTAGCCCTAGCAAACGTAGCAAAAAGTGAAATGTTCTCAAATTGGTCTTAGCATGTGCACTAATCCATCCACACCACATCAGATATATCTTGTAGTTGATAATATTTTACATGCTTACAATAATTACTGTAATTCAGAACCTTGACACCCATTTTCCTAAGATAAATCAACGTAAGAAAAATTATTCAACCTCCCTTTTCTTCTAAGGGTAAATGCAAAGCAGTTTGAAGCTCACTGTAGGTTTAAATTTTAATCCAAGGGCTGATGGTCTGCAATATGATTACAGTCCTTCCAATGTCAAAAGTTAACAGAGGAGTGGAGTCTATTTCAAATGACTGGCTCTAAACATCTCATAATTACATTAGATAAATTACACTTTACACATAATTGCAACAAGTTTTTGCCTTATTAGGCACCGGTCTGAAATACTTGGCAGTTTCACAGTGAAACACTATTCCTCTTGATGCATTTGGATGAGGTCCTTACCCTTCTACCATCACAGTCAGGGATCTGCCACTGGCATAAAATTCCAGATGGATAATGCCAGCAATCCTAACTACTTCACAAAACAACAGGTAAGGAGGGAAATAGATTAATATGCTGTTCTTAACCCCTTTCAACTGACAGAAGTTTTGCATGCTTAAAAAAAAACAAACCGGTTTTTCCATGACATCATTCGGCTTGAATACTAATGCTTTTCCTTAATGCAACTACATGTACATGGATGTACAACTTCTCTTTACACAGAAGCAACGCCCAACTTTACATGTTTTTCTTTACTCTGTTTCCCCTGATTATAATTCTAAGATCCTTTCTGATTTTTACGCCATTTCCCTGTCTTAATTCTTCAGTGTTGTTAAATGAAGTGCCCCTCTCCATTCTGTGAAGATAGAGTGATTTACAGCAGCTGAGAATCAGGGGATTGTCCAGTAATTACGGCTTTTCTCAGTAAAGTAGTAGTATTGGATTCATTAACAGTGTTTGGATTCATTAACAATTAAAGTTTATTTCAATGAACAACAAGTACAAAGCTGGGTCAAGCTCCCTTGTTAGGCTTTGACACTTCCTTCAGGAAGACTACAATTCAACCCAGGGTTTCATTTTCTGTTTGGCTGCTTGTAAAATAGAAGGCATCTTGAAAATGATACTTCCATTTAGGGCTCTTACTGTGGACCTTACAGGCACTGTAAATGTGGAGTGGCTTTGTCTTAAACAGCCTAATCCTGCCCATTCCACAGAACAGACATTTGGAGTACAGCGACGATGGGAGCATGAAAACGCAGCATTAACAACTTCTTCAGTGCAAAGAGTAAGCACAATCCAAGTCTTGCTGTTTCCTTGGTAAGACCATAAGAAATGAGGCAGGGAAAGTGAATGTTTTGGGCTTGCAAGCCATTTTCCTTGAGCTGGGACATCTGCTGATTGCAAGGGGTTTCAGTTTGGAACTGAAGGCATGCTTTTTACACCGCTGCCATTAGACAGATTCTATCTGACACCCTACTTCAAAATTAAAACAGCAGGCAAGTGGGTAAATAGGAGCAAAAATGGAAATTTTCAGTACTTGCTCACCCCTTATTTTCAGATATTCTCCAAAATAGGGAGCAGCACCAGTGAAAAGCACGTTTGTATCAACAGGGCCTGGATGGACTATCCCAGGTGATACAACCACTAACCCACAGATGACGTGAGAGGTTTCACAGCACAGTGTTTAAAATTCAAGCAGCAGAAGCCCTTCCACCAGAATTTCACCCTGCTTTGGGAACAGATCTTCTGTCTGTATCATTAATTTCTTTGTTTTCCAACTGAGTTGCCGTGCAGCAAGTATTGCAGCATCACTAAAGAAACAGAGCTGGAGCACAGAGCAGCTCAACTGAGTGAACTTACAGCTCAAACCATCAGAACCACCAAGAAAAAAAAAGGCTGGGCCAGCTTTCTCAGCAGCCTGCTTGTGGCACTCAGACCTGAAATTACTCACTGCAAGTGTTCTCTCTAGGGTCTGACAGGACTTACATATATTGGAATATATATAACAAAATGATAATGCAGCTTCAAAGAGTGACTCACAGAAAACCGGTGCTGGAGCACTCAGAATTCATAAGGGACTTTAACCACAGTCACAACCCTCAGTTATTTGGTTGGCCTCCTTTATTCCTTTATTCTTGGGCTTTTCTTCCAGCTTTCTATCAACTGTGATATAAAACCATACTAATTAATCCAAATAAGCACATGTGCTATGTATTTCTTTCAAGATGGGATAACTACATACTCATCATTCCTGAAAACAAGCCCACAGTAACCAAAACCGGTCAAAGCAACACTGTTGTTATAAATTATAGCCCACAGCCATGCATGTTCCTTGATGGAAGAAGAAGAAATATCAACCCAACCTCCTGGTCTGCTATGAGAACATTTGTTATAAATCATGTTTTTCCAGTGTTCTATTTCAACTGCATAGATCAGTATCCAATAGAGAGCTCCTTAAGTCACAGACAAACCCACAAAAACTGCTTAAGACCAACATTCCACAAAAACATGACAAAAAAATTCAAAGCAACCTTATAGTAGAGAAAATGCGGATTTAATAGGAGCTTAACATTAAGAATCCCATCCTCAAAATAATGCAAATTGATTTAAAGTGGATTTAGGGTTTTAAATGTTAAGAGCATAAAATTGAAGAATTAATTGAATTTACTGTTGGTTCAACATTGCTAATGTAAATGATAGATAACTGTATCGGTCATTCTTGACTAAATTAAGCGCTATCTACCATTATTACATGACTAAAGGCTTTAAAAAATTCTGTTGTTAAATGCAATCAACTTTAAATTAAACTATGTGCATTCAGTCAGTGTCTTAAGCAATGATGAGGCAGAGATGCCTTAAAATGGTAGTAGGGATTTAGACCTCCACAACTTCTGATGTAAAATTTAAATAAGTTAGAATTTGAAAAAGCAAATTAACCTGTACTGCATTTTGCCCACAAAGTTCTTCCTTCCATTTTGATTTACCACTGGTCTCCACTCATTAGATCAAAGCTCACAAAGTATTTTTGAGACCAACCAGCACTTTCAGCCCAATTTAAAAGTCACTGAAGGCAATGAAAATTACTTCTGTCGGCTTCAGTAAGGCCTTCCACAATCTCAGTACTCAGTAGCTACAAGGAGTAGGACTGAGAGGGTCTGACCAACTTTGCTGAGGATATCACTTGGCAATCAAACATCATTGGAAAAAATCAGAGATTACTATTTATATTGCTTCAGCACAGCCACTGCTGTTCTGAGATTACCTGCTGCACAATGGAAAAGGCAAAAAAAAGGATGTGAAAATACATATACCGACACCTGACTTATACACATCAGTATTCATCAATTAAAAGAGCCTGTGATGACTTCTCCAAACTGTCACTGGGGAATGACAAGCAACAGTCATTTCAGCCAAACTGGTACTCACATATCCTCTTGACTGTGGGAATTCTGGGTCACACCCATTTCTTTTACCATTTTTTCCTGCAATGTAACTGAAAGTGACATTGACATTTGTCCCTTGGAAAAGTTACTGTTATCCTCCTTGTTGTCAGGATTATTCTACTGCCTGATGTTTTGTTTATTTTCTAAGCAATTGTCAAGAATACTGTCTGTGCCTGTCATCTGTCTACATGTTGACTGGTATCCACGCATCACACTGGAAGATCAGAATCCTTGAAAGAAACTTTCCTTCTCAACTCTTGAAAAGACATTCCCAACACCGCCGGTAGAATCTGAAGATGCCAGCTATTAGGAGACAGAATTGACCACAATTTAGTCAAAGTGCACCATCACACCTCCTACTAAGAAGGTTTTAAGAACTGGAAAGTCCATTCTTGTGGGAAATCCGCAGCGGGAGAAATGTGGCACTCAATATGAGTGATCGGCAAATCTCGTTTATTGTTAATTCACACAATGCTTTTATAATAACACTAATAAGCTCATGCATATTGCAAAAGTTAAGCTCAGGATTGGTGCTCAGATTAAAAGTCAGCTACGCCTCTTTCTACATTTCTTTGTGGTTACATAGTTTGAGTAAGTTTTTGTTTTACCATGCTTCTCCCTCATATCTTTCAGCTACAAGGTCTTGTTATCGTATCCCAGCTGTGCTCAAGGACATGCGAACCTTACCGCCTTGCTGGTTCTCATGAGAGTGCCTGTGTGCTCAGCAAAGCTCTCTCATGTCTATGTGACCTTTTGCAGCTAGCCAGTTATCAATCACACTCTCCACATGTTCTATTCCTACTGTACAAGTCCTTGACCACATAATTCCCATCTCCTGCGCTGGCCACTGACAGCTTTTCTACACAAAGTACATTAAGCAATCATCAACTCATTCAGGTTTGACTGCTGAAAAGTGCCATTAAGTATTAGCAAACATCAGACACAATTAGTTTTTTCTGAGGGCAGGTAATGTTCCTAATCACATTTCCCTCACTCCCACATTTTAGGGATGAAAGTAGATCTTCTGACAGACCTGAGCTTGCTTCCATCATAAATCAAATGGGGTAAATTCCTGCAGCAATGGGTTCAGAGATCTCTTCCCTGCTTTGGAGGAAGGAGGAGGCTGGACAAGCATGGATGGGGTTGCTGAGGATGCAAAGAGACTCTCCACAAACACTGGATGGACATGTCAGACCCCTGAATAGCTCCGCTCCTGTGAAATTCCCAAGCTCAAGGCATGATTCACTAATAAATTGTATGGATTACGCAGCATTTGCTTGAGGACAGATGTATCACTGCCTTCTGCAGGAGAAACTGTCAGACCCTCTCTGTGCTCATCAGTTTACAATTTTCACACCTTCTAGTGGCTGATCTGGAAAACACATCAGCCATTACCACAATGGATATAAACAACTAATATCCAAAATTCTTGTGAGGCAGCCCCTTCAGTACAGCTTGATAGCACAGGACATAGGTAGCCTAGGATAAATGCCAAACAGAGCAGAGAATTTCACCCCTGAACTGACATTTAAGAGTACATTTCAATGGCTTATGCAGTGCAGACTTTCTGATGTTCTTTCTCCATCATTTTGTTAAGATTACACGTCCAAACTTTCAAAGCACAGCATCCAAAATACAGAAATGCTCTCCCTAGACCGAATTTCTCCCCAGAGTTAATGATAGGATCAGATCAGCTGCAAAGCTACTGGTATTCAGATGTAAAACTTTTCAATTGAAGCAGACTATTTTCTTGGACAAAATCAATTAAGTGCAATAAATTTCATACATAGACCCCAAGGCTGGCAAGTGTCCCCTAATGTCACACTGAAGAAACCTGAGCCAAACAAATACCACCCTCCTCAGTCCTTTTCACGTACTCTTTTTGCTCATCAGTTGCACGAGAAAAGAAAATGCCCGTTTTTCCTGCTTGCTGGAGAATAGAGATACACATACCTTCAGTTAGACGTGGTTTTGGTAACACAAGTGATCTATGAAGTGTTCCTTTCGGGGTACAACAAAGAAAATAACACCTTCCAACAGTTTCCAACATAACCTTAACCAGCTGAGGAGACAATTCAGAGAGAAGAGCATTTAAATTACTGTACACACTCAAATAGAACATTTTTGTTCCTCAGCACATTGCTAAGGTACAGACTGCTGCACCTTGTGACAACACCATGGAGATGGGCTGCTAAAAAACTACCCTTTATTTTTTACCTTCTATTAGTAAGGGTGTACGACTTTTCATATGCTCCCAGAGAGATGCAAGATAACAGAAACCCACTCCATAAAATATTTCAAAACACACTCAAGAAATTTACATTCCAGAAGCTTGGATTCTTGATGCCTATTCCTGCTACCTCATGTAAAGACCTTTTAAGGAAAGCACACAGTAAGCAGTATTTCTGATCCTGTTTTGAAGAACTCCACCATTAAAAGGAATTATTTATCTGCTTTTTTCTACAACTTCCTAAGAAAGTATCATTATATTACACACTTATATTATTTAGACTAAAAAGGACTGATTTCAGCATCAAGACTGTGTAGTGATCTCAGTTTCATCTTTCTATTCAATCCCTTTAAACACACATTAAAAGAATATTTAAATGCATAGACAGAATATTTCAAATGCAAAAAAAACTATGGCAAACACATGGATACAAATGTACAACTAAAACTTAGCCTGCCAGGCCCACATGCAATATTTTTCTCTCTCTCTTAGGTTAACTGTGCAATTTAACAAACACAAAAAATGGCACAAAAATTATGGATATTGAATGTGAATGCTCTTGTAAATTAGGTGACACAGCAAACAAATCAAAATGAAAATACACTAAGAAAAAGAAAAATTGGAAATATTAACATAAAGCAGGCTTCACAAATGTATTCAGGAAATCCTAACAGTTGCTCAGGAAAAATGGGAAATTAGCAGCTGCATTTTTAAGGAACTATGTAGTATTTCAATAATGTATATATGTGTGTGTATATATATATATATATCTCAAAGATACAGAAACAAGAATGGGGGGAACAAATTTTGAAAACACCTTAATGTACCTTGATAATGTTGAAAGGCAGAAGTCATTTAAACAACAGGAAACCCACAAACCCAATAGCCAACATGAAAGAAACAATACTAACACTTAAGATATTGATAACAAATATTAGTTTTCATTAGGAATGCAAGTGTACCATCAGGCCCATAGTTCCATTTAACCCCATCAGAAGGGGTTAATTAACATTAATTTTTGGTAAATTTCTGCATAAGAGTTGAGCTAGTAAATACTGAACCTCTCTGAGCAGAGGTGAGCAGGCAGGAGCAGTACAGCATTACTCAGATCACGAAGGCCATCGTGACCCCAAAGAGCTGTGACAAACCTGCAGCAAGCAGAGGGTATGGCTCTCAGATATGGACACCAGGAGGATTAATGGTCAATTTAGTCTAAGACACAGGGTTCAGAGGGCTTTGCTCCCCAGACTGTCCTTTAAGCCCTACAGAATCTCCAGATTTATGAATTTATGCAGGGAGTCACAAAAAATACAACTCCCTTCTTTTAGAAGGTATATGGAAATGCAAAATACAACTCCTTTCTTTAAAAAGGTGTATGTAAATATATGGAAAACCTACACATGGACCCACCAACACAATCCAGTCATTTCAATGTTGGCCTGAATGTACCACCAACATGTAATTTTGGAATACATTCAAGTTACACTAGAAATGAGCATAAAAAACCACAGAAAATCCTGCCATATTTCTGGCATTCCTTGAACGTTAGGAGACTACATTATTTTCCAACTTATTATCAACTCTATGAAAATAGAGAGTGACATTCCTTCTAGCTAGAAGAAAACATGTTTATATTTAGTTTACTCAGAACTGCAACATTGAAAGAACATTTAGTCTCCCAAATGTGAAATAGCCTCCTACCTTGAATGATCTGTTCAGCGTGTTGCTTTTCAAATCAGCAAAATGATCTTTTTTTTTTTTTTTTGACAGATCACTAAATAAGCTGGAGAAGGCAGTGCATCAGCAGCACAGGACAGTTATTACCTCCGACACCTGGCTGCAGCAGAGGAATTCCTTTGCAATGGAATGGAGAGTAACTAACCCATGCCTCTGCTGACTCCAGCTGTCAGTCAGCACTGCCAGCTGGATGCATCACACACCTCAGAGATGGAACCAGAGCCCCACACTGGACAGACAGCAACATTACGGGACTGGATTTGGGCAGCCAGAGGAACACGAGTGGCATGATACAAATTATATCAATCAGAAAACTGGAACTGCTGTTGAAAAAGCACTAACTGAGGCTACAAAATGCAGGATTTTTGCAGAGCAACACTGGTTTCACATAGCTGACTTGCAAAGCCATCCTACTGCCTGATTGCAGACCTAGTGAGCTGCTGCACATGTGTTATTGTTACATGGTCTCTGCACTGAGTTAAGTTTACAAGGGCCTTCAGCACTGAATTAATTTAGATTCTACAAATAAGTCAATGCTTTTTTAGTTCCAACACTTCACTACAGAAACAGTTTTCCAGCATTTCACTAACTAAAACAAAGAACTAAATGTATTCTAAATGTATTTACAAGGTATTTTTAAAGCGTATTTAAGTCTAAATGACACAGAAAGCAAGCATTCCCCAACAGCTAACATGTTCTTGTAACTGTGTAACTGTGACTCTTCCGTCTTTGTATCAGTCGGTTATTTCCCAAAACAGAGCAAACAAATCAGGCCAGCAGACTCCTGGGCTAACAATGCCCATCAAGACGGATCTACAAGATGGACAAATGCAGCATCACACCAACATTACCATGCTGCCCCTTGGACTACTTGATCCCTGTCAGGACAGCAGTCACAAATCATTCCTAAATCTCCACACCCATTCTTCTTGCACCTTGACTGCCCATGCTTTTCCTCTGTTCCTTGGGCTATTCCTTCAGTCCATTATCCCAGACAACCGAGAGCCACCCCATTTGACAGAAACAGGGGATGCTTCTGCCATGTTTTCAATGGACTTCAGGAGAAAAATTATTGGCGACTTTATTAACATGTTGTTACATTCCACTGCCCCCAGGCTCCCAAGCTGGTTTATCAATTCAGGCATCATTCAGCCTGAATAAAATTGGAAGCCAATGTAATTTATAAAACAGTTAAAGACAGAAGTAGACATCCACATCAGAAGAATCCCAGCACTCCAGTTAGTTACCTCAAATCAGTTATAAATACTTGCCAGAGATATCTCCTGTTACAGAGAAGGAAAAGACTTCCCAGGAGAGCTAATGGAACTGCAATTTGCAGCAGCAAGGGACACAGTTGCATTCAGAGCAGGTCCTCACAAGTGCTTTGCACAATACCAGAGCTGGATGCAGAGCCCAGATGCCACTACTGCAATTTTCAATATTTGACCCGAGTTACACTATGCAGATGACATTTCTGGCAGATTCCAGCTGAAGACAGATTAACTAAACTAGAGCAAAGGTATCATACTACTGTATTTGCATCTAATGCATGACTGACATGGCTTGTGGCATCAGGTTTATCAAGAAAATGACCTTGAGTGCTTTTTTCATCATAGAAAAAGTGATTAACAGTTCATCATAAACTAGAAAAGTCTCAGTTGCTCCAACACATGCAGAATACTGTCTCTTCCTTTACTGTAGCATCCATGTCACTCCCACTGGCCCCTTTGTACAATCATCACAAGCCACATCACTGGCTCCAAGCAACAGGCACTGCAGAGCTGCAGCAAAATGCTTGAACAATAAAAACATCAAAGTCAGATCAAGTTAAAAGGGTGCCAGTTGCAGGATGATAGCCACCATTCAATAAGAAATTGTTCCATAGGCATTAAGAAGCCTAGAATGGCTCACAGGGGGAATTAGTAGAACAAGAGGAAAATGAGATATCAAGTTACAGGTCTGATTTACTGGGCTTTTCAGTAGGGTTCATAAGAAAATTGCTTAATGCAGAGAAGGTCACAGAGTAGCTTAACTTACTATAAAGGAAAAACCTGACAGAACATTTCCCTTTCAAAGGCAAGTGGAGCACAAGCCCGGGTATAACACTGTAATCACATGAACTGTTGGATGCAGAAATCTTTTTGTAGCTGCAGTTTCCGTATTTTCCCCCCTACATTTGGATCCTTGCTGTTTTTCACCCCCAATAGTATGTACTAAGACATTGTCATAGGAATGAAGTTTTGAAAAGTTATTGCAAAACCTAAACACTTAGAAAAGACCCATGGGAAAGCCCATGCATATCACATATCCAGCACCAGCTTTCACAAAATATATGTCAATACAATAGTAACAAATATATTATCAGATAAGACCCCAAAGAATTTTTGACTTTAACGTTTACATGCTAGATTTTGGGGGTTTTTAGGCATAGGAAGGCATGCATTAATTGTGTTTTGGTATTTTCACACATCAGTATTTGATGTCAAACACTCTTTCATCATATAAGCCTTGAACCAAATATAGATTAGAAGGACGATAGGTTCTATTTAGACAGTGAATGAAAGTGTAATTAAAGGAAAATTGCTGCAGACAGGAAACAGCTCTTGGTCCCAGTAGAAACAAGTCACCTATACTTAAGTCTAAAATCACTGATACAATCCAAGTACAGGTGATTTCCCTAAATTTCAAAAAACCCTGTTATCAGAAATGCAAAATGAACTTCTGGCACTCAGAAGAATTCTCTCACCCTCAGTCTAATGCATCAAAACAGAGACCAGAGGCCAGCACAGCAGGAAAGAGCATCTGTCCAATTGGTCACCACATCCAAGCGACTCAATGTCACACCGAGCAGGACCAACAGAGATCCTGAAAATCCTGAGAAACTGGTTTTATGGAAAAGAAAAATCAAATTCTGTCAAATCTTGTTCTGCTAAGGTTTATATGCTGGAAATTATGCCTCATTATGCCTCAGAAAATAAATTCCTATCACATGGATGTCATTTCACATCATTTAAGTGAGAAACATGTACTAAGTATATTAATACCCACATTACCTTTAATTTCATCACTTTTGCACTCATAAGCAAGCACAGACCCAGTGTCTCCTTCAGCCAACCACATTTTCTTCTGGGCTGCAGAAGCAAAGCTGTCCCTGTCACAGGAAGGGCCAAGGGCATCCTGACACACCAGGGTTGTTTTAAGCCTGTTTTATAGACAACTGAAACTTGGATGGGTCATGTGAGTATGAAAACATCTGCTGACACTGACACGGGAGACCATTCCTGAGGCCACACAAGTTTTCTTCAATGTTTTAAGCAGGAATGAGAAGTATTACAAAATCTTTGGAAATACCTTCCCAGTATTTGTAGGCTATCGCTTATTATGCTGAAATCACAGGTTTTTAAACTGCTTCCAGTTTTCAGCTACAAAACCCTGCTTTTTGATTCAATAAAAGGAGTTATTTCATCTTAATTTGGCCCTTTTACACTCTTTAGTTTTTATCTCAACCACTCCTATTTTATTTTGAAACTCCATAATTGTGAATACAAACAGCTCTAATCTATTGAATGAGTCATCATGTTATTTTTAAGTTCATTCTGTGGTTTTTGGGTTCTCTATGACATTTTCCTGTAGGCTACAGAACACTGAATATTCCAGCACCAGATAAGTACAGCAGTAATTGAATATTAGTCCAGATGCTTGTGGGCAGGGTACTTATGAAAAAATATCTGTGGGCAAAAAATGAAAAATCTTTTTGCACTGTGCAAAGCCAGTCAACACACTGGTTACTAAAAGGAAAGGATTTTCAGTGTAGTTATTAAAACTTGATTTCCTTCACCTTCAACACTCTACTACTGTGTATATTCTCCAGTTTTCCAAACCAGTGCAATTAGAGAACGGTTCACAGACACATTAAGATGGACATGGAAAAACTGAGCACATCTCTAAATCCTACAGAGATAGTCCTCAGTCCTTTAATAAGTTTGAGTCAAGAAAACCTGGCACTCTGGTGGAGCCTGTGACAGTAACAAAGCTCCTCAAGCTTATTTCAAAATATGATTTTACAAGTAAGAACTACACATTAGATTGAAAATTTGGCACTCTGCTTGAAGATCTAATTCTACATTCAAAAGCATTTAGTAATAAACTAAGTATTACTCTTCCCTTTCAAAACATTGATGACTAATTCATGCTCACAGTTTGGATTCAGCCAGCAGGGAAAGGAACACAGCTAAATGCAATCTTTCAAATTAACAGGCTCTCTCTATAAACCATGCAATTATTCTTTAAACAGAACTACTGTTTTATTACTACTGGGATCTTAGGTTCATTATGTTCTCATAATACTCTCAAACATATCTATTAATCTGCAGAATTACAACAGCCAAGAATTAATTTCAAACAAATGCAATAAGTTGCTTATTCATTCTTGATTTCAGCAACAATTTTCACTACAGATATATTTCAAAGAAATTTCCAGTGCATAATAAAAATTCTGTCTTATTCCTAACATCACAAGCGTGGCTGCTAACACAAATACCAAATGTAATGAAAATTAAGTGCACCAAGATTTTCTTCTGAGTCCCAAACTCCACAAAATTCAATATTTCCACTGAAATGAAAACCTTTTTTCTTTTCATCTACAAGAAAAAAAAAAAAGTCTTAAAATTCTTTAAGCTTAGAGGTTCAAATTTTCATCAATTACTTCTGATATTTCTAGGTAATAATTTCCCCACCTGCACATACACCAGTGCACCCTTGAAAGCAAGAGCCATGATTATAAATTCTGTTAGGTATGACAACAAATGCAATTCTGGGATACAAACAAAGAACTTAGACAGTCCAATTCTCATCTGGGAAAAGATGTCTTTTTGGGATGGGAGTGTTTTTTTCCCAATCCTAAATTCAGTTTAGCTAAGTCAAACATGAAAAATGCCCCAGGGAAAAGTGAAAAGCATGGCAACACCCAAGACCCTCCACATGTGAACTACCAAATAGTTTGTGTCCAAGTTCTATGAAAACACATTATTCTCCAACTTCCTCCTCAAAATACCAGGAAGACACTAGCTTTTGCTCCAACTGCTGCTTCCCTTGCCTCTCTCCCCACCTCTACTAAAATGTATTTCTATAGTTATGATACGTTAAAATACATATTTACACTGGCACAGGAGTTGAAGCACAACATCACTGACATGGGAGGTGCTGGTGTGTAAGAGACGGTCCGAAGATCCCTCATCTGCCTCACGACCATCGTCAAGGACAGAGACTGAAACCCCTAAAAGGGACTCTAAAATCTCAGCACAGGAGTTCTGGCCTGGCTGAGGTTGTTGGGATGTTGGCCAAGTGCTGCCTGCAGGTGTGTTCGATGGAAAAAACCCAGCACACACTTCTATCGGAACATCAGAACCTGAGCAGAAACAATGGGCTAGTCATGGTGAAGTGACCGCGCCTGCTGACTCGTACTGGTTGACACTGTACCTGCTGACGGCTGACATGTTCTGAGTTCTCAAAATGAACACGCTGTGATGATTTCCCCCACCTGTTTGGCCAACTGCCTGTCGCTTCAAAGAGGACTATAAGGACCCCTGAATTAAGCACAGACTTTGAGATCTCCCCACAGAAGAAGACAGATCTATTGGCTGGACCATGAGGATTTCGTCTCTCTGTTAGTAGCTATAACCCACTCCCTCTTTCTCTTTTCTCGCTATCCTTTATTTCCCTTCAAACTCCCTCTATCGCATTTGTTGGCACTAAATAAAGCTGCATTTTGGATTGAGCAAACTGAGTTGTCCCCCGCTGTGTCTTTTGCGCCTTGAGATCCCTAAAACGAACCATCAGGTTCCCCGCATATATTTGCGGACCCTGACATGGTGCCATACCCTTTTGGTCCACAGAGCTACAAAGTGCTTTCAACATGTGAAAGGGAAGTTGGGGACAAGAGAACTATTTTTTACACTGAGAGTACGCAAATGAAACTCAGGTTATTTGTGCCCTAGATCCAATTTGCTTTTGCCAGCCTTGATAGTGCACTTACATGAACAAATACTTATGGTCAAGTATTATTAACAAACAAATAAAGCAAAAGAAAACTTTGAAGAAACAGAAAATTAGGCTAGAAAGGCAATATAAACTATCCCCCAGAGAGAGCAAAGGCAGGCAAGCCCCATAACACTTAGGTTCAGTGCATGAACATATCCCAGAACTCAGAACACCAAACCATGCACTGTCTTTAGTGGACAAGAACCAAAATTACATGTCGTAAGTGTGAGGAAAAGGTGACCAGTAAACTGGAAAACAACCACACCCTAATAGCTGTTGGAACTGTTTCCATCATCCTAAACCCTCCGGACAAATCATTTCTGTCTCTGCATTCTTTCTGCTTTACTTTATGGGCTGAGAAAAGCCCGTGGCGTTTTATACGATGGCTTGTTCCAGAGGCTGAATCAATTCCTGTTCTTGGTGATGTTTCCCTGATGTGAACTGTGGTTGGGAGTTAACCAAGATCTCGTCACGAGAATATTTTTAGAGTGTAATCTACTTGCCTAGTTATTATTTCAGCCTGGCAGTTTGCATCGAGGAGAAAATACAAGGAAATAGGATACATTGAAACAATGAACCAAATAATGGGGTGGGGGAAAGAAATCAGGGCTGAAAAATGAACATGGAATTACTGACTGCAAAGGATCAAGCGGGGATTATTTTTCTTCTCCTCCTTCCCCTCCTATTTTGGTTCTTGATTTAAGAAAAAAAAAATGAAGTAAATATTAGGTGCTGTGTCTGTAAAACAGGGATAAGTCAATCATTCAGTTAATCCTTACTATCACCTGCAAATAGTTTAATGATTTGATGAAACAGTAATAAAGTTTTTAGAGCATCTTCCACAACACAAACTTGATAAGCAGCTCATAAATATTCAAAAATCCTACATTTACCCTGAAAGCTAAGAAAAGTATATCAAAAATTCCTTTAGTGTGAGTCCAGAGGACCAGAACCAGATTCTTCTCCTCCTCCATCAACATTGACACGAAACATAATTGTTTGTGACTGATCTGAACAGAAAATCCAGGCGTTTCTTTCCACATGATATCAGTTTAGGGTGGTTGCCCACTCTGATCTCCCAGGCTGTTTCTGCAGTCTGTCATTCCATCCCTGCTTTTACCAAGTAAAGAAAATTAGCAAAGTTTAACCACAAATGAAGTTGAAAACCAGGCCTATATGTGACCTTTTAATTACCTCTTACCACTTTGTGTACATAACTTGTGCTATGTACCAAATTCTGTTCAAAATTTTCAAGGATTTTTGTGTCTTAGATGTCACCTCTACCTCAGTTTTAAAGTTCCTCATGTTTGCTTTTCCCCCCTCTAAGTAAAACAGCAATGCATTTATTTAAATACCTGCATGTTTAAGACTTAACTATTTAATTACTCTCATCTCTCTATTTAGCAGCCTTTTTGAATAACACCCTTGTTCATGCTTGGTTTTTTTGGCTCTAGGGCTGCAGAATACAATTTACAGTGTTTTCTTGATAATAAATGTAATTTTGTCATTGAATATACTTAGGACTCCTGTGATTCTGCTACAGAAAACACAGCATATCAGGGAAACCACACTGTACAAGTGCTTTAACAATGATTTGCTAACAACTTCATCACTCTTTCTTAGAAAAACAATAAAACACTCATTTTATATACTCAAAACCACTTCTCTCCCTTTCCCTTCTTCCCCAGCCTTTCCAAAGTCACAGATGCAGTTGTAATAAGCGACATAGTGCTGGCAAAGGTTCGTTCCAAACCTCATAGAAAGCAATCAGCTCCAGCTCCCCTAGAAAAATCATTCTCCCTAATGCAAAATGCACTGAGGTCAGAGGGAAGATGATACTTCCACTGGAATAAATGAATCGTTTCTCTGCACAGGAGACAAAAGTCCTACACCATCCAGGGCATTCTTGGAAAGCTTTACCAAGAGGGCTCCCCAGTTGTCAGTCACAGCACAAAACGGCCCTCCAGAGACATTGCAGACGGTAAATTGTTTCATAATACATCAGCTGCTGTTGATAAGAGGCACTCCAGCATGCTGAGCCTTGTTATTTCTCCTCATTATCGAGAAGCTTTTATCTGTTCTCAGACTGAGACAACTGTCTTCCAAAGTCTTCATCCACAACATGATGAAGTTAACTAAACAATCACTTCACTCCTGAAGATCATCTTAAATAAGAGCTGAACAAATGCTTGAAATTAAAAAACAGAGCTGCCAAAGATACAAATAGACTACTACTAGGCAGATAGCTATTTGCTTAGTTTTGGAAGGAGTAAGACAACTCCTCTCCTACAATGAGCTCAGGAAGCTCACTCCTTAAATTACTAACCTGGCAGGGGACCACAAAATTGCTGGAATATTCTCTCCAAACCTTAGTCTCAGCAGAGGAATCCACTCGGGAATAACCACAGGGCATTATGCACCAGCATTAAGTACAACGGGCGATACATGCATACAGATTATATTTGCAATAAACAATAGGCATGAATCCTCAAATCCATCTTCCCTGCAAGCTACAAAATGCCTTTTTTTGAATGAGATGACAGCAAGATATAGGAGAGCCACTCATCTTTGAACTGAGTCTGGGAGTGTCCAATTCCAATGTTTTTTGGGTTGATTAAAAGGGACTAATCTTTGCTGTTATTCATGGGTTACTGTTCATTAGCACTATCATTTTTATCAAAGTAAAATTTGCTCCTCTCTACATGGAAATTGCCATACGGCCTTTCAGCCTTTCGTTGATTAGGCATTTTATAAGTATAACTTCTCCTTTCTTGAAAGCCTTTTCAGGGTACCAGCCTTTACAAACTAGAAAAAGCAGAGTTCCATCTCCAGATAGCCAGGCTGAAAGCTTAAACACATGCTAACATTCAGTTTCACCACTAGGGTCTCATCCAATGTTGACTCTTAACATGAAATTCTTATCAAGGAGTGATGTGCCTTATTTCAGGTTTAGTTCTAGTGAATAAAAATGTAAATGCTTGAATATTCTCAACTCGGTCACAAAAGGGAGGGTCAAGCACCACCTGTTTACTTCATTACAAATCATCTATTTGAGGAACATTACCTAAAGGAAGATGAGCTCACAGAAAAGTCTTCGTCCCTTAAGGTCATTTCTTCACTGGAATTTTTCATCTTCTTTGTTTTTTGTGGGGCCGGGATTTGTCTGGTGGCTTTTTTGTATGGTTGGGATTTTGTTTCGTTGGTTTGGGATTTTCTTTGGTTGGTTTTTCATTTGCTCATTTTGGGGATTTTGGTTGGGGTTTTTTTGGTTTGTGGATTTTATTTGAGTGGGTTTTGGTTTCTTGGTTTTATGGTTGGTTGGGGGATATTTTTGCTTTGTTTTGTTGGGGTTTTTTTGGTTGATTTGGGGATTGGCTGGTTTTTTCATTTGGTTGGTTTGGGGGATTTTTTTCTTTTTTTGGTTGTTTTTTCATTTGGTTGGTTTGGGGGATTTTTTTCTTTTTTTGGTTGTTTTTTCATTTGGTTGGTTTGGGGGATTTTTTTCTTGTTTTGGTTGTTTTTTCATTTGGTTGGTTTGGGGGATTTTTTTCTTTTTTGGTTGTTTTTTTCATTTGGTTGGCTTTTTGTTTGGTTGGTTTGGGGGATTTTTTTTGGTTGGTTTTTTGGTTGATTGATTTGAGGGATTTTTTTTTTTGTTGGTTTTTAGTTGGTTGGTTTGGGGGAATTTTTTGTTGGTGTTTTTTTTGTTTGGTTGATTGTTGTGGTTCATTTGGGTATTGTTTTTGTTTCAGATTCAGTACTAGCACCTGTAAAGAGTAGAGTGCAGGCACATGAAATAGATTTTCATATACAGAAATGCACAACACATTTACTGCTAAATACAACTCATATCTAAGCAGCCCTGCAGCATGGACACAGCACAGTTTGGAAAAGCTCTGGCCTGCAGGGCAGCATCACTGTATTTTGTGATGATATAACAGAGCACTAATAATCTTCATATAAGTAAAACCCTGCTTCCACTCTTAGCTCAGAAAACATCTTTCAGAAGTATTTCCAACTGCACTAAGCACTCTGAAAAGAGTTGTCTTCCACTGCACAGTGTTTACTTTCACAGTGAGCATTGGGGGATGCAAGAGCACAGGGCTGGCTCTTCCTGCCCAAAGCTGAAAACAACTCTTCCATCTCAAACTTCTCTTGCAAAATTGCCTCCAAGCTTCACTGCTTTGACCTCACAGGCTAAGGACTAATGAGGACCAGAGTCATCAGTGCTGTCTGTACGACCTCAGCTCAGTGCTACTGGATACTTACAGAGGACATAAATTAACAAATTAATCTCATAAAAGCTCAAATTTAAAACTACTATGATTGTCAGTCTTTACAGTCACCTGACTCTCTAATAAGAAAAATGCACACTTTGTTATTTCTGTGGATGGACAGAAATATTATTCTGTTATTCCATGGATAGACATGCTCAGCTGCAGCACTCTTCTGAGAAGTTCTTTGCCTGGGTTTGTGTTATTCCCAGTCAGCTGCCGCCTCCCTACCCTGAGACTAAAACCCCACCAAAAGCCTTAACAGCAGCAAATAAAGGGGAAGGCAGATGCCCCAAGTCTTCAGTTTCGTACTCCGTGCCCAAAATGACCAGCTTCTTCTACACTTTGCAACTTTCACAAAGTACCTTTCACTGCAATATATATTTCAGCCCCCCAGAAATTTGGGCAATTGAACAATTTCCCAAATTGAGTATAAAAACAAATGAAAAAAGTTTTGACCATGGTACCTAATCAAAGTAATATCAAGAAAGGAGCATACTGATTCCTGAATATTCACCATTAACTTGGCAGTAACTGCCTTTTTAAGGATAATTTTCTGGACGCCGTCACAGAATACATCAAGACGCCTGAAATTAGCATTGTTAACCAAAAAGGCCAGTGACTGTGCATTCTCTGCCTGGTTTGCAACTATGACCATGAAAATGAAGCATTCAAGTTTCTTGTCCCTGCTATATAGATGGCAGATGGTTTTCAAGTTATCCCATATAGGACCTTAAGTTTTTATATTCAATATTTCTAAGGGTTTTCAAGCCAGGTATTAAGAGACCAGATAAATGGCTTACTAAAAGTACAGAATTTCTCTGAACCTTGATGGGGGCACTTCAACAAATGCCATTCCAGCTAGTTGCACAAACAACCCAGACACTTCAGATACCCACATCTGTCGCAACCTTCCACTCTATGAATAAGCAGCACATCACTACATTCAGGAAAGCACAACTTCATGGAGTTATTTCCATGTCTTTAATCTTTTTCCTGTGCCCTAGTGTTCTATACAAAAGGAGACAAAGATGGAAGCAAACAAACTGCGGCACATTAGGCTTATGATCCCATCTCTGGAAGTTAAGATCATCATTAGCTGATGGTTGTATAAGAATAATCACAATTGTTTTATTTGGTCGGATTTAAACATATGTTTTCAAAATTTTCATATCAATGAACAATTACAGCATAATTAGGTACCAAATCTAAGTAAACACTCTGCTCGAACAATTTTAATTAAAGGAGATACTTAAGAAATGGTTTAATAAAGCAACCCTCTAGTCAGAGAAGCAGTACTTCTACTGTATGTATTCTTTTTGCTATTCCAGCAGCCAGTTACTGTCTCAGCCATGCCTGCCTTTGCCAAATTAAGAATATGACTTGAATTCTACTCAGTGTAAAAATATACTCAAGAACACAAGAAAGAAGATGTTATCCGATGGCTATAATTTCAAAGACTTCAAAAATTCATCTTCATATTGACCTCAACTTGTCCAAAAATCTGGATTGCTAACAGGCTGTTTCTTCCAGAAGACCTAAATTTTTCCTTGTGTTCTTAAGCACTGCAGACTCTCTGATAATAAACCTTTGCCAGAGTGGACTTGAAAGAAAGAGAAGGGCGAAGGTGCTTTTATGCCAAACATAACAGTTAAGGGTTTATACAAAAATACTAGTGGGCCCACGTGAAACAATACCTGGTTAGTTTTACATTACCAATCATTATCAATTTCATAAAATATCATATCAACATCAATGCTTACTAAAGAGAAGAGTTTTGCAAAAAAAAACCCCTTAATTCCAGAACCCCTCAAGAATAAAATATTTCTATGATAATAATCTTAACTTTTAAGTGAGGAGACTGAAATACAGCACTGCGGTTTGGAAACCACGTTACATGAGGTCTAATGGAGATGTGGGAGTGTTTACTAGGAGAGATGGGATATTTTTTCACTTGATCAGAGGAGAAGTAAAATAAAACCCAAAAGCAACAGCCCAAAGTAAAAGGACAGAGACCAAATCAATGCTAGTCTGTGTCAGACTGAGCACCTGAATGTCTTGAAAATACCTCACCAGCCCTCTGTTCACCGTTTTTGCTCTTTACTGCTAGCAAGAACATTTAAAAATGAGTTTAGGTAAGTTACAACATTGACTTTAGTGCAACACTCCTCACTCCTTCAGGAACTGCAGACCCATCTTTAATGAGCAGTGTCACTTAGCCACAGCGTGAGTGGCTCGCAGTCAATCAAAGCAAGTCAACTGGAAAATCCACCCCTACTTCTGCTAACAGAGAGAGAACAACCAACACTGAAGCAGCAATTAAACTACCTTGATTTATCCCCTTCCTTCCTGTGCAGAATTGTCCCTGTTTTAGATCTTCCCTACCTTTGCTCCTTCATGGAAATTCAATGCGCTGCATCATCAGGCCTTCCCAAACCCATTTTCTATTCCAGAAGATGAACAACCAAACAACCATCCTTTCCAATAGCTTTCAGCTGCCCAACCCAAGCCCTCTAGCTGAGAGTTTCATCTTTATTTAACTTGTTCCTTGGCCTAAAAAATACTGCTCCTACAATAAATGAGAAGATTATGGAGCTATCGACCAAGGCATAAAAAGTGACTGAAAGAAACAAAAAAAGAAACACTTGAAAAGGTGTGCCTCTCTTTCCCAGCCTCCTAGTTTCCCTTTTGCTCTTCAGTTGCAGTTTCAAGTCATTTAAGATAGTATTTGTAGAAAAGTATGAAGAAAAAATACTTTCACACTGCATTTGTGACTACTGTAAACTTTAAAAACTATATCTTCTACATGAACAAGAGAGTATTCAACAGCTTTGTGCTTCGGCACTCCAGAAATGATTTCAGGACAGTCAACTTCTGAACATCATCTGACATTTTAGGAACTGAGGTTTTTCACTACACATTAGTGTAACTGCTGAGCCCTTAGGTTTGCTGCTAAATAAATACTCCTGCCTATTAAAATTATTTCATCACTATTGATCCTCAACTTGTGCTTCTCAGGCTGTTATATTTCAGTATATTTCAAGTGCCGAGTTCTGAAAACACAAGTCAGTATGGATGTTTTTAAACCACTTGAAAATGTTCAAGAAGTTGCCAAAGTTCACACTCTTTAAATACCACCTAAAGCATTAATTAAAATTCCTTTCCAGAGGGGCTGAAGAAATCCTGTTTTACAATGGCACCTACCTCTAAACTTGCTAAAAGTAGACGATGCATTTCAACCTCTGTAATTTGATGCTGGCAGTGAAGTTACACAACAACAATCTCTACTGCCAAGGTAAAATGTGCAAAGAGGACAAACAAAAGGCTGAAGTTCAGAGTGGGTAAGTTGGATTGAAAACTGGCTCAGCTGCTGGGTTCAAAGTGTTGTTGTCAGCAGCACAAAGGCCAGCAGTGGTAGAGCCCAGGGGCAAAAACTGGGGCAAATATTGCTGTCCTTCACTAACCACCTTGATGATGGGATCACATAGGCCTTCACCACTTTGGAGATACCAAACTAGGAAGACTGGCTGATAGAAAAGCTGGTGGTGCTGATTTTCAAGGACACCTCTCCAGGCTGGAGAAGTGCTCAGACAGACTGTATCAGAGACAGAACTTCCTTAAGCATCAGGACGATTGTCAAGTCCCAAACTTGCCGCTATAATCAAAGTATATATATATATATTCAAAACCCAGCTGGACACAGCACTGAGCAACCTGCCCCAGTTAACTTGCTCCAAGCAGAGCAGTTGGACTCAGCCACCTCCAGAAGTGCCTTCCAACCACAACCGTCCCCATGATGCAGCTGCCTTCAGCTTTTGGACAGACTCTGTGGACAATAGTACACTTTTTCATTAGAGTCCATTTAAAAAAACCCCATGAGTTTTTCTGTTTTTCACAGAAATCCAACAAAAACCAACAAAGACTGCCCCATCTTGTCTCACATGATCAATTTTTTCTTAAGGAAGTCTATTAAGGGCCAGTAAGGCTTTTTCTCTTCTGCATGCACTTTTTTGAACGTAAATAAGAAAACATTCCACTGTCTAAACACCTTTTTGAGGCTGAGGATTTTGTAAATATTTGTTGTGAGAATGAATTACATCTGGGTCCTTTCTTTTTTTAAATTTTGTTTGGTTTGGGTTTTTTTTTTTCCCTGTTAATTGCCCCTAGGGCCCCCTGAGGGAGATTTTCTTTGCTAAGAAAGCCTGAGGCACATAACTCTGTCAAGCTCTGTTTGCATCTCTGCCTCCTAAAAGGGTTACTCAGGTTGTTTTTATTGCTTTGGACACACACCTGCACACAAGATACTACCTCCAAAAAGCTGGAGCAACCTTCTTCCCCAAGCACAAAAAAAATTTAAATATCAAAGAAAGACACTTTTCTTGAAAGAATATACCCATTGTTTTATGGCAGCAGAGATCCTACTACCAGCAATGACTGGCAAATGCACAAAGTACAGACATGACTCTGCTCTCCTCCAAAACCTACTGTTTTACTCGTTCTGGCTTGTTCATTTGGCAGTTTGTTCTCAGCTCAAACTCTCCCTGTGCCACATGCTCAAGTTGTCTTTCCTCCCCTCTGCAGTTTTCCCTCACAGCCCTAATCACAGCTGACCTCTTGTGGATTGACTACTTATCAACACTCACGAAATTCCTACTCAGTCATTCTGCAGAGCTGAGATGCCCTGGGCAGTGTCCCTGCCCAGGCACAAACTGTAGGAAGAACAAGAGCTGAACTGATATTGCTTCTCTTAAAAGCATATTTAGGGAAAACACAGGCTTCCAATCCATTAAATGAACATAGAAATGAGACAAAACAGACTAATGAGATCAGGCAATAAAATTTTCATAAGAATAGAACATTTTGACTAAATTTCCTGTGCTAATTAAGGTTACATTCTGAGCTGATAAGACATATCCATTTCATAGTAAATTAATTGCTTGAGCAATGTGAATATTTTACATGTACTCTACAGTAGGTGTCCAAGATGCACACTTTAAAGTTAGCAGTGACTTTTGGTCACTGTAAGCTTAAAGAACTGACTGCCTCTGTTCTATCTCTAAATTTCTCATCTCAACTTTCCTCCCAGTGCTGCCCCTGTTTGAGTTCCTCATTTTCCAGGTAAGGGGGACTATCCCAGGGGAGAGACACACAAGCACGGGACTGATACTCATCCAAGAATGTTTCCATGGTTCTAACAGTTACTCAAATTATTACAGATTGACAAGTATTTGAAACAAATATGAGTGAAAATGCAATTTTGTGCCATCAAACCAAACAAGGACAGGCTTCTTATGTCTCTACTTGCACTTGACTGGAAATAAAGTTTCCCTTTGCTTGTTTCTGCTGCCCTCTGTGCATGCGACTTCTGAAATTCAGGCAATTTCTGCCTCTGACAACAAGAATAAACTTGCACAACTACTCAGGGCTGTGTCTCCCCGAAGGAGGCAGTTTGATGCAATTTGTCAAAAGCCAAAAGAGTGCTTTAATGGACAATTGACTTCAAATGACTGCAGCTGTTGCCTAACAAAGGAACAGAGACAAAAGATTAAAAGTGCTTCTACCCATGCCAATACAATTCTCAATGATCAATGAATAAAACACACCCTTTTCTATCTCCCCTTTTTAGTCAAAAGCAATAAAAGTAAGGAATCATTCTGTTTCTGTAGTTTGCTACACGTGATGTTCAATCAAAGCACTTGGGGAAATTTCAGTAGGTATTGCTAACAAAGTGCACATACACATTTTGAGCTTATTGCTTTGTCTTGAAAAGTAAAGCCAGATACTCCCTCTTCTCTCAGAGCTCAAAAAAGTCACTGAAAACGTCTCTGAAACTCCACATATCAAACAAAGCTCTAAAAAAAAAGCCACCAGAACCTCCACACCCTGATCTGGTCCCAGGAGAGCTTGTGCTCTCACATTGCAAGAGTCTCATGTTCTTATGTATGAAGCTCATACTTCACTATCAGACACCATTACAAGCACAGTTGGAGCATAGAGAATGAATAATCTTAAGTGTTCAACACGAACTTAATAGAAAGACAGCTCATTATTCATTTTGAGGGCCTTTCTTTGCCTCGCCATCTTTCTTTGTTGAAATGATGAGCATGAAAATATTACTCAACAGCAAACATAGGGAAGTTAGGACAGCAGCATCTCATTAGACCACAGGGAATATTTGGTATTTCAAGGGAGTGAAGGAAGAAAATATAGATAAACACGAGACAGAGCTAACCACAGCATTTGAATGTTACCCCAAGAGCTCCTCCGTGCTACCCCATCCTTCAGTCATCCAATTTCAATTACCCCTTGAGCTACTCAGGCATATTCATCTACAAACTAAGAACAGAACTCGCATCAGGGTGATATTATTCCTTTTCAAGGTTGCAAGTACAGTTTTCAGTATTTCTACTCCTAGGAAGCACTTATGCACTGGAGCAGCCCCACTGCCGATGTTTATTCTTTCCCAGGACTGGCAAGTCTTTGAGCTCAAGCTCCTTGGGAGTACCAAAACATTCCATTTCCTTCAATTTTGTCTTCACCTAATCCAATACCTGCCTAGCATTTAACAGAGAGAATACTTCCATATCATCATTTACTGCATGTAGAGATGAGTTAGGCACATAATTAATTTTCACTTTTACCCATGAATTTATTTCCAGATGTTCCCAATATTGCTGTGCAGCAGGCAGGCTGCACATGGCAGTGTGCCAAAAAATACATGAGCTGTGAGACTAGAATGCAGTTTTTGTTGACTAATGTCACTTTTCCATCAAACTCAAGGAGTTCCAGTGGGCTTATGAATTCATTTGAAGAACAGGGTTGGGTTTTTCTTATTATGCTTATTACTGACTTCCCACCAGGACAGGCACCTTCAAATTCCAAAAACAACACACGTGGACGTGCTCAGAAGAAAAATTGCCTTCCAAATGCATCAACTCCAGAAAAACACTGCTCAATCACATTTTATAAATCCCAATACAAAGTATAAAGATAAAATCTGGCTTCAGGCATACAGGAAGCCATTGCCCACATTAGCACCACCTCTGGCACTCAGCGCTCTGGCTATCTGTTCAAAGCACTGGATTCAACTCTTCACATTTGAGATGTTCATACAGTTACAAGGGGCCAGCTAACACTGCTGTTTTAAGTGAAAAGTGCCAGTCAATATGTAATAAATGCCAAATAAAAAGCCACGGTGAAGAAATCCCGTCTTGTCAGTCAGGAAGATTCTAAATGAAATAAAGGAGAATCTAACCAGCACCTGTGAAGGCGTGTTCGTCCTGTATTAACACCACATCTAGCTGTGTTACCTTACAGCCACCAACAAACATCAAATTTACACCAGATAAGGACTTTTCTTTTAGGCTCATATTAACACAAACTTGTTGGTCTAAAAGCATTTCTGTACACACTTACACAGAATATAAAATACCCTAAATGCACAATACTTAAAGGAACAAAGCATCAGGTGACAAGCACTCTTTCACTATCACTCACAGTTACAGAAGGAGCCCTTTACTGCCTATTCCACATGGAAAGCATTTGTTCCAAACTACTAAGTCACAGGTTGCCTCCAAGGAAAATCTGATATACCAGAGTATTTTCCCCTTTAATCTTCCACCAAAGGTAAAGCACACCAAATTAATTTGTCAGAAAGCAGAGCAGTCAGGACTACCTGCACCCCCCTAAAGATCCATGAAGGAATCACTTGCTAACAGAATCTCTTGCTAACAGGAGAAAAATAAAAATACATTTCCTGTATTTCATAAGCACAGAAACTTTGCTAGACCAATGGACGCCCATATTTCAGCCTAATGAGGCAACTCTTACTTCTTCAGTATTATATTTTCATGTACGATAGTTAACAAAACTACTCAAATGTCACCATTTACATTACACAACTGAAAGATTCACTTTGACCTATGCATTCAAATTAAGATGGGGTACAACATGGAATTATTACCTGAATTATGTTCAAAGCCCTGGAGAGACAGGTCTGACCCCTCATTGCTCAGAGTAGACATGTAGAAGTATTTAAACACACACGCTCAACCCCCACACAGCTATTCTAAAAAATATTAAGTACTTTTACTACCAAACAAACTCCAAGTTACTCTTTCATCCTGTCACGAGAATCACATACAAAGTTTTCCATATCAGATTATCTCTGACTAGCTAAACTATATGCTTATTTGCGCTATTAACACCTTTAACAGAACTGTTTAATAGCTATTTTATAGCTGTTTAACTGTTTAATAGGTAAACCCATACAACTTTGGTAGACTGATCAAATAATTTGATCGAAGTTCATTAATGACAGGGTAGGAAACATGGAGGTTTTCTTCGAATAATAAATCACTGTGTAACTTTTTCTTAAACTTATCTGGCGTAACAAATGGCTACAAATTAAGTCAAAACCATACGGTAGAGGCTAAAGCAGAGAGCACGAGTTGAATTTTATTATACAGAACCATATGCTGCACTTAACGTCTGTGATGACTTTGCCTTTCGCCACAGACGATGCCTATAAATCAGCACTGCAGATGTGAGAACTCCACTAAACTCTACAACTGAATGATCTTGAACACACAGATTCACTATTTTCCTTTATCACATTGTCTCAAAGGGTTACTTGTGTTATGGATCACTTTTGTGCTGTTGCAGAGTGCCATTTCTAGCACAGCCAGCTCTTCGAGCAGCACTCCAGCAATACTTAAAGGATAACTGAATAACCCATTCCAAGACCAGGGCTCCTTAGAGTTCTCCACATAGATACTCCAAATAGCAGAACACTGGGCAGAACTTTCCACAGAATCGTTTCTGAACCTAACGAGCTGAAATTGTGAGTGCAACTTGCACATCTGCAAGATTGGGACTCAATGCTCTGCTCCAAGGCAGCTCACTTCTGCAGCTCATGCCGAGTTTGGTATTCCACATACTAAAAAACCAACATCCAACATCCTAGAATGAAACTGCTTTGATGTCAGGTAACCAGGTGAACCCTAAACAAAAAAGGAACTTGACCACAGCAGCCTGACACAACTTTAGGCAGTGGCTGCACAATAGGAGCAAAAATAAGCCAAATACGTGAAAGGCACATGCTGAGTTGAGAGGTTGATCTTCTGCTGTCTATTAGACCACTTATCTACAGTTCGGACATTTCCCGCTTTCCACACAGAGATTATGACATTAGAATAACACTAACATTACTGAGCAACACACAATCCCTTCAAATGGCATTTCAGTTTGGAGATCTAAAAACACTAAGCAGAAACAGCAATACAGTCCACCTGACTGCTCAAATTGGTAATTTCTGGTGAAATGAAGGGAAGATGCTTTCAGAGAAGTAGTTTAGCAATCCCTATTTTAAGAGTATTTAAAAATACACTGCATTTTCATTGCCAGTGCCACAGGGCACATCACATGGAAGATGTTTCAGAAAACTGCTCACCGCAAAGGTCACATCTCAAGGTAAAGCACTTGCACTAGTATTGAAAAAGGCACTTTTCAAAAGGAAAAAGTGAAGGTTATTTCCTTGTTCCCACTGACCACAAACCCCCTTTTTTTAAGCCAGAATAACTTACACTTTTTTTTTCACTTGGCCACTTTTCACCGCCACCTGGTTTTGGGTTTTCCCCCAAAACCAGCTAATTTTATTTAGCTAAAGTCAGTTCCTGCTACTAATAACATACAAGTCAAAACCCCCACTGATTTTTGGTGAGATCAAAGGGATCAATAACTTTTCATCTCAGCCTGCCTATTCTTTCCTATTTCTTTCCCTTAAGTGTAGATTTTTCAAGAGTTTGAGGCACTGCTACAGACAGCGCCATGCTGTTTCCTTAGTACATTTTATCCAGAAAGTACTTGAAAAATACCATTACAAATAATGCCCAAGTACCATTTTAAGAAGAAAATGGGGCTACCCTGAGCAAATTATCTTCCTCCTTCTAAATTTGATTCCATAATTTCATCTTAATTAAAATAAAACACAAGATTTATCCAGCAAACATCTTTAGAAAAACATTTCTACAAAGAAGGGAATTCATCTATTTAAGGGTTCTGCTCCTGCCTAAACAATTAATAATCCAAATACTCACTTCAATATCTAACTGGATAACAAGACACAACCAAACACAGTGAGGAGGGTGTGCATGTTCACCTTTCTGGCCTCTTCAAAACACTGTCAAATCTGCAAAAACATCAGCAACGGAGAGAGAAGAATGAAAACTTTAAACTTTGCAATTCCTGTTTTTCCTGACTGTGGACCTGAAGCTCTGTTATGAGTACTTGAGAAGCACAGTAACCAAAACCGTTCGCCAGTTGGGATTCTCAGTGCCTAATTGTTCCAGCCAGAGAGGATTAACACAGTTCAAGGCACCTGACAACTTAATGCTTCCCTCATACTACAAAGACTAAAATCACCATTACTGGAAAACAAACAGACAAACAAAATAAAATCCACATTTAACCCCCTAGAACTTTCCCACAACTCCCAATACACTTTTCATAAAACTGTGCCCCATGAGCCAACATCCAGCTTTCACACAAGTCACTGAGTGAGCAGCAGCAGCAGCAGTAATCACTGCATTTTATAGTCATGTTAGCAGAGGCACAATTTTGTGGGAGAATTCATTATTTTGGTTTTGTCTGTAGTTGGGGATAGTAATTGTTCTCCAAAGAACTCACCCACAACCAAACCTCCACCAACGTCAATGAATGAACAGATCATGGCCCAATATGAAGGGTAGGAGCAAAGCCATCTGTAAAGAACAGCTGTATTTGCTCACTGCAAGAAAGCAGAGAAGCAGACAAGCATGGTGGCTTGTGGAGTGCCCTACTTAACAATATTTTATACCCCAAGCTTGTATTTCAAGCAGGAGAGGCCTGAAAATTCACCCTGCCCAGCTATCAGGCAGAAGATCAGAAAATACCAGGAATCTCACTCCTGCCCTCCCTGCAGGACCTGTGTGCTGCCAGCCTGAACCCCAAATTCTCCTCGGTGCTCTGAGCAGCTGGAGCCAGGATAAGCAGTGATCCACAGCCACAGCCCAGGCCAGATCACCCTGGAGAAACTCCACTCACCCAGCTGCAGTTTTCAAAGGAGATTTCTTCTACAGAATAACTGGAAAAATAACTCAAACCCAACTAGCAATCTAGTCTCAGACATTTTCAGCATCCGTCCACAGTAAACTGCTCTGCCACTTGGCTCTCTCCAGTTGCTATAAAAGCCAGTAACACAGAATTGGAACTGAGACTGTCAAGAAAAGCAACTACAGTTGCACAGGTCCAGATTATGAACCATACCATCAACACCTGGGAAGTATTATACGGGGAATCCATCAGAACACAGTTATCTTGGCTTTAAAATATACATATTCTGTCTAGTAACACTGCTAAAACTCCTTGCAGATATCCACCTCAGGACCTGCAGTTCCTCTCCTAAAGGAAGGCTCAGTCTGGGACTCATTCCTCTCACTTCCAAGACACTACTTTAGAAAACTGCAGCATTCCAACCTAACCCTTCCTCCAACACGGGGGCTGGAAGAAAAGATTCAGAATTTCTAGCCACCCCCATAGGTTCAGTCATACAGCTATGGCAAAATGCATCTCTTCTCTGCAGTCTTCTCATGTAAGATTTGTTTCTTTAATAAACCTTTCCTTGGAGGAGCAGTCTTACACCAGTATGAGATTTATAATATTTTAAGTAAATTTATAAACCAAGAGTTTGTAGTTGTACATACAGCAGAGATTCCAGATGAGAGCAGAGCAGACCAAATGCAGCCAGCCTGGTGCTTTAAAACTGAGGTCATTGACTGATTCCTGTGATCCACAATCCCAACACCAGGCCACACCTGGTGTTCTTGCCTCTAGAGAAAAGCACACAACCTATTATCTCTGCTAAGCTCATTTGGTACCATTTAATACATATTTATTACACACTCACAAAATGGCAAGTGTGGTTGCATCACTACCACAAAATGTTCTTGAGGATTTACTCAATCATTGATGATTACAGAAAAGGTGAGAAGAGAGGCCAAACAATAGGGTGAAAAGGTGGATTTACCCTACACAGCATCCAACTTCTTAACAACAGGATGGACTTTGCCACTTATTGCTAATGCTAACTAACTCACATAGAAGGATTTACAAGTTTGATCTGCAAGACAGTTCACACAAGGCCACAAAAGAAAACAAGCACTTTACATGTTGAATTTCACCCCTGTTTATGAGGTTTTCTCAGGATATTTAACTTCAATTATCAAACACAAATTTTCAAACATACTAGTGAACATCCCTCAGTCCAGAGTCTGTGCCTATTTCTTGCTGTAAGTTAGATGAGTAAACAGATAAAATTGTATCAGTTCCTTTGAACCGACCAATTTCAATTCAATTGTGGTTACAGCATTTCAACGGCGAACAAAAAGCATGCACAGCTGAGTTTCAGAAGATATAAATACTCACACAAAGCAACATTTTCAACTCCAAGAGTGTTTCGTATGACACACTTAACTACCTCCAGTACCTAAGAAATCTGTATTGAAAAATCTGAGCCACGTTACTAGTTTTAAGTGGACATTAAAAAACCAAACCCAAACATTAACATGCCACATGTCCTGGCTCTGTTAGCACTGCATTGGCCATAAACACACAATATTTTGATTCCAAATATTTCTCAAGGTTTCCTGGGTTTTTGTTGTTCCTACAAGTATCCCAGCTTGTTTTTACTCACTGTACCAGTCTCAGGTTGTAAACACAAGTGGGCTGTGACTCTCCCATGAGCAAGTTTTTTCATGTATTTGCAAAACTGACCGCACGAACGTGGTTACAGCTGCTCACATGCTCTACTGCCTGCACACACTGAAATGCCAAACAATTAAGGAAGGCTCCAATGAATTATCAAGATTTGGGATGTTTTTTAAGAGCTATTTCAAAAAATAACTAAAACCAGTATTTGTTGATGCATTTACTACCACGTAATTGTACTAAAGCCCGTTGAAGAGACAAATTTGAGCGGTTTTTTTTAATGCCTAAAGAAAGTATGTTTACCGAACACAAGAATTGGTTTACACTAGCAAAGCATCAGCCCAGATCCTGCATTTCATCAGTGCTTGGACAGATAAAATGAATTTTGTATATCTATCTACCAAAGGATTGCTATTCTTGGCAGCTTATTATCCTGACTGGATCAATTAATTCCTTGCATTGGGGCAACAGGATGATGCACAGATAGATACAGAAGCTCAGAAAACCCTTAGAAATACCTAGTGACTGACCATGAGACTCTGGCCAACCTCAGCCCAAGCATTTTCTCAATATCCTCTGTACACTAATCTAGGGGAGCTATGAAAGACAAGAAATCTCCCCTAATACAAATTACCACTCACCAGTGGCCAATATTACAGCCCTGACCTGATAAAAATATCCAGGAATCATCCAAATCAGATTTTTCTCCCTATCCCATCCGCTGACAAAATTACACAAAGCAAAGTGTTTAAACTGCCATTATGTACCAAGACGGATGAAGATGCACAAGATCCTGTATTTGGTAACTGAAGTTTCCTCATGCAGCAAGGGGAGGACAAACTGGGGGAAGCAATCTCTTTGTCCTAGCATGGACACAGAAGAAAACCATTTAGTCTGAGACTAAATTCATGTCATAATGAACTTGTACCTTTGTTTGTTCCCACCACTTTCCAAATATTCCTCTCTTAAAATAACAATCCTTTTCTTCAGGCTGCATTTTCACTTTCTGTGTTAAACACCTCCAAAATAACTTTGAATATCTGAGGAATTCAAGTGGTTGAAAACAGGGGCTGGGAGGAAAACAAATTAAACAGATTTGTTTAAGCCCAGTGTGCTTATATGAAAATCTTTCATTTGGCTTTCCACAGCTCCATCTGCATGGCCATCTCTGTAGACTCACGGACAGCTTTAAACTTGACATTATCTAATGTATCTTGGGAAAAATCCTCCACAGCAAAGTGAATTTTTAAAAGTGGTACTGCGCATTCAATGAGCAACTAATACATTACATTTACTTGAACTGCAGCAGAAGAACATTAAGGATAATAAGCCCATTTGGAACGTTCTTTAGCCTACATTTGAATATACATTTCAGGTGTAGATGTTACAGTATTACGGGGGGGGGGGGGGGGGGGGGGGTTGAGTCCAGGCTTTGTGTAAAAATTAACAACTCCAGTATATTTGGTGAGGGGAAGCAGCAAAAAAATCCCATAAACACACTGTACACAACCTGTGTCTTGTTCAATTCTAGTAGAGGTCATTGCTTTCATTAAAAATAACAAAATAAACCCTTGTTAAAAATGAGCACATACAACTTCCACTTAGAATTTAGTTTCAATCCAGTTGCTTGCCACTTTAATTCAGCCCTTGCTCCCACTTTGTGATACGCAAATATTTCTCATCCGAGCCCCTCTGGCCAACACAGGGTTTGAAAATAACCAAACAGCACAGTGTGCAATTTAAGGTCCTGACAACAAGCACAGAAATGTTGTTTTACGCTCGAGGGAGCTGTGCACAGACCATCTGCCGCCTTTGTGATTCCCCTGATGCCTGTGTCACAGCGAGGACATACGAAAAGGCACGGAATGCAAACAGAGCCATCACCATGGAGTTTGGGAGGAGAGCCTGAGCCAGCCCAGCACCTCTGATCCCAGAGACAGCACTGCGATCATCAGATCCCTGTCAGGTGATGGGAGCTCGCCTCCAGTACAAGGCCCCCCAGGGAACAACCCCACTGGGCATTTTTTGTTATTAGAGCAGCATTACATACTTCATGCAGAGGGATTTGGGCTAATGGGATCAGATAGCACTGAATGACACAAAGCGATAGAAATCAGAGAAAAATACAACAGCTGGAAATGCAGAAGATTTGGTTTAGATGTATTTAGTATTGTAAGAAGCTCTATGTAAGGATGAGCTTATACTACTTTATAACCTAATGCCTCCTCCCTTTCCCTTCTCTCCCTCAAGGAATGAAAATGACACTTCCTGCAGAATCCAAGAGCTGATATCCAATTGCCTCAGATCACCCATGTTTATCTGAGAGAAACAGATAAGTCAAATTTACATCAAAGCATAAAAGGAAATCAATTCCTTCAGGATTATATTTCACATGGAAGATGAAGAGATTCCTTTCAAGTATCCCCACTCTTCAAACCATCCTATTATTGCATCTACTTGAAGCATTGTTGAGTCCAACATGCTCTTCTGATTCCTAAGCTCTGTTTAGAAGAAAGACACCAATCCTCCACTGTGCACACATGCTATGATAAGGATTTTAAAGCTTTTACCTATTTTATTATTTGGTTTGGAGATTTTCACCAAGGATCCAATATTAGATTAACTGGGATTCACTAGAAAACCTGCCTGTTATGGAGATAAACACAACATATCTCAGAGTTAAAACTGATGTCCCTTTCTCATACTGTCAGTCTTCTATCCAAAACAATGACAAATACACTCAGAGGAAGAGAACAACTTTTCTTTATACATCATCTTGATTTTACAATACTTTTTTCTCTTTTTTTTTTCTTCTCGAGAAAAATCGCTTGTGTTAATACTTTCCCTAATACATGCCAATGAAGCAAATAAAATGAGTTTGAGCCATCCAGACTTCAAAATGAAAGGTGTAGAGGAAAAGGAATGCAGTTATATAAGACAAGTACAGCCTCCTAGCCCGTTTTATACATACCAGGACCAGAGAAAAATTCAAGGTTCTTGTCTCTTCTAGAACAGTTGTGAAAACAGATGATCCTGGTGTCAGACCAATGTTCTCCCCACCCCAAATGGAAACTCCAGACAAAGGCAAACCAGGAAAAGCACGAAGACAGCCTAACTTCTGACACGCTTCAGAGAAGCCTTCAATACACCTTTGGTAAATGGCGGCCACAGAGTCCTTAACTACATTAATAATCCACTTTTCTTGGACAGACTCCTACACTGGATTCCACAACTACGAGAAAAGACTCATTTCAGAAAGTCTTCCACACACCATATTTAAATGGAAATATCTACAAGTGAAATAATTCATGGTAAATGCCTCCACTAAGGGGATTTATGCCTCCATCATGTTCTAAGCAACACCTTGCAGATGATCTCACTTCATCATGACATCCCTGCTTCAGAATAAGAATAATTCTATGCTGTTTTTTCAAGTGTTTCTCAGAATAATTCTACGCTGTTTCTCAGCTTCGATCCATTTTCTTGTACATGCCATGTTTGTGACACTAAAATTTATGATCCAGAATAAAAGAAAGCTGTTTCTTTTCAGAACTACTACAAATATTATTTTCTTGAACTGAAACTAACAAGTCTATAAACACAGTAGTATTGGACATCTTTTCCAGAACCTTCTAGAAGCTATAAAATTGAGGTAAATTATATAGTTTCAGTTAGGGAGAAAATCAACAGCAATAAGTCAAACCTGGCATTGCCCTGCCAATCCCACATGTGACTTGTGGCCTGACAGTGTTGTCAGCTCTCCATCTTAAAACAGCTTGGTTTTCCATTCCACTGAAACCAAACCTTTTCCACAGCATCAACACATTCCCTGCTTATGGCCAGCCTGTTGTGACCCAGTACCTTCACAGCTGCTTGTTGGGTGGGTGGGTTTTTTGTTTTAAAAGCTTCTCCTTCACAACAATTCTCACTAGCACATCAACTTCACTCCATGTTACTCAACTGTGCCCTGCTTTACATTCCAGGCTGTTGAGACCATCCAGTTCTTCCAGGAATTATCTGCTCCTCCAGCCTACCAAAGTCTCTTAATCCTGTGCCATAGCATTTGGTTCATCCTGAAGAACAGTCTCAAGACAAACCCTGAGGATCTGTATTAACAGACCAATTCTTCCCTTCCAAGTACAGCTTCTTGCTCTCCCCTTCAGTCATTCCCTGTCCACTTTACCAACCACCATTTTAACACCTTATTTTGTAATTTCCCATAGAGAACTACACAGACATGCTTCTTAAGTGTAGATGATGAACTTCCTACACCGAAACTATTATTTTATCAAGTTAAAGGACGGGCTACATCTGGCACCAATTACTTTGGAAAAAAACCCTCTCATCCATGTGTTATTTGCTGTTGAATCTGTCAATATTTTTTCCAGATAGGCTCTAGAAAGTCATCCATCCTCTTCAGACCAGAATAATTCTCTTGCCCCTCTCCCTTCCCCATTTTTTTTTCTTCCTTTTACACATTTTTTGTCTCTCAAAATGTAGTCATGATGTTTGCCAATAGATTTCACAAATCTCTAAGGGCCTAGTTCTTGAGTAAAAACGAATTAGAGATAGATGTTGATATTTGTCACAAATACATTTAATTCCTCATTTCAGACAGAGCCCTTCTTTGGTTTGTTTAATCTCTGCAGTTCAGGCAACCTCTTGCACATATATCGACTCACTTAATCCTTGCCTTCTTCCCTTTCTCTGCCCTCTTCTCACCCCCACACACAAGCACATGGCTCTACAGGCCTGATAAAAAATTAACTTTCATCAGCAAGCTACTTTAGTCTGCAAATCACCCTGAGCAAAATATTGCCAAGTAAGGGACACACTACAATTAAACATCAAGAAAAAGCGGCCCTAAAAAAGTGAAAAACGCTTATTAGAAAGGATAGACAGGAGTCAGGAAAAACTAAACTTAGAGCAAAATCTGGTTTCTTCAAATAATTAAATTTGAAGCAATACAAAAAGAAAAAAACCCTATTTCTGTGTTTCCAACTGTCTTCGTATTTGTCCAATTACTAACCCAGATATGGAAACAAACCAATGTAATGCACTTCAACTTGATCCCTGGAGATGCCTCCTTGAAATAAGATTCAAAACCACAACTTCTCAATTCCTGTTGAAAATTCATTTCTTCGGAACACTGTTAGGCAGAACAGTGAGACAAAAACCTCTGAAAAAGAATGCACCACCAGAGACAGAAAATTATTTTGAATCTATTGAAAGCATTGATATTAAATCTCGTTACAAGCTGAAGTCTGTAACAAAAAGTACTATTTCCTACAGGACACTTAAGGACTGTAGGACACCATGTCTCCATAGGCCCGGGAAATATGTTTTGAAAGATACTCCTTCAAAGGCTTCATCCAGAGTTTGGACAAAACTACATGTCCAAGTTTCCCGTCTCTTGAAGTAACAAGTAAAAACAATGGTTTGAAGACTGTTAGGACAATCCTGGAAACATAAGAGCAGTCCACACAACCGCAAATCATTCTCTTTAAGGAAAATGCTGGAACTGCAAGTTGTCACAAGGCAAATTTGCAAACCTTAAACATTTCCACAAGTTTTCTCAGCTGTTCTGCAGTGTTGCTGCAGTGTCCTCTGCTCCCAAAAAAACAGGCTTTCCACCGTTTTTTTTTTTCCACCGTTTTTTTTCCACCGTTAGTGTATTTTCATTTTGATTTTTTTGCTGTGTCACCTAATTTACAAGACCATTCACATTCAATATCCATAATTTTTGTGCCATTTTTTGTGTTTGTTAAATTGCACAGTTAACCTAAGAGAGAGAGAAAAATATTGCATGTAGGCCTGGCAGGCTAAGTTTTAGTTGTACATTTGTATCCATGTGTTTGCCATAGGTTTTTTTGCATTTGAAATATTCTGTCTATGCATTTAAATATTCTTTTAATGTGAGTTTAAAGGGATTGAATAGAAAGATGAAACTGAGATCACTACACAGTCTTGATGCTGAAATCAGTTCTTTTTAGTCTAAATAATAGAAGTGTGTAATATAAATGATACTTTCTTAAGAAGTGTTAGAAAAAAGCAGATAAATAATTCCTTTTAATGGTGGAGTTCTTCAAAACAGGATCAGAAATACTGCTTACTGTGTGCTTTCCTTAAAAGGTCTTTACATGAGGTAGCAGGAATAGGCATCAAGAATCCAAGCTTCTGGAATGTAAATTTCTTGAGTGTGTTTTGAAATATTTTATGGAGTGGGTTTCTGTTATCTTGCATCTATCTGGGAGCATATGAAAAGTCGTACACCCTTACTAATAGAAGGTAAAAAATAAAGGGCAGTTTTTTAGCAGCTCGTCTCCATGGTGTTGTCACAAGGTGCAGCAGACCGTACCTTAGCAATGTGCTGAGGAACAAAAATGTTCTATTTGAGCGTGTACAGTAATTTAAATGCTCTTCTCTCTGAATTGTCTCCTCAGCTGGTTAAGGTTATGTTGGAAACTGTTGGAAGGTGTTATTTTCTTTGTTGTACCCCGAAAGGAACACTTTATAGATCACTTGTGTTACCAAAACCACGTCTAACTGAAGGTATGTGTATCTCTATTCTCCAGCAAGCAGGAAAAACGGGCATTTTCTTTTCTCGTGCAACTGATGAGCAAAAAGAGTACGTGAAAAGGACTGAGGAGGGTGGTATTTGTTTGGCTCAGGTTTCTTCAGTGTGACATTAGGGGACACTTGCCAGCCTTGGGGTCTTATGTATGAAATTTATTGCACTTAATTGATTTTGTCCAAGACAATAGTCTGCTTCAATTGAAAAGTTTTACATCTGAATACCAGTAGCTTTGCAGCTGATCTGATCCTAACATTAACTCTGGGGAGAAATTCAGTCTAGGGAGAGCATTTCTGTATTTTGGATGCTGTGCTTTGAAAGTTTGGACGTGTAATCTTAACAAAATGATGGAGAAAGAACTTTAGAAAGTCTGCACTGCATAAGCCATTGAAATGTACTCTTAAATGTCAGTTCAGGGGTGAAATTCTCTGCTCTGTTTGGCATTTATCCTAGGCTACCTATGTCCTGTGCTATCAAGCTGTACTGAAGGGGCTGCCTCACAAGAATTTTGGATATTAGTTGTTTATATCCATCGTGGTAATGGCTGATGTGTTTTCCAGATCAGCCACTAGAAGGTGTGAAAATTGTAAACTGATGAGCACAGAGAGGGTCTGACAGTTTCTCCTGCAGAAGGCAGTGATACATCTGTCCTCAAGCAAATGCTGCATAATCCATACAATTTATTAGTGAATCCTGCCTTGAGCTTGGGAATTTCACAGGAGCGGAGCTATTCAGGGGTCTGACATGTCCATCCAGTGTTTGTGGAGAGTCTCTTTGCATCCTCAGCAACCCCATCCATGCTTGTCCAGCCTCCTCCTTCCTCCAAAGCAGGGAAGAGACCTCTGAACCCATTGCTGCAGGAATTTACCCCGTTTGATTTATGATGGAAGCAAGCTCAGGTCTGTCAGAAGATCTACTTTCATCCCTAAAATGTGGGAGTGAGGGAAATGTGATTAGGAACATTACCTGCCCTCAGACAAAACTAATTGTGTCTAATGTTTGCTAATACTTAATGGCACTTTTCAGCAGTCAAACTTGAATGAGTTGATGATTGCTTAATGTACTTTGTGTAGAAAAGCTGTCAGTGGCCAGCGCAGGAGATGGGAATTACGTGGTCAAGGACGTGTACAGTAGGAATAGAACATGTGGAGAGTGTGATTGATAACTGGCTAGCTGCAAAAGGTCACGTAGACATGAGAGAGCTTTGCTGAGCACACAGGCACTCTCATGAGAACCAGCAAGGCGGTAAGCTTCGCATGCCCTTGAGCACAGCTGGGATACGAGCCTGGATTGTTAGGCCTTGTAGCTGAAAGATATGAGGGAGAAGCACGGTAAAACAAAAAACTTACTCAAACTATGTAACCACAAAGAAATGTAGAAAGAGGCGTAGCTGACTTTCAGTCTGAGCACCAATCCTGAGCTTAACTTTTGCAATATGCATGAGCTTATTAGTGTTATTATTAAAAGCATTGTGTGAATTAACAATAAACGAGATTTGCCGATCACTCATATTGAGTGCTACATTTCTCCCGCCGCAGATTTCCCACAAGAACGGACTTTCCAGTTCTTAAAACCTTCTTAGTAGGAGGTGTGATGGTGCACTTTGACTAAATTGTGGTCAATTCTGTCTCCTAATAGCTGGCATCTTCAGATTCTACCGGCGGTGTTGGAAATGTCTTTTCAAGAGTTGAGAAGGAAAGTTTCTTTTAAGGATTCTGATCTTCCAGTGTGATGTGTGGATACCAGTCAACGTGTAGACAGATGACAGGCACAGACAGTATTCTTGGCAATTGCTTAGAAAATAAACAAAACATCAGGCAGTAGAATAATCCTGACAACAAGGAGGATAACAGTAACTTTTCCAAGGGACAAATGTCAATGTCACTTTCAGTTACATTGCAGGAAAAAATGGTAAAAGAAGTGGGTGTGACCCAGAATTCCCACAGCCAAGAGGATATGTGAGTACCAGTTTGGCTGAAATGACTGTTGCTTGTCATTCCCCAGTGACAGTTTGGAGAAGTCATCACAGGCTCTTTTAATTGATGAATACTGATGTGTATAAGTCAGGTGTCGGTATATGTATTTTCACATCCTTTTTTTTGCTTTTTCCATTGTGCAGCAGGTAATCTCAGAACAGCAGTGGCTGTGCTGAAGCAATATAAATAGTAATCTCTGATTTTTTCCAATGATGTTTGATTGCCAAGTGATATCCTCAGCAAAGTTGGTCAGACCCTCTCAGTCCTACTCCTTGTAGCTACTGAGTACTGAGATTGTGGAAGGCCTTACTGAAGCCGACAGAAGTAATTTTCATTGCCTTCAGTGACTTTTAAATTGGGCTGAAAGTGCTGGTTGGTCTCAAAAATACTTTGTGAGCTTTGATCTAATGAGTGGAGACCAGTGGTAAATCAAAATGGAAGGAAGAGCTTTGTGGGCAAAATGCAGTACAGGTTAATTTGCTTTTTCAAATTCTAACTTATTTAAATTTTACATCAGAAGTTGTGGAGGTCTAAATCCCTACTACCACCTTAAGGCATCTCTGCCTCATCATTGCTTAAGACACTGACTGAATGCACATAGTTTAATTTAAAGTTGATTGCATTTAACAACAGAATTTTTTAAAGCCTTTGGTCATGTAATAATGGTAGATAGCGCTTAATTTAGTCAAGAATGACCCGATACAGTTATCTATCATTTACATTAGCAATGTTGAACCAACAGTAAATTCAATTAATTCTTCAATTTTATGCTCTTAACATTTAAAAACCTAAATCCACTTTAAATCAATTTGCATTATTTTGAGGATGGGATTCTTAATGTTAAGCTCCTATTAAATCCGCATTTTCTCTACTATAAGGTTGCTTTGAATTTTTTTGTCATGTTTTTGTGGAATGTTGGTCTTAAGCAGTTTTTGTGGGTTTGTCTGTGACTTAAGGAGCTCTCTATTGGATACTGATCTATGCAGTTGAAATAGAACACTGGAAAAACATGATTTATAACAAATGTTCTCATAGCAGACCAGGAGGTTGGGTTGATATTTCTTGCTCTTCCATCAAGGAACACCCATGGCTGTGGGCTATAATTTATAACAACAGTGTTGCTTTGACCGGTTTTGGTTACTGTGGGCTTGTTTTCAGGAATGATGAGTATGTAGTTATCCCATCTTGAAAGAAATACATAGCACATGTGCTTATTTGGATTAATTAGTATGGTTTTATATCACAGTTGATAGAAAGCTGGAAGAAAAGCCCAAGAATAAAGGAATAAAGGAGGCCAACCAAATAACTGAGGGTTGTGACTGTGGTTAAAGTCCCTTATGAATTCTGAGTGCTCCAGCACCGGTTTTCTGTGAGTCACTCTTTGAAGCTGCATTATCATTTTGTTGTATATATTCCAATATATGTAAGTCCTGTCAGACCCTAGAGAGAACACTTGCAGTGAGTAATTTCAGGTCTGAGTGCCACAAGCAGGCTGCTGAGAAAGCTGGCCCAGCCTTTTTTTTTCTTGGTGGTTCTGATGGTTTGAGCTGCAAGTTCACTCAGTTGAGCTGCTCTGTGCTCCAGCTCTGTTTCTTTAGTGATGCTGCAATACTTGCTGCACGGCAACTCAGTTGGAAAACAAAGAAATTAATGATACAGACAGAAGATCTGTTCCCAAAGCAGGGTGAAATTCTGGTGGAAGGGCTTCTGCTGCTTGAATTTTAAACACTGTGCTGTGAAACCTCTCACGTCATCTGTGGGTTAGTGGTTGTATCACCTGGGATAGTCTATCCAGGCCCTGTTGATGCAAACGTGCTTTTCACTGGTGCTGCTCCCTATTTTGGAGAATATCTGAAAATAAGGTGTGAGCAAGTACTGAAAATTTCCATTTTTGCTCCTATTTACCCACTTGCCTGCTGTTTTAATTTTGAAATAGGGTGTCAGATAGAATCTGTCTAATGGCAGCGGTGTAAAAAGCATGCCTTCAGTTCCAAACTGAAACCCCTTGCAATCAGCAGATGTCCCAGCTCAAGGAAAATGGCTTGCAAGCCCAAAACATTCACTTTCCCTGCCTCATTTCTTATGGTCTTACCAAGGAAACAGCAAGACTTGGATTGTGCTTACTCTTTGCAATGAAGAAGTTGTTAATGCTGCGTTTTCATGCTCCCATCGTCGCTGTACTCCAAATGTCTGTTCTGTGGAATGGGCAGGATTAGGCTGTTTAAGACAAAGGCACTCCACATTTACAGTGCCTGTAAGGTCCACAGTAAGAGCCCTAAATGGAAGTATCATTTTCAAGATGCCTTCTATTTTACAAGCAGCCAAACAGAAAATGAAACCCTGGGTTGAATTGTAGTCTTCCTGAAGGAAGTGTCAAAGCCTAACAAGGGAGCTTGACCCAGCTTTGTTCTTGTTGTTCAGTGAAATAAACTTTAATTGTTAATGAATCCAAACACTGTTAATGAATCCAATACTACTACTTTACTGAGAAAAGCTGTAATTACTGGACAATCCCCTGATTCTCAGCTGCTGTAAATCACTCTATCTTCACAGAATGGAGAGGGGCACTTCATTTAACAACACTGAAGAATTAAGACAGGGAAATGGCATAAAAATCAGAAAGGATCTTAGAATTATAATCAGGGGAAACAGAGTAAAGAAAAACATGTAAAGTTGGGCGTTGCTTCTGTGTAAAGAGAAGTTGTACATCCATGTACATGTAGTTGCATTAAGGAAAAGCATTAGTATTCAAGCCGAATGATGTCATGGAAAAACCGGTTTGTTTTTTTTTAAGCATGCAAAACATCTGTCAGTTGAAAGGGGATAAGAACAGCATATTAATCTATTTCCCTCCTTACCTGTTGTTTTGTGAAGTAGTTAGGATTGCTGGCATTATCCATCTGGAATTTTATGCCAGTGGCAGATCCCTGACTCTGATGGTAGAAGGGTAAGGACCTCATCCAAATGCATCAAGAGGAATAGTGTTTCACTGTGTAACTGCCAAGTATTTCAGACCGGTGCCTAATAAGGCAAAAACTTGTTGCAATTATGTGTAAAGTGTAATTTATCTAATGTAATTATGAGATGTTTAGAGCCAGTCATTTGAAATAGACTCCACTCCTCTGTTAACTTTTGACATTGGAAGGACTGTAATCATATTGCAGACCATCAGCCCTTGGATTAAAATTTAAACCTACAGTGAGCTTCAAACTGCTTTGCATTTACCCTTAGAAGAAAAGGGAGGTTGAATAATTTTTCTTACGTTGATTTATCTTAGGAAAATGGGTGTCAAGGTTCTGAATTACAGTAATTATTGTAAGCATGTAAAATATTATCAACTACAAGATACATCTGATGTGGTGTGGATGGATTAGTGCACATGCTAAGACCAATTTGAGAACATTTCACTTTTTGCTACGTTTGCTAGGGCTAGTTACATCCACTTAAAATACAGATTGGCTCTAAAATGGCAGCGGTTTGCAGGTCCTAAGTGTTAGGACTTTGGTTAAAGCAAAAGGAACAAAATAATTCTTTTTCTTTTAGCTTGTCATGCAGTTTGTGCTGAGGCTTTCAGTAGTACTTTATTGTGACAGCTCATTTCCCTTTTCATTTGATGCCCTCATATACACCTTGTCACTCTATTAAACTAGAAAGATTTAGTTTCTTAAAGAGCCCTCAATGAAGCTGTTATAAAGCCTTTTCTCAAAACAACATATATGGAGCCTGAACACATGAGATTACATTCTTTTAGTTTATGTTGCTTTTTTGAGGAAATGAAAACAGGAGAGAGCAAGAGTTTATTGCTTAATAAGTATCAGCTATTTTCATAAAAAGGGTTCATAATTTTGAGTTTCATTTTTATTTTGACCCGAACACTTTTAGATAATAAATGTTGCAATTGAATCTTGTTTTTTTTAGGAAGTTGTTAAAACCAGCTAAATGCTTTCCATTTATGGATAACAAACTGATGCTCTAAGTTTAGGAATTACTGTGCCAAAATTTGAGTATTTCTTTGATTTCCTTGTAACCTGTAAAACTGACTGTTTCTGGTTATTCTGGGACCTTTGAACTAGGGGTCTTACCTCAGGTGGGATGTCAAAAGAATATATAGATTGTGATGCTGTTTTCTCTCCATTACTAGGAACAGTTTTTGGTCTGGGCAAGTTGGGTTTCAGACAATGCCACTAGATTTCTACTTGAGAATCTGCCTTTTGTGGCCTGTTTTATGGGTATTTTCACTTTTTTCATTGCAAGTTTTTAGGATTTTCTAAGCGTGTGTTTATAAGAAAGCAGCACCCAAATTAATTCATCTTCTGAGTACGTAAGAACTACTTTATGGCATTTTAACCTGCAAACGCTATGATAGCGTGTGTGGAAATGGAATTTACCTCACTTGGCGGACTTGAAATATATCCCTAAGCAGTAATTGCAACATCTTATCAAATTGTCGAGCAGGAAACAAACCTTTTTCTAAATGGAATTTTTATGAACTGTTTTAAGGACTGTTTACTGGAAAGCTGCCTAATCACTGCATTCCCTGGGTAATGGCTGAAATATGTGTGCTGAATTAGTAGCAGGAAGATGCTCAACTACTCTGGCAGGGAAGAGTTGATACTGCTTTTGCTAATGCATGTAAATCACAGGAAAAATTCTGAATATGGAGAAAATTTTTATCAATAGCCCCATTTAATTGTATCCTTCATTTGAACGGTGCCTTGCTTCAGCAATTTTTAAGGAAATTATTGAGACTATTTTTTTAAGTGGTAGAAGTAATAATTAAAACCCGTCCATTAAAAGATTTGGGAATACATTTAATTGATAGAAAGATTAGGTATATCAGGGGAAAAGTCCACTTTGCTGGCATTCTTCTGGTTTTGGGTCTTGGCAAAGGAACTAAAATGGGTTAAGAGGAAATTGCTTGTTCCACAGTGTGCTGTGTGTGGCTTCCTGGGGATTTTACCTTTACGGTGAGTGTTCCTCTGAACACAATGAAGCTGCAGGCGTGTGCTAAATCCAGTTAAGGAGATTTCCAGTCTAGTCTTTTGGCTCTGGAAGAATCCCTAACTGTGCACCTGGGACATAGGATTGTCCAAAAGTGTCCCCATTGCACATTGCGAGGAATCCTGGTCTTCATTCTGCTGGTTTAGTTTGATGTTTCCATATTCTTCTAAAAAAGAATAATTGCTTTCTGTTCAGTGCCTGCATTCACAGCTGTCTGGTTTTTACCTTTTCTTCAGCTGCCTCTTCTCCACACAAGTGCCCTTGTCTACTTAACTCTTTCTTTTATGGCAGCTGTTCAATAGCTGGAGTTAAGCTTCTTGCCCTACTCTGAATTTCCAATTTCCCATTTGAGGATGAGGCAATCACAGCTGACTTCCCAGAGGGCACTCCTTTGCTTAGTTATCCAGCTCTTAGCAGCTTTGAAAGGGACAGAGAAATGGAAGGGAATAGCTTTGGTTCATAAATATTTTTGCATTAATAATAATTAAAGTTAAGATCAATGATTGTAGTACAGATGACTACCAATAGTGCTTTATAGCCCCTTTGGGAACTGAAATTGTGTGAAATAATTCAAAATAGCCTCCCTAGAATGGTTATTCTGTGAGCAGCAGTAGCTCTGTTTTAAGGCTGGCGTGGTGTCAGGAGGTCTCTGGGCATGCCAGGAGTTTCAGGTTGCTCACTTTTCTTTTATTTTTGCCCGTCTCCAAGTGTTTCCATTCTACATTCGGTCTTCCTGAAAATATTTGTGTGTCTTCCTTCATTTGGACATTGCAAAGCATGACTGCTTTTGTGGAGGACTTTTCACCCTTTCCCGGTCTTGTGCCTTTTGTTTCTTTTGGATGTAAATCCAAGCAAGCTGCAAATCTTTTATATCTTATTGGGATTTAGCAGTGGTGTCAGCGAGTACAAAAAAGAGTTCAACATGTTTTATTGTTATCAAAAGCATTTCCAGGAGTGGGAATGAGGGATAGGAATCCAGGGCACAGGGATGGTGGATCCCTGTTTATCTCTGTAGTATTTTAGAGTGTGTTTCAGTGTATCCCTCAACCTCTTTTGCAAATATTGTTAAAAAGGCAGTGCTTCCCAAAGCAAGAAATGAACCCAGGAAAAAAAATCTCACAGTCTTATCACAGCATGCTTTTTCTTTCTTATAAAACCAACATAATCAAAAGAAAAACCAACCAAACCAAAACCAAAACCAAAAACCTCAAAAACTAACCAAGCAAAAAAAAACCCCCCAAAGCCCCCAAAAAACTAAAACAAAAAAACCCCAAGCTTCTATCCAGTAAATAAGACTTAAGTTTTAAGAATTATAAATACAGAAGGTGTCTTGATCACAGCTGAAAGAGGTTTGTAGTTATGCACGGCAGGCCTGTGAATTCCTTAGCAAACCTATGATTTTCTTCTTTTCTGAAGTATGTCTGTGAAATGTTTTGGAGTTTTGTATTGGAAAATATTTTTCTGCAAAACACATTTTAGTGGGAATAAATAAAAACGCCAACTAGTATAAAGATGGAATCATGTCTTTAGGAATCTATACTAGAATAATCTTGAATCTAGAGGAAACTTGAATGTGGGGAGGAGAGTGGAGGTATTGAAAATCTGAGAGGGTTTTTGCTCGCACCAGTTGTGTTTTCATGCTGTTTACTTGGGCTAATATAGTTCATGCTGCACTGCAAAACTTTTAGGTGCCTTCAGCATGTTGAATAAGAAGCTGTAGTTTTATAAAATAGCATTTATTTTGTTGTGGATGGGCTGCTTTATCACCTACATACAAGGACTCGCAATCACATACGTTGTATCTCGTGTCAAACAAGGATTTAGGAGAACTCCATGGAGTTCAATGAGCCCGTTTCTAGCTGTGTTGACAGCAGATTTCTACCCAGATGCCGGATAAGCATACTTGGTATTTTGAAAAGTTTTTCCAGGCTCCAGCTCTTTTGAAGCAGGCACTTAATGAGCTTCTGTGTATTTAGCAACCTTCATCAGATGCCTTTACATCAACTTGTGCAGGCTGCCTTTGGGCTCATATGAAAAATCAGGCGTACGTTCTAAAATGTGAGAATGCTTTTTTTCTCTGTGAATGTTTGAGGGATCTCGTGCTCTTTTTCCACAATTTAGTCGTTCAAGCCTGAGGTGCTCTGGTCCCAGGGAAGATCGATAGGATGTTGCCATTACGGCCGTGTCTGTCAATTACAGCCAGATTCAGGCGGTCAGGTAGGATTGTAAATTTGTGCCAACCAGTCACAGATGTTCCAGCTGTGCAGACATGTGGCACTATTTATTCTACTCTTTTTTCATAAAGGCCACAGGGGGCAAAAACATTGTCCCTACCCAGAGACTGCAGCTGTTCTCCTGAAAGCACCTTCCAATCTTCCTCTCCACGCTGGGATGATCCATTAGGTCTTTTTAGCCCTCACATGTTTGTTTCAAACTCCCACAGCTCACAGAATTAATTTCTGTTGGGAACACAATGTGGTGATGAGGCAGGTTATTCTGGCTGGGCTTTTCCTTTATCTGCTATACAAAGCAACTGATTCACTTTCTATTAATTACCACCAGCTATGGGGACTGCCTGGTGTTTTTTCTTTGGACTTTCAGCCTTTTGAGCTCGTTCTCAGGTTTGCTGTTTGGAAAAGCAGAGATGACAGGAGCGGGAAGGAAGGATACAGGAGAAAGAGGCTGACTTACCCAAACCTTAAAGCACATCTCAGCTGGGAATGGTTATTGTGTGTGGAGCACTATATTTTACTTATATGCAGCACAATATTACTTGTCTCAACTTCCCTCCTCCCCCAACCCTATGAAAGGAAATTCTAAAAAATTGCTTTTTAACTAATTATAAGAAATCCAATAACATTAGCAGCTTATTTCTTTCTGACTAAATGTAATGAGATTGGAGCATTGCTTCATCAGGAGAATGACCTAATACAATAGCTCATTGAACCATGAAAGATTCATTAAAACTACCTTGCAAGGGGATTTTTTGCGCAATGTTTTATGTGGTGGACTTTTTTTCTTTTAAAAATAACTCCCAAGCCTAAAGCAGTTACTGCATGCAGTTGTAATCAATTTTGTAACACTAGGCAACAGAACTGGTTTTAATTACCTCTTATGTTCTAAAGATGTTACAGAAAAATCCTCACAGCTGAGCTGCACTTCATTTGTTGGAGGCTGAGGTTTGCAGCCAGGTGACTTTGCAAAATACCCAGATGTTACACACTGGGATTTTGCACAAAACTTCAGGAGCTGGTGATAAGTTTCAAACTGCCAGAAAATTTCCATTTCCTGCTGACCTAAATGAAAATATCTATCCCTTCCCTGAGATGTGAGTGGCAATGTGTCTGTACAGCTTTTAGAGTTGGTTTCTCACAAAGGGTGCATGATGCCCATTTGCCCCTCAGCTTTGTATCTATTACTGAATGATGCATTTTAAACTGTTCTTTGTATCCATGATAACTGTGGGTTCTGAAACAGTAGAGACTTTAATACACTAAGCTTGAGGTATAAAAATGAGGCATCTGTCAGAAAAAAAATATGGACTGACTTACAACCTCTATAATTAAGGTGTCAGGAAATCTCAAGCTGTTAAAATTTATTTTGAGCTACCCTAAAACATTACATCCAACAAGACAATATCCAATAACAGTAAGAGAAGGGGCAGAAGGTAAGATGATGGTTTGCAAATGCATAAAAAAAGGAACTCAAAAAACTAGATATGGAATTCTAGAGTTCAGTTCAATTGATGTAACTGTCCCCATCATCCTTTCTGCTGCCAGTAGGAAAATGTCCAGAGCATGTGTTTAAGCAACACGCACTAAAGCCTGTGGGCATGTTTGACTCTTTCTGGCAGTGTGCACAAACCCAGGCTGCTTCCACAGGTGAGAGAGGTAAATGCTCTTTCCTCCTGAGATACATCTGAAAAAATCCTAAAAGGAGCACCTTGTAATCTGGGGAAAAACCAAAAGGTTTCTCTTTCTACTGAAAACTTGGAGTGAAATAAAAGGAACCTGCAGAAATCAGCCTCTCTCTTTCTTTACACTGAGTTACTGAGCCCTGCGCCTCTCAGGGTCGTTCACCTGCTGCCCCAAAGCGTTTCCTAGGTGTTCAAATAACAACAATAACATTAAAATATGAACTAACACTCAAATAACAGCAGTTCCCTGCTTTGGCAGGCTTTTCCCTCAGGGCAAACCATCTTTTGCCGCTTTTCTTTTGCAGAGCAGAAGAGCAGGAGAGGCTCAGGAGACAGAAGGACGATGATTTGGCCAAATTGCTGCCAAAAGCTGATGCCGTTAGTTTAAGGAATAAATACCTGTCCAAACTTGGAACTCAGGTATCACTGATTAAAAACCAGAATGCTGAGGGGTTTATTTAAAGGATTTGGCGGTTTTTACCAGCCAGCAACTCCACCTCTGAGTGAAATCCCTGGGATTTGTTCTCAGGAAGAAACCTCCCAGTAATGAAAAATCTAATGAAGAAAAAGGATTCGAAGGTTGGCCCATTTCAGAAGCTGAGGAATGTCTTGAATTTTATTTTTTTGCAGCTCCCAGCTCATTACTCCTCCTGTTTCTCAACCCTGGCCCACAGAAGTGTGTTGAAATAGCAGCTTGGCCCTGTGGAGAAGCAGGAATCCACTGAATTTCCTGGGACGCAGAGCCCAGCGCCAGCAGATGCTCCGTGCTTTGCTGCAAGCCTAGATCCTAGATTTCCAATATTGCCTAAAAACTCCTCCTTCCTGGACAATCCAGAGGATCCTGATGGGGGATGGTGGCTCTGGTGGAACCTCTGAGTACCTGCTCCAGCCTCTTGGCTCTAATTACTCCGTGAGTAGCTGAGTCAGGGGCCAGGGGTTGCTCTCTGGCTGTGAAATGGGAAAATTCCATCAGGAAAGTGCTGGAATGAGCCTGGAGGGAGGTGGGGCTTCTCCAGCCTCTCCTTCTTGGACACCTTCCTTGCTCTGCTTCGTTTTTCTGAGGGAGGAAAAGGTGAGGAGAAGCTCCCCAGGGAATATTGCAGAGGAATCTCCAGTTCCAGAAGTACAAAAAGTGCCCAGCCTCAGGAATTTATCCCAGCTCAGGAACAGCACTAACCTCTCCAAGCCTGAACAATGTGAAAACCGATTTATTTTTTAAGACTTCGTGACTAAAACCAATAAAAAGAGGTAATGCAAGGACTGGATTTTGCTTCCAGAGGGAAAAGCCTTGAATTCTATGCTGGAACTCATCATTTTCCCATCATTTCAGTGGAAAGCTTCTTGCTGAACAGGTACTTCCCAGGGCTCCTGCAGAGTGCGCTTTGCTTTGCTTTCATTCCTCCTGGAGGTAATTGGATCAATTATCTCTGACCCGAGCTGAGCTTGCTGTAGAGGGGCAGGAGGTTTGTGGAGCCCCAGGAATGGGGAATATTCCTGGGATACTCCAGGAAATGTTCCTGGGATGGCTCCAGGGAATCCTGGTGTGCCACAAAAAGCTCAGGAGCCTTTGACGTTTGTTTGGCTGCAGGGAGAGGAGTCCGTTAGAATCAAAAAGCTGCATTTGATGTAGAATATCCTGAATTTCATCGTTTCAATCTAAGCAGAACTCCCAGTCTTAAAGCTTGGTTTTAAAAGAGATTTTTGTGCAGTGGAGATTTCTTTGACGTGCCTGGAAAATTCTCATCTTCCCGAGGGACATTTTGGGTGAAAGTTCTGGATTCTGGAGGACAATGAGGGGACCCAAAGGAGCAGTTTGGGAGCTCCCTGTCCCCCTGAGCTGTCCTGGTCCTTTCTGGGCTCCTCGGGACCAGCTCTGAGGCTTTGATTGGACGCTTTCCTTGTGAATTTGGGGTGTTTTTTAAAGAAAACCTTTCGTTGGACACTGTCACCCGTGCTTTTTTGGTTGTTGAGGGTTCTGGTGTTGCCTTCGGAGGCTTTGGGAAGGGAACTTTATCCCAAGAAATCCTCCCTTTTCTAGGGACCTCTCACTAGAGGTCAGCACTGCCTCGTTGCCGGCTCGGGAATGTTGGATGGTTGGGATTAAAACCACCGAGGCTGCAGCTGCTGGGGCTTGTTTGGGTGCCTGATGTGCACCAGCCTTGGTCCTGGCACGAGATGTCCATCCTGGGGTGTCCATCCCTGGCAGTGTCCAAGGCCGGGCTGGACATTGGGGTTTGGAGCACCCTGGCATGGTGGAAGGTGATTTTGAAGGTCCTTCCAGCCCAAACCAGTCTGTGATCCCATGGAACCGAGTCCAGTCTTTGGGAAAAGCACCTCAGTGCCTTCAATCAACTTCTCTTTGAATGTTTATTAATGGAAGGCAAAGCAAAGGGATGAGCTGGGAGGGAAAAAAGGGGAGGGGCATGGTCTGAGGGCTGAAGACATGGAGCTGTCCAAAGGGAGGAAGGGTGGAGGGAAAAGGGACGGATGGTGTAGCAAGGCAGGGAGAGGGTTGAAGGCACGGGAGCTTCCCACAGGCATCAGCTGCGTCAATCATCAGCTGTGCCTGGAGCTCCGGCTCCTCCGTCTCCAGGCGGTCTCATCTTCTGTGGCCCCTGAAGGTCTTCTAAGGCCACCGGTTCTTCTGAGCCAGCAGATGACTGCAGTTCTGCAATTCGCTCCTCGAACATCAGCTGGACAAAGAGGCTTATCCGAGAGGGGCTGTCGTCGTCTCTCAGGGCCTGAAGAGCTGGAAGAGACAGGCACAGAGCCCCGGTCAGAGCCCGGATGTGCGGGAGTCCAAGGAGACCCTCCTGCCAAGGGCCATCTGAGCCAGCTCCTGCCGTGGCCGCCACAAGAGAGGAGAGAGGGGCCAACGGGATTCGCCGCAAGGTGCTAAACACGAATCGCCCCGCCCGCGTCCCTGAAATCTCTCCGTGTTCTGCGCACGCCAGCCCTTGTCCGCACAGGGAGCCAGGCCCTCCGCAGGCAGGACAGGGATTGCAGCCCCCTGCGCGAGCATTGCGGCTCCCCCCGGCAGCCCCGCTGAGAACCCGCTGCCCTCACTCACCCTCGCTGAGGGCCTGGAGCTCTTCCTTCTGCCTCCTCAGGCGCACCCCGGCGAGCCCTGGGAACACAGAGCCTGTCAGGGCCCCAGCGGCACGGCGCCCTGCCAGCGGCGCTGCCAGCCCTGTGGCCACACGGCCTCCTGCCCCGGCAGGGCTCGGCCCGGGCCCTTGCCGCATCCTGCCGCCCCAGGGCACGGCCGCAGAGGGCGGCAGCAGCCCCGAGGGCAGGCGCGGCTCCACGGCGCCGGGCGCGGATGCCGCTGCCGGGACGGGGGCTGGGGCTGGGGCTGGGGCTGGGAGGGAGCCCGGGCTCGTGGCTCACCGATGAGCTTGATGGCCGCCTCTCGCAGGGGCTCCTGTGGGTGCTCCAGGTAGGGCAGGGCCAGGCGCAGGTGTTCGGCCGCTCGGCTCTTGTCGTCTGCCAGCTGGAGAGAACGGCAGGAGGGAGGGAAGGGTTGGCGCGGGCTCAGCCCCTCGGCCGGGCGCTCCCGGCGCCCAGCCCCGGCCTGCGCTGCCCGCACAGCCCCGAGGCCCGGCCAGCGGGCGCCGGGCTCCGGAGGGGGCGGAGGGCCGGGCGCTGCCCGGGGAGCCGCGGTGCCGCCCCGCCCCGCGGCCCCGCTGGGCCGGCGCTCCGTCGGCGCCCGACTCGGGGCACAGGAGCCTGGAGAAGAGCCCGCGCGGCCCCACGGAAGGGAGCGGCGTGTGGGGCGCAGGCCGGAGCCCCTGCGTGCGGCGCTGGGCAGGGGCCACGGCTGCCAGCCCCGCACACCGAGCCCCGCCGTCAGGGGGCTTCTCCAGAGGCCGTCCTTACCACGCACTCGGCGAACTTGAACAGCTTCTCTGTCTTCAGCATGTGCTCGAGGTCGCTCCTCTTCAGGAAGCCGGCCGCACAATGCAGCGTTTCCCGAGAGGCCTGGAGAGCAGCAGAGACGGGAGCTGGCAGCGCAGCCCAGCCCAGGGCACGGGCCCTGCGTCCCTGCGCCAGGGCCAGCAGGAGGCTGCGAGCCGGGAGAGGTGCCCGGGCAGGAGGCAGCCGAGCCCCCTGTCAGGGATGCACTGGCATCACACAACGCCTCACCTTGGCCACGCGCTCGTTCACCTCGTGGCAGTGCAAGTAGAGTGGGAGCAGGCTCTGGCTCACAACTGTGTTCAGTGGCTCTTTGCCCTCATCCGCTACCAAGCCCATCACCTTTTGGAAAAGCTGAATGGAGAGCAGCTGCACGTGGCTGTTGTCCTGAAGGAAAGGAAGCGGAAGAGGCCTCAGCACCAATTTCTCCAGCCCAGCCAGGCAAAAGCCTAAAAATCCCCAGGGCACAAAGTTTCTGGGCAGCAGCTAATGCCCGTGGCACGCAGAGCCTTACGTTTCCAAAGAGCGACAGGAGGAGGTCGGCTAGCTTCAGGGCAGTGGTCCTGCCGATCACGGAGTCTTTCCGCTGGCACACATTGGTGAGCGCAGAGAGGGACATGGCGACCACCTCTCCGTCGGCATCACCAAGCCGCTCCAGGAGGCTTGGAAGCAGGCTGCGTACACCTCCGGCCTGTATGGAACACAAGGCTGTGCTGGGAAGCCACCAAGAGCTGCAGCGCCAACACCGCCCTGGCTCTGCTAGCCCACCCTGCCGCTGCTGGGCCCAGAGGCCAAAGGCCTGTCCCGAAGCACTCGAGCAGCTGGAGCAGGAGGCAGGAGAGCTGGGAGCAGCTGCCTCAGCTCCTGAAGCCCAGCCAGCCCAAGGGGCTGCTTTCCCCAGCGCAGCTTCAGCCGCTGCCCCCTTCTCACCATCGAGGGCTCCTCGCTGAGCAGCACAAGGCCTTTGAGCGCCAGGTGACGTCTCTGCCTGCACGTGCCCCGCAGGTGCCTTGACATCTCCTCCAGGACACGGCCTGCGCATTCCCTCAGGTCCAGGTACTCGATGACCTGAAAGGCACAGGGCAGTGACAGGTGACCCGAACAGCAGGAGCCCAGAAGCGCACAGGGCCGGGCCCAGGCAGCAGCAGCAGCAGCAGCACAGGGCTCGGGCACCGGCCCAGGCAGCTGCAGCTACGAGAGGGCAGAGGGCTGAGAGGCAGCTGAGCGAGGCAGCGCTGGCTCACCTCCACCAGGAATGCCAGGGAGGGCAGATCCCAGCGTGGCTCCTCCCTGCTTAGTGGCTGGAGTAGGTAGAAGCCAATGCGGGAACAGGTGTGGCCCAAGTGACGGCGCATCTCCCTGTCAGGGGGAAAAAGGCAGCAAGAGCCTGAGGTGGGGGGGACAGTCTTCTCCCAGGAGGTCTAACTCACAGGTCCGGTCTTTCCCCAGTATCTCTGGAGGGGGATGTGGGCGCTTTGGGAGGCGGCCCCTTCTGGGCACCCTCCTCTGCCAGCCTTTTCCAGTCGGCTTGGCCGTCCCTCGGTGACGAGGCCCTCGAGGCCATGAGCACAGGGACTGTGTGGGGCACAGGGGACAAATGTGGGAGAGAAGGGGTTCTCACCTGGCCAGCAGACCCACGGCATAGTGCTGGGTGTCAGCACAGAGCAGCGTGTCCCAGCCACGCTTGCGCTCCATAGCCATCATCTCTGTGTTCCACCACATTTGGCTGAACAGAGCCTTCATGGCCTGCACTGCAAACCTGTGTGCAGAGCAAAACCCAGGTCACACGGCGAGCGCTGGCGCCGGCCACAAGGACATTGAAAAGACAGGAGGACTGGCACCTGTTGGGGTTGCTGGGAAGGCCGTGTTCCTCCTGGCACGCTCTCCAGAAGTTAGCAACTTCCACTGGCATCTCTTGTGTGGTGATGACAATGTGGAAGAGGAGAGCAACAAACAGACGGGCTGAATGAAGGAGCACTGCCCTGTGGCATTTGGGCACCTGGACAGTCAGCCACAGCCCCAGAGTTGCCTGCAAAAGAAGCAGCCCGAGACAGAGCTCAGTGCTAAGATGTCCGTGTGGCAGGGCCCGAGGGGAGACGCAGGGGGAGCCACGGGCCTGGAGCCCCCTGAGCCTGCCCTAAGCCAGTGCCTGAGGCAGGGAGAGGACGGAGAGCTGATGGAGAGGCGACCGGGGAGCGAGCAGAGGCCGGTTCCAGAAGCTCACCGCCAGGGCAAAAACGTCCTCGTCGTCGCCATCGGAGGTGGTCGTTGTATGCAGAGGCCAATCCTCCATCACGCGGATGAGTGCTGGCAGCACCTTCTCCGCTGTCACAGCCGATGAGCCTACGGCTCTCCACATGCTTGCAGCAGCTCTGTGGGATTGGAGCTCTGTGTCAGGGCCGTCTCAGTCACAGTAGCATGCCCTGTGCAGCTGTGGAGGCCCAGGTGACAGAGCCCTGGTGCCCTGAGGGGCAGGGAGGGAGCATGGCAGCAGGCTGGTGGAACAGAGGGGCCCAAGGGTCCTGGACCGCTCCGCCTGTCTGGCAGAGCCCATTGGACAGGCTCTGCAGGGCAATGGGCCCTAAAGGCTGCTGAGCCCTGAGCTCTCAAGGCAGGTGGGCCCCATACCTGTCACACGTTGGGGCACAGCGCAGGAGGGTCAGCACAACGTCAGCAGGTTGCTCTTCGGCCAGCCTCAGAAAGTCCAAGCGCATCCTGGCATCCAAAGTGACACAGGCCGCCAGTCTCTGGTGAAGGTCCTTCACCATGGCTGGCACCTTGAGGAGACATGGGGAAGACCTGGAGCGCTGTCCAAGGGAGCAGCTTTCCCCAAGAAGTGCTTCCCCTCCCGCCACACTCTCCTGGCCTCCAAGACTCAGGGTCTCTTTTGTGTCGGTGTTTCTGAAGGCCACGGACTCAGTCACTGCCATGTCCGTATTTGCTGCGTCACTGATTGCAGCATCCAAGCGCTGAGCCAAATCTGGGCTGACATTGGGCTCTGCCTGGAGCTCAGTCAGCCTGCGGTCAGGCTCAGCTGTTGCACGGCTTCTGGTCCTCCTACGTCGAATGGGCACGAGCCTCCGGAACATCTGCAGGAGAGCAAAGGACAGGGAAGAGAGACACGTTCCATGGAGTGCTCCAAGCGCGGAGCTCGGCCGAGCAGTGACAGCAGGCCCAGCCCAGGCGGGGATGGCTGCACGTACCTTCAGTGATCTGCGGAAGTGGCCACGGGTGGGCTTCTTCTCCTGTGTCTGCTCCATGGTTGCATCTGGCAAAGAGCGAGCGCAGCCAGAGCTGAGGGGTTGCAGGAGAGGCCAGAGAAGCCAGCCCTGCTCTCCCCAGGCAGGGACAGCCCCGGGATGCCCCAGGGGATGGAGCACAGCTGCTGCAGGGGCAGCCTCGGCCCCTCTTCCATCCTGTCAGTGGGCGGAATGGGAATGGGGATGGGATGGGATGGGGCCAAGCTGTCCGCAGCCATCGGCCTTGTGGCCCGGCTCTGCCACTCACCATCCTGCTGTGGCTGGAACTGCTCCAGCTCTTGAGGGGGTTGTGCTGGAGCATCTCCAGGGCTTGTATTTCTTCTCCTCCAGCAAACTGTGAGGAGGTCGCGAAATCTGCCCGCCATGTCAGCGTCTGGCCTCGAGGGCACCTTCAGACAGATGCCTCTGAGGAAACTAGGGAAAACCCTGAGGCAACAAGTCGTGCAGTTGTGCCTTGAAGGCACCTGCGGCAAAGAAGCCTCAGGAAGGCTGCAGGACAGCAAGTACTGCACACTGGTCTTGAGGGCTCCTGCCACAACGACAGGAGACTCCTCGTGGTGCTTCAGGTCACCAGATCCTGTGGTCTGGCCGCGAGGGCACCGACCGCAGGGTTGGGAGATGCCTCGGGAAAGCTCCGAGTCACCAAGTCCCGCAGTCTGGCCGCGAGGTCAGCTGCAGGAGCAGCGCTTCGGAAAGGCTCCGGGTCGGGCACAAACGAGCGGGCTGTGTGGGAACTCCTCACAGCACCTCTCTGGCGCGTCCTGTCCCGTGGCGTGCTCCGAGCACTGTGGCGTGGCTGCGTTGTTGCCAGCACCTATGTCACCGCGTGTCACAAAGGCTCCTCGGACACCCTGTGCCTTTCCCTGCCACGGTGACCACGCTGCTGCACCGTGTCACAAAGGGCCCATGCACACCCTGCCACCTGCCCCGGCCCTGCCCCCGCTCCACCCAAAGTGGCCAAGGTTGGAAGGAATCCCTCGGCCCAAGTGTCTAAGAGAGCCCAACAGGACCTTGAATGATTTGATGGCTCGAGCCATCGGCAACCGCTGCCCTGCTCTGCGGGCTCAGGGCGGCAGAAGGAGCCCCCAGGGCTGCCGACGCAGCCGCAGCGGGAAGGGCACGGGGCCTGCCGCAGAAGCTGGCACGGCCTCCCTTCTCTCAGCTGATAATTGTCTTCAACCAAAGTCAGACTTTCACTTCAAAGCCAGCTCAGTGCAGGCATCCATCTTTCCATTTGCTGTGTTTCCAAAGCAAGGAAGGGGCAGGAGTTTAGGAGGGGCTGGTTCAGCTCAGCCTTGCTGATAAAGCAATTTGGGTTTTCCCTCATCAATCTGTTTCATTAACTACAAATGCAGAATTGGAGAAGTTGTTGGATATTTTTGCGTTTTTCTGCAGCTGGCTGCAGGAGACTTTGCTCAGACTGGGGGTTGGGGCTGTCCAGCCTGGAGAAGAGAAAGACCTGGGGAGATTTCATTGGGGCCTCCCAAGACCACAAGGGAACCTGAAAGAGCTGCAGAGGGACCTTGGACAAGGACCTGGAGAGCCAGGACAAGGGGGAATGGCTTTAAACTACAGGAGGAGAGATTTAGATGGGATCTTGGGAAGGAATTCCTCCCTGGGAGGGTGGGGAGGGCTGGGCTGGAATTCCCAGAGCAGCTGTGGCTGCCCCTGAATCCCTGGGAGTGTCCAAGGCCAGGTTGGAGCCCCTGGGACAGTGGGAGGTGTCCCTGCCCGTGGCAGGGTGGGGCTTGAAGGTCCTTCCATCCCAAATTCCATGATTCCAACCCAAAGATAACCTGGATTGGAGGCAGCAGTGCCTGGGGGCTAAAGCACCTTCCCAGCTGTTATCAGAACAGGAGTTGCAGACATTTTATCCCTGGGTTTTCTTCCTTGTCCCTCAGCTGGGAGGTGATGGGAACGACCAGCAGGAGCTTCCCCAGGCCCTGGGAGTGGGACACTGGGAAGGGGACACTGGGAGTGGGACACCGGGAGTGGGACACTTTGGGAGTGGAACACTGGGAATGGGATACATTGGGACATTTTGGGAGTGGGGACACTGTGGGAATGGGACTCTTTGGGAATGGGAATCTTTGAGAATGGGACACTGGGAATGGGACTCTTTGGGAATGGGACACTAGGAATGGGACACTTTGGGAATGGGACACTGGGAATGGGACACTGGGAATGGGACATTTTGGGACAGTTTGGGAACGGGACTCTTTCGGAGTGGGACGCTTTGGGAGTGGCACTTTTACAACCACTATTGGCTTTGTGGTTTATCCTGAGACAACAGACCCAACCATAAATTGTCACTTCAGGGCCAGCATTTAGTGCCAGCTCAGGGAAATGCAGGGTGGTTGGGGCAGGTATTAAACACCCCCAATAAATCCTGGAGGAGGATCCCAGGGTAACAATGCCTGCTTGCCAAATCTGTTTGCAGAGCACACAAAAGCAACGAGGAAAACATTGCAACAGCACAAAGGTTTTCTCACAGCTCCACCACAGGCTGCTGCCTCAGCAAAGCTGATTGTTGGTGCTTTTCTTCCAGCCCCAAACTGGGATTGAGCCAGGCCCTGCATCCATTGGGACTGGGATGCTGTGGCTGTAGGATAAACCCCCAGCCAAGCCCCCCAGGGAGCCATTTATCCTGTTTGGAGCCCGTTTATTTTTCCTCCTTCCCCTGAAGATGTGTGTGAGGAGCAGAGATTCAGCCAGGCCCTCTTCCCAGGCCCATGGGATGTGTGTTTCTTTCCCATTTCCTGGAAGCGCTCGGCGTTTGGGGAAGGTTGCTGGGCCACGAGGAGCTGCTGGACACCATCCATAGCCCCTCTCAGGCATTTTCTGCTGGGTGGGACTCCCTGAAAATCCCTTCAGCTTTGTACGGAAAGCACTTTTCCTACGGGGCACACAGGGTGTGAGGCTGGCTCTGGGAAAGAAATATTGCCAGGGAAGAAAGGCTGGGAACGTGTTGACGGCAGCACTGCTCTTTCAGGTGTCACTGTAAGAAGCTTCTAAAAAGCTCCATTTCTGCTTGGTGGGCAGAAAGTGCAGGAAAAAGTGCTGGGAATGTCCACATGGACTTCAATTAGCATCAAGCAGCATCACAAGTGGTTTCGTCCAGGCAGGAGTCACAGTCACTGTGAGGTGATGAAAACGGAGATGGGATCTGCTTGAGGCGGATGGTGCAGCGGCTGCGCACCTGCGACGTGTATCCCTCAGGGTACCTATTTCTTTAGAACACTATGAAGACTAGAGGGAATTGAAAGTCCACTGCAGTTTAGGTTGTTCTTCACGAGATTGTTCAAGTCGAGCACAGCCATTCTGTTCAGCAGACACACGGGCAGGGGCTTCTTGGAGCGCTGCTCTGGCACCCATTCTTTGGAGGAGGGGATTGCAGGAAAGAAGAAAAGAAGCTCATCAACTACTGAAGAGGAAGAGTCACTGACAGGAAGCAGTGGGTTAAGAAATGTGAGGGGAAAAAGGCAGAAAACATGAGGTGACAAGTGTGAGAAATGGGAGTGGAAAAAGGAGGGAAGTGTGAGGGAAGAAAAGGGTAGGAAACCTGAGTGGGAAAGGGTGAGAAAACGGAAGGGAAAATGGTGAAGATGTGAGTGAAAGTAGGAGAGGAAGGTGAGAGGAGGAAAAGGCAGGACATATGATGGGAAAATTCTAAGAAACATGATCAGGGAAGGCTGAAAAACATAGAGGAAAAAATGGAGGGAAATGTGAGGGGAAGAGAGTGAGAAAATTACTGGCAGAGAGAGAGAAACAGGCAGCAAATGTGAGGGGAACATTGTGAGAATCCTGAGGGGAAAAGAGGGAGAAACCAGAGGGCAGAAAAAGGCAGAAAACATTAGGGGGAAAAAAAGGGTGGGAAGTTGGATGGGAAAAGTGGCAGAAAACAGGAGTGAAAAAAGGGCAGAAAATGCTAGAGGAAAAGTAGAAGCAACATGAGGGGGAAAGAATGATAAACGTGAGGGGAAAAGTGGGAGAAATGTAAGAGGGAAAGCCTGGGAAACATGAGGGCAAAAGTGAGAAACATGAGGAGACAACTTGGAGAAAAATGACTGAGGAAAGGAGAAAAGCATGAGGGGAGAAAAGGGCAGGATAAGTGAGGGGAAAATTGTGAGAATCGTGGGAGAACAAAAAAGCAGGAAAAAGCGGGAAGTTGGGGAAATGTGAGGGGCAAAGCGTGAGGAAAGGGAGCTGAAAAGGGTGGGGAAAATGAGTAAAACTTGGGAGGCAAACATGAGAGGAAAACTGTGAGACTCGAGAGGGGGAAGGGGTGGAAATGTGAGAGGGAAAAGAACAGGAAATGTGAAGGGAGAAAAGGAGAGAAGGCAGGATTGGCATGACAGCTGAAATGATTCCTAACACATTCCCCCATGCATTTGCCCATTTATTGCACTAGCCCAGGGCTTCTCTGTATGTCCGTCTCCCCCTGTGCCTTGATTCCTGTTCGGAAGCAGTAGAAGTGCAGGATGTGCCCACCAGCAGGAGCTGCTCCAAGCTGGGAAGGGGCCAGGTGGTGCTGATTTCCAGAGGCTTCTGTGTCCCAGGTGAGGCCAGGGCAGGAGTGGGTTGAAAGGTGCTGCTGCTGCTCCTCTGTGCCAGAGAGCCCTGGCCGGGCAGGGCACGGCGCCCACTGCACTGCGGGCTCTTTCTCCTGCCACAGCTGGGCACACCTGGCAACAAATCATGACGACTTGTGGGGAAACCAAGGGCTTTGTGGAGGCTGCCTTGCTCTGCACACACCCGGGCCACCTGCAGCACAGAGCTTTGGCCCCCAGAAAGGCAAACCCGAGGGGAACAGCTGGAAAAGGTTTCATTTTCACCTGTCAATAGATGACTTTATTTCAGTGCTGGGTGCGTGGGGAATCACTTTCCTAACACGTGCTCAGCCAGAAATCCCACCTACTCATTTGTAACCATGGAAATAAGACCTACTCATTACTTTGCTGAAACTCACAGGCTAAACATTCCCTCAAATTAGTTGACATATTTAAATCACTTCTCAGAAGTTACTGACAGGAGAGTAGGGCTCTCTTGAGAGTCTCGGGTGGTCATTTGGGGAACATCCCATTCCTGCAATTCTCCTCTGATGCTCAAGAGCCTCCTACAACCACTCTTTTCCCCTTGAATGCATTCCAGCTACATTCTTGGGAAGACTATTCTCAAGGCTAAGGTAGTCACCTGCACACATCAATCACTGCTCCGGAGGAATAGAGGGCTCAACAGTCTGTTAATGCAAAGGGAATTCACAATTTGTTACAGTTCAACATTTTCTCAAAACCTGCCTTCTCTGGGCATTGCTCACAAGCATTTCTTTAATTCACCTTGAAAATGTTTTTGCTGACTGGAGCCACATTGTGTCTTTCCTTCAGCAATTCAGAAGAAAAACACAAACTGCCTGCTGAAACCCTTCTGCTCCCTTCCAAATCAGTTCACTGCTCAAGCACGAGCCACAGGCTCCTGCCCGATTCCCTCTGTGAGATAGGAGGTAATATTTTGCTGCAGCTGCAGGGTTATGAGAAGAAAGAACGAAAGCTGTTGGTTCTTGGGGTTGTTATTTAGGGTTTGGGTTTGTTCTAGTTGATTTGTTGGGTGTTGCTGTGAGCTGGGAGAGGGGCCAGCGTGAAGACCAAACCAAAAGGGAAGTAGGAGAAGAGGGGAGGGGACAGAAAAGGAGGCGGTGGGGACAGAATACAAGTTTCCTATTTCCCAGCCAAAGGGAAAGGGGACACGGTTCGCCCTGGGCTGGGAAAGGCAATAAAAAGCAGCATTTTCTGTGTGTGTGTTGTGTGTGTGTTTGGCTCTTGGGAGAGGGAGATACACACCCAGCTCAGGTGAATCCATCCTAAAAAACAGTTCTCTTTGGCTTTGATGACGTTGTCACCCCATTAAATTTCATCTGACAGTTGGCTCCTCTCTAACACCTCTCTATCTCCCAGCAGCTCAGGGCTGCATTGCACAGTGCTTGCTGTGTGCCAGAGAGCTCAAAGCAGGCTGGCCTGGCGCCCCGGAATATTTCTGCAGAACACTCTGCATTTCACTCTTTTGCTCTGGCTCAGTGCACAACTCCAGCACGGCAGGCGCTTCCTCCCAGAGCCGTGTGAGGCCCCGGCTCCTGCAGATGTGAGCTGACAAGCTGTCCCTGCCTGCCGCTGGCCTCGGTTCCCCCGGCAGAAGCGCCGTGCCTGAAGGAGGCTGCCCTGTGCCGGAGCCTGCGGAGCAGCCCGGCTCCCTCCCCTGTGCCCAGAGCGCTGCACACACTGCTCACCTTGGCCAGGAGTTACAGGGCAGCCGGCACAAGGGTGGCAATCCTCAGCCAGGCCTGCAGCCCTCGCCTGTGGTTTGCCTTTCTCTGCTCCTGTGCACGCTCCGGACGGCCGATGCCACCGGTCTGTGCTGCGCCCTGCACGGCCACGCTTCCCCTCGGGAGAGCCTTCCCCACTTTCCAACTGTACCAAAGAAGCCATCAATGTCACTCTCCACCTCTAAGAAAAAACTGACACTTCAGAAGAAAATGTTGAGCTTTGTCAGAGGCTCAGAAGGAGGGGAATCTTTGAAAGGAGTTGAGGTTTCACAAACTTTATTTCCAATCCTATGCTACTATCCTACTCCACTGTCCTAGCTGCAATCCTACTCTACAGTCCTATTCTACAATCCTTCTCTATACTGGTGTTGGAGAAAACAGTTGTCTGATTCCTGTCTCCTCCTTCCACTCTTTCACTGAAGTGATCAGTGGCACCAGGCTGGACACAGGCTTGGCTGATGTTACAAATGGATGCTGCACAAAGAAAAAAAAAAAAACAAGAATGAACCATTACTTTGCAAGCTAAGAGCCTCAAAGGCAGGGCAATATTTTTCAAAGGAAAAGGAGATTGAATCAGAGTACATCTAAGGAGCAACAGTGGGGCCACATTGGCACAGCTTGCTGCAAGAGCTGCTATGTGCCCCAGGCCTGGAAATATCTCCGGTCTGAGCATCCTGATCTCTTGAAAGAGGTCCCTGGTCATATTGCAGGGCACTTGGAGCAGATGACCCTTACAGGCCCTTGCCAGCCCAGCCCAGTCTAGGATTCCTGACTGTTCTCATTTGAACAGCACCAAGAGTGGAGGTGAGGAGGAGGAGGCTCCCCTGATGCCTTGCACTTCAGTGCAGGAGGAGCCCGTCCCTGGGACACTGTTTCCCCTGCAGCCCCTTGGCATTTTACCTGCAGCAGCTCCTTGGCAGACCAGCGCCGCGCCTCGTCTCTCTGCAGGCAGCAGCTCAGGAAGTCACACAGCAAAGGGGAGCGGAGCTTGGGCTGCTGCAGCTTTGGGATCCCTTTGGTGGCTTTCAGGAGTTGAGCCTGAAGAGAAAGGAAACACGAGTTTCTCACCCGCTTCTTTCACATCTGGAACTGCTCTCCCAGATCCCATTGTTTCAGGTGCACTCTGCAGTGGCACTTTCTGCCGTGGCACAGAGGCAGAGATGACTTTCCTGACCAACAAAACACCCAAAGCCCGATGCAGCCACAGCTTTCCCAGCATCCAGCAGCTCTTGCCTTGGCAGTTGATTTCATTGACTGGCCTTGTTAGTGGAAACAATAGCAGCAAAAGCAGGTTTCCTTCTCTGAGGGTTCACCTGAGCAGCTTGACAGGCTATTTGGAAGAGGGACTTTGCTCTACTAACTCACTCTACTATTTCCAAAGATAATTACATGAAAAGCATCTCTGCAGCTCTTGTTGGTCCCTTAAGCACAGCTGCCATCAAACCAAAGTCATCAAGCTTTTTCCTTGGTTCTTGAAAACAATGGGAATTGCAAGCAAAGAAAGGAAATCCCTCAGTTATTCCTCAGGTAAGGAAACAAACATTTGGAATCTCATCTTCCACACAGACACATGAAGATGCATGCACAAATGTCGTGGAACGAAAATGCCTCTTTGGGCACACAGGAAACACCTGCAGCTCCGTCTCTCATCAGACTGCAAATTTCAGCTTCCCTTAGGCAGCAAAAGGAAAATTTTGGTGGTCAAAGCAGAAGAGGGAGAAACGCCATCCATGTGGTAGCCCTCTGCTCATTTGGACACTCAAGTCAATGCATTAATGGCATGGCCATCCTAGAAAGTGCCTGGAAACAAAGGGGTGGGTTTGGCCGGCTCTCCACATGACCAGGCTTCATCTTAGTGACATGGAGGTGACGGCTTGGGTTAGGAAAGAAAGACGGTCACTGAGTGTTTCAGCAGCACCGCACAAGAAGCACAAGAGACTCTGTGGCCTTCACACCCTCTTGTTAAGGTTTCAGGCAAATTTCCTTGTGAGAAGAATGGGGGTGCACTTCTTCTCTCCAAACCACTGTTTTATAAACATCCTCGGGTTTGGGTTACTTTCCTTCATTTCAGGAAAGATAACACCACTTCTAAGATGCTTGTTTGCTGCTATTAGGGCTGTCTACAAAGCCAAAAGAGCTGGAACGACTTCTAAGCCAAAGCCCAGTGTTGCCTGAGAAGGGAGATTGTTTGCCTGGGCTAAGGCTTGAGTTCCCCCACGGATGCAACCAAAACCCCAGCAGATGCTGATGTGCTGCCGGGACATTTTCAGAAAGGGACTGTGGTGGAAGTAGTTCCAGCGGATGGCAATGGCATTTTGTCCAGTGGCACACACAAAGTGGGATGGGGGAGAAAGACAGCGGGATCAGAGAGTATTTACACCTTACCATGGCAGAATTTTCCTCCCAGTCAGGAGCTTCTCCTTCCACCATTTCAATGACCACGATTCCCAAAGACCATATGTCCACTTTGGGCCCATAGGGTTCACCGTTCACTTCAGGTGCCATCCACTGAAGAGTCCCGACCACCGATCTCCGTCTACTCTGCTCAGGGGTGAGTTGAGCAGAGAGGCCAAAATCAGCTGGGGAGAGAGCAAAAGACCGTTTTTATTTGAATCCTGTGCAATTAGGAAAGCACGCAAAAGAATTTCCCGGTAGAAGTTTGAGAATGTGCTCTTGAATCTCCTGGACAACCGTCCCTGCCTTGTTTCCTCAGGACTTTAGCCAAGGAAATATGGTGCTGGCTGCTTCAGAAATCCCCACATTTTTTACACTGCCTCCAGCAGGGGCTTTTCAAACTTTAGACATGTAGCTCCCTCCCTCTGGAAGGGACACGCACAGAGCAATGCCACTGTGGACTGCTCGAGCCTTGCCATAGGTCTGTGCACGTTGCCACCGCGTGGTCAGCTCACAACAGGCTCCCTGCACTGCCACCAGCGCCATTTTGGGGGGGCTGGCACTCACTCAAAAGCAGCCCCACAGCCCACATATACCTGGAACGCTGCACCTGCCCAAGAATATACTGACCCAGCTTGACAGAGCCATCCGTTTTGAGAAGGATGTTGAGGCTTTTCAAATCTCTGTGCATCACATGGTTGGCGTGGAGAAAATGCAGTCCTTGCAGGCACTGAGAGAGAAACCAGAAACAGGAGGGCAAATATCAGTGATGTGATTTCATCACACAAGAAAGGAAACAGCTCTCCAAGATTCCCTCTCCAGGGGAATGAGGAGTAATGGCAGAACACAGTGCCACTGAGGGGAAGAGCTTGCTACTCCAACAGAGGCAGAGCAGCACCTTTCTAAAGAAAGGCATGTCAGCTTGCCAAAGAGCAACAGCAACTGCTGGTGTAGACTCTGCCCTGCAAACCAGCCAGGATGACTGCTGCTGCAGTGGATGTGCTCAGAAGCACACAGCACTCTGGCTGCACTGCTAACCTTTCCAGCTGAGGACTCAGAGAAATGAGTCTCTCTTTCTTCTTTGCTGTTCCTTTCAAATGCTACCACCATCACCACCTTTGCTTTTACAGGCAAGGAATGCAGTGCCAACAGACCAAAGTTTAGAGAGGCAAGATGGAGAAGAGCAAATACAAGAGCCAGAGTGAGAATGCAACAGCAGGAGACAAGAGGACAAGAACAGAGTCCAGTGAGTGCAGGGGCACTGGCAGGCAGTTCATTTGAGAGGCTCTTGCTTGCCCAGAGCATATCAGCCACACAGAAACAAAGCCTGGCTCACGGAATCGCTCCTGCTCTGAGCCCCTTTCCCAGACAATCCTGCCCAAGCTCTGGGAAGCACAGCTGGGATCCCCGACTGACCTCCCGACTGATGATGGCAATCTCGTCTTCTGTCAGGCGAGTCTTTTGGATTGTGTCGTAAAGACTGCCTCCATCCATGTACTCCATCACCAGCCACAGTTCTTCATGCACAAGGTAGCTGAAAGAAGGGAACAAGGCCATGCAGATGAACATGCATTCGTTGGCTCCATTGCTTGATTCTTGTTTCCGGGTTGCTTTGTGACAAGGACAGAATTAAAAGAATTAAAGACATTCCCTCCGGGCTGTGGGTTGTTTGCAGTCTGTGCAGTCTCAAGGAGAACAGCACATCTGTCAAAAGGAGATGTCTCTGATGGCCAGCAATCAAAAAGTGCAGTTTAGTAACAGCCAAGATGAAAAACCTGTCCCGCGTGGTATTTCTGGAAAGAAGCACCTAGTGTTCCTGGCATGGCCAGCCCTGGAAAAGAGGGGCAACAATCCAAGGGAAATCCTCCCTAGCATGCTTCATCAGCATTGAAGAAACCTTAAAAAATCCATCCTGAGACAACATGGAGGCAGCCAACTTACAGGGTACTGACTTCTTATGGTAGAGTTGATGCAGGTTTTTGAACAATTTTTCAACTATGTGTTGGAAAGCCAGGGATGACTCACGGAGATAAACTGCACTCTCTTCCCATCCATTGGAGATGAGTAGAGAAATAATAATGAAGCAATAATTAACAGCTTTCTTTTCTGCTAGTGTCCAAAGTGGGGTTTTAACCTTGCATACTTTTACTATGTAAACAAACCTTCATGGGATGAGACCATGACCACTCACCCGTCTAAATAATGGACAAGATGGGGACTCATATTCCTCTTCATGACCGTGATTTCAGTAACAATATCCTCCATCTCGCTCGGTCCCCGAAGATAGATTTTCTTGATAGCCACCTAGAATGACATTGAAAATCAGTAACTTTAGAAGTTGGAGGAATGAGACCAAAACACACATGGGGAGAGAGATTTTGCAATGACACCGCCAAGCCGTGCCAAAGTGCCTTGTAATTAGACAAAGGAGTAATTAGGAAGTGACATTCCTACAGCCCATTTCTCTGCTCCTTTGGGGGCCAGATCCAGGACACGTGGCCACTGACCACATTTTGCCTTGTCCACTTGTTAGCAATGGTGTGTCAACTCTCACCCCCCCAAAGCTCTGAGCACACTCTCTGTCTGTCTGTACTTGAGAAGAAGTAATGCGTGACTTGGTACTCTGTGGATACATCTCGGGCTATAGGCAGGGCTTGGGGCTTTTAGGGACACCTTGCAGATCTCTCCCTACGTGCAGTTCCCAAGTGCAGCACTGCAGGTGGCTAAGGAACTGCCAGGAACATTCAGATGTATTTGCTGGCAGCCAGAAATGAGAATTCAGGACTCTGAAGCCGTAGCCCCAGAGAGCAGTGAGATGCTCCTTTGTTGGAGCATCTGAGAGCCAGGGAGAGCATCCTTCTCTGAAAGGAACCGCTGTCCTCCTTGCCTTCCTTCTGGCAGCTGAGCAGGACAAAGGCTGCCCCAAATGCAGTTGGCAGGCTGGCACCAGTCTGTGCTTCTTGTGCCTTTGCAGCACAGCTCTAGCCACAGCTGCAGCCGCAGCTGACACGAGACAGGAAAGCCCTGGAGAGCAGCAGAATCTGCAGGGGCTCTTGACATTTACCTCTCCGCCCGTGGCAGTGTCGATCGCTCTGCAAACCTCTCCAAAAGCCCTAGAAACAAAACAGCAGCAAAGAAAGGAGAAGCCATTTAGACCTTGGAGTGAAAGCCAGCCCAGACAGGAGATGTCTGCTGGAAATGCCTCCAACCTGCAGCATGCAGGAGGGCACTGCCAGAAGGCAGATGATGCATGTTCCTCTCCAGTGCATGGGCACTGGGCCTGTTTCTGAAGCATTGGGGTTTAGTGCCTCAGCTCCAAAGGCCAGGTGATTCTTTCATCGTGGATTTCAGTTTCTAAACTGGGCGGTTTTTATCCTCACCACAGACTATTTCCTTCAGCAAACTCTTGGGAAGAAATGCTCCTGAGAAGTGTTATCTGACTGCTATGATAGGGGGTAGGTTGCTGTTTCTGGCAATGAAATAGAAGTGTCTTTGATAATGCCTTCTGACCACACTTCCAAATTCTGGCCGGTACTGAGAGATGGGGCAGACTAACCCGCGTGTCTGAATATGTTTGCAGCTTGCCTGACTTCACACTTGACAGATATTCCAGCAGCAAATCAGCTGCCCCATGACTGTGTAGAAGCAACTGTGGTTGGACTCACCCTCTGCCAACAATTTCCTTTTCGGTGTATTTCCTCCGGGGATTTTCTGTGCTCACCATTTGCCCTGAGGGAAACAAAATGCAAAATGCTCACTTGAAAGCAGACATCCCACTATCCAAGAGATACAAAAGGCAGCCCTGCTGGGGCTCTACAGTCTGGCCTTCTGAGTCCTTTGTGGCCAGCTGGGTAACAACAACAACAACAACAACAATTGCAACAAGACAGGCAGCTCTGCAGTACAAGCAGGTCAGCACAGAGAATGATTTTCTACAGTCCTTTGAAGAGATGCCTTGGCAGAAAACAAAGCACAGGGAGATTCATTCCCAGGAGAGGAGGGCATCTTCCCCACCTTGCAGCAGTTTCCCAAAGGAATGCCTTTCCCTTTGTAAACCCAAGCAGCTCATGCTCTAACCAACCCCAAGGGGCCTTCAGCAGCAGGACCCTCACCCTTGATGAGCAGGCTGAGCTGGAAGACGCCCTTGCCCGTGGCCCACGTGAAGAACCACACTGCTTCTCCTCCCCCTGACAGCAGGGATCAGTCCCTGCCATTGCACTCGCCCTCTCAGCCCCGCACACGTGCCCACCTTCCCGCAGCGGGCAAGGGCAGCAAGGACAGCAGTGCTCCTCAGGTGCCGGCGGGACACGGACAGCTGCCCAGAGGAGATGCTGACCCTCTGTGAGCCCAGCCCAGGCCGTGCAGGAGCCGGCCCAGAGCAGGGGCTGCTGCCTCGGGGCAGCTCCGCGCTGCAGCGGCCGGCCGGCAGCGGCACTCTCCCAGCTAAGGAAGGCTCCAGCCTCGGCGCTCACACCAGCCCTCAGGGCCAGGGCAGCCACCGCCACAAAGCTGCCAAAGCCCAGGCACCAGCACTGACAAGCAATGGCAAGAAGGCACGGCCACACCCAGCCCCTTCCAAGCTGCTGCCCCCACTGAGGACACAGCAGGATTGGCTTGGAGAGCAGACACACCCAGGTGCACGTCAGTGCCCTTTTGTGCCAACAGGTGATGGGAGGCAGAGAGTCAGCTGGGCTCTCTTCTCAGCCCCACCAGGTCTTATCTGAGGGCACAGGACGGGCAGCTGCTCTGGGCAAGAAGCAGCTTCAATGACTTGTGCTGTACAATCACAAAGGGCACTGAGATGAGGAGGATCAATGGGTCCAGCTATGCTGACACATGCTCACAATACACTGTCCCTCAGAGAAGAAAGACACAAGACGTACTCATGAACCCCAGGAAGTCATCCTCCTCATACTCCATCTCCTGTTGCTGAGCAGCAGCTTTGTCAGTGCTGGAGATGAAGGAACTGCCCAGGCTCCACTGCTCAGCTGGGGCAGGCCAGGCCCCTTCAGGTGACACTGCTGCTCCTGCTGCTGCAGCTTCAATAGAAGAGCCTGTGGAGATCTGAGACAACAAAAGAGTTTGTGTCAGAAAAGTGGCTGGCAGAGATTAGCCCCAGATCCCATTTTAAATGCAAGCCCTTAGGAAGGTGCTGTCAGCCAGTGACTGGGAGCTGCTGTCAAGCTCAGCTTTTTCACCTTTCTGCCCACAATTCACATTAATTCAGCCACTTCTTTCTGCTTCCCTGCCCACCTCTGCTTCCATTTTACCAAAAGAACAACCTGGCAACCAAGGCACCAAAATCCCTGACTTGAAGCAGAAACTCCACGTCCCCAGTGTGTCTCTGAAATGCTCCCAGGTAAGCACAGCCAAGAAGCTCGTGGGGACAAACCGCCCCAAAAAGCTTGTGTTGTCACATCAATACTTTTTGTGCCTGTGGGTACTTGGCGAGTCTGTGGAGGGGGACAGGTGTCCCCAGACCACAGCGTCCCCTACGTATCCACCAAGGCTGAGCACAGTGCCTTTGACATGCTCCCTCCTCTGCAGACAGGGAACCTTCCTGCTCCAGGCTGGCCTCTATCAGAATCCCAGCAAGCTGGGGCCTAAACATGGCAGCTCAAAGCCCATTTTCCAGCTGTCACTGGCTGAGGGGAATGGCTAGGTCTGGCAGGACTGCAGCACTCGGCATCCTCAGCCACCAACAGCAAGAGCTGGCTGCTCAGAAACTTGCAGCTCTGCCTCGCACTAAAGACAGCGCCCTCCAGAAGTGGCACTTACCGTCTTGGAAAGTTGCGGCTGTGGTGTGACCACAGCTGGAGCCTTGTGGTCATTTGGCTCCTCTTTGCCTTCTCGTCCAGGAGCAGAGGAAGCCAGAGGAGAGTCTGCTCTTGGTTCTGGGATCTGTGGACAGACAGGAGCGTTAGACACAGGCCATGACCTATCATTTAGAACCTTCTTTCTCTTCAGCTCTAGAACCAGCTCTACTAAGCACAAATCATCAACTTGCAGAGCAAGGGGATTCTAAGTCCCTCAGACTAAATTCTAATGGGCTGATTCAACTGGACACTGCAAATTGCTCCAAATTACATATTCCCCCCTGACTACTATCAGGAAGCACATTCTCTCTGCAAAACTTATCTTTTAGTTCTTTTAAAGCTCTGAAATGGAAAATTAGGAAATAGGCAGTGATGCCTTTGCTCTTGCTGCTGTAGACATGGAAATGGATTTTCTTGCAGCCTACTCAGCTGGCCCTCTACACTCTACTGCCACAGGCCAAGCTCACAGCTTGCTGCACAATTCTTAAACGCCAAGAACATCAAATGTTCTTTCCTTACTCACCTTGGGATCAGCACCTCTGAATACCCGGCTCAGGTGACCTGCAGTGGGCAAGGGAAAATGAAGCAGATGCTTTGAGAAAACTGGAGACAACCAGAGCATTTTTAGAAGACCTTCCAAGGCCTCCCAGTCTACATTTTCAAAGTTGTCCTGCTTGACCCAGCAAGGGAGGAATTGGCAAACTCTGCTGCCACAGACTCTCCAACAGAGGGAACGCAACCCCTGCAGGCTCCCTTGCAAATGCTGCCCGCACGGCCGTGGCTACACACAACCCCTTTGGAGCTGAACATGTTGACAGGAGCTTTACCCAAGCGGCATCTGGATGGCCTTTCTGTTTCCAAATGAACTCAGTCACTAAGAAAGAGCAGGAAGACACAAAAACCAGGTTAGGTGACACTCAGGGAAAACCTCTACTTACCTGCCAGGTTAGTTAGGAAATAGCAGGAATAGGCAACTCCATAAACAGTGAAAACTGCAGCGGCGAGTTGCCCAATCATTGTGGCAACTGCTGTGCAAGTTTGCAGACTGCGCTCTAACGCTAGCTAAAAGAAGTCTCCTGTCAGTCAGCAGCTGCCCCCTGACAAAAGCCTCAAGCACAGGACCAAGTTCCTGCACTGAGCAAGGCCAAGAGCTGCTCTGACACCCCTGAGGCCTTCCGTGCACCAAGGCAACCTTGCGATGTCACCACGACCACGTGACAACCGTGCCCTGACATCACAAAGCAAACGCTCTGCCTTGATCTGGATGGATGGAGGAGGGCACGTGGACTCGACTACTGAGGACTCATTGCAGATGCTAGAATTAAGGGCTGTCCTTTGGATCATTATGAATTGGCCTGATCAGGGTGTAAATATTGTCACAGACTCATGATACGTAGTAGGGGTGGTGCTGCGGATTGAGGATGCATTGATAAAGGATATAAAGAATGACAGGTTATGGGAACTTTTGAGGCAGCTGAGGCAAGCTGTTCGGCTGCGCTCAGCTCCTTTTGCGATTTTGCATATTCGAAGCCACAAATGGTCAGAAGGTTTGGGTCAGGGTAATGCCATAGCTGATCAGTTGGTTTCTGTTGCAGTACCACAAGACGGATTTCAGCAGGCACGTATTGCTCATGAGACTTTTCACCAGAATGCGCGAGGCCTAAAGAAACAGTTTCGCATATCTCTGAATGATGCCCGTGGTATTGTCAGATCCTGTCCTCTCTGTAGTCAGCATGGGCCTGGACTAGGGATGGGAGTAAACCCACGGGGCCTTGGACCCAATCAGATCTGGCAAATGGATGTAACTCACGTATCCTCCTTTGGTAGATTGAAATATGTGCATGTTACAATTGATACTTTCAGTAAATTTATTTGGGCTTCAGCGCAGCTGGGAGAGAAAGCTCTCCACGTGGTACGACACCTAACTACTTGCTTTGCGGTGATGGGGGTGCCAGAACAGATTAAGACAGATAATGGCCCTGCATATGTGAGCAGCAGGATCCAAAGGTTCTTACAGAAGTGGGGTGTGACACACATCACAGGTATCCCACATTCACCAACAGGTCAGGCGATTGTGGAGCGAGCCCACCAAACACTCAAGGATTATCTGTTAAAATATAAGGAGGAGGTGGATGTGCAGACCATGCTATCAAAAACACTATTTGTATTAAACTATCTGTGTGTAATGGGGGACCACTCGGAGCCCCCTGCGGTCATCCACTCAGGCGGAGTAAAGGAGGAAGCAACTAAGCCATTGTTTAAAGTCATGTACCGAGATCCCAAAACTGGAGTATGGGAAGGTCCCGCAGAGGTTCAGTACATGGGTAGAGGTTATGTTTGTGTTCTTACCCCCACAGGGCCCCAATGGATACCTAGTAAATGGATCCGTCCTGCTAATGACCCTGCAAGAGCGACATCGATACTGGACAGCCAGGGTTAGAGGGGGTACACTTAATTGAAGACTTAAGGGCAAGAGAAAACCTACAACTGCTCTGGCAGTTTGACAAGGTAGTACAGAGAGATCACTCCATGTCAATTCATACCCAAATAGCTAAGTTGTAAGAACTCACTAGTCATTTGCAGCAAGACACAGGCTTGGGTTTAACAGATTGGCTATGATCTTTCGGGCTAGGGCCTTGGATAACCTCCCTACTGCAACATGTAATCAATATTGTGATTGTTATTATACTGCTTGTACTTTTTGTATCTTGCTTTTTTTGCTGCTTGCAACAGATGATGTATCGCATAGCAGAAACAGTAACTACTCGACACACTGCGTTTGCTGCACAAAATAAAAAAGAGGGAATTGTTGAAGAATGGTTAGCAGAGCAAGGCCACGGATCATTAGAGGCCTCATGGCCCGATACCAAGTGCTAGCAGCCTACGCGCTGCTAAGATAAGCTGTCCTTGGGACAGCAGTAAGCACGGATACAGGCCAAAGATAAAAAAACTTGTGCTTAATAGAGCGTAGCAGTAAGCACGTATACAAAGTTTTCAGCATGCCAAGAGGAGGAACCTTCTCACGCTTGATATAGCCAATCAAGTATAGATGAGTAGTGTATGCTAACCAATTATAGTTTGACAAGTATGCTGAATGCTTGGGGCAAAAGTATAAGAACGGATGTTATGAGCAATAAAGTTGAACAATGCTTTACCAATCATATTGATTGATTGCATTCTTCCCTCGCCGAAATCCTGCGCAGTGCAGCACATCCTGCGTAGGAGATGGTCCTGGTGTCCCAGAGGGAATTGTGCATGGCTTTGGGGACAGTGGTGCAGATGGAGCCCAGGTCGCTGAGGGCCAGGTTGAGCAGGAAGAAGAACATGGGGCTGTGCAGGTGGTGGCCGCAGGCTACGGCGCTGGTGACGAGGCCGTGGCCCAGGAGGGCAGCCAGGGAGATGCCCAGGAAGAGGCAGAAGTGCAGGAGCTGCAGCTGCCGCGTGTCTGCCAACGCCAGCGGGAGGAAGTGGCTGATGGAGCTGCTGTTGGACATTTGCTGTGGCTGCATATGGGCACGTGTTCATGGATAAAGGACAGTGACAAGTCAGGGCTGGCTGCTTTGAGCCAAATCCGTGCCATTCCCTGTAGCCTGTCCTGCTGGTGTTGGTGTCTTTGGGGCGGACCCTGACTGCCGACAAAACAGCAACACATTCGCTTAAGAGCTGGACTAGGTCAGTGCAAAAGATGGTGGCCAGGGCTGAGGGAGCCACACACAAAATGGCGGCCAGGGCTGGAGAGCCACACACAAGATGGCGGCTGGGGCTGGGCTGCCAGGGCGGCTGATCTCACTAGGAGGCGCAGCCTCAGCCCTCTGGCTGCCATCCTGTGTGGGGCAGGCAGAGCCCCCCTTCAGTGCCTGTTGAAATGGGCATTAACGGACACCCGGGAAAAGGACACGGTCTGGCACCTTTGCTCTGTGCACACAAACATAGACCAGCCAGTTTGGAACGCCAACTGGCAGTACTTTGATGTCAAGGCAATTCAAATAGGTGAAAATACGAAACTCCAGGCATTGAACGTTTTAAAATAAAAACTTTTTTTTTTTTTTTTTTTTTTTTTTTGAAAGAGGGCTAAAAGCACTCCTTGTGCACATGGACTCCAATTAGCATCAAGCAGCATCACAAGTGGTTTCGTCCAGGCAGGAGTCACAGTCACTGTGAGGTGATGAAAACGGAGATGGGATCTGCTTGAGGCGGATGGTGCAGCGGCTGCGCACCTGCGACGTGTATCCCTCAGGGTACCTATTTCTTTAGAACACTATGAAGACTAGAGGGAATTGAAAGTCCACTGCAGTTTAGGTTGTTCTTCACGAGATTGTTCAAGTCGAGCACAGCCATTCTGTTCAGCAGACACACGGGCAGGGGCTTCTTGGAGCGCTGCTCTGGCACCCATTCTTTGGAGGAGGGGATTGCAGGAAAGAAGAAAAGAAGCTCATCAACTACTGAAGAGGAAGAGTCACTGACAGGAAGCAGTGGGTTAAGAAATGTGAGGGGGAAAAAGGCAGAAAACATGAGGTGACAAGTGTGAGAAATGGGAGAGGAAAAAGGAGGGAAGTGTGAGGGAAGAAAAGCGTAGGAAACCTGTGTGGGAAAGGCTGAGAAAACGGAGGGGAAAATGGTGAAGATGTGAGTGAAAGTAGGAGAGGAAGGTGAGAGGAGGAAAAGGCAGGACATATGATGGGAAAATTCTAAGAAACATGATCAGGGAAGGCTGAAAAACATAGAGGAAAAAATGGAGGGAAATGTGAGGGGAAGAGAGTGAGAAAATTACTGGCAGAGAGAGAGAAACAGGCAGCAAATGTGAGGGGAACATTGTGAGAATCCTGAGGGGAAAAGAGGGAGAAACCAGAGGGCAGAAAAAGGCAGGAAACATTAGGGGGGAAAAAAGGGTGGGAAGTTGGATGGGAAAAGTGGCAGAAAACAGGAGTGAAAAAAGGGCAGAAAATGCTAGAGGAAAAGTAGAAGCAACATGAATGGGAAAGAATGATAAACGTGAGGGGAAAAGTGGGAGAAATGTAAGAGGGAAAGCCTGGGAAACATGAGGGCAAAAGTGAGAAACATGAGGAGACAACTTGGAGAAAAATGACTGAGGAAAGGAGAAAAGCATGAGGGGAGAAAAGGGCAGGATAAGTGAGGGGAAAATTGTGAGAATCGTGGGAGAACAAAAAAGCAGGAAAAAGCGGGAAGTTGGGGAAATGTGAGAGGCAAAGCGTGAGGAAAGGGAGCTGAAAAGGGTGGGGAAAATGAGTAAAACTTGGGAGGCAAACATGAGAGGAAAACTGTGAGACTCGAGAGGGGGAAGGGGTGGAAATGTGAGAGGGAAAAGAACAGGAAATGTGAAGGGAGAAAAGGAGAGAAGGCAGGATTGGCATGACAGCTGAAATGATTCCTAACACATTCCCCCATGCATTTGCCCATTTATTGCACTAGCCCAGGGCTTCTCTGTATGTCCGTCTCCCCCTGTGCCTTGATTCCTGTTCGGAAGCAGTAGAAGTGCAGGATGTGCCCACCAGCAGGAGCTGCTCCAAGCTGGGAAGGGGCCAGGTGGTGCTGATTTCCAGAGGCTTCTGTGTCCCAGGTGAGGCCAGGGCAGGAGTGGGTTGAAAGGTGCTGCTGCTGCTCCTCTGTGCCAGAGAGCCCTGGCCGGGCAGGGCACGGCGCCCACTGCACTGCGGGCTCTTTCTCCTGCCACAGCTGGGCACACCTGGCAACAAATCATGACGACTTGTGGGGAAACCAAGGGCTTTGTGGAGGCTGCCTTGCTCTGCACACACCCGGGCCACCTGCAGCACAGAGCTTTGGCCCCCAGAAAGGCAAACCCGAGGGGAACAGCTGGAAAAGGTTTCATTTTCACCTGTCAATAGATGACTTTATTTCAGTGCTGGGTGCGTGGGGAATCACTTTCCTAACACGTGCTCAGCCAGAAATCCCACCTACTCATTTGTAACCATGGAAACAAGACCTACTCATTACTTTGCTGAAACTCACAGGCTAAACATTCCCTCAAATTAGTTGACATATTTAAATCACTTCTCAGAAGTTACTGACAGGAGAGTAGGGCTCTCTTGAGAGTCTCGGGTGGTCATTTGGGGAACATCCCATTGCTGCAATTCTCCTCTGATGCTCAAGAGCCTCCTACAACCACTCTTTTCCCCTTGAATGCATTCCAGCTACATTCTTGGGAAGACTATTCTCAAGGCTAAGGTAGTCACTTGCACACATCAATCACTGCTCTGGAGGAATAGAGGGCTCAACAGTCTGTTAATGCAAAGGGAATTCACAATTTGTTACAGTTCAATATTTTCTCAAAACCTGCCTTCTCTGGGCATTGCTCACAAGCATTTCTTTAATTCACCTTGAAAATGTTTTTGCTGACTGAAGCCACATTGTGTCTTTCCTTCAGCAATTCAGAAGAAAAACACAAACTGCCTGCTGAAACCCTTCTGCTCCCTTCCAAATCAGTTCACTGCTCAAGCACGAGCCACAGGCTCCTGCCCGATTCCCTCTGTGAGATAGGAGGTAATATTTTGCTGCAGCTGCAGGGTTATGAGAAGAAAGAACGAAAGCTGTTGGTTCTTGGGGTTGTTATTTAGGGTTTGGGTTTGTTCTAGTTGATTTGTTGGGTGTTGCTGTGAGCTGGGAGAGGGGCCAGCGTGAAGACCAAACCAAAAGGGAAGTAGGAGAAGAGGGGAGGGGACAGAAAAGGAGGCGGTGGGGACAGAATACAAGTTTCCTATTTCCCGGCCAAAGGGAAAGGGGACACGGTTCGCCCTGGGCTGGGAAAGGCAATAAAAAGCAGCATTTTCTGTGTGTGTGTTGTGTGTGTGTTTGGCTCTTGGGAGAGGGAGATAGACACCCAGCTCAGGTGAATCCATCCTAAAAAACAGTTCTCTTTGGCTTTGATGACGTTGTCACCCCATTAAATTTCATCTGACAGTTGGCTCCTCTCTAACACCTCTCTATCTCCCAGCAGCTCAGGGCTGCATTGCACAGTGCTTGCTGTGTGCCAGAGAGCTCAAAGCAGGCTGGCCTGGCGCCCCGGAATATTTCTGCAGAACACTCTGCATTTCACTCTTTTGCTCTGGCTCAGTGCACAACTCCAGCACTGCAGGCGCTTCCTCCCAGAGCCGTGTGAGGCCCCGGCTCCTGCAGATGTGAGCTGACAAGCTGTCCCTGCCTGCCGCTGGCCTCACTTCCCCCGGCAGAAGCGCCGTGCCTGAAGGAGGCTGCCCTGTGCCGGAGCCTGCGGAGCAGCCCGGCTCCCTCCCCTGTGCCCAGAGCGCTGCACACACTGCTCACCTTGGCCAGGAGTTAGAGGGCAGCCGGCACAAGGGTGGCAATCCTCAGCCAGGCCTGCAGCCCTCGCCTGTGGTTTGCCTTTCTCTGCTCCTGTGCACGCTCCGGACGGCCGATGCCACCGGTCTGTGCTGTGCCCAGCACGGCCACGCTTCCCCTCGGGAGAGCCTTCCCCACTTTCCAACTGTACCAAAGAAGCCATCAATGTCACTCTCCACCTCTAAGAAAAAACTGACACTTCAGAAGAAAATGTTGAGCTTTCTCAGAGGCTCAGAAGGAGGGGAATCTTTGAAAGGAGTTGAGGTTTCACAAACTTTATTTCCAATCCTATGCTACTATCCTACTCCACTGTCCTAGCTGCAATCCTACTCTACAGTCCTATTCTACAATCCTTCTCTATACTGGTGTTGGAGAAAACAGTTGTCTGATTCCTGTCTCCTCCTTCCACTCTTTCACTGAAGTGATCAGTGGCACCAGGCTGGACACAGGCTTGGCTGATGTTACAAATGGATGCTGCACAAAGAAAAAAAAAAAAAAACAAGAATGAACCATTACTTTGCAAGCTAAGAGCCTCAAAGGCAGGGCAATATTTTTCAAAGGAAAAGGAGATTGAATCAGAGTACATCTAAGGAGCAACAGTGGGGCCACATTGGCACAGCTTGCTGCAAGAGCTGCTATGTGCCCCAGGCCTGGAAATATCTCCGGTCTGAGCATCCTGATCTCTTGAAAGAGGTCCCTGGTCATATTGCAGGGCACTTGGAGCAGATGACCCTTACAGGCCCTTGCCAGCCCAGCCCAGTCTAGGATTCCTGACTGTTCTCATTTGAACAGCACCAAGAGTGGAGGTGAGGAGGAGGAGGCTCCCCTGATGCCTTGCACTTCAGTGCAGGAGGAGCCCGTCCCTGGGACACTGTTTCCCCTGCAGCCCCTTGGCATTTTACCTGCAGCAGCTCCTTGGCAGACCAGCGCCGCGCCTCGTCTCTCTGCAGGCAGCAGCTCAGGAAGTCACACAGCAAAGGGGAGCGGAGCTTGGGCTGCTGCAGCTTTGGGATCCCTTTGGTGGCTTTCAGGAGTTGAGCCTGAAGAGAAAGGAAACACGAGTTTCTCACCCGCTTCTTTCACATCTGGAACTGCTCTCCCAGATCCCATTGTTTCAGGTGCACTCTGCAGTGGCACTTTCTGCCGTGGCACAGAGGCAGAGATGACTTTCCTGACCAACAAAACACCCAAAGCCCGATGCAGCCACAGCTTTCCCAGCATCCAGCAGCTCTTGCCTTGGCAGTTGATTTCATTGACTGGCCTTGTTAGTGGAAACAATAGCAGCAAAAGCAGGTTTCCTTCTCTGAGGGTTCACCTGAGCAGCTTGACAGGCTATTTGGAAGAGGGACTTTGCTCTACTAACTCACTCTACTATTTCCAAAGATAATTACATGAAAAGCATCTCTGCAGCTCTTGTTGGTCCCTTAAGCACAGCTGCCATCAAACCAAAGTCATCAAGCTTTTTCCTTGGTTCTTGAAAACAATGGGAATTGCAAGCAAAGAAAGGAAATCCCTCAGTTATTCCTCAGGTAAGGAAACAAACATTTGGAATCTCATCTTCCACACAGACACATGAAGATGCATGCACAAATGTCTTGGGACGAAAATGCCTCTTTGGGCACACAGGAAACACCTGCACCTCCGTCTCTCATCAGACTGCAAATTTCAGCTTCCCTTAGGCAGCAAAAGGAAAATTTTGGTGGTCAAAGCAGAAGAGGGAGAAACGCCATCCATGTGGTAGCCCTCTGCTCATTTGGACACTCAAGTCAATGCATTAATGGCATGGCCATCCTAGAAAGTGCCTGGAAACAAAGGGGTGGGTTTGGCCGGCTCTCCACATGGCCAGGCTTCATCTTAGTGACATGGAGGTGACGGCTTGGGTTAGGAAAGAAAGACGGTCACTGAGTGTTTCAGCAGCACCGCACAAGAAGCACAAGAGACTCTGTGGCCTTCACACCCTCTTGTTAAGGTTTCAGGCAAATTTCCTTGTGAGAAGAATGGGGGTGCACTTCTTCTCTCCAAACCACTGTTTTATAAACATCCTCGGGTTTGGGTTACTTTCCTTCATTTCAGGAAAGATAACACCACTTCTAAGATGCTTGTTTGCTGCTATTAGGGCTGTCTACAAAGCCAAAAGAGCTGGAACGACTTCTAAGCCAAAGCCCAGTGTTGCCTGAGAAGGGAGATTGTTTGCCTGGGCTAAGGCTTGAGTTCCCCCACGGATGCAACCAAAACCCCAGCAGATGCTGATGTGCTGCCGGGACATTTTCAGAAAGGGACTGTGGTGGAAGTAGTTCCAGCGGATGGCAATGGCATTTTGTCCAGTGGCACACACAAAGTGGGATGGGGGAGAAAGACAGCTTACCATGGCAGAATTTTCCTCCCAGTCAGGAGCTTCTCCTTCCACCATTTCAATGACCACGATTCCCAAAGACCATATGTCCACTTTGGGGCCATAGGGTTCACCGTTCACTTCAGGTGCCATCCACTGAAGAGTCCCGACCACCGATCTCCGTCTACTCTGCTCAGGGGTGAGTTGAGCAGAGAGGCCAAAATCAGCTGGGGAGAGAGCAAAAGACCGTTTTTATTTGAATCCTGTGCAATTAGGAAAGCACGCAAAAGAATTTCCCGGTAGAAGTTTGAGAATGTGCTCTTGAATCTCCTGGACAACCGTCCCTGCCTTGTTTCCTCAGGACTTTAGCCAAGGAAATATGGTGCTGGCTGCTTCAGAAATCCCCACATTTTTTACACTGCCTCCAGCAGGGGCTTTTCAAACTTTAGACATGTAGCTCCCTCCCTCTGGAAGGGACACGCACAGAGCAATGCCACTGTGGACTGCTCGAGCCTTGCCATAGGTCTGTGCACGTTGCCACCGCGTGGTCAGCTCACAACAGGCTCCCTGCACTGCCACCAGCGCCATTTTGGGGGGGCTGGCACTCACTCAAAAGCAGCCCCACAGCCCACATATCCCTGGAACGCTGCACCTGCCCAAGAATATACTGACCCAGCTTGACAGAGCCATCCGTTTTGAGAAGGATGTTGAGGCTTTTCAAATCTCTGTGCATCACGTGGTTGGCGTGGAGAAAATGCAGTCCTTGCAGGCACTGAGAGAGAAACCAGAAACAGGAGGGCAAATATCAGTGATGTGATTTCATCACACAAGAAAGGAAACAGCTCTCCAAGATTCCCTCTCCAGGGGAATGAGGAGTAATGGCAGAACACAGTGCCACTGAGGGGAAGAGCTCGCTGCTCCAACACAGGCAGAGCAGCACCTTTCTAAAGAAAGGCATGTCAGCTTGCCAAAGAGCAACAGCAACTGCTGGTGTAGACTCTGCCCTGCAAACCAGCCAGGATGACTGCTGCTGCAGTGGATGTGCTCAGAAGCACACAGCACTCTGGCTGCACTGCTAACCTTTCCAGCTGAGGACTCAGAGAAATGAGTCTCTCTTTCTTCTTTGCTGTTCCTTTCAAATGCTCCCACCATCACCACCTTTGCTTTTACAGGCAAGGAATGCAGTGCCAACAGACCAAAGTTTAGAGAGGCAAGATGGAGAAGAGCAAATACAAGAGCCAGAGTGAAAATGCAACAGCAGGAGACAAGAGGACAAGAACAGAGTCCAGTGAGTGCAGGGGCACTGGCAGGCAGTTCATTTGAGAGGCTCTTGCTTGCCCAGAGCATATCAGCCACACAGAAACAAAGCCTGGCTCACGGAATCGCTCCTGCTCTGAGCCCCTTTCCCAGACAATCCTGCCCAAGCTCTGGGAAGCACAGCTGGGATCCCCGACTGACCTCCCGACTGATGATGGCAATCTCGTCTTCTGTCAGGCGAGTCTTTTGGATTGTGTCGTAAAGACTGCCTCCATCCATGTACTCCATCACCAGCCACAGTTCTTCATGCACAAGGTAGCTGAAAGAAGGGAACAAGGCCATGCAGATGAACATGCATTCGTTGGCTCCTTTGCTTGATTCTTGTTTCCGGGTTGCTTTGTGACAAGGACAGAATTAAAAGAATTAAAGACATTCCCTCCGGGCTGTGGGTTGTTTGCAGTCTGTGCAGTCTCAAGGAGAACAGCACATCTGTCAAAAGGAGATGTCTCTGATGGCCAGCAATCAAAAAGTGCAGTTTAGTATACGCCAAGATGAAAAACCTGTCCCGCGTGGTATTTCTGGAAAGAAGCACCTAGTGTTCCTGGCATGGCCAGCCCTGGAAAAGAGGGGCAACAATCCAAGGGAAATCCTCCCTAGCATGCTTCATCAGCATTGAAGAAACCTTAAAAAATCCATCCTGAGACAACATGGAGGCAGCCAACTTACAGGGTACTGACTTCTTATGGTAGAGTTGATGCAGGTTTTTGAACAATTTTTCAACTATGTGTTGGAAAGCCAGGGATGACTCACGGAGACAAACTGCACTCTCTTCCCATCCATTGGAGATGAGTAGAGAAATAATAATGAAGCAATAATTAACAGCTTTCTTTTCTGCTAGTGTCCAAAGTGGGGTTTTAACCTTGCATACTTTTACTATGTAAACAAACCTTCATGGGATGAGACCATGACCACTCACCCGTCTAAATAATGGACAAGATGGGGACTCATATTCCTCTTCATGACCGTGATTTCAGTAAAAATATCCTCCATCTCGCTCGGTCCCCGAAGATAGATTTTCTTGATAGCCACCTAGAATGACATTGAAAATCAGTAACTTTAGAAGTTGGAGGAATGAGACCAAAACACACATGGGGAGAGAGATTTTGCAATGACACCGCCAAGCCGTGCCAAAGTGCCTTGTAATTAGACAAAGGAGTAATTAGGAAGTGACATTCCTACAGCCCATTTCTCTGCTCCTTTGGGGGCCAGATCCAGGACACGTGGCCACTGACCACATTTTGCCTTGTCCACTTGTTAGCAATGGTGTGTCAACTCTCACCCCCCCAAAGCTCTGAGCACACTCTCTGTCTGTCTGTACTTGAGAAGAAGTAATGCGTGACTTGGTACTCTGTGGATACATCTCGGGCTATAGGCAGGGCTTGGGGCTTTTAGGGACACCTTGCAGATCTCTCCCTACGTGCAGTTCCCAAGTGCAGCACTGCAGGTGGCTAAGGAACTGCCAGGAACATTCAGATGTATTTGCTGGCAGCCAGAAATGAGAATTCAGGACTCTGAAGCCGTAGCCCCAGAGAGCAGTGAGATGCTCCTTTGTTGGAGCATCTGAGAGCCAGGGAGAGCATCCTTCTCTGAAAGGAACCGCTGTCCTCCTTGCCTTCCTTCTGGCAGCTGAGCAGGACAAAGGCTGCCCCAAATGCAGTTGGCAGGCTGGCACCAGTCTGTGCTTCTTGTGCCTTTGCAGCACAGCTCTAGCCACAGCTGCAGCCGCAGCTGACACGAGACAGGAAAGCCCTGGAGAGCAGCAGAATCTGCAGGGGCTCTTGACATTTACCTCTCCGCCCGTGGCAGTGTCGATCGCTCTGCAAACCTCTCCAAAAGCCCTAGAAACAAAACAGCAGCAAAGAAAGGAGAAGCCATTTAGACCTTGGAGTGAAAGCCAGCCCAGACAGGAGATGTCTGCTGGAAATGCCTCCAACCTGCAGCATGCAGGAGGGCACTGCCAGAAGGCAGATGATGCATGTTCCTCTCCAGTGCATGGGCACTGGGCCTGTTTCTGAAGCATTGGGGTTTAGTGCCTCAGCTCCAAAGGCCAGGTGATTCTTTCATCGTGGATTTCAGTTTCTAAACTGGGCGGTTTTTATCCTCACCACAGACTATTTCCTTCAGCAAACTCTTGGGAAGAAATGCTCCTGAGAAGTGTTATCTGACTGCTATGATAGGGGGTAGGTTGCTGTTTCTGGCAATGAAATAGAAGTGTCTTTGATAATGCCTTCTGACCACACTTCCAAATTCTGGCCGGTACTGAGAGATGGGGCAGACTAACCCACGTGTCTGAATATGTTTGCAGCTTGCCTGACTTCACACTTGACAGATATTCCAGCAGCAAATCAGCTGCCCCATGACTGTGTAGAAGCAACTGTGGTTGGACTCACCCTCTGCCAACAATTTCCTTTTCGGTGTATTTCCTCCGGGGATTTTCTGTGCTCACCATTTGCCCTGAGGGAAACAAAATGCAAAATGCTCACTTGAAAGCAGACATCCCACTATCCAAGAGATACAAAAGGCAGCCCTGCTGGGGCTCTACAGTCTGGCCTTCTGAGTCCTTTGTGGCCAGCTGGGTAACAACAACAACAACAACAACAATTGCAACAAGACAGGCAGCTCTGCAGTACAAGCAGGTCAGCACAGAGAATGATTTTCTACAGTCCTTTGAAGAGATGCCTTGGCAGAAAACAAAGCACAGGGAGATGCATTCCCAGGAGAGGAGGGCATCTTCCCCACCTTGCAGCAGTTTCCCAAAGGAATGCCTTTCCCTTTGTAAACCCAAGCAGCTCATGCTCTAACCAACCCCAAGGGGCCTTCAGCAGCAGGACCCTCACCCTTGATGAGCAGGCTGAGCTGGAAGACGCCCTTGCCCGTGGCCCACGTGAAGAACCACACTGCTTCTCCTCCCCCTGACAGCAGGGATCAGTCCCTGCCATTGCACTCGCCCTCTCAGCCCCGCACACGTGCCCACCTTCCCGCAGCGGGCAAGGGCAGCAAGGACAGCAGTGCTCCTCAGGTGCCGGCGGGACACGGACAGCTGCCCAGAGGAGATGCTGACCCTCTGTGAGCCCAGCCCAGGCCGTGCAGGAGCCGGCCCAGAGCAGGGGCTGCTGCCTCGGGGCAGCTCCGCGCTGCAGCGGCCGGCCGGCAGCGGCACTCTCCCAGCTAAGGAAGGCTCCAGCCTCGGCGCTCACACCAGCCCTCAGGGCCAGGGCAGCCACCGCCACAAAGCTGCCAAAGCCCAGGCACCAGCACTGACAAGTAATGGCAAGAAGGCACGGCCACACCCAGCCCCTTCCAAGCTGGTGCCCCCACTGAGGACACAGCAGGATTGGCTTGGAGAGCAGACACACCCAGGTGCACGTCAGTGCCCTTTTGTGCCAGCAGGTGATGGGAGGCAGAGAGTCAGCTGGGCTCTCTTCTCAGCCCCACCAGATCTTATCTGAGGGCACAGGACGGGCAGCTGCTCTGGGCAAGAAGCAGCTTCAATGACTTGTGCTGTACAATCACAAAGGGCACTGAGATGAGGAGGATCAATGGGTCCAGCTATGCTGACACATGCTCACAATACACTGTCCCTCAGAGAAGAAAGACACAAGACGTACTCATGAACCCCAGGAAGTCATCCTCCTCATACTCCATCTCCTGTTGCTGAGCAGCAGCTTTGTCAGTGCTGGAGATGAAGGAACTGCCCAGGCTCCACTGCTCAGCTGGGGCAGGCCAGGCCCCTTCAGGTGACACTGCTGCTCCTGCTGCTGCAGCTTCAATAGAAGAGCCTGTGGAGATCTGAGACAACAAAAGAGTTTGTGTCAGAAAAGTGGCTGGCAGAGATTAGCCCCAGATCCCATTTTAAATGCAAGCCCTTAGGAAGGTGCTGTCAGCCAGTGACTGGGAGCTGCTGTCAAGCTCAGCTTTTTCACCTTTCTGCCCACAATTCACATTAATTCAGCCACTTCTTTCTGCTTCCCTGCCCACCTCTGCTTCCGTTTTACCAAAAGAACAACCTGGCAACCAAGGCACCAAAATCCCTGACTTGAAGCAGAAGCTCCACGTCCCCAGTGTGTCTCTGAAATGCTCCCAGGTAAGCACAGCCAAGAAGCTCGTGGGGACAAACCGCCCCAAAAAGCTTGTGTTGTCACATCAATACTTTTTGTGCCTGTGGGTACTTGGCGAGTCTGTGGAGGGGGACAGGTGTCCCCAGACCACAGCGTCCCCTACGTATCCACCAAGGCTGAGCACAGTGCCTTTGACATGCTCCCTCCTCTGCAGACAGGGAACCTTCCTGCTCCAGGCTGGCCTCTATCAGAATCCCAGCAAGCTGGGGCCTAAACATGGCAGCTCAAAGCCCATTTTCCAGCTGTCACTGGCTGAGGGGAATGGCTAGGTCTGGCAGGACTGCAGCACTCGGCATCCTCAGCCACCAACAGCAAGAGCTGGCTGCTCAGAAACTTGCAGCTCTGCCTCGCACTAAAGACAGCGCCCTCCAGAAGTGGCACTTACCGTCTTGGAAAGTTGCGACTGTGGTGTGACCACAGCTGGAGCCTTGTGGTCATTTGGCTCCTCTTTGCCTTCTCGTCCAGGAGCAGAGGAAGCCAGAGGAGAGTCTGCTCTTGGTTCTGGGATCTGTGGACAGACAGGAGCGTTAGACACAGGCCATGACCTATCATTTAGAACCTTCTTTCTCTTCAGCTCTAGAACCAGCTCTACTAAGCACAAATCATCAACTTGCAGAGCAAGGGGATTCTAAGTCCCTCAGACTAAATTCTAATGGGCTGATTCAACTGGACACTGCAAATTGCTCCAAATTACATATTCCCCCCTGACTACTATCAGGAAGCACATTCTCTCTGCAAAACTTATCTTTTAGTTCTTTTAAAGCTCTGAAATGGAAAATTAGGAAATAGGCAGTGATGCCTTTGCTCTTGCTGCTGTAGACATGGAAATGGATTTTCTTGCAGCCTACTCAGCTGGCCCTCTACACTCTACTGCCACAGGCCAAGCTCACAGCTTGCTGCACAATTCTTAAACGCCAAGAACATCAAATGTTCTTTCCTTACTCACCTTGGGATCAGCACCTCTGAATACCCGGCTCAGGTGACCTGCAGTGGGCAAGGGAAAATGAAGCAGATGCTTTGAGAAAACTGGAGACAACCAGAGCATTTTTAGAAGACCTTCCAAGGCCTCCCAGTCTACATTTTCAAAGTTGTCCTGCTTGACCCAGCAAGGGAGGAATTGGCAAACTCTGCTGCCACAGACTCTCCAACAGAGGGAACGCAACCCCTGCAGGCTCCCTTGCAAATGCTGCCCGCACGGCCGTGGCTACACACACCCCCTTTGGAGCTGAACATGTTGACAGGAGCTTTACCCAAGCGGCATCTGGATGGCCTTTCTGTTTCCAAATGAACTCAGTCACTAAGAAAGAGCAGGAAGACACAAAAACCAGGTTAGGTGACACTCAGGGAAAACCTCTACTTACCTGCCAGGTTAGTTAGGAAATAGCAGGAATAGGCAACTCCATAAACAGTGAAAACTGCAGCGGCGAGTTGCCCAATCATTGTGGCAACTGCTGTGCAAGTTTGCAGACTGCGCTCTAACGCTAGCTAAAAGAAGTCTCCTGTCAGTCAGCAGCTGCCCCCTGACAAAAGCCTCAAGCACAGGACCAAGTTCCTGCACTGAGCAAGGCCAAGAGCTGCTCTGACACCCCTGAGGCCTTCCGTGCACCAAGGCAACCTTGTGATGTCACCACGACCACGTGACAACCGTGCCCTGACATCACAAAGCAAACGCTCTGCCTTGATCTGGATGGATGGAGGAGGGCACGTGGACTCGACTACTGAGGACTCATTGCAGATGCTAGAATTAAGGGCTGTCCTTTGGATCATTATGAATTGGCCTGATCAGGGTGTAAATATTGTCACAGACTCATGATACGTAGTAGGGGTGGTGCTGCGGATTGAGGATGCATTGATAAAGGATATAAAGAATGACAGGTTATGGGAACTTTTGAGGCAGCTGAGGCAAGCTGTTCGGCTGCGCTCAGCTCCTTTTGCGATTTTGCATATTCGAAGCCACAAATGGTCAGAAGGTTTGGGTCAGGGTAATGCCATAGCTGATCAGTTGGTTTCTGTTGCAGTACCACAAGACGGATTTCAGCAGGCACGTATTGCTCATGAGACTTTTCACCAGAATGCGCGAGGCCTAAAGAAACAGTTTCGCATATCTCTGAATGATGCCCGTGGTATTGTCAGATCCTGTCCTCTCTGTAGTCAGCATGGGCCTGGACTAGGGATGGGAGTAAACCCACGGGGCCTTGGACCCAATCAGATCTGGCAAATGGATGTAACTCACGTATCCTCCTTTGGTAGATTGAAATATGTGCATGTTACAATTGATACTTTCAGTAAATTTATTTGGGCTTCAGCGCAGCCGGGAGAGAAAGCTCTCCACGTGGTACGACACCTAACTACTTGCTTTGCGGTGATGGGGGTGCCAGAACAGATTAAGACAGATAATGGCCCTGCATATGTGAGCAGCAGGATCCAAAGGTTCTTACAGAAGTGGGGTGTGACACACATCACAGGTATCCCACATTCACCAACAGGTCAGGCGATTGTGGAGCGAGCCCACCAAACACTCAAGGATTATCTGTTAAAATATAAGGAGGAGGTGGATGTGCAGACCATGCTATCAAAAACACTATTTGTATTAAACTATCTGTGTGTAATGGGGGACCACTCGGAGCCCCCTGCGGTCATCCACTCAGGCGGAGTAAAGGAGGAAGCAACTAAGCCATTGTTTAAAGTCATGTACCGAGATCCCAAAACTGGAGTATGGGAAGGTCCCGCAGAGGTTCAGTACATGGGTAGAGGTTATGTTTGTGTTCTTACCCCCACAGGGCCCCAATGGATACCTAGTAAATGGATCCGTCCTGCTAATGACCCTGCAAGAGCGACATCGATACTGGACAGCCAGGGTTAGAGGGGGTACACTTAATTGAAGACTTAAGGGCAAGAGAAAACCTACAACTGCTCTGGCAGTTTGACAAGGTAGTACAGAGAGATCACTCCATGTCAATTCATACCCAAATAGCTAAGTTGTAAGAACTCACTAGTCATTTGCAGCAAGACACAGGCTTGGGTTTAACAGATTGGCTATGATCTTTCGGGCTAGGGCCTTGGATAACCTCCCTACTGCAACATGTAATCAATATTGTGATTGTTATTATACTGCTTGTACTTTTTGTATCTTGCTTTTTTTGCTGCTTGCAACAGATGATGTATCGCATAGCAGAAACAGTAACTACTCGACACACTGCGTTTGCTGCACAAAATAAAAAAGAGGGAATTGTTGAAGAATGGTTAGCAGAGCAAGGCCACGGATCATTAGAGGCCTCATGGCCCGATACCAAGTGCTAGCAGCCTACGCGCTGCTAAGATAAGCTGTCCTTGGGACAGCAGTAAGCACGGATACAGGCCAAAGATAAAAGAACTTGTGGTTAATAGAGCGTAGCAGTAAGCACGTATACAAAGTTTTCAGCATGCCAAGGGGAGGAACCTTCTCACGCTTGATATAGCCAATCAAGTATAGATGAGTAGTGTATGCTAACCAATTATAATTTGACAAGTATGCTGAATGCTTGGGGCAAAAGTATAAGAACGGATGTTATGAGCAATAAAGTTGAACAATGCTTTACCAATCGTATTGATTGATTGCATTCTTCCCTCACCGAAATCCTCCGCAGTGCAGCACATCCTGCGTAGGAGATGGTCCTGGTGTCCCAGAGGGAATTGTGCATGGCTTTGGGGACAGTGGTGCAGATGGAGCCCAGGTCGCTGAGGGCCAGGTTGAGCAGGAAGAAGAACATGGGGCTGTGCAGGTGGTGGCCGCAGGCTACGGCGCTGGTGACGAGGCCGTGGCCCAGGAGGGCAGCCAGGGAGATGCCCAGGAAGAGGCAGAAGTGCAGGAGCTGCAGCTGCCGCGTGTCTGCCAACGCCAGCGGGAGGAAGTGGCTGATGGAGCTGCTGTTGGACATTTGCTGTGGCTGCATATGGGCACGTGTTCATGGATAAAGGACAGTGACAAGTCAGGGCTGGCTGCTTTGAGCCAAACCCGTGCCATTCCCTGTAGCCTGTCCTGCTGGTGTTGGTGTCTTTGGGGCGGACCCTGACTGCCGACAAAACAGCAACACATTCGCTTAAGAGCTGGACTAGGTCAGTGCAAAAGATGGCGGCCAGGGCTGAGGGGAGCCACACACAAGATGGCGGCCAGGGCTGGAGAGCCACACACAAGATGGCGGCTGGGGCTGGGCTGCCAGGGCGGCTGATCTCACTAGGAGGCGCAGCCTCAGCCCTCTGGCTGCCATCCTGTGTGGGGCAGGCTGAGCCCCCCTTCAGTGCCTGTTGAAATGGACATTAACGGACACCCGGGAAAAGGACACGGTCTGGCACCTTTGCTCTGTGCACACAAACATAGACCAGCCAGTTTGGAACGCCAACTGGCAGTACTTTGATGTCAAGGCAATTCAAATAGGTGAAAATACGAAACTCCAGGCATTGAACGTTTTAAAATAAAAACTTTTTTTTTTTTTTTTTTTTTTTTTTTGAAAGAGGGCTAAAAGCACTCCTTGTGCACATGGACTCCAATTAGCATCAAGCAGCATCACAAGTGGTTTCGTCCAGGCAGGAGTCACAGTCACTGTGAGGTGATGAAAACGGAGATGGGATCTGCTTGAGGCGGATGGTGCAGCGGCTGCGCACCTGCGACGTGTATCCCTCAGGGTACCTATTTCTTTAGAACACTATGAAGACTAGAGGGAATTGAAAGTCCACTGCAGTTTAGGTTGTTCTTCACGAGATTGTTCAAGTCGAGCACAGCCATTCTGTTCAGCAGAGACACGGGCAGGGGCTTCTTGGAGCGCTGCTCTGGCACCCATTCTTTGGAGGAGGGGATTGCAGGAAAGAAGAAAAGAAGCTCATCAACTACTGAAGAGGAAGAGTCACTGACAGGAAGCAGTGGGTTAAGAAATGTGAGGGGGAAAAAGGCAGAAAACATGAGGTGACAAGTGTGAGAAATGGGAGAGGAAAAAGGAGGGAAGTGTGAGGGAAGAAAAGCGTAGGAAACCTGTGTGGGAAAGGCTGAGAAAACGGAGGGGAAAATGGTGAAGATGTGAGTGAAAGTAGGAGAGGAAGGTGAGAGGAGGAAAAGGCAGGACATATGATGGGAAAATTCTAAGAAACATGATCAGGGAAGGCTGAAAAACATAGAGGAAAAAATGGAGGGAAATGTGAGGGGAAGAGAGTGAGAAAATTACTGGCAGAGAGAGAGAAACAGGCAGCAAATGTGAGGGGAACATTGTGAGAATCCTGAGGGGAAAAGAGGGAGAAACCAGAGGGCAGAAAAAGGCAGGAAACATTAGGGGGGAAAAAAGGGTGGGAAGTTGGATGGGAAAAGTGGCAGAAAACAGGAGTGAAAAAAGGGCAGAAAATGCTAGAGGAAAAGTAGAAGCAACATGAATGGGAAAGAATGATAAACGTGAGGGGAAAAGTGGGAGAAATGTAAGAGGGAAAGCCTGGGAAACATGAGGGCAAAAGTGAGAAACATGAGGAGACAACTTGGAGAAAAATGACTGAGGAAAGGAGAAAAGCATGAGGGGAGAAAAGGGCAGGATAAGTGAGGGGAAAATTGTGAGAATCGTGGGAGAACAAAAAAGCAGGAAAAAGCGGGAAGTTGGGGAAATGTGAGAGGCAAAGCGTGAGGAAAGGGAGCTGAAAAGGGTGGGGAAAATGAGTAAAACTTGGGAGGCAAACATGGGAGGAAAACTGTGAGACTCGAGAGGGGGAAGGGGTGGAAATGTGAGAGGGAAAAGAACAGGAAATGTGAAGGGAGAAAAGGAGAGAAGGCAGGATTGGCATGACAGCTGAAATGATTCCTAACACATTCCCCCATGCATTTGCCCATTTATTGCACTAGCCCAGGGCTTCTCTGTATGTCCGTCTCCCCCTGTGCCTTGATTCCTGTTCGGAAGCAGTACAAGTGCAGGATGTGCCCACCAGCAGGAGCTGCTCCAAGCTGGGAAGGGGCCAGGTGGTGCTGATTTCCAGAGGCTTCTGTGTCCCAGGTGAGGCCAGGGCAGGAGTGGGTTGAAAGGTGCTGCTGCTGCTCCTCTGTGCCAGAGAGCCCTGGCCGGGCAGGGCACGGCGCCCACTGCACTGCGGGCTCTTTCTCCTGCCACAGCTGGGCACACCTGGCAACAAATCATGACGACTTGTGGGGAAACCAAGGGCTTTGTGGAGGCTGCATTGCTCTGCACACACCCGGGCCACCTGCAGCACAGAGCTTTGGCCCCCAGAAAGGTAAACCCGAGGGGAACAGCTGGAAAAGGTTTCATTTTCACCTGTCAATAGATGACTTTATTTCAGTGCTGGGTGCGTGGGGAATCACTTTCCTAACACGTGCTCAGCCAGAAATCCCACCTACTCATTTGTAACCATGGAAATAAGACCTACTCATTACTTTGCTGAAACTCACAGGCTAACATTCCCTCAAATTAGTTGACATATTTAAATCACTTCTCAGAAGTTATCGACAGGAGAGTAGGGCTCTCTTGCGAGTCTCGGGTGGTCATTTGGGGAACATCCCATTGCTGCAATTCTCCTCTGATGCTCAAGAGCCTCCTACAACCACTCTTTTCCCCTTGAATGCATTCCAGCTACATTCTTGGGAAGACTATTCTCAAGGCTAAGGTAGTCACTTGCACACATCAATCACTGCTCTGGAGGAATAGAGGGCTCAACAGTCTGTTAATGCAAAGGGAATTCACAATTTGTTACAGTTCAATATTTTCTCAAAACCTGCCTTCTCTGGGCATTGCTCACAAGCATTTCTTTAATTCACCTTGAAAATGTTTTTGCTGACTGAAGCCACATTGTGTCTTTCCTTCAGCAATTCAGAAGAAAAACACAAACTGCCTGCTGAAACCCTTCTGCTCCCTTCCAAAACAGTTCACTGCTCAAGCACGAGCCACAGGCTCCTGCCCGATTCCCTCTGTGAGATAGGAGGTAATATTTTGCTGCAGCTGCAGGGTTATGAGAAGAAAGAACAAAAGCTGTTGGTTCTTGGGGTTGTTATTTAGGGTTTGGGTTTGTTCAAGTTGATTTGTTGGGTGTTGCTGTGAGCTGGGAGAGGGGCCAGCGTGAAGACCAAACCAAAAGGGAAGTAGGAGAAGAGGGGAGGGGACAGAAAAGGAGGCGGTGGGGACAGAATACAAGTTTCCTATTTCCCGGCCAAAGGGAAAGGGGACACGGTTCGCCCTGGGCTGGGAAAGGCAATAAAAAGCAGCATTTTCTGTGTGTGTGTTGTGTGTGTGTTTGGCTCTTGGGAGAGGGAGATAGACACCCAGCTCAGGTGAATCCATCCTAAAAAACAGTTCTCTTTGGCTTTGATGACGTTGTCACCCCATTAAATTTCATCTGACAGTTGGCTCCTCTCTAACACCTCTCTATCTCCCAGCAGCTCAGGGCTGCATTGCACAGTGCTTGCTGTGTGCCAGAGAGCTCAAAGCAGGCTGGCCTGGCGCCCCGGAATATTTCTGCAGAACACTCTCCATTTCACTCTTTTGCTCTGGCTCAGTGCACAACTCCAGCACTGCAGGCGCTTCCTCCCAGAGCCGTGTGAGGCCCCGGCTCCTGCAGATGTGAGCTGACAAGCTGTCCCTGCCTGCCGCTGGCCTCGCTTCCCCCAGCAGAAGCGCCGTGCCTGAAGGAGGCTGCCCTGTGCCGGAGCCTGCGGAGCAGCCCGGCTCCCTCCCCTGTGCCCAGAGCGCTGCACACACTGCTCACCTTGGCCAGGAGTTAGAGGGCAGCCGGCACAAGGGTGGCAATCCTCAGCCAGGCCTGCAGCCCTCGCCTGTGGTTTGCCTTTCTCTGCTCCTGTGCACGCTCCGGACGGCCGATGCCACCGGTCTGTGCTGTGCCCAGCACGGCCACGCTTCCCCTCGGGAGAGCCTTCCCCACTTTCCAACTGTACCAAAGAAGCCATCAATGTCACTCTCCACCTCTAAGAAAAAACTGACACTTCAGAAGAAAATGTTGAGCTTTCTCAGAGGCTCAGAAGGAGGGGAATCTTTGAAAGGAGTTGAGGTTTCACAAACTTTATTTCCAATCCTATGCTACTATCCTACTCCACTGTCCTAGCTGCAATCCTACTCTACAGTCCTATTCTACAATCCTTCTCTATACTGGTGTTGGAGAAAACAGTTGTCTGATTCCTGTCTCCTCCTTCCACTCTTTCACTGAAGTGATCAGTGGCACCAGGCTGGACACAGGCTTGGCTGATGTTACAAATGGATGCTGCACAAAGAAAAAAAAAAAAAACAAGAATGAACCATTACTTTGCAAGCTAAGAGCCTCAAAGGCAGGGCAATATTTTTCAAAGGAAAAGGAGATTGAATCAGAGTACATCTAAGGAGCAACAGTGGGGCCACATTGGCACAGCTTGCTGCAAGAGCTGCTATGTGCCCCAGGCCTGGAAATATCTCCGGTCTGAGCATCCTGATCTCTTGAAAGAGGTCCCTGGTCATATTGCAGGGCACTTGGAGCAGATGACCCTTACAGGCCCTTGCCAGCCCAGCCCAGTCTAGGATTCCTGACTGTTCTCATTTGAACAGCACCAAGAGTGGAGGTGAGGAGGAGGAGGCTCCCCTGATGCCTTGCACTTCAGTGCAGGAGGAGCCCGTCCCTGGGACACTGTTTCCCCTGCAGCCCCTTGGCATTTTACCTGCAGCAGCTCCTTGGCAGACCAGCGCCGCGCCTCGTCTCTCTGCAGGCAGCAGCTCAGGAAGTCACACAGCAAAGGGGAGCGGAGCTTGGGCTGCTGCAGCTTTGGGATCCCTTTGGTGGCTTTCAGGAGTTGAGCCTGAAGAGAAAGGAAACACGAGTTTCTCACCCGCTTCTTTCACATCTGGAACTGCTCTCCCAGATCCCATTGTTTCAGGTGCACTCTGCAGTGGCACTTTCTGCCGTGGCACAGAGGCAGAGATGACTTTCCTGACCAACAAAACACCCAAAGCCCGATGCAGCCACAGCTTTCCCAGCATCCAGCAGCTCTTGCCTTGGCAGTTGATTTCATTGACTGGCCTTGTTAGTGGAAACAATAGCAGCAAAAGCAGGTTTCCTTCTCTGAGGGTTCACCTGAGCAGCTTGACAGGCTATTTGGAAGAGGGACTTTGCTCTACTAACTCACTCTACTATTTCCAAAGATAATTACATGAAAAGCATCTCTGCAGCTCTTGTTGGTCCCTTAAGCACAGCTGCCATCAAACCAAAGTCATCAAGCTTTTTCCTTGGTTCTTGAAAACAATGGGAATTGCAAGCAAAGAAAGGAAATCCCTCAGTTATTCCTCAGGTAAGGAAACAAACATTTGGAATCTCATCTTCCACACAGACACATGAAGATGCATGCACAAATGTCTTGGGACGAAAATGCCTCTTTGGGCACACAGGAAACACCTGCACCTCCGTCTCTCATCAGACTGCAAATTTCAGCTTCCCTTAGGCAGCAAAAGGAAAATTTCGGTGGTCAAAGCAGAAGAGGGAGAAACGCCATCCATGTGGTAGCCCTCTGCTCATTTGGACACTCAAGTCAATGCATTAATGGCATGGCCATCCTAGAAAGTGCCTGGAAACAAAGGGGTGGGTTTGGCCGGCTCTCCACATGGCCAGGCTTCATCTTAGTGACATGGAGGTGACGGCTTGGGTTAGGAAAGAAAGACGGTCACTGAGTGTTTCAGCAGCACCGCACAAGAAGCACAAGAGACTCTGTGGCCTTCACACCCTCTTGTTAAGGTTTCAGGCAAATTTCCTTGTGAGAAGAATGGGGGTGCACTTCTTCTCTCCAAACCACTGTTTTATAAACATCCTCGGGTTTGGGTTACTTTCCTTCATTTCAGGAAAGATAACACCACTTCTAAGATGCTTGTTTGCTGCTATTAGGGCTGTCTACAAAGCCAAAAGAGCTGGAACGACTTCTAAGCCAAAGCCCAGTGTTGCCTGAGAAGGGAGATTGTTTGCCTGGGCTAAGGCTTGAGTTCCCCCACGGATGCAACCAAAACCCCAGCAGATGCTGATGTGCTGCCGGGACATTTTCAGAAAGGGACTGTGGTGGAAGTAGTTCCAGCGGATGGCAATGGCATTTTGTCCAGTGGCACACACAAAGTGGGATGGGGGAGAAAGACAGCGGGATCAGAGAGTATTTACACCTTACCATGGCAGAATTTTCCTCCCAGTCAGGAGCTTCTCCTTCCACCATTTCAATGACCACGATTCCCAAAGACCATATGTCCACTTTGGGGCCATAGGGTTCACCGTTCACTTCAGGTGCCATCCACTGAAGAGTCCCGACCACCGATCTCCGTCTACTCTGCTCAGGGGTGAGTTGAGCAGAGAGGCCAAAATCAGCTGGGGAGAGAGCAAAAGACCGTTTTTATTTGAATCCTGTGCAATTAGGAAAGCACGCAAAAGAATTTCCCGGTAGAAGTTTGAGAATGTGCTCTTGAATCTCCTGGACAACCGTCCCTGCCTTGTTTCCTCAGGACTTTAGCCAAGGAAATATGGTGCTGGCTGCTTCAGAAATCCCCACATTTTTTACACTGCCTCCAGCAGGGGCTTTTCAAACTTTAGACATGTAGCTCCTTCCCTCTGGAAGGGACACGCACAGAGCAATGCCACTGTGGACTGCTCGAGCCTTGCCATAGGTCTGTGCACGTTGCCACCGCGTGGTCAGCTCACAACAGGCTCCCTGCACTGCCACCAGCGCCATTTTGGGGGGGCTGGCACTCACTCAAAAGCAGCCCCACAGCCCACATATCCCTGGAACGCTGCACCTGCCCAAGAATATACTGACCCAGCTTGACAGAGCCATCCGTTTTGAGAAGGATGTTGAGGCTTTTCAAATCTCTGTGCATCACATGGTTGGCGTGGAGAAAATGCAGTCCTTGCAGGCACTGAGAGAGAAACCAGAAACAGGAGGGCAAATATCAGTGATGTGATTTCATCACACAAGAAAGGAAACAGCTCTCCAAGATTCCCTCTCCAGGGGAATGAGGAGTAATGGCAGAACACAGTGCCACTGAGGGGAAGAGCTTGCTACTCCAACAGAGGCAGAGCAGCACCTTTCTAAAGAAAGGCATGTCAGCTTGCCAAAGAGCAACAGCAACTGCTGGTGTAGACTCTGCCCTGCAAACCAGCCAGGATGACTGCTGCTGCAGTGGATGTGCTCAGAAGCACACAGCACTCTGGCTGCACTGCTAACCTTTCCAGCTGAGGACTCAGAGAAATGAGTCTCTCTTTCTTCTTTGCTGTTCCTTTCAAATGCTACCACCATCACCACCTTTGCTTTTACAGGCAAGGAATGCAGTGCCAACAGACCAAAGTTTAGAGAGGCAAGATGGAGAAGAGCAAATACAAGAGCCAGAGTGAGAATGCAACAGCAGGAGACAAGAGGACAAGAACAGAGTCCAGTGAGTGCAGGGGCACTGGCAGGCAGTTCATTTGAGAGGCTCTTGCTTGCCCAGAGCATATCAGCCACACAGAAACAAAGCCTGGCTCACGGAATCGCTCCTGCTCTGAGCCCCTTTCCCAGACAATCCTGCCCAAGCTCTGGGAAGCACAGCTGGGATCCCCGACTGACCTCCCGACTGATGATGGCAATCTCGTCTTCTGTCAGGCGAGTCTTTTGGATTGTGTCGTAAAGACTGCCTCCATCCATGTACTCCATCACCAGCCACAGTTCTTCATGCACAAGGTAGCTGAAAGAAGGGAACAAGGCCATGCAGATGAACATGCATTCGTTGGCTCCATTGCTTGATTCTTGTTTCCGGGTTGCTTTGTGACAAGGACAGAATTAAAAGAATTAAAGACATTCCCTCCGGGCTGTGGGTTGTTTGCAGTCTGTGCAGTCTCAAGGAGAACAGCACATCTGTCAAAAGGAGATGTCTCTGATGGCCAGCAATCAAAAAGTGCAGTTTAGTAACAGCCAAGATGAAAAACCTGTCCCGCGTGGTATTTCTGGAAAGAAGCACCTAGTGTTCCTGGCATGGCCAGCCCTGGAAAAGAGGGGCAACAATCCAAGGGAAATCCTCCCTAGCATGCTTCATCAGCATTGAAGAAACCTTAAAAAATCCATCCTGAGACAACATGGAGGCAGCCAACTTACAGGGTACTGACTTCTTATGGTAGAGTTGATGCAGGTTTTTGAACAATTTTTCAACTATGTGTTGGAAAGCCAGGGATGACTCACGGAGATAAACTGCACTCTCTTCCCATCCATTGGAGATGAGTAGAGAAATAATAATGAAGCAATAATTAACAGCTTTCTTTTCTGCTAGTGTCCAAAGTGGGGTTTTAACCTTGCATACTTTTACTATGTAAACAAACCTTCATGGGATGAGACCATGACCACTCACCCGTCTAAATAATGGACAAGATGGGGACTCATATTCCTCTTCATGACCGTGATTTCAGTAACAATATCCTCCATCTCGCTCGGTCCCCGAAGATAGATTTTCTTGATAGCCACCTAGAATGACATTGAAAATCAGTAACTTTAGAAGTTGGAGGAATGAGACCAAAACACACATGGGGAGAGAGATTTTGCAATGACACCGCCAAGCCGTGCCAAAGTGCCTTGTAATTAGACAAAGGAGTAATTAGGAAGTGACATTCCTACAGCCCATTTCTCTGCTCCTTTGGGGGCCAGATCCAGGACACGTGGCCACTGACCACATTTTGCCTTGTCCACTTGTTAGCAATGGTGTGTCAACTCTCACCCCCCCAAAGCTCTGAGCACACTCTCTGTCTGTCTGTACTTGAGAAGAAGTAATGCGTGACTTGGTACTCTGTGGATACATCTCGGGCTATAGGCAGGGCTTGGGGCTTTTAGGGACACCTTGCAGATCTCTCCCTACGTGCAGTTCCCAAGTGCAGCACTGCAGGTGGCTAAGGAACTGCCAGGAACATTCAGATGTATTTGCTGGCAGCCAGAAATGAGAATTCAGGACTCTGAAGCCGTAGCCCCAGAGAGCAGTGAGATGCTCCTTTGTTGGAGCATCTGAGAGCCAGGGAGAGCATCCTTCTCTGAAAGGAACCGCTGTCCTCCTTGCCTTCCTTCTGGCAGCTGAGCAGGACAAAGGCTGCCCCAAATGCAGTTGGCAGGCTGGCACCAGTCTGTGCTTCTTGTGCCTTTGCAGCACAGCTCTAGCCACAGCTGCAGCCGCAGCTGACACGAGACAGGAAAGCCCTGGAGAGCAGCAGAATCTGCAGGGGCTCTTGACATTTACCTCTCCGCCCGTGGCAGTGTCGATCGCTCTGCAAACCTCTCCAAAAGCCCTAGAAACAAAACAGCAGCAAAGAAAGGAGAAGCCATTTAGACCTTGGAGTGAAAGCCAGCCCAGACAGGAGATGTCTGCTGGAAATGCCTCCAACCTGCAGCATGCAGGAGGGCACTGCCAGAAGGCAGATGATGCATGTTCCTCTCCAGTGCATGGGCACTGGGCCTGTTTCTGAAGCATTGGGGTTTAGTGCCTCAGCTCCAAAGGCCAGGTGATTCTTTCATCGTGGATTTCAGTTTCTAAACTGGGCGGTTTTTATCCTCACCACAGACTATTTCCTTCAGCAAACTCTTGGGAAGAAATGCTCCTGAGAAGTGTTATCTGACTGCTATGATAGGGGGTAGGTTGCTGTTTCTGGCAATGAAATAGAAGTGTCTTTGATAATGCCTTCTGACCACACTTCCAAATTCTGGCCGGTACTGAGAGATGGGGCAGACTAACCCACGTGTCTGAATATGTTTGCAGCTTGCCTGACTTCACACTTGACAGATATTCCAGCAGCAAATCAGCTGCCCCATGACTGTGTAGAAGCAACTGTGGTTGGACTCACCCTCTGCCAACAATTTCCTTTTCGGTGTATTTCCTCCGGGGATTTTCTGTGCTCACCATTTGCCCTGAGGGAAACAAAATGCAAAATGCTCACTTGAAAGCAGACATCCCACTATCCAAGAGATACAAAAGGCAGCCCTGCTGGGGCTCTACAGTCTGGCCTTCTGAGTCCTTTGTGGCCAGCTGGGTAACAACAACAACAAGAACAACAATTGCAACAAGACAGGCAGCTCTGCAGTACAAGCAGGTCAGCACAGAGAATGATTTTCTACAGTCCTTTGAAGAGATGCCTTGGCAGAAAACAAAGCACAGGGAGATTCATTCCCAGGAGAGGAGGGCATCTTCCCCACCTTGCAGCAGTTTCCCAAAGGAATGCCTTTCCCTTTGTAAACCCAAGCAGCTCATGCTCTAACCAACCCCAAGGGGCCTTCAGCAGCAGGACCCTCACCCTTGATGAGCAGGCTGAGCTGGAAGACGCCCTTGCCCGTGGCCCACGTGAAGAACCACACTGCTTCTCCTCCCCCTGACAGCAGGGATCAGTCCCTGCCATTGCACTCGCCCTCTCAGCCCCGCACACGTGCCCACCTTCCCGCAGCGGGCAAGGGCAGCAAGGACAGCAGTGCTCCTCAGGTGCCGGCGGGACACGGACAGCTGCCCAGAGGAGATGCTGACCCTCTGTGAGCCCAGCCCAGGCCGTGCAGGAGCCGGCCCAGAGCAGGGGCTGCTGCCTCGGGGCAGCTCCGCGCTGCAGCGGCCGGCCGGCAGCGGCACTCTCCCAGCTAAGGAAGGCTCCAGCCTCGGCGCTCACACCAGCCCTCAGGGCCAGGGCAGCCACCGCCACAAAGCTGCCAAAGCCCAGGCACCAGCACTGACAAGCAATGGCAAGAAGGCACGGCCACACCCAGCCCCTTCCAAGCTGGTGCCCCCACTGAGGACACAGCAGGATTGGCTTGGAGAGCAGACACACCCAGGTGCACGTCAGTGCCCTTTTGTGCCAACAGGTGATGGGAGGCAGAGAGTCAGCTGGGCTCTCTTCTCAGCCCCACCAGGTCTTATCTGAGGGCACAGGACGGGCAGCTGCTCTGGGCAAGAAGCAGCTTCAATGACTTGTGCTGTACAATCACAAAGGGCACTGAGATGAGGAGGATCAATGGGTCCAGCTATGCTGACACATGCTCACAATACACTGTCCCTCAGAGAAGAAAGACACAAGACGTACTCATGAACCCCAGGAAGTCATCCTCCTCATACTCCATCTCCTGTTGCTGAGCAGCAGCTTTGTCAGTGCTGGAGATGAAGGAACTGCCCAGGCTCCACTGCTCAGCTGGGGCAGGCCAGGCCCCTTCAGGTGACACTGCTGCTCCTGCTGCTGCAGCTTCAATAGAAGAGCCTGTGGAGATCTGAGACAACAAAAGAGTTTGTGTCAGAAAAGTGGCTGGCAGAGATTAGCCCCAGATCCCATTTTAAATGCAAGCCCTTAGGAAGGTGCTGTCAGCCAGTGACTGGGAGCTGCTGTCAAGCTCAGCTTTTTCACCTTTCTGCCCACAATTCACATTAATTCAGCCACTTCTTTCTGCTTCCCTGCCCACCTCTGCTTCTGTTTTACCAAAAGAACAACCTGGCAACCAAGGCACCAAAATCCCTGACTTGAAGCAGAAGCTCCACGTCCCCAGTGTGTCTCTGAAATGCTCCCAGGTAAGCACAGCCAAGAAGCTCGTGGGGACAAACCGCCCCAAAAAGCTTGTGTTGTCACATCAATACTTTTTGTGCCTGTGGGTACTTGGCGAGTCTGTGGAGGGGGACAGGTGTCCCCAGACCACAGCGTCCCCTACGTATCCACCAAGGCTGAGCACAGTGCCTTTGACATGCTCCCTCCTCTGCAGACAGGGAACCTTCCTGCTCCAGGCTGGCCTCTATCAGAATCCCAGCAAGCTGGGGCCTAAACATGGCAGCTCAAAGCCCATTTTCCAGCTGTCACTGGCTGAGGGGAATGGCTAGGTCTGGCAGGACTGCAGCACTCGGCATCCTCAGCCACCAACAGCAAGAGCTGGCTGCTCAGAAACTTGCAGCTCTGCCTCGCACTAAAGACAGCGCCCTCCAGAAGTGGCACTTACCGTCTTGGAAAGTTGCGGCTGTGGTGTGACCACAGCTGGAGCCTTGTGGTCATTTGGCTCCTCTTTGCCTTCTCGTCCAGGAGCAGAGGAAGCCAGAGGAGAGTCTGCTCTTGGTTCTGGGATCTGTGGACAGACAGGAGCGTGAGATACAGGCTCATTTAGAACCTTCTTTCTCTTCAGCTCTAGAACCAGCTCTACTAAGCACAAATCATCAACTTGGAGAGCAAGGATATTCTAAGTCCCTCAGACTAAATTCTAATGGGCTGATTCAACTGGACTTGGCAAATTGCTCTGAATTAGATATTCCCCCCTGGCTACTATCAGGAAGCAACGTTCTCTCAGCAAAACTGGACTTTTAGTTCTTTTAAAGCTCTGGAATGGAAAATTAGGAAATAGCCGGTGATGCCTTTGCTCTTCCTGCTGTAGACATGGAAATGGATTTTCTTGCAGCCTACTCAGCTGGCCCTCTACACTCTACTGCCACAGGCCAAGCCCACAGCTTGCTGCACAATTTTAAACACCAGGAACATCAAATGTGCCTTTCTTACTCACCTCAGCATCAGCACCTCTGAATACCCGGCTCAGGTGACCTGCAGTGGGCAAGGGAAAATGAAGCAGATGCTTTGAGAAAACTGGAGACAACCACAGCATTTTTAGAAGATCTTCCAAGAAGGCCTCCCAGTCTACATTTTCAGAGTTGTCCTGCTTGACCCAGCAAATGGAGGAAATGACAGACTCTGCTGCCACAGACTCTCCCATGGAGGGAACGCAACCCCTGCAGGTTCCCTTGCAAATGCTGCCCGCACGGCCCTGGCTACAGACAGCCCGTTTTGAGCTGAACGTGTTGACAGCACCTTTACCCAAGTGGCATCCAAAAGGTCTTTCTGTTTCCAAATCAACTCAATGCCCAAGAAAGAGCAGGAAGACATACAAAAGGCAAGTTAGGTGACACCCAGGGAAAACTTCTACTTACGTGCCAGGTGAGTCAGGAAATAGGTGGAATATCCAACTCCATAAACGGAGCAAACTACAGCAGCCAGTTGCCCAATCATTGTGGCAACTGCTGTGCAAGTTTGCCAACTGTTCTCTAACACTATCAAAAAGCAAGTCTCCTGTCAGTGTGCACGTGCCCACTGACAGTCGCCTCAAGCTGCAGGACGCTCCTGCACTGAGCAAGCTCAAGAGCTGCTCTGACACCCCTGAGGCCTTCCGGGCAGCAAGGCAACCTCGTGATGTCACCACGACCACGTGGCAACCGTGCCCTGACATCACAAAGCAAACGCTCTGCCTTGGTCTGTGAGTTGATACAGATGGAGAGACTGACGTTTGTGTAGGCGTAGGCTGCATTTTTACCTCTTTCCCCCACTCAGCTGCCTGTTTCAGCTCTTGTTTCTCCCCCTGTGCCCCCTGTGTCCCCTGTTGCTGTGCTGGGTCCGAGCTGGCGGCCGGGCCGGGCGGAGCAGCAGTTCCAGCCCCGGGTGTCCCTGGAGCGCTGGGAGCTGCCGGTGGCCCCAGGCACTGTCCCCTGAGCCAGTGCCATCTGCTGTCCTTGTCCAGGGGTGCTGCTCTGCAGGGGGGAAAGCAAGGATGGAGTGAAAGGTTTTGAAGATGGGGCGGCTGGAATCCCTCTGCTTCGAGTTCTTTTTAAAGATATATGGACTTGAACATAGAGAGGGATAATTATATGGATATTTATACATGTGGGTATGTGCTATTTGTATGGGAATATTTCTATCTATATGTTGTTATATTTATAAACGTATGCTATGTATTTTTGTGTCTGTATATATGCATACGTCTTTGTAATAACGTATGTATATATGGATGCAAGTATATGTATATGTAAGTACGCTGTTCTATGTGTGTTTAATTCTATTTCCTATGAATACAGTTGTGTAGGTATTTCTATTTATGCAGTTGGAGTTATATGGCTCTTTAAATAGGTATATTGGTATTCCTAGAAGTAAATATGTTGAGGAATGGCTACATGACCAAGGCCACGTAGACATGAGAGAGCTTTGCTGAAATCACTTGCACAGAAGCCTGCGAGGTCAGCATGACCCTGAATGCAGCTGTGTTACCATAACAAAGCCTTGGGGTCGAGAAGTTTGAGGGAGAAGCTTAGTGATAACAAGTATATAGTTTTCTTTTACTGTAACCAATCAAATGTTAACAAGTGTGCATAATAAGAAGTAGCCTCAATATAATGTGTGCCTTTTGATCAAGAAAGTGAGGCTTGCTTATAAATCATATTGATTATGTGCGATCTTCCCACGTACGAGAAAGAGCAATATAAATATATCTAGTTTTATATTTACACATGTGCATTTACTTCTGTATTTTGAGGTGGGTGTATCTGGGTGTATCTTTTTATTTCAGCATGTATGGAGATGTATAGTTGCATCATTGTATCGACTGAGATCTTCCTAGAGGACTGTTTAGATAGAAATACTGATATTTTTGTATTCCTAGATGGGCTTTAGGCTTGCAGTAATATGTAATAAATTAAGTTGCTAAACACCTAATTGATCTTTGTGTCTAGTGAGTTGTTGTAGATGTTGGCAATAAATTAAGGTTTTCTTAACTGAAGTGGATATTTCTATATTTTTACATAGCATTGTTGTAAAAATCTAATAAATCCCTTTTTTAACTTAAATTGAGATATACAGTTAAATTAAATATATCGTTGTATATTGTCAGCGCAGTAGAAGCAATCTGTAATAAATGACATTTTTCATGTGAAATCAATTCTTGTGCATTTGTCGATCAGCAGTGCAGCTGTAGGAATCTGCAAGAAATTACAATTGTCAACTGCGATGGGTGTTTTGTGATTTGTGCTGTCCAGAGCAATGAGCAGTTGTAAATATTGGAGGATTTTGGCCGTGGAAATCTCCATCCATGCCCAGCACATGCCCCACTTGCTCTCAGGCTGGGCAGGGCAGGTGCAGATTTGGGATGGCAGCAGAGCCACACCTTGGCTGAGAACTCGCTGCAAAGGCAGCTGAGAAAACTCCGGGACTCCACGGAGCATCCAGCTCCAACCAGAGCCACCCAGGGAGGACAAATCCACCCGCCATGCCACGGGCAGCTCTTCAGGAAGCGCTCCAAGTGTCCCTCTGAAGGTCATCCTGGAGCCCAGGAGCCAACAGGGATCCTGAGCCAGCTCCGCTGCCTTTGGCAGCACTTTGTAAATGAGCTGCAGCAAGGGGGAGGCCGCAGGGCTGTGAGTGCTGCAGGCTGGGGATGAAGGAAGGGCCACGGACACCTGTGCTGACATGCTCCAGAATCCACAAGGATTCTGGGGGAGAACTGGCAAGCAACAAGTTCCCACAGCCACGACAGTGATGGAAGCCCTTGGTGTGAAGTTCCCTGGAGGAACTCCCAGGGGAGTTGCTGCTATAAGAACTAGTACCAGAAGGCACAAATGTAGTAACACTAGGAGATGGCCTCTAGGACCCACAGGCAATAGCTTAGGAAAAGATCAACTATATATTTGATATATTCTATTGATTATGGCATATCAGAATATATAATATGCAGCATTATATTTGATAAATTGCATATATGATACAAATAAATATGTACCATTGAGTGCATTTTCATAAATATTTTCATTTCATATAGATTTGATATATTCTTCCCACTTGGGGGAGTGAAGATGTACTGCTGTTGAGAACCTTCTGCCCACACAGCAGTCAGGCCACAGGGCTGTGCATGCACACCCACCCACCGTCCTTGTTCTTCTCGGCATCTTGGGGCTGCTGTTGGCACAGAACTGGGATGAATTGAACTCGACACACCTGTCCATGTCCAGCCTGTCATCAACGCTGATGTGGCAGGGCACAACACACAGCTCTCAAATCACTCACATTATCATCCATGCTTTCATTCCTGCTGGGGAATGGGGAACTTAGAAACACCAAAGACACAGAAAAGAGGTGGAAAAAGTTGGGATCTTTGGTACACTGCTGCTACCCTCATGGAGGAACATTTGTTGGGTTTTTTAAGGTCATAACTTTCCAAAAACTAGCAAAGCGGCTCAGCATCGGTCACCCAGTTGTGAACGGTTTTCTTGACTTGGCAAAACTGCAGTGTTAACTGCGGACTCCGTCCTTGGTTCAAACCACCTGCCCTGACCTGCAGACAAAAGCACCAGCACCAGCAGAAACTACATCAGCCACTTTTCTCAAAAAGCTCTCTTCAATATGTGAGAGGAAAGGAAAACATGTCAGACAGTGTGGATTAATGACAAGACTCTGAGCAACAGTTAAAAAGCAAAGGGCCGCAGCTTCTCTGGGACAGCCCTCGTGCTCCAAGGCAGCCAGGCCGCCCTGGCTGCCCGGGACCCTGCGCTCCACAGGCTCTGCAGAGCTGCACAGCGGGGAGGCAGCCTCGGGCACCTCAGGCCCTGGGCACCAGTGGCCTTCTTGGTCTGGACGGCTGCCTCTGGGCAAATGCAGCCTGCTGGCCCTCTGCTCTCAGCCCTAGCCCGGCCTTGCAGGGCTAATCCTGCTCCCGGTCTGAAACGTGCTCAAGCGGGATTTGTTTGTTTCCAGCTTTCTGGGGCATTGATTTGCACCACAACATACTGAAGGACTAAGGCCTGAACAACAGGTCCTGAGCTAAATCTGCCCTCTGGATGACCCTTCCAACCAAATGTTCAATGGATCTGCTCCTTAACCAAGTCTTACTATCAATAGGATCGATGCATTCATTCATTGGTGAAACACATCTTTATCTTTCAGCATGAAGAAATCAGACAAGGCCACATCTGGCCTTGCTTCCTCCTTGAGCCCTGGACAGGCTCAGGGAGAAAATAAGAGGAGAAGGAAATCAGATCTCCTGCCCCAGAAGGTCTGTCAGATTGCTCGTTCACCACTGTCAAAGCTGGGCTACTCTCACAGTGCAGTCAGAAGCCTGGTGGCCAAGAAGGGGGGAGGCAGTGTAGGATTTCCTAGTTCCTTGCAGTGACTTTCCCGAGCTTTGCTGGGACAGCTTTCCCCACCTGATGAGTGGATCTGGATGAAGGCTAAATAAAAAGGGTGCCTGCTGATGTATCTTTCTTAACCACTAGAGGCAACCTTTTGTACCAGTGATAAGGTGCATTGCTTACCTTCTTCTCTTCTGATTTGCCTTTGCACTCCTGCATGATAGTAAATGACACTGTTGCTTCAGCTGATGTCTGTGTCTGTGTCTGTGACTCTCCCTGTTGCAGACAAGTAAAAAATGTTATTAAAGAAAGGTCTTATGGAATATGGATGAGGCCATGCTACTTCAGCTAAGCAGCTAGCAATAGCCTGCAAGCTCCCAGTTGAAAACTGTTTAGAGAAAGAGAAGTTTGTTCACACAACAACCTATTCTTAGGGAGAAAAACAAGTGCATCTGCATAAATATTAGCTCTGTTCCATCAGAACCCACCAAGGAAAAATGGAAACAACCTGAAACTTAGCACATACACACAAATGACCTTCTGACCAATAAATGAGGCAGTAAGGAAACTACCAGTCAATGGGTGCTGCACATGAGGTCCCTGAAAACTGGATAAAATAAGTGATGTGAATAAAGAATTGGCTTTATCGGCATGAAGGATATGGAGTCTCGGCTGATTCATTACAACATCTCCCCACCACCAAAACAAACACACAGCCAGTTGAGCACAAGACCTGCCTCTCTGCCAGCCCATTTCTCGGAAAACACCCCTGATTGCCATCTCTGCAAGTGCAATCCCCACTTTCCAACTACCTTTTCTGCAGCCAGGCGAGAAAAGTCGTCGCTCCCAGCTCCGGACACCTCCAGAAACCAACTGCTTTCAGCAGTCACAAGCCTGAAATATCAACTTCCTTACTGAACCAGCCCACTGGGAGCTCACACAGGGAGGCCTTTTGTCCAAGGATACCCACACAAGAGCTCGAGGCTGGAGCAGTTTGAAATGCAACTCCTCCCGATGTTAAACCACCCTTTATCAAATGAGCACATACCAACCTGCCCCAAAGGGAAAGCCGGCAGAAAAGAGAAGCTCTTCTCCTGCAATAGCAAGCTCTGTGCTTCTTTCTGTTCCAGCTGGAGAGTGGAGGCCATGGGCTACTCCTCACTTTGGGAAGGAACCCTGGGAAACGGCCAGATCTGGGAGACCAGCAGAGGGAAGTTCCCCAAAAGGTACGAAAAGGTTCTCTGCAAAGGGGGGGAAAAAAAAAATTTTAAAAAAATTATATACATATTTATATAAATGAAGCATTTCAAAAAGTTCTCAGACAGAAACTTCTGCCCCAGCATGACAACCCCAAAGTCTCTGTGGTCTTTCAGGACACATCATTTTTGTCAGTCCCCCAAAGCACAATCAGCTCCCCAACAAGACTTCAAGACTAAAGGACAAACCTTGCCCCCTCACCTCTCCACACCAGCTCGAGGGAGTCTCTGTCCATTGCAAGATCTCCTTTGTCAGTCTGCATTGGCAGGAGCTGGCTGCAGGAGGCATTTGCATTGGAAATCTCCCCAGATGGGGGGAAAAACAGAAGAAGCGATTCCTGAGGAAAGAAAATGGCAACGTCATTTGGGAAGACACCGGCGTGAGCTCCCTACAAGTGAAGGCCTTTCATCCCTTGCCTAAAGCAACATCCATCCATGGGGCAGCACTAGCGTTTTGATGACAATGCTGACAAAATCACTGCCCCTTCCTGCTGCTGTTGCTGACTCCAAATCATGAGAGATGTTCCAACTCTGCAAAAAACAGGCAGAGATGGCGAGAAAAAAACAGCTAGTCTGCTGAAAAGGTGACCAAAAGAATGCTTTCTCATGTCCCCTTTTCATCCTTTCCCCAGCCAAGACAAAGCAATGTCCTTTTCCTCCGTCACCGACGGTGACTCAGGTACAGGATGCAGCGTGGGGACAGAGTCCACCACTGCTCCCAGAGCCCGCCCTGGCCACGGGCTTCCCGTGCCCTACCGTGCCGAGCCGAGCTGTGCTGAGCCGAGCCGAGCCGCGGCCATTGCCCTCCGGCCGTTGTGGCCACAGTCGGCGATGGACGCCATGGCGGAGCTGCCGCTGCCCGCCGGGCTCAGCGCCGGCACCTTCCCCGCCAAGCTGTGGCGCCTGGCAAACAGCCCCCGCGTCCGCTCCGTGCGCTGGGACAGCCAGGCCCGGGGGCTGCTCATCGAGCGCTCCCTCTTGGAGCGGGAGCCGCTCGGCCCGGGCGGCTCCCAGGGGCCGGCCCCGCACACCTTCCGGGCCACGCGGTTGCGCAACTTCCTGCGCCAGCTCAACCGCTACGGCTGCCGCTAGGTGCCGGGCCGGCCTGGCGATGCCGGCGCCTGGCGCCACTACGCGAACCCCTGGTTTCGCCGCGACCGCCCCGACCTCCTGCTCCGCATCAGGCGCCGGAGCGCGGCCAACAGGCAGCGGCCGGCGGCGGGGCGGGAGGGGCGCAGGCGCCCGCCCTGCGGCTCCCAGCAGCTCCCCAGGGCGCGGCCGCTGCCGGACGGGCGGGACGGGCGCGCTGGCTTCAAGCCGCTGCCCCGGTTTTTAGGTGTCCACTCCACTTCCTGTGGGCACTGCAGTCCCAGGGAGTTCTCTGGTTTGCGTGTCGCCGTCAGGGCTGTGAGGGGAGCAGCGGAAGCACGGCCCCACGGGAAGGAGACAGTTTCAAAATGGACACCGCTACAAAATGGGGGGTGAGGGAGAGTGGTAAAGGTATACAAATGAACTTATTCACATGCAAACTTGGAACAATAACGGATACAAATGAATAAGTCTTTAAATATGTCTTTAACCTAGTAAACGTGGAACAGTAACTTATGCCCCTACGGAATGGGACATGAGCAGCTACGAGCATTAACAAGGGTACAGGTGTGACGTAGCATTAACAATTGATACAAACATTTACAACACGGAACACTGTGATTACTTAAGTAGACACTTTATATGAACCTTCTGTTTCGAGATTTTATTCCCCATAAAACCCTAACAAGCTCAAGGTCCATTTATAATAAAAAAAAAGGGTAGTCAAGCTTCCAGGACTGCAGACACATGGAGGTGAGACCACCCCCAAACAGGCTGAAGGTCCATTTGTAGGAGAAAAATGGGTAGTCAAGCTTCCAGGACTGCAGACACATTGAAGTGAGATCCCCAACAAGAAGCTCAAGGTCCATTTGTAGGAGAAAAACGGGGAGCAAAACTTCCAGGGTGTTCTCACTTTGATGTCTCTGCAGTTCAGGAGGTTTGACTATCCTTGTTTTTCTCCAAAAATTGGACCTTGAGCTTGTTTGGGGTGGTCTCACTTCCATGAGTCTGCAATCCTAAAACCTGACTACTTGATGTTTTCCTACAATAAGCCTTAAACTTGTTTAGGGGGGGGTCTCCCTTCCATATGTCTGCAGTCCTAGAAGCTTGACTACCCTTTTTTCTCCAAAAATTGGACCTTGAGCTTGTTTGGGGTGGTCTCACCTCCATGTGTCTGCAGTCCTGGAAGCTTGACTACCCTTTTTTCTCATACAAATGGACCTTGAGCTTTTTTTGGGGGGTGTCACTTTTCTCTGTCTGCAGTCCTGGAAGCTTGACTACCATTTTTCCATTTGTAAATTGACCATAAGCTTGTTGACAGCAGACACATGAAAGTGCCACCCCTCTAAGAAGCTGCAGGTGCAATTTTTAGAGAAAAAAGGGTGGTCAAGCTTCCAGGACTGCAGACAAATGGAAGTTAGACTGCCAAAAAGAAGCTCAAGGTCCATTTGTAGGAGATAAAAGGGTAGTCAAACCTTCAGGACTGCAGACACGTGGAAGTGAGACCACCCCCAAACAAGCTCAAGGTGTATTCATAGGAGAAAAAAGGGTACTCAAGCTTCCAGGACTGCAGACACATCCAAGTGGGTTGCTGCATGGGCCAGTGTTTTTTTGTTTGCTTGTTTTTCTTTTTTTTTTCCTCCTCTTTTTTTTTTCTTTTTATTTTTCCTTTTTCTTTTTTTTTTTTTTTTTCCCCAACAACCTCCTGGAGTACTACAGGAAAAAGGGCAGAATTGCTGGACAGTGCCCAGTCAAAAAGGGACCTGGGGGTGCTTGTTACAGCAGCTGAACATGATCCAGCATTGTGCCTTTGTGGCTACGAAGGCCAACAGACTTTTGCAAATATTAAGAATATGCTAAATTTTATTCAGAAAACATTTCCTTCCAAGTCAATATCAATTAAAATATAACAGTGTTAAGCAACTTTTGAAAAGCTGTAACTAAAGCTCCCACGGTTTTATTACTTTTTATTACTGAGCTTTTAACAGAGCTGTTCCAACATTCCATAAGTTTTTGCCCGAGATTTTATCTTGCCCTCATTCACATGGAATGAAATTCAGGAGGATCAGAAGTTGTTCCACGAGTCACAGAAAGGCCACTATTCCCAAAGGAGTGCAGAGTTTTTAGGTTGCTTCTCATGTACCCCCAGGAAATATGCAAGAGTCTGGTTTAATAAGCCAGAGCATTAACTAGAAGCATGACATGTAAGATTTGATCTCTTCCCCTTTCCCTCCTCCTGCATTTGACAGTCTGGAACTGGGAGAGTGGCAGGGTTGCCCTCTTTAAAGTTTCACTGAAATGAAGTCTACAAAACAAGCTCCCATTTTTATGAAATCACATTTCCCCACTCCAGATAAATCCTATTTCACCAGAAAACCTCTGCTCAGCTCCTTTTGTACATCCATTCTATGGGATATCTGCTTTCTGGTCCAGAAGCACTCTGGACTGATGAGGTAAAACAGGTAAGAGAAGAGATCACAAAGACTTAGTAAAGGAAGACCTTCCCAACCCATTTGAAGAGTTAGACATAACTAACAGCATCTCCCACGTGAGCATCAATGAAGAAGTGACAAAGGGACAACACCTGAAAAAAAGCCTTCAGCAGACTTTGCCTGTCAGCCCCATCAGCCTCACTAACATCATTTTTATAAGGAGGACAACCTGTGTTCAAGGTTCCTTCCTGAACTCACTTCTCCAAACTGTCTGACCTGCAAAGGTGATGGCTTTGTTGTCACTGACCGCACCAACTGTCCTGATGGATCACTAAGCTCTCCAGCAGCTTCTCAGTATTTTTTAATAGGCACAGAAATGGGAAAGCAAAGAAGCTACAACAAAAAATTTAAAACACACAAACAAAAAAACCACAAACAAACCGTGGAGAGTCTTTGAACTTCAAAAAAAAGAAGGCAAATTGTTGTTAAAAAACCATAGCAAGCACCCAGTGCCAACCAAATTAATGCTTAGGAAAGCTTACAGAGTCTAAAACACAGTATTATTCTGGCTTCCTAATTTAGTGATACAGAGTCAAAGTTTCTATTTGACATATCCCACATAATTGCACTCAATTGTAGCACTGCCATTCAACAGAAGCCAAGGATCCAGAAATGGAAAGAATTGCCCAATGTGGTATATTCAAGAATCTCTCCTTAATATTGAACCAGATCCATGGCCTATGTTCTCATCACTTATGCCATGTGTGATACAATGCACTTAGGCTTAGGAAGTATTATCAGAATAGCTCTAAAAGTAGTATTTCTGAAAAGAAAGGGAAGAAGATTAAGACAAAAAGAACATCTCTTCCAGGTGTTCCCAAACAGGGCCCAACTCTCCTGACAGACGCTTCAGTTGGCTGCCTTTACCTTGGTTTGGCTTTTAAGCAGAGATACTCATTCCAAGCTCTTCACTTCCCTCTAGCTCCAAATAATTTTTTCATTAGTGAACGGGACATTATTTTTTATGCAAATCAAAGGCCCAAAGGAGTTTATTTTATCACCAATACTTCTATCTGTACAACAGCTATTAAGAGAGCAGTACATCCACCCTAAACCTATCATCAAGGTATCCTGCTGTGCTGCTGATCAATGATACTCTCTCCAGTTCTGCCCCTCAAACAACACAGGGAAGAGTATTCCCAACAAGCTGAACTTTTTCAGGAGTAAAGTTGACCTATTCCTTCCAATAATGAACTCTGGATCCCTGGTGAGTAACTCACATTTAACCGGCAGCATTCTGGGCTGCTCCTATTAACTGCAACAGCCTGGACAGCTTGAACCTCAACAAAACGTGCAGTAAACGACTGAGCTAATTTAACCTCATTGATCCTCAAACCAGTAGAACAATTTGATGTCCACACAGCAGCTTGTGCACCGCCTCCAACATAAACATGGCCCTATAGGAAATCCACACCAACAATGTGCTGCAGCCCAGCTGCCAGAGCTATCAGGCTGGGAGAATCACTGCACAGTCTCTGAGCCCCCTCGCCAGCTGCACGGCATGAGTCACACGCTTTGTTTGTTCTTGTTAACAGTCAAGGGCTTGTTTCCAAACTGGATGTATCCTGACATCTCCCCAGTGCCGCAGTTTTATGGAGGAGGCTCCATTTTATCTGTAAACTGTTTACCTCCAGTTTCGACATGAACACAAAAAGCATTGCTAGGAGAGGCAAACACAGAAAACCACGCAGCACTGGCACTTCTCAGGCAGGTACTGAGCTGGATTTAAGCTCCCTATTAATCATTAATTACAGCAGCATTTCAAAAATTTAGGTTTTGAAATAATTTCAGCACTACTTAATCACAAAGGATGTAAGGTCTCCCTGAATATTTAGGGACATCTACTTTCAGGGAGGCATTTTAAGAAATGTTCTTTGTATATAAACTATTTGTTATTTAAATTACTGCTGAAAGCCAGATGCTTTATTTTGTTCAATACAACACATTTAAAACAATAACATGAGATTTTAATAGCAAAATCACCTAGCCCACAAAACACCGTTCTATGTTGACTAGGGTGGCAAAACAAGGGTAGTTTCTAAACACAGAAAAATAAATTTAAAAAAAGGATTTTTTCTAAGCATGTAAATGCAGGTCTTGGTACCACATACCAAGAACTTCACTTGCAAAGGAACTTGGTCTTGCTAGAGTTTTAAGTACGGTGGTTTTTTATCAGACCTGGCCTCATTCATGCTTTATGCCACTTGTAAAATGGAACAGGGCATTTTAGGAAAGAAGTACCTCCCTTCAACTCCTAAAAGCTGTGACTGAAGCCTGTTAAGTTTCAGTAGCATTTCAAATATACCAGGGCATCCTCAGCTTTACCTTCTTTATAGGACAAGGTACAGAAACCCACTGGCAGTTAGAGGAGCCACATAATCAGTGTTCAGCATTTCTACCAATCAAATTATCCCTGATAAATAGATACAACCTAGCATGAGAATTCACTTTTACTTCAGCATATTAAAAGTTATTTATTTTAAGGATAAATATATATCTCTTTCACAACTACACTGCAACACAGACATGAGTCCAACAGCGAAACAGCATAACAAAAATACATCCCCCTAATAGAGCATATCCACTGCTTTTTCTTCATCAGCCATACAATATTGATGGAAACAGGAGAGATTTCTCTTTCCTTCTAACACAGCAGGTTAAGCGTCTTGAGAGAAGTCAGATGTCACTATTAACTGCAAGCACACAAGAAAACAAACTCATGCCAAAACAAGGGATAATAAAATTGAAGTCTAAATGGAAGTTGAGAGAAAAAAAAGTCCTGCTCCAACAGGTTAATCTCTAGCTAATTCCTCTTGTGACAAGTAGCTTTAAATAGTCATTTCACTCAAATTCTCCTACAACAAGTTTTCCTTGGAAATGAAACAATTTCTAGAACAAGCATAACTATCTTTGACCACACAAAACAGCATTTCATCTTGAACTACTCTAGCAAAAAGTCAACCTTTTAAAAAAGATTGACTAAGAAGACAATTGGAAAAGTAACTTTAGTCAGAAGTGATAGAATCAGCTGTAAATACTGGATGGGAAATTCCTGAAGAGACAAGTTTTCCCTTAGAGAGAGATGAAATACAGCAATTTACATTTCCCAACAACAATACTGCCTTTCTTTCCAAGTTCACCCAGAAAACTCACAGTATAAATCAATAGCACAGATTTGGCTCTTACACGCACCCAACTCCCAGGACATTTTGTCACGCTCATCGTGCTGCATTCACTGCCTCTCCCAAATATTAATTGCCTTCACTTCTATCTTCAATATCTACTTGTGACTTGGGGGATTTTGCTTCAGGTTTTAATGCTTGGGATTTTTTTACATAGGACTATACACCTCAATAATTGTATCCAGGAAAGACTGGGTTTGATGCCATTTTTACAGTAGAACCCAAATTTTCAGTACTTTCTACCTACTTGTCCATTAACTGTTCATAGAACAGAAGGACAATAAAAGCCATAAACCTCTTACTTTAGTAGCCTTCTGGAGGTGTAATTCAATAACTTCTTGCAAAATAAAACAGCAGCTTACAAAAATTAAAAAAAAGAGTCTTCACCACAGTAATCATTACAGCAGGGCAGATGCAACAACTATGCATTTGTTTAGTCCATCTAGACGTGGAAAAGGATTAAAACATGTAGACAGTAGCACAAGTCACCATCACTTATTATTTAAGCCATAAACCTAAGCATACTTCTGTGGGAAAATTAATTACAAACCTGGGGGAAATCAGATCAGTCACTAATCAGGCAAAGTGAGCAGGAAAATACAGCTATGTTGTCCACTCCTGATTGAGTCGCAGGATCAAACAGCACTAAGTGCAAGTGAACTGAGGGGGAATTATTATTACGCCTTTTCATCACTGGAATCATGCTGCCCCAGACAACCCCGACTTCTGTGTCTGGGCTAATTGCAGCCTGTTAAACCTCACAAGGAGACTGCAGCACAGCAGCACCTCAGAGGAGGGAGAAAGACAGTTTAAGGAGGGAACAAGCCAACGAGAAAATTCTGTCCTACAGCTGAAGGAGAAGGAAACAGCCAAGCTAACAGGACACCTACAAAACAAACAAGGGTCCACACCAGGCTGTGTGCACACACCCGCATGCACAGCCACACCAGCACTGCCTACTGGAAACACCTTCCCCTGTGATAAAATATCAATGCCAAAGGTCAAAGGCTTTGAGAAAAAAATATAAATTCGGTGATAAGGCAACTTTTCTAAATCCATTTCACAAATACTTGTTATTTCAAGCCTCAAATCACTCGTGGTAGGATAATACAGCACACTTGGAGATATAGATTTATGCAATTTGCAGTTACTTAAGAAAAGGGCTTATTTATACCTGTGTATTTTCACCAAACCCAACAACTGCAGGTGTCATTAGGCTACACTAAAAACTGCTCCCCCTTCAGTTCAATCACAGCCATGTCCTACAACTCATGCAGTCTGTTCTACCTCTAGGTCCACTAAGGATTGATTTCCAAACTGTGTCACAACTTCAGGATGACACAGCATCCAAGTATTACCAATAAATAAATAACAAAAGCTCTGTTTTTGAAGATGAGACACTAATTTACCAGCACATAATTGTAACTGAGCTGTTTCATACTCCAGCTGAAACACTCCTGGTTTGGTGTTGGTAGAAGACATTCACTGCATATGAAGCTTTACGCATCACATTGAACTAATTTAACTGTAGGTGAGCAATTCTCTCAAGTTCCTGACTGAACTGCCCTATTGATCAGTTATTTCTCCTTAAAAAATATACACCTGAATTTTACTCTCCCTCCCAACTCCCATAAAGAGAAGTGGACTAAAACTGGTTATAAAATGTTAGTAAGTGTGCCAGCCAGCAAGTATCCGAGTGGCTTAGTCATTAAAGCTGCCGTTCATTTCCACTAACCACGTGGATGCTTTCAAATGTCTCAGTCCCAACCAGAAACTGTAATATTTTTACAGACCATAGGAAAGCAAGATGGAAAATTACCTGCTGTACACTATGTTTATGCACGTGAACATGGATGCCATTGGGCATAACAACGGCAATTCTGGAGTTGGATGTCCTTTCTGCTTGTTCAGTGTACTCTATACAGCTGCCTTACAAACATGTCAATGTAGGGTAGCAGTTAGGTTTAAAATCAGTTGCAACATGGCTTAAGGAACGAGTCATTTTTGTAATCCAAACTCACTAGGATCCACATCTGTAAGAATTTCACAGAAAACCAGACAAGTGTATCTGCACATCAGCAGCTCCACAGCACAAACTGTGAGGAACAAAGGCCAGTGGCTGCTCAGGGACCCTTCCCATGAGGCAGCTGATGCACAGGAGCTGCTCTGTGTAGAGTGTGATGATTTACCCAGCCAGTGTTTAAAACGCCCATATTACCCGATATCTGCGCCCATTTTAAGAAGGGGAAGTACTGGGATCAAAGTCCCTCATGGATTCCATGCAGAATTACAAATTCCTCTGTTTGGGTGCAGAAAACTGTTTTTGCTAAGGTGACTAACTTAAATTTTTCCACATTTAATTTCACTGTTCCTCCTACATCCAGTATACTGTCAGAATGAGAGAAAACTGCATTCTACCCTAAGTGCCATTGCTACGTCAAACAATTCTTTCAAATGCTGTTTTTGTTGAGCATCCTAGTAATTGTCCTATCTCAAAGACCGGCTTAATCCTTTCTGAAAACAGCTTCTCCTTTATGCTTATAGAATTACTAAATTTTTTAAGTAATTAACATTTTCCCTCTGACTAGTTCTGTTGGCGGACATCAGCAATTTGAGGCGGTCCCCACAATTCACTTGCTTTGTTCTCTGCATTATCCCAGACTGACATTTAGGTTTAGTTTGCAGGAGGTTTAAATCCATCACTCACCACGAAACCCAAATCAGTGATTTCAATAATGCCTGAAACACCAAGGAATTGGGGAAAGCACAGGAAGGCACTCCCACACTTTAAGGGACCGGAGAGAAAGCTTTAAGCACTTTCTCAAGCGTTCCCCCTTTCTGACCACTGACATTTGGTCTTGCTTGCTCTATGCTGGGTGTTTCTCCTTGGCATTTCTGTAGGAATGGGCACTGCTCCAGTGAGAATAAATGCACAGTTGAGTGTCATTAATATACTGATCTGTAAACATCTAAAGCAGGTATTGAACCACCGTCTGACTGGAGAAAAACAGCCTGTGGATCAGAAATAGCAATTCATTACCAAGACTTTTTTTTGCTGAATTGTGCATACAAAAAAACCCCTGAAAGATTCAATCAAATTCATTTTACTGTAACCCTTTCAAAGATGAACGAAAAGCCTCTTGGTCCATTTGAAAACATAGGGATAACTGTGCTTTCTTTTAGAGTAGCACAAATTTACAAAAGTTGCCAGAGGAAGTAAGAAAACAGTAACAAAACCCACCACAGATAAAACTTCACAAATCTCAATTCCAAGACACTGACAGAAATGGTTTATATCCAGCTCTGCTACTAAAGGCTCATTTGCAAAAACTGTGACCACAAAATGCATCACAAATTGGTTTTCTACCTCATGACTGCTGATTACTAGGTAATAGAATATTAATGGTGCTTTTTCAACATCTACTTTTTCTCAAGGTGCATAAATCTCTGTAAAATTGCTTTATCTTACTTTCCAAACATTTGAAAGGCTGCTCTTCAGATGTTTGAACAGCAATCTTTCCACTACAGGGCAGCACACTTCCTTTTCACACAAGTAACACACTCATCAGATTATTTCCACCTCCTGATACAAAATCAGATGCACTCTCCAAAGAGGGAAGTGATTCTCCAGCTTCTACGCCTGAAGTATATTTACAAATTATTTATGAGCGTGACCAGATTGTACCATGTCCCTTCCTAAGAGCTTCTAAAACACACAGTGAATCCAAAGGAAGCAAAACAAGATTTCTAAAGCAGCTGAGTCAACTTTCATAGAAGCTCTTTCTTTATCCAGAAATACAAATACTTTTTAGAAACCAGCAAGGGTATTGATGTTACCAACACAGAGCACATGGTTTGGTGTGACTTTTATGAATTTACAGCCTAAACTACTACTACCACTTGGGCATCTGGCTGAAATACTTCTCTCCACTAAACATTACTGTCTACAAAGAGATAAAAGTTAAACAGACTGTTTCCTTGAGGTTCTCAAGAAACCTTACTTCAAAAGGATAAGAAACTGAAGTTATTTTGTCAGCAGCAGCTCCCTCAGAAGTACCCATTTTCCTGAGCAGGGGATATTTGTCAAGAAAGCAAACTGCAAAGCCAGAGCAGGGAGTAGTTCAGTCACACAATCAATAGTTCAAGGATGAGAGACCCAGTGCTTTGGTACCAAAGCCCATCAGCCCAGTGAGAATCTGCATGAAGCACAACTGCCAGTGCTGACCAGGACATGAACTGAACAGGGCTGCCTTTCACTGTTCTTTCCTTACCATAGTTATTATACCTGGAAGTGAAAGGTTTTACACATTGTACAACCTACCCAAAAGAGTACCTCCCTGCAATGAAGCAAAACATGAAAAACTGTTCTCACGGTAGTACTCCAAGGGAGGAGAAACACATCCCTAAGAGCTCTCTCTGACCTCCTTTTTTTGCAAGCTTATATTGGGATGGGGCAGGGACAATACCTAATCAAATGCTATGAAGGATCTTTTCAGACAAAAAGGCAAACTTTGTCAATACCAGATAGAGAAGTTCAGACAGACCTTTTGAGCAAGAAGTAGGAATTTAACGGTAAATACCACCACTACATCTACTTTCAGATGAGAATATTCATTGAGAATTTAACAGAAAAATAGATTTCAAAGACAATAAACCATAATCCTTAGCTCTAGACAAACTCCCCACAGTACCAAGACATGGCTCAATTCAAGTGATTTTGAGTGAAAAGCTCCTTTGAATGAGGCGCATGAAAGGCTTGACCTCAATTTTGCATTTCACAAGGCAGGTTATTTTTCAGAACATCAAATAACCAACCAAAATACGGGTCAGTTGTTTGACCAGACTATGTTTTGTGAATGAAATCCAACAGCTCAATTACAACTTAGCAAACTCAAGCCATTTAATTCCAAAATCCTAAATCATGCTGGACATCTATGAATTGCAAAACTGCACAAGGTCAGGACCTCTCTTCTGATCCTTGGCCACTTGGAAGAAGGGAATTGCAGAAAACACCTACTGAACAGTACAAAATTTGAGCACTGCTTTCTTTTGCAAGCACACCATTCTCTCTCTTGTCTCACTGATGGCAACGAGCTTATTTCAATCAACATGTTTTCTGAAACACTTAAAAGATGAAGAGAAAACCTTATTGCTCGTGCTCTGAAGATACTACCATTCACTGCCACAAGACAGCCTGAACTCCAATAGAGTCATTAACAAAGTGGCCAACTTGCACGGAGAGTCAGTTTTAGAAGAGTGGAAGGACTGAAACCAGAGAAATGACTTGAAGTGCTGCCTAATCTGCCCCTAGAGCTAGAGAAAAGCAGACAGTATTTGAGCCTGAATGCTCTCACTGTGTCATTCGTGGCTTCAGGCAGTCCACACAAATTTGAGATTTGAATTTGGGAGTCAGCAAACAGGATTCAAGGCTTTGTAGCTACAGGTGGTCTCAGAGCTCTGAGATTTGACTTTCTTTGAAAGATATTCAAGAACTAAAAAGACGCAACAAAACTCAACTTATAACAACTTTCAAAGTTTTACTTTACCCTATATTTGCCTGGTCATTAAACCTGGAAGAGGATTTAAATTTATTTCCGCTCTTTTAGAACTATAAATGCTTACGCCAGCCAGGTTATTGTCCAATTTCTATTCCTAGCATTCTGAATGATAGTGATGACTTTCTTTTTACATTTATTATAATACTTACATGGACAGAAGTAGTGGTGATGCATAATTTTGGCTTTCTTAATTCGGCCGAGACTGTCTTATGGATTTAATTAAAATTCTGCTACCAAAGCTCTAAGTTTTTGACGTATTGGCAATGCAGAACTATCACCTTTTATTCATTTAATTGTGTAACCACCTCAACCCAAAAGTATCTTTACCCACAATCTGCTTGGTCATTCCATCACAACTATTAAGGACAACTGAGTAACCTGTTCCCATAAAGCACAAAGATTAACAAATGTTTGGTTGGGGTTTTTTTTTTGACCGCCACACAAAAAAAGTGCACATTTTCAACACATCTTTTGCGCAGAATGACAATTATACACACAGCATATGCTGTTTGCCTCTGTAAGTTATAGCCAACTTTTCTATTCTTTCCTCTAACAATAAATTTGAAGTGTGTACTACATTCATATAAGAAGAATATATAACCCAAGAGTGCCGGCTGCAGCCCCACAAAGCCACCAAAAGTTTATTTTGTCTCGCAAAAGAAGGCAAGCACCTTTCAGAGGCACCACCATTTCCTTCTCTCCTGGATACAGAGCCCTTCAGGCAGATTTGGCACACACGCTTGCATTAAGAGGACAAGATGGAGCAGTTCTGTCAGTGCAGCAGATTAAAAAAACCTGCCACCAAGAGGCTTTATTCCAAAGGCAATTCTCTGATTCACAAAAGGTCTGCCTACCATACAGCCAAGCAGAGGCTCCCAGATGGTGCTGGCAAAGCAATCTCCATTTTCTCCCAACAGCACAGCAGCATGTTGATGTCTAGTAAAAAATATTTCTAGTCCTGATCCCTTTGCTGTCAGTTCTGTAACATGCACTGCCCTGATTAAATAAATAGAAGCCTATCAACCACCAGCAGTTTCAAGACTTACATGAAGCTCTCCTACTCTTAGGGAAAAAACCCCATGAAGTCAGCATTTAAAACCAAGAAAAAGTGCTTGGAATTACATCTCTTTCTTAATGACAATCCCACTATTCCCTAAAGTTTGGGGAAGTTCTTTAAAGCAGCAACATTTTTGGCCAAGTGATCAATAGTTTACTCCAGTACGAGACAAGACTAACACTGGACAGGTACCTCTAAAGTCACCAGAAACCAGCAGATTGCAGTTGGCTTCCCTCACAGACACACCTCTAAGCGATCTCGGCTCCCAATTCCAGTCTCTTCCACCCTGGGATCCACACATGAACAAATGGACTAAGCAGCATTGCTCAAATCCTGCTGCACTTGCTTAACCTCCATAAGACTTCCCAAGAGAGCTTTACTTTGTGTCACTTCTGCTCTCCTTCAATCCTGCAGCTCTTCTGCAAGCTTCTGCTCAAGACTTAGCACTGACTACTCAAAAAATCAGAACACAGGAACTCAGAAATATTTCAACAATTAAGCTTTCTTCTGGAGTAGAACCAACCATAGAAATCATACAATTAGAATATTTCCCTGATTTTTATTTTAAACTTTAAAAAAAATCCACACTAATAAAAGGACCTTAATACATTGATAAACTATTCACCAGGTCAATGAATAAAAAGGTTGAAGTTTCTCTCAAAGGAAAAAAAAAAAAACACCAACCAAACAAGTCTAGGTGGGAGATAACAGGCACAGCACCCTGTGTCACATTTTCTGTCTTGAAGAAAAAATAATGGGGATGTTTGGACAAGTATTTATCAGAACAAAGCCTACAGTGGCCCCTGAGGATAAAGTCAAATTTTTCCAATGCCAGCTAGTCAGTAACTCATTGAGACTGGTAAAAAACTGAACTCAAGGACACCGGCAAAAGCAAGATTTGAGAACTGTAAATACACTATCAAATTTCTACCATGTGAAACCTATTTTGATGGCCACAACCAGCAAGACACATTCCCTCATGCACACATTTGTCACACCGGGTGATTTAAAGTGACCCTGCAGAAAAACTGGTTTGCAAAGACAGCAGACAAGAAAAACTTAGAGGCCACAAAGACTACAAGAGGAAAAACTGAACTTGCTAATGATAGTTCAGTTCATGCACTTGTGTATGCAGACCCAGCCAAGCCACCAGAAGGTGAATGAAAAATCTGAAAGCACAATTGAGCAAACCTTCCAAAAATACCTATCACTTAAGAGACCAATTTCATATGCACGTGATGCTGAAAATTTAGAAGAATCAAAAGAATTGAATACTTAAGCAGGAGGATAAGAGTCCATACCATTGACACGAGATCATTTTTTCCTCTTAAAACAATGGGAGAAATGTCTTGTATTAAAACAATTGTTTTCTTTAGGACTTCTGAATTGCACTAAATATTAACCTTCCTAAAACTGCAATGGCAACCCCAAATTTAAAAAAAAAAAACCTTGGGACAAGAAAAAACAGTGATATATATGAATACAGTTCAACAGATCTCCATAGACACTCTTACGTTTCAGAATTGAGTTCATATTGACTATCATACACATTAATTTGAAATCCCAGCTTCAGTCTTTCATACAAGTTCTACTTCTCAGTATTTTTAATGAGGAACTAAGATCTTAACAAAGACATTCATTTCATTGTATCAGAAAGTCCTTTGCCTGCTGTACATTTTCTCTGCAGCTGTAGGCATGCATGAGTATGCCTAGCATGTGCATCTGCGTATTTCTATTTACACTAGGAGTACTTCAATATTCATCTGCAGTTATGTATTTCTGTACACAGCTAAAACCCCATAGCTAGGTTAGACATGAAGCGATGTATTTTAATGGGGGTCAAATCTTCAATCCAGCCTGGGATTTTCTGCTATTTAAGAGAAACAGGCTGTGGAGCATTTGACCTTTTTCTCCAAGAGCAAGATAAAATGTCCCAGATGTGCCAAATTCTCGAATGCATTGTTTGTATCTCTTGTAAGAACAAGTCTCCAGGCACCTGAGCAAAGATAACCCACCTTACATGGATACCTCACAGACCGGCAGCAAAGTGCTGTCATCTTACCAAACAATATTAAAAGCAGGCTACTGCATGAGGCTGCCAGAGAGCCTTAGGCAGCGCTGTTACATCTCACATTTCACACTTGGTTTGCTACAAGAAGCAGCAAAAAATAGTATTTTTGGCTCACCAATATCAACAGGAAAAGACCAAGTGCTTTCCGTAAAGAAGGATTCTCACCTGACACCAGGAGCCCCCTGGAATCTTGGATACAATCAAGCTCTATCAAACACACTGCTGATATATCTTGCAGGTAAGACAGAATTTTACACCAATCTCAGTTTCCCAGCTTAATATATTCTCTTTGCTGTGACAGGTAATTATGCAGAGCAGGACAGCCCTCTCAATTCCTGTCTTGTGAAACAAAGATCGCCTGAATTAACATAACCACTACAACAAAACACTTTCTAAACTTCCACTCAAGAGAAAAGATTCCCTTCACAAAGACGGCCGCTTAAGGGCATTGAGAGGAGTTTTTGGACTTGGGGGACAGGGACAGAGCAACATTACTTGTTTGTTTTCAGTTTTGTGCAGCTCCTCATCTGCTTCACCAGCTAGTGAGAACTGACAGAAATGCCACCTATCTTATCTAAACAGTTCTTATCTGACCTTTTTTGGCTTCTCTTGAGACAGACAGCAGGACTCTGGCACTGCTAAAGGAAAAAGTACTGCCTGGGATCTCTAAAAACACAGACTCTCAGAAAGAAAACAGTTTAATGCATCAAACAAGAACACTTTCTTCCCTCAATACTGCTTACATATTTTCACCTTTTCAAAGTCTCCAAATAAAGCTTAGAAATTAAACACATCAATGCTACATTCAAATATTTCTCTCTTCTAACCTAAGCCAGAAAAAAAAGAAAACCAAATCAGGAAAAGAAATCCTTATTTTTACTGCAAGAAGTCTCGGTTTTCCACATGAGAAGCCACATTCTCAACAAACAGATGCCACAAGAGTCAACATTATTGAAGAGGGTTGAAGTGAGCTGTCAAATTACCTTCCGTCCTCTGAGGATGTGCACTACACTTCCAGCATATTTCCAGCTCTCACATTCAGAGTGTGAGAGCCAGGACTAAAACATCTGCTGGGCCTAACGAGGTCCCTGTCACATCTTTGTGATAACACATTGCTCATGTCTATCATGTAACACAGGCAGAACATATTCTCCTGGTTTTAGCCCCTTAGATTCCTCGGTCTAAGCAAGAAATTGGCAGCCTGCCAGGCTTCCTATGGACCATTCTGGGGTGGGACCACCAGGTAAATCTCCCCGAGTCCGGCCATGATATCCTAAAGAGAGACACTGCCCTCCTTCCCCATGGATAAATGGCATGATGAGCAGTGCAGCAGGAGCAGGAAGCTCTGCTAAGTTTCCACCACTGCCATGCATTTTCTCTTCACTAAACACCCATTTACTTGCAGGAAGAAAGGCTCCCCTAATAGAACCTGTTCTTTTTATTGCAACCAAGAGGGAAATGGGGAAAAAATAGCTTGAAACTATACCAGTGTCAAGCTATTATTAACTAGCAGGCATACACTGACAGTAGGAGAGATGAGAGGGCAAGAGGACTTTCAATAGCCAAAGAGCCCTTTCATCATCTGACCAGCTTCATCTATTGTATTCAAATAAGTGTTAAAATACAGAGAAATCACACATATCTAGTGCCTTTACAACGAGTATCCAGTTGCAGATTTCTTTCTGCACGTGACTAAATTTAATGCATCCTTGCCGTGTACAAAAAAAAAAAAAACCTTGTGAAATGAGAGGTGCTTACATTTTCTAACAAATGGGATGACATTACAGAACAGGATCCTTTTTGTTACTCATGAAAACAACATGCTCTTGGTGCAATTGATTTCACACATAAACGGCAACAGTTTCAAAGCCCAACATGGCTATTTTGGGCCAGTTAGTAGAAACCCATTTCTAAAGCTGATAGCAGCTCTGACAATTAATTACAAGCTCAAGATCAAGCAGGTCAAATCCTTGTGAAATCCCTAGACATCAATCAGAATGACTCCTGAGGGCCTCCATAGAGTTCAGAGCAAGTATTCCCTCTGTTTGCAGATCATCTTTCAGTGCCTCTGAGCTGCACAGATTATCAGCATGAAGATTTTATGGAATAAGATCAAGGTAAATAGGGCCAGGAGGTGCACAATTTCCTGAGTTTAGGTTCAACAGACTTGCCACAGGTAAATAACTGCTCACTTAGGCACTTATACATCTTACAGCCAGGTGAGGGGTGGGGAAACACTCACAAAGGAGATTAAAACACACTGCAGGGCAAACTGCAATTCCACCAGTCCACATCTGCAAAACTCACTGACCACAACCGTGCTCAGCATTCCATAAAGACTCTTAACGAATTTATGCAGCAGCAGTACAAGTTGACAAATACATTAAAAACATTTTTAAAAAATAACTATTATGTCATGATGTTCCTCATGCTGATCTAAGTCAGGGTAAGAGCTGAAGGGCATTTCCTTGTGAGCTGACAGGCCCACAGAAATAACCCAGCCATGACTGTCCCCAAGGACAACAAATGGGGCAGTCCTCACTCTTCCAACAGGCTGAGCTAATCAACAGATCTGCACAGCTACTGCAGAATCTGCAGAAGAAATCGATTGAAACCATTTCTTGTTATGGATTCATTTTGCCAAAAAATTAACTGTGACGGGCTGGCACGGTAATGACTTGAACTTTTCCACAATACCATGAAGTACTGATGCTTCTGGAAAAACAAAGCAGATTCTGATGTGCCATTTAGCCTTCCTAGAAAGAAACCACGCCAACAAGATGAGATAATCTTGAAATTGCCATCTCCAAGCTTCCTAAAACTGGAGAGAAGCTTTGAAATCTATTCGGACTCTGATTAAACTCAGCAAGCAACACGGTAAAAAATATATTAAATAGAGCTTTTAAATAGACAAACTGCAACAGTATTTACTTATTTTCTTCTATTTCTCCTCCCTGGAATCCAGTACTCAGGCAAACTTCTCACTTCTACAACAGCATATTGACTTTTTGACACTATGATCATTAAAGTCAACGTGGAAAATACATGCCCAAATAGAAAATCTAGATGCTGAAAGGAATATCAACCAAGTCAAATCCAACTTCTAAAAATAAAATCCTCAAGAAGTGAGTCACCCACCCCCAAAACTGTACCACTTATAGCTACTTTATAACAGAAATGCAGGAAATATCAAAGGCCTTTTTCCACTTTGGAGGTTTATGCACAAAGCTGAAGTCCAGCACACGTTTGTTTGTTAATGGTTGAGACCTCAAGCAGAAAAAAAACCCACAAATAATCCCCAGCCAACAGTATAAATCAACCTAAAGAAAGCTCATCATTTACTGAGTATCATGGCCATAAAGCTGCCCAACAAAGAGAGGGCAAGACAACCTTCATACTTGTATAGCAATCTAAACTGAAAAGCATCCAAACATACCACGTGGAATCACTAGTGCGACAACCAAGACAAAAAAAAATCTCTGCTATCAATCTTCAGCAGCCAGCTCACACTTTTTTACCCTCTTTTATAAGCCATTTCTTCTTACAGAGTCACTTCCAGGCCCTCACTTTGAGTCTACCGTGTTTGACAGATCAGCTACAACATTTTTCTTCTGTAAAACAACAGAACTTAGACCAGATTTTACTCAGCCACAGACTCTGCAAGCTCAGGTGTCGTTGCTTTACACTCACTGTGTCAGGTTCTCCTTCCACCAAGCCTGAAGGTGCCAGAGTGAAGGAGATCTGGAACTTGCTGCTCTGATGAAGGCACTTGGTCCAACTGCAGTGTTTCCACTCTAACTGCAACCTTGACTGATGCCAGCTGCACCTCATTTGTTCCATCACCAGGTTTTCCTGAAGAGTAGCACTCACCCTCCAAATTTTAACCCTGTAGGGGACAAAATTAAATTATATAAAAATATACAATGAACATCTATATTATTTATAAACTGAAATATTTATGATTTATTTAATGAAACTGGAAAGTTTAGCCCTCTAGGGGCTAAAATTAAGGGGACAACAAGTAGAAAGACAAGAGAAGCACGGTCTGTCCAAGAAGTAAAAATCACTCAAGGCCCATCAGGAGTTTGAAAGTTTCCCTCAAATAGTAAAGATCACACAAGCAAAACAGAAGTCTCCAAAGTATCTAACAGAATCATTTTGTATAGATTACATCACTACATCCACCATTTAGTTAATTCATTAACAGGTGCTAAAACCCCTCCTTTATCTGTACAAAGACCAATCATGCACAGAAAAGAGGAACATATGGGAAAGAAATATAGTCTTGCAACATGCAGGCACGTGGGAGACAGACCTTTTGGGGATCCCGAAGGTGGCAGCACAATTACTAAATTACCTAAGCAAGAGTCAGCCGCCAAAAACTCCTGGGGAAGCACCACGGCCCACAGCTGCCCCTGCCAGTGTCATATGGGACAGCTGCAGCTTGTTTGGAGGAATACCTAAAGGTGATCCACCCAGAAGGAAAGTGATCCTGCTTTAAGATAAGTCTCTAGTTCTTAAAGGATTGCTGAAAGTAAGAGTACATTTATTTGTATGTTTTACACTTAACACTTGCTTGAATACCCCTCCAGAAATGTTGTTAATCTGATAACTAAGAACATGCCATTAAAAAAAATGGCATGTTTTTGTCTCTTTCTTTCAAAAGTAAAATATTCCTTGTTGTTTAATGGAAAAGCATGCTCCTCTCCAAACACATCCTGTGAGGCCTTTTCCAGTGAAGCAGTGTGCATAATGATAAATGAAAAAGGGAAAGGTTCTTGCAAGTATTTTTATCTGTGTTATGCAGAGGTTGATCTGTTACACCCCAAAATTATTTTCAACTTCAACAATTCACCTTTGCCAAATCCCTAACTCACTGTAAAACTCTAATAGGTACACACAACATTTCTTGTGAATAAGTTTGCAACAAATCCTACAAGTTCACCCTCAGGAAAGGTGGCAAACACCCCGAGGGAGTATACAACACACAATATACACTCCTTGGAAGTGGAGGGAGCGAGATTTGTCCTTCCTCCTCCTACTTTTTTTGCCAAGAGTGAGGGAGTCCCAAGGAACCATTTCAACACTTCAAGGAATGGCTCACATGCCAGGAAAGGCTCTGACACACTGACTGAAAACACTGGGAGGAGGGAGGACACACAACACATCAGCCAATGCAGATTTTCAGCTGCCTTGGACATTATCCCTTCACAACAGCCACAATCTTTTTCCATAGACATTCTCCCCAGGTAAAAATCCAGGCGTGATGGTGAAGGGGCTAATTCTTTACCCCATTTAGAATTAGTCAGAGATCTTCACTGTGTTTGTGACTCGTGCTCTCTTCACTTGAAACAGCTCCCACAAGACCTTGAGGGACAACTTGCTTCAACTGCCAGGAGGTCAAACTTGATAAAATCTTCAATATTGTCCTTTCCGGTGTATTTCCTTATCCTCCTGCCCTTATGAGATCTGCCTATACTGCAGGACCAGCTATCTGCTCTAAAAACATGGTTCTTGTATGAAAAATACAAGCCAACATAGAAAATCTAGATGCTGAAAGGAATATCAACCAAGTCAAATCCAACTTTAAAAAAAAAATCCTCAAGAAATGAGTCACCCACCCCAAAACAAATGCAGCAGGAGAGGCAACTTATTCATCTCACAGAGATCATTCTCCTATCTCTCCATGCTCTGCTCCAAAGTGTGTTCAAATCAAAGGATCTCATTTTTTTCCTCTTCCCCTCAATTGTATTTAATTAGGCTTTTTTTTTTCCTTTGAAGTCAAGGGAAAGAGGCCTATTTATTGCAAGGAATATTTAGCCTGGCCTTTTCCTTCCAGTGGTCTACCTCACTGCATCTTCAAACCCATTGTTCCATGGGGACAGGGAGGCATCCAAATAAAGATTAAGAAAAAGGCAATTCCTGTGGTGTTATCAATTGAAGAAACAGGATCACTTTTCCCAGTGTCAATCAACTTCAATACACTAATAAAATTAACAAATATCAAAGTGGTTTGGGTCTGAAATAGAAACATTTCCACTAAACCTGAGTAGCTTTTCCAAATACTGGGCAAATAGTTTGATACACTTTGAAATACTAAAATATCTCCAGTGCTCCAAGATGAAGCTGAGCAAATTTCACTGAGTGAAATGAGAGTAGACATTGTTTGCACCTTCGAAGCATGCACCATATTTTCATCTTGGTGTTTAAAACAAGGCCACTACAAGGAGAATTTCCACTGGCCCAGCTGTCAGTAACTGGTTTTGTGACTTACCTGCTGGGGAATTACTCACTTCCCATTGCAAATCTGAAATCACTGTTCATATGGACAAATTGCTCCTGACTGCACCCTGATGATGTGTCCTCAGTCCAGCTCATGGCACTGGCAAGATAAATGTGTAGAATGAGATTAGGGGCAAAACACTAACAAAATTTGCTTAGATCAAAGAGATGCACTCACACCCTGTCAGTACTACCTGACATCTTCCTGACAATATTATGAGGCAATTAATGTCTGTATGTATTGGCTGATGGAGGTGAATTATGGTAAGTTCTAGGAGGCAACTCTCTAAAGCAGGGGAAGCTGATTAATTACCCAGCAATAATTCATTATTGAGACATTTAGGTCGACTTGTGCACCACAAAGTCAGAGGGAGCAGGAAACAATCAAACCGATGAATACTGTTCAGACTAAACTCTTTGCAGCTATAGCCATAGAGGCACATTTACAGAGAAAATGACACCATCTCAGAGAAATTAGGTGCCTGGAAGCAAATCCTCAAACCAAGTGGGCAGTCTCCATCCCATACAAGGGATGTATCAGCACATGCAGCAGGAGCCCCTGTGCTGGCATTCTCACTGTTTCTCAGGTCTACCTGTTCCCTGCCTCAAACAATGATCACACACCCGGGGCACAAAGGAGGAGCCAGTCTGCAAAGCCTTGGGCTTTCATCTCACACTGCTACACTGAAGCAAATGGACAGGAAAATAGAAGAAGCCTGAATACACCTCTGCTGATAAAGATCTGTATGTTAATACCATTAACATTGACTACATCTAATTTAAAGCCGATATCTGCCTGCATATCACATCCAAGTCTCTTTTCAGGTGTACAAAAAATGTGTCTATTTCACAGCATTTCTTCCTTTACTTCTCCACCTGAATCATACAGAAAATACACTTCTTGGCCACCAGCAAATCATTACCCCTTATGGGGACTGTTCCCCAAAGAGTTTAAGTACCAGAACAATGGACTACTGCACACCACCAAATTTCAATTGTGACTTAACCATTCCACAAAGGGGATTTACTGTAGTGACACCTCTCAGGAAGACACAATTATTGCAAATTTCACTGACATTTTCCACTAACAAAACACCACTTCTACTTTAGCAGTGATTCAAAGATGGAAACTTTCCATAAAGCCTTTTCTTTCCTCTGGGTGTCAGAGTTGTCCTCAAAGTCCTTCTGTGTTAAAAATTAATTGTCTGGTTTGGTCTAACACACCCAATGTATTAGTTAGGGAGTACATGCGCAGTAATATTTCAGAAAGGTTACAACCCTCCTCCCCAAGATCTTGGATGGCAATTTTGGGTTACTCTGAACCTCTCTGCAGCTTTGGCTTCTGAACTTTTCCTTTAATCTACTTTTCAATTCACTTCATGTACACCGATACAGTAGTTTTCCTCCTTTTGTAACCTGGTGTCCAAATACCAGAACGACCGCTTGACCATTTCCATAAACAGACCATCCTCTGCAAAAGCCTTCAGTCAGAATCTTATTATTAAAGCAAGTTTTTCCAAACAGTTTCTGCTGCAGAGTCAAAGGGCCCTCTGCTCAGAATCCTTTTCCTTAAAAGCATGGCGATATGGATGATTTCTGTGCCTCGCAAAGGTCCAGTGCCATTCACCTCTGGATACCAACCTGTTCTTCCATCTGACTGGGGATGGAGTCGCGGAAGATGAGAGGATTTCTCTCTAGCAATGATATCCTGCCCCTTCGCAGATATCAGGCAGTTCAAATCAAATTTCAGGTTTAGCTCACAACACTCAGGATGCTGACACATGCTGGAAGCACTGTCACAGCAGCTCTAGCTTGACTTTCTGTCTAAACTACCGCACATCTTAAATCACTTCTGAACAGGATCACTAGAAATGGGCAGCCATCCCTAAATCATCCACGAAAACACAATGGCATTCAACAGGTGTTTGCTTGAGTTATCCCCCTAAGGGAAGGCAGTACTTCAACAGGCATATAGAGGATAAAAGGAATAATTCTGTTCCTAAGAGCTGCCTCCTTCCCCTGTCTCCTCATTTCACATCAACATCTAAGAGGTCAACATTCAAGAGCTTTTCCTACAGTCTCTTCTTGAACCCCTCGGACTTGTTCTCATCTCAGGATATCCAGGTAACTCAGTTTAGAGTTAGTATATCTAGGTAACTCCATTTAGAGTTACTGGAGATTTGTTCATCACCTTTATTATCTTCCAAGCTACTAGGCAAACCAAGTGGGCTATCCTGTCTTATAAATTCCAGCTCTGCCCGACCAATGTATGACGGACATTCACTCCAGGAAATACTGCCAAAAAGAAGACATTTGCCTGATCTTCTGGCTATAGTGGACACCTAGGTACTCTAGGTACTAGAGTAGAGCCATGAAAACCAGAGCATGGCAAACAATGCCTGGCCTAAAATTGTCTCTCTCACACAGAAAAAAAGTCAGAACAATTAGGAGGAAGTCCAAGATTATTTAGAAGATAACCATGCGTCCACCAAAACACTGCACTGGGGAAATGGATGGAGTCTAGAGAATTAGAGCAGCTGCCAACATGAGACTGAAGTTTGTAAACACACTTTTCACTGCAACTCTCCACAAAAAACCTTGGGGCCTTTCACTACTCTCCCCAGAGGTTTTGGCCTTGTTATTAGTTTGCTTGCTGCCAGTTTGAGTGCCACTGAACCCACCTTCTAATTTATCTTCAGAATATTTAATTAGATCAATTTTGTGCTATATTATCATGCTTGGGTTTAACTTTTTGCCTTATTGACCATTATAAAGTCGAGAAAGGATAGGGCCTATCATTGTTTACTTCATATTAGGCACAATTTCTGCATTCTCTGAATACTTCCTCATGAGCCTCTCTGCTTGCTTAATTTATCCACTCCAAAAGACTGAATTCATAAACTACAATTACCATGCTTATTGTCATTGGAATATTTTTATGTACTTATAATTAATGTCTTTTAAACATACAGTCAAAGGTTATAGATTGGAAATCATGTGTAACCTTCTGTATTGATATCAAGATTTAGCTCAAGAATATGATTGATCATTTAAATATTTTCCTTTCTCAAGTCATGGAGCATAATTAAATAATTACCAAAAAAAGATATACTGCCATATCATCCTATCATCATGCCTATTCTATTATTCCTGTGGATTATTTGAGTAATCCAAAATAATTAAAGTTCTAAAGAGCAAGAATTAAGAGAAAAGATACAGGATAGTTCCTCCCAGTTTTGATACCATGAGACCTGTAAGGTTGACTCTGAAGGCCTCCGATGGGGGTTCAGAATAATTCATTCTGTGTATGATATTCCTTATTTATAGCCAAAGCAGGGATTATGCTTCAGCTTCTAAACATTTACAATCTCTAATCCATTTTTTTCCAACAGGAGTAATTTACGTATCCAAGTCCAAACTGAATGAAAACTACCTTTTGATTTACTAAAATCTCATTATTCTTCTAATTGCAATAGGCACGAGATTGTACAGTAGTAAATCCCTCCAATTTCCACTAACTTCACTGAATACCACACCTTAACTTGATGGGGGATAAAGACATTGAAGGAATTCTATACTGTTTGACAGTTCTAAGATCACACTTTTGCCTTTGCAAACTCTATTCCAACTGCTCTTTTCAACATCACCTCATGCTACACAAAAATCACAATGCAACCTGCACAATGCCGGGCCCCAGCTTCTCCCGCTGGCCCCGCTCACTCACCAGCTCGCCCCAGTGCCGGACGCGGGCCCGGGGCACGCATTTGATGGCCACCTGCGAGCAAAGGCCAGCAGCGGGCTCAGCTCGCCGCCTGCCCCGCCGCGCCCCGATCTTCTCCTCCTCCTCCTCCGCCCTCCTCCTCCTCCTCCGCCCGCCGCCAGCCCCGCCGCTCACCGGGGCGCCGTCCGAGAGCCGCGTCCCCGAGCAGACGCTGCCGAAGCCTCCGCGCCCCGGCAGCGAACCCAGCCGGGACCGGTCCTGCAGGGCCTCCCGCGCCTCCCCTGCGGGCGACACGCGGCCCTCAGCGCTCGGCCCGGGGCCAGACACGGCCCCCGAGCGCCCCCCGAGCGCCCCGGGCCGGCCATCCCCACCCGCCCCGGGCCCCGGCGGCTCGAGGCCGGCGGCTGCGCTGCCGAGCGGCGGAGCTCGGGCCGGGCAAGCCGCGGCGGAGGCGGCGGGAGCGGCCGCGCCGCGTCGCGTGTGTCCTCCGCGGGGCCCGGGAGGAGCCGGGGCGGGGCCGGGGGCGGGGCCGCGGGGCTGGGGGCGGTGCCGGGGGCTCGGGCGGGGGCGGGGGACGGAGCGGGGCCGGGGCCGGGGGCGGAGCCGGGGGCGGGGCCGGTCCGGGGCCGGGGGCGGGGCGGGGCCGGAGCCGGGGCCGGGCTCGGGACAGGCGCAGCCAAAGCGCAGCGATGCCGCCCTGGCCCCAGGCACTGATGCCCGCCCAGCACCGCCACAGCCAGCACCGCCAGAGCCGGGCGGAGCCGAGACCGCGGCGGGACGCCCGGGGCCGGGGGCGGGCCCGGGGCGTGGCCCAGCCCTGCGGGGGGAGAGGGACGGGCCGGGACGGGGACGCCGAGAGGGGCCGGGGGGGTCGGGAAAGGGACACCGGGAGAGGCTGCGGGACACCGAGACAGAGTGCGGCACAGCGGGAGAGGGAGAGGAGGAACAAGAGAGGGACGGGGAGGGGTCGTAGACGCCGTAGACTCCGTAGACTCGCTGCTGCCGCTGCCGCCGCTGCAACTGGAGCCCTGGGGCCGTTTGTCCGCGTGTCCGTTCCACGCTCCAGCCCCGCGCTCCCCGGGGGCAGCCCCCGAGCCGCTCCAAACACGGCAACTTGGCCGTGCTGAGCCCAGATCCAGAGGCCTGACTCCTGCGCCGTGGCGGAGGAATTCCCTCGGTCGCTGCTGTGCATTGTCCCTGCTGAGGCTCAGACACTGTCAGGACGCATTCCCTGCTTGTAGGATTCGTGCCCGACCCAAGCACTACGCTTATGTCTCCAGCATAACTTTGCAACAAAAACAGGGGAAGGCAAACTCTGTGTTCGGCCCACGGTATTTTCGAGTGTCTAAAACTCACTAACACCACTTGTGTTCCTCTGGCTGCCCAAATCCAGTCCCGTAATGTTGCTGTCTGTCCAGTGTGGGGCTCTGGTTCCATCTCTGAGGTGTGTGATGCATCCAGCTGGCAGTGCTGACTGACAGCTGGAGTCAGCAGAGGCATGGGTTAGTTACTCTCCATTCCATTGCAAAGGAATTCCTCTGCTGCAGCCAGGTGTCGGAGGTAATAACTGTCCTGTGCTGCTGATGCACTGCCTTCTCCAGCTTATTTAGTGATCTGTCAAAAAACAAAAAAGATCATTTCGCTGATTTGAAAAGCAACACGCTGAACAGATCATTCAAGGTAGGAGGCTATTTCACATTTGGGAGAATAAATGTTCTTTCAATGTTGCAGTTCTGAGTAAACTAAATATAAACATGTTTTCTTCTAGCTAGAAGGAATGTCACTCTCTATTTTCATACAGTTGATAATAAGTTGGAAAATAATGTAGTCTCCTAACGTTCAAGGAATGTCAGAAATATGGCAGGATTTTCTGTGGTTTTTTATGCTCATTTCTAGTGTAACTTGAATGTATTCCAAAATTACATGTTGGTGGTACATTCAGGCCAACATTGAAATGACTGGATTGTGTTGGTGGGTCCATGTGTAGGTTTTCCATATATTTACATACACCTTTTTCAAGAAGGGAGTTGTATTTTGCATTTCCATATACCTTCTAAAAGAAGGGAGTTGTATTTTCTGTGACTCCCTGCATAAATTCATAAATCTGGAGATTCTGTAGGGCTTAAAGGACAGTCTGGGGAGCAAAGCCCTCTGAACCCTGTGTCTTAGACTAAATTGACCATTAATCCTCCTGGTGTCCACATCTGAGAGCCATACCCTCTGCTTGCTGCAGGTTTGTCACAGCTCTTTGGGGTCACGATGGCCTTTGTGATCTGAGTAATGCTGTACTGCTCCTGCCTGCTCACCTCTGCTCAGAGAGGTTCAGTATTTACTAGCTCAACTCTTATGCAGAAATTTACCAAAAGTTAATGTTAATTAACCCCTTCTGATGGGGTTAAATGGAACTATGGGCCTGATGGTACACTTACATTCCTAATGAAAACTAATATTTGTTATCAATATCTTAAGTGTTAGTATTGTTTCTTTCATGTTGGCTATTGGGTTTGTGGGTTTCCTGTTGTTTAAATGACTTCTGCCTTTCAACATTATCAAGGTACATTAAGGTGTTTTCAAAATTTGTTCCCCCCATTCTTGTTTCTGTATCTTTCAGAGATATATATATATATATATACACACACATATATACATTATTGAAATACTACGTAGTTCCTTAAAAATGCAGCTGCTAATTTCCCATTTTTCCTAAGCAACTGTTAGGATTTCCTGAATACATTTGTGAAGCCTGCTTTATGTTAATATTTCCAATTTTTCTTTTTCTTAGTGTATTTTCGTTTTGATTTGTTTGCTGTGTCACCTAATTTACAAGAGCATTCACATTCAACATCCATAATTTGCGTGCCATTTTTTGTGTTTGTTAAATTGCACGGTTAACCTAAGAGAAAGAGAAAAATATTGCATGTGGGCCTGGCAGGCTAAGTTTTAGTTGTACATTTGTATCCATGTGTTTGCCATAGTTTTTTTGCATTTGAAATATTCTGTCTATGCATTTAAATATTCTTTTAATGTGAGTTTAAAGGGATTGAATAGAAAGATGAAACTGAGATCACTACACAGTCTTGATGCTGAAATCAGTCCTTTTTAGTCTAAATAATATAAGTGTGTAATATAAATGATACTTTCTTAGGAAGTTGTAGAAAAAAGCAGATAAATAATTCCTTTTAATGGTGGAGTTCTTCAAAACAGAATCAGAAATACTGCTTACTGTGTGCTTTCCTTAAAAGGTCTTTACATGAGGTAGCAGGAATAGGCATCAAGAATCCAAGCTTCTGGAATGTAAATTTCTTGAGTGTGTTTTGAAATATTTTATGGAGTGGGTTTCTGTTATCTTGCATCTATCTGGGAGCATATGAAAAGTCATACACCCTTACTAATAGAAGGTAAAAAATAAAGGGTAGTTTTTTAGCGGCCCGTCTCCATGGTGTTGTCACAAGGTGCAGCAGTCTGTACCTTAGCAATGTGCTGAGGAACAAAAATGTTCTATTTGAGCGTGTACAGTAATTTAAATGCTCTTCTCTCTGAATTGTCTCCTCAGCTGGTTAAGGTTATGTTGGAAACTGTTGGAAGGTGTTATTTTCTTTGTTGTACCCCGAAAGGAACACTTTATAGATCACTTGTGTTACCAAAACCACGTCTAACTGAAGGTATGTGTATCTCTATTCTCCAGCAAGCAGGAAAAACGGGCATTTTCTTTTCTCGTGCAACTGATGAGCAAAAAGAGTACGTGAAAAGGACTGAGGAGGGTGGTATTTGTTTGGCTCAGGTTTCTTCAGTGTGACATTAGGGGACACTTGCCAGCCTTGGGGTCTATGTATGAAATTTATTGCACTTAATTGATTTTGTCCAAGACAATAGTCTGCTTCAATTGAAAAGTTTTACATCTGAATACCAGTAGCTTTGCAGCTGATCTGATCCTAACATTAACTCTGGGGAGAAATTCGGTCTAGGGAGAGCATTTCTGTATTTTGGATGCTGTGCTTTGAAAGTTTGGACGTGTAATCTTAACAAAATGATGGAGAAAGAACTTTAGAAAGTCTGCACTGCATAAGCCATTGAAATGTACTCTTAAATGTCAGTTCAGGGGTGAAATTCTCTGCTCTGTTTGGCATTTATCCTAGGCTACCTATGTCCTGTGCTATCAAGCTGTACTGAAGGGGCTGCCTCACAAGAATTTTGGATATTAGTTGTTTATATCCATCGTGGTAATGGCTGATGTGTTTTCCAGATCAGCCACTGGAAGGTGTGAAAATTGTAAACTGATGAGCACAGAGAGGGTCTGACAGTTTCTCCTGCAGAAGGCAGTGATACATCTGTCCTCAAGCAAATGCTGCATAATCCATACAATTTATTAGTGAATCATGCCTTGAGCTTGGGAATTTCACAGGAGTGGAGCTATTCAGGGGTCTGACATGTCCATACAGTGTTTGTGGAGAGTCTCTTTGCATCCTCAGCAACCCCATCCATGCTTGTCCAGCCTCCTCCTTCCTCCAAAGCAGGGAAGAGACCTCTGAACCCATTGCTGCAGGAATTTACCCCGTTTGATTTATGATGGAAGCAAGCTCAGGTCTGTCAGAAGATCTACTTTCATCCCTAAAATGTGGGAGTGAGGGAAATGTGATTAGGAACATTACCTGCCCTCAGACAAAACTAATTGTGTCTAATGTTTGCTAATACTTAATGGCACTTTTCAGCAGTCAAACTTGAATGAGTTGATGATTGCTTAATGTACTTTGTGTAGAAAAGCTGTCAGTGGCCAGCGCAGGAGATGGGAATTACGTGGTCAAGGACTTGTACAGTAGGAATAGAACATGTGGAGAGTGTGATTGATAACTGGCTAGCTGCAAAAGGTCACGTAGACATGAGAGAGCTTTGCTGAGCACACAGGCACTCTCATGAGAACCAGCAAGGCGGTAAGCTTCGCATGCCCTTGAGCACAGCTGGGATACGAGCCTGGATTGTTAGGCCTTGTAGCTGAAAGATATGAGGGAGAAGCACAGTAAAACAAAAACTTACTCAAACTATGTAACCACAAAGAAATGTAGAAAGAGGCGTAGCTGACTTTTAGTCTGAGCACCAATCCTGAGCTTAACTTTTGCAATATGCATGAGCTTATTAGTGTTATTATTAAAAGCATTGTGTGAATTAACAATAAACGAGATTTGCCGATCACTCATATTGAGTGCCACATTTCTCCTGCTGCAGATTTCCCACAAGAACGGACTTTCCAGTTCTTAAAACCTTCTTAGTAGGAGGTGTGATGGTGCACTTTGACTAAATTGTGGTCAATTCTGTCTCCTAATAGCTGGCATCTTCAGATTCTACCGGCAGTGTTGGGAATGTCTTTTCAAGAGTTGAGAAGGAAAGTTTCTTTTAAGGATTCTGATCTTCCAGTGGGATCAGGCAGTAGAATAATCCTGTCAACAAGGAGGATAACAGTAACTTTTCCAAGGGACAAATGTCAATGTCACTTTCAGTTACATTGCAGGAAAAAATGGTAAAAGAAGTGGGTGTGACCCAGAATTCCCACAGCCAAGAGGATATGTGAGTACCAGTTTGGCTGAAATGACTGTTGCTTGTCATTCCCCAGTGACAGTTTGGAGAAGTCATCACAGGCTCTTTTAATTGATGAATACTGATGTGTATAAGTCAGGTGTCGGTATATGTATTTTCACATCCTTTTTTTTGCTTTTTCCATTGTGCAGCAGGTAATCTCAGAACAGCAGTGGCTGTGCTGAAGCAACATAAATAGTAATCTCTGATTTTTTCCAATGATGTTTGATTGCCAAGTGATATCCTCAGCAAAGTTGGTCAGGCCCTCTCAGTCCTACTCCTTGTAGCTACTGAGTACTGAGATTGTGGAAGGCCTTACTGAAGCCGACAGAAGTAATTTTCATTGCCTTCAGTGACTTTTAAATTGGGCTGAAAGTGCTGGTTGGTCTCAAAAATACTTTGTGAGCTTTGATCTAATGAGTGGAGACCAGTGGTAAATCAAAATGGAAGGAAGAACTTTGTGGGCAAAATGCAGTACAGGTTAATTTGCTTTTTCAAATTCTAACTTATTTAAATTTTACATCAGAAGTTGTGGAGGTCTAAATCCCTACTACCACCTTAAGGCATCTCTGCCTCATCATTGCTTAAGACACTGACTGAATGCACATAGTTTAATTTAAAGTTGATTGCATTTAACAACAGAATTTTTTAAAGCCTTTGGTCATGTAATAATGGTAGATAGCGCTTAATTTAGTCAAGAATGACTGATACAGTTATCTATCATTTACATTAGCAATGTTGAACCGACAGTGAATTCAATTAATTCTTCAATTTTATGCTCTTAACATTTAAAAACCTAAATCCACTTTAAATCAATTTGCATTATTTTGAGGATGGGATTCTTAATGTTAAGCTCCTATTAAATCCGCATTTTCTCTACTATAAGGTTGCTTTGAATTTTTTTGTCATGTTTTTGTGGAATGTTGGTCTTAAGCAGTTTTTGTGGGTTTGTCTGTGACTTAAGGAGCTCTCTATTGGATACTGATCTATGCAGTTGAAATAGAACACTGGAAAAACATGATTTATAACAAATGTTCTCATAGCAGACCAGGAGGTTGGGTTGATATTTCTTGTTCTTCCATCAAGGAACACCCATGGCTGTGGGCTATAATTTATAACAACAGTGTTGCTTTGACCGGTTTTGGTTACTGTGGGCTTGTTTTCAGGAATGATGAGTATGTAGTTATCCCATCTTGAAAGAAATACATAGCACATGTGCTTATTTGGATTAATTAGTATGGTTTTATATCACAGTTGATAGAAAGCTGGAAGAAAAGCCCAAGAATAAAGGAATAAAGGAGGCCAACCAAATAACTGAGGGTTGTGACTGTGGTTAAAGTCCCTTATGAATTCTGAGTGCTCCAGCACCGGTTTTCTGTGAGTCACTCTTTGAAGCTGCCTCATCATTTTGTTATATATATTCCAATATATGTCAGTCCTGTCAGACCCTAGAGAGAACACTTGCAGTGAGTAATTTCAGGTCTGAGTGCCACAAGCAGGCTGCTGAGAAAGCTGGCCCAGCCTTTTTTTTTCTTGGTGGTTCTGATGGTTTGAGCTGCAAGTTCACTCAGTTGAGCTGCTCTGTGCTCCAGCTCTGTTTCTTTAGTGATGCTGCAATACTTGCTGCACGGCAACTCAGTTGGAAAACAAAGAAATTAATGATACAGACAGAAGATCTGTTCCCAAAGCAGGGTGAAATTCTGGTGGAAGGGCTTCTGCTGCTTGAATTTTAAACACTGTGCTGTGAAACCTCTCACGTCATCTGTGGGTTAGTGGTTGTATCACCTGGGATAGTCTATCCAGGCCCTGTTGATGCAAACGTGCTTTTCACTGGTGCTGCTCCCTATTTTGGAGAATATCTGAAAATAAGGGGTGAGCAAGTACTGAAAATTTCCATTTTTGCTCCTATTTACCCACTTGCCTGCTGTTTTAATTTTGAAATAGGGTGTCAGATAGAATCTGTCTAATGGCAGCGGTGTAAAAAGCATGCCTTCAGTTCCAAACTGAAACCCCTTGCAATCAGCAGATGTCCCAGCTCAAGGAAAATGGCTTGCAAGCCCAAAACATTCACTTTCCCTGCCTCATTTCTTATGGTCTTACCAAGGAAATAGCAAGACTTGGATTGTGCTTACTCTTTGCAATGAAGAAGTTGTTAATGCTGCGTTTTCATGCTCCCATCGTCGCTGTACTCCAAATGTCTGTTCTGTGGAATGGGCAGGATTAGGCTGTTTAAGACAAAGCCACTCCACATTTACAGTGCCTGTAAGGTCCACAGTAAGAGCCCTAAATGGAAGTATCATTTTCAAGATGCCTTCTATTTTACAAGCAGCCAAACAGAAAATGAAACCCTGGGTTGAATTGTAGTCTTCCTGAAGGAAGTGTCAAAGCCTAACAAGGGAGCTCGACCCAGCTTTGTTCTTGTTGTTCAGTGAAATAAACTTTAATTGTTAATGAATCCAAACACTGTTAATGAATCCAATACTACTACTTTACTGAGAAAAGCTGTAATTACTGGACAATCCCCTGATTCTCAGCTGCTGTAAATCACTCTATCTTCACAGAATGGAGAGGGGCACTTCATTTAACAACACTGAAGAATTAAGACAGGGAAATGGCATAAAAATCAGAAAGGATCTTAGAATTATAATCAGGGGAAACAGAGTAAAGAAAAACATGTAAAGTTGGGCGTTGCTTCTGTGTAAAGAGAAGTTGTACATCCATGTACATGTAGTTGCATTAAGGAAAAGCATTAGTATTCAAGCCGAATGATGTCATGGAAAAACCGGTTTGTTTTTTTTTAAGCATGCAAAACTTCTGTCAGTTGAAAGGGGATAAGAACAGCATATTAATCAATTTCCCTCCTTACCTGTTGTTTTGTGAAGTAGTTAGGATTGCTGGCATTATCCATCTGGAATTTTATGCCAGTGGCAGATCCCTGACTGTGATGGTAGAAGGGTAAGGACCTCATCCAAATGCATCAAGAGGAATAGTGTTTCACTGTGAAACTGCCAAGTATTTCAGACCGGTGCCTAATAAGGCAAAAACTTGTTGCAATTATGTGTAAAGTGTAATTTATCTAATGTAATTATGAGATGTTTAGAGCCAGTCATTTGAAATAGACTCCACTCCTCTGTTAACTTTTGACATTGGAAAGACTGTAATCATATTGCAGACCATCAGCCCTTGGATTAAAATTTAAACCTACAGTGAGCTTCAAACTGCTTTGCATTTACCCTTAGAAGAAAAGGGAGGTTGAATAATTTTTCTTACGTTGATTTATCTTAGGAAAATGGGTGTCAAGGTTCTGAATTACAGTAATTATTGTAAGCATGTAAAATATTATCAACTACAAGATACATCTGATGTGGTGTGGATGGATTAGTGCACATGCTAAGACCAATTTGAGAACATTTCACTTTTTGCTACGTTTGCTAGGGCTAGTTACATCCACTTAAAATACAGATTGGCTCTAAAATGGCAGCGGTTTGCAGGTCCTAAGTGTTAGGACTTTGGTTAAAGCAAAAGGAACAAAATAATTCTTTTTCTTTTAGCTTGTCATGCAGTTTGTGCTGAAGCTTTCAGTAGTACTTTATTGTGACAGCTCATTTTCCTTTTCATTTGATGCCCTCATATACACCTTGTCACTCTATTAAACTAGAAAGATTTAGTTTCTTAAAGAGCCCTCAATGAAGCTGTTATAAAGCCTTTTCTCAAAACAACAAATATGGAGCCTGAACACATGAGATTACATTCTTTTAGTTTATGTTGCTTTTTTGAGGAAATGAAAACAGGAGAGAGCAAGAGTTTATTGCTTAATAAGTATCAGCTATTTTCATAAAAAGGGTTCATAATTTTGAGTTTCATTTTTATTTTGACCCGAACACTTTTAGATAATAAATGTTGCAATTGAATCTTGTTTTTTTTAGGAAGTTGTTAAAACCAGCTAAATGCTTTCCATTTATGGATAACAAACTGATGCTCTAAGTTTAGGAATTACTGTGCCAAAATTTGAGTATTTCTTTGATTTCCTTGTAACCTGTAAAACTGACTGTTTCTGGTTATTCTGGGACCTTTGAACTAGGGGTCTTACCTCAGGTGGGATGTCAAAAGAATATATAGATTGTGATGCTGTTTTCTCTCCATTACTAGAAACAGTTTTTGGTCTGGGCAAGTTGGGTTTCAGACAATGCCACTAGATTTCTACTTGAGAATCTGCCTTTTGTGGCCTGTTTTATGGGTATTTTCACTTTTTTCATTGCAAGTTTTTAGGATTTTCTAAGCGTGTGTTTCTAAAAAAGCAGCACCCAAATTAATTGCATCTTATCAGTACGTAAAAACTACTTTATGGCATTTTAACCTGCAAACGCTATGATAGCGTGTGTGGAAATGGAATTTACCTCACTTGGCGGACTTGAAATATATCCCTAAGCAGTAATTGCAACATCTTATCAAATTCTCGAGCAGGAAACCAACCTTTTTCTAAATGGAATTTTTATGAACTGCTTTAAGGACTGTTTACTGGAAAGCTGCCTAATCACTGCGTTCCCTGGGTAATGGCTGAAATATGTGTGCTGAATTAGTAGCAGGAAGATGCTCAACTACTCTGGCAGGGAAGAGTTGATACTGCTTTTGCTAATGCATGTAAATCACAGGAAAAATTCTGAATATGGAGAAAATTTTTATCAATAGCCCCATTTAATTGTATCCTTCATTTGAACGGTGCCTTGCTTCAGCGATTTTTAAGGAAATTATTGAGACTATTTTTTTAAGTGGTAGAAGTAATAATTAAAACCCGTCCATTAAAAGATTTGGGAATACATTTAATTGATAGAAAGATTAGGTATATCAGGGGAAAAATCCACTTTGCTGGCATTCTTCTGGTTTTGGGTCTTGGCAAAGGAACTAAAATGGGTTAAGAGGAAATTGCTTGTTCCACAGTGTGCTGTGTGTGGCTTCCTGGGGATTTTACCTTTACGGTGAGTGTTCCTCTGAACACAATGAAGCTGCAAGCGTGTGCTAAATCCAGTTAAGGAGATTTCCAGTCTAGTCTTTTGGCTCTGGAAGAGTCCCTAACTGTGCACCTGGGACATAGGATTGTCCAAAAGTGTCCCCATTGCACATTGCGAGGAATCCTGGTCTTCATTCTGCTGGTTTAGTTTGATGTTTCCATATTCTTCTAAAAAAGAATCATTGCTTTCTGTTCAGTGCCTGCATTCACAGCTGTCTGGTTTTTACCTTTTCTTCAGCTGCCTCTTCTCCACACAAGTGGCCTTGTCTACTTAACTCTTTCTTTTATGGCAGCTGTTCAATAGCTGGAGTTAAGCTTCTTGCCCTACTCTGAATTTCCAATTTCCCGTTTGAGGATGAGGCAATCACCGCTGACTTCCCAGAGGGCACTCCTTTGCTTAGTTATCCAGCTCTTAGCAGCTTTGAAAGGGACAGAGAAATGGAAGGGAATAGCTTTGGTTCATAAATATTTTTGCATTAATAATAATTAAAGTTAAGATCAATGATTGTAGTACAGATGACTACCAATAGTGCTTTATAGCCCCTTTGGGAACTGAAATTGTGTGAAATAATTCAAAATAGCCTCCCTAGAATGGTTATTCTGTGAGCAGCAGTAGCTCTGTTTTAAGGCTGGCGTGGTGTCAGGAGGTCTCTGGGCATGCCAGGAGTTTCAGGTTGCTCACTTTTCTATTATTTTTGCCCATCTCCAAGTGTTTCCATTCTACATTCGGTCTTCCTGAAAATATTTGTGTGTCTTCCTTCATTTGGACATTGCAAAGCATGACTGCTTTTGTGGAGGACTTTTCACCCTTCCCAGTCTTGTGCCTTTTGTTTCTTTTGGATGTAAATCCAAGCAAGCTGCAAATCTTTTATATCTTATTGGGATTTAGCAGTGGTGTCAGCGAGTACAAAAAAGAGTTCAACATGTTTTATTTTTATCAAAAGCATTTCCAGGAGTGGGAATGAGGGATAGGAATCCAGGGCACAGGGATGGTGGATCCCTGTTTATCTCTGTAGTATTTTAGAGTGTGTTTCAGTGTATCCCTCAACCTCTTTTGCAAATATTGTTAAAAAGGCAGTGCTTCCCAAAGCAAGAAATGAACCCAGGAAAAAAATCTCACAGTCTTATCACAGCATGCTTTTTCTTTCTTATAAAACCAACATAATCAAAATAAAAACCAACCAAACCAAAACCAAAAACCTCAAAAACTAACCAAGCAAAAAAAACCCCCCCAAGCCCCCAAAAAACTAAAACAAAAAACCCCAAGCTTCTATCCAGTAAATAAGACTTAAGTTTTAAGATTTATAACTACAGAAGGTGTCTTGATCACAGCTGAAAGAGGTTTGTAGTTATGCACGGCAGGCCTGTGAATTCCTTAGCAAACTTATTATTTTCTTCTTTTCTGAAGCATGTCTGTGAAATGTTTTGAAGTTTTGTATTGGAAAATATTTTCCTGCAAAACACATTTTAGTGGGAATAAATAAAAACGCCAACTAATATAAAGATGGAATCATGTCTTTAGGAATTTATACTAGAATAATCTTGAATCTAGAGGAAACTTGAATGTGGGGAGGAGAGTGGAGGTATTGAAAATCTGAGAGGGTTTTTGCTCGCACCAGTTGTGTTTTCATGCTGTTTACTTGGGCTAATATAGTTCATGCTGCACTGCAAAACTTTTAGGTGCCTTCAGCATGTTGAATAAGAAGCTGTAGTTTTATAAAATAGCATTTATTTTGTTGTGGATGGGCTGCTTTATCACCTACATACAAGGACTTGCAATCACATACGTTGTATCTCGTGTTAAACAAGGATTTAGGAGAACTCCATGGAGTTCAATGAGCCCATTTCTAGCTGTGTTGACAGCAGATTTCTACCCAGATGCCGGATAAGCATACTTGGTATTTTGAAAAGTTTTTCCAGGCTCCAGCTCTTTTGAAGCAGGCACTTAATGAGCTTCTGTGTATTTAGCAACCTTCATCAGATGCCTTTACATCAACTTGTGCAGGCTGCCTTTGGGCTCGTATGAAAAATCAGGCGTACGTTCTAAAATGTGAGAATGCTTTTTTTCTCTGTGAATGTTTGAGGGATCTCGTGCTCTTTTTCCACAATTTAGTCGTTCAAGCCTGAGGTGCTCTGGTCCCAGGGAAGATCGATAGGATGTTGCCATTACGGCCGTGTCTGTCAATTACAGCCAGATTCAGGCGGCCAGGTAGGATTGTAAATTTGTGCCAACCAGTCACAGATGTTCCAGCTGTGCAGACATGTGGCACTATTTATTCTACTCTTTTTTCATAAAGGCCACAGGGGGCAAAATATTGTCCCTACCCAGAGACTGCAGCCGTTCTCCTGAAAGCACCTTCCAATTATTCTCTCCACGCTGGGATGATGGCATTAGGTCTTTTTAGCCCTCACATGTTTGTTTCAAACTCCCACAGCTGACAAAATTAATTTCTGTTGGGAACACAATGTGGTGATGAGGCAGGTTATTCTGGCTGGGCTTTTCCTTTATCTGCTATACAAAGCAACTGATTCACTTTCTATTAATTACCACCAGCTCTGGGGACTGCCTGGTGTTTTTTCTTTGGACTTTCAGCCTTTTGAGCTTGTTCTCAGCTTTGCTGTTTGGAAAAGCAGAGATGACAGGAGCGGGAAGGAAGGATACAGGAGAAAGAGGCTGACTTACCCAAACCTTAAAGCACATCTCAGCTGGGAATGGTTATTGTGTGTGGAGCACTATATTTTACTTATATGCAGCACAATATTACTTGTCTCAACTTCCCTCCTCCCCCAACCCTATGAAAGGAAATTCTAAAAAATTGCTTTTTAACTAATTATAAGAAATCCAATAACATTAGCAGCTTATTTCTTTCTGACTAAATGTAATGAGATTGGAGCATTGCTTCATCAGGAGAATGACCTAATACAATAGCTCATTGAACCATGAAAGATTCATTAAAACTACCTTGCAAGGGGATTTTTTGGGCAATGTTTTATGTGGTGGACTTTTTTTCTTTTAAAAATAACTCCCAAGCCTAAAGCAGTTACTGCATGCAGTTGTAATCAATTTTGTAACACTAGGCAACAGAACTGGTTTTAGTTACCTCTTATGTTCTAAAGATGTTACAGAAAAATCCTCACAGCTGAGCTGCACTTCATTTGTTGGAGGCTGAGGTTTGCAGCCAGGTGACTTTGCAAAATACCCAGATGTTACACACTGGGATTTTGCACAAAACTTCAGGAGTTGGTGATAAGTTTCAAACTGCCAGAAAATTTCCATTTCCTGCTGACCTAAATGAAAAAATCTATCCCTTCCCTGAGATGTGAGTGGCAATGTGTCTGTACGGCTTTTAGAGTTGGTTTCTCACAAAGGGTGCATGATGCCCATTTGCCCCTCAGCTTTGTATCTATTACTAAATGATGCATTTTAAACTGTTCTTTGTATCCATGATAACTGTGGGTTCTGAAACAGTAGAGACTTTAATACACTAAGCTTGAGGTATAAAAATGAGGCATCTGTCAGAAAAAAATACGGACTGACTTACAACCTCTATAATTAAGGTGTCAGGAAATCTCAAGCTGTTAAAATTTATTTTGAGCTACCCTAAAACATTACATCCAACAAGACAATATCCAATAACAGTAAGAGAAGGGGCAGAAGGTAAGATGATGGTTTGCAAATGCATAAAAAAAGGAACTTAATAAACTAGATATGGAATTCTAGAGTTCGGTTCAATTGATGTAACTGTCCCCATCATCCTTTCTGCTGCCAGTAGGAAAATGTCCAGAGCATGTGTTTAAGCAACACGCACTAAAGCCTGTGGGCATGTTTGACTCTTTCTGGCAGTGTGCACAAACCCAGGCTGCTTCCACAGGTGAGAGAGGTAAATGCTCTTTCCTCCTGAGATACATCTGAAAAAATCCTAAAAGGAGCACCTTGTAATCTGGGGAAAAACCAAAAGGTTTCTCTTTCTACTGAAATCTTGGAGTGAAATAAAAGGAACCTGCAGAAATCAGCCTCTCTCTTTCTTTACACTGAGTTACTGAGCCCTGCGCCTCTCAGGGTCGTTCACCTGCTGCCCCAAAGCGTTTCCTAGGTGTTCAAACAACAACAATAACATTAAAATATGAACTAACACTCAAATAACAGCAGTTCCCTGCTTTGGCAGGCTTCTCCCTCAGGGCAAACCATCTTTCGCCGCTTTTCTTTTGCAGAGCAGAAGAGCAGGAGAGGCTCAGGAGACAGAAGGACGATGATTTGGCCAAATTGCTGCCAAAAGCTGATGCCGTTAGTTTAAGGAATAAATACCTGTCCAAACTTGGAACTCAGGTATCACTGATTAAAAACCAGAATGCTGAGGGGTTTATTTAAAGGATTTGGCGGTTTTTACCAGCCAGCAACTCCACCTCTGAGTGAAATCCCTGGGATTTGTTCTCAGGAAGAAACCTCCCAGTAATGAAAAATCTAATGAAGAAAAAGGATTCGAAGGTTGGCCCATTTCAGAAGCTGAGGAATGTCTTGAATTTTATTTTTTTGCAGCTCCCAGCTCATTACTCCTCCTGTTTCTCAACCCTGGCCCACAGAAGTGTGTTGAAATAGCAGCTTGGCCCTGTGGAGAAGCAGGAATCCACTGAATTTCCTGGGACGCAGAGCCCAGCGCCAGCAGATGCTCCGTGCTTTGCTGCAAGCCTAGATCCTAGATTTCCAATATTGCCTAAAAACTCCTCCTTCCTGGACAATATAGAGGATCCTGATGGGGGATTGTGGCTCTGGTGGAACCTCTGAGTACCTTCTCCATCCTCTTGGCTCTAATTACTCCGTGAGTAGCTGAGTCAGGGGCCAGGGGTTGCTCTCTGGCTGTGAAATGGGAAAATTCCATCAGGAAAGTGCTGGAATGAGCCTGGAGGGAGGTGGGGCTTCTCCAGCCTCTCCTTCTTGGACACCTTCCTTGCTCTGCTTCGTTTTTCTGGGGGAGGAAAAGGTGAGGAGAAGCTCCCCAGGGAATATTGCAGAGGAATCTCCAGTTCCAGAAGTACAAAAAGTGCTCAGCCTCAGGAATTTATCCCAGCTCAGGAAAAGCAATAACCTCTCCAAGCCTGAACAATGTGAAAACCGATTTATTTTTTAAGACTTCGTGACTAAAACCAATAAAAAGAGTTAATGCAAGGACTGGGTTTTGCTTCCAGAGGGAAAAGCCTTGAATTTCATGCTGGAACTCATCATTTTCCCATCATTTCAGTGGGAAACTCCTTGCTGAACAGGGACTTCCCAGGGCTCCTGCAGAGTGCGCTTTGCTTTGCTTTCATTCCTCCTGGAGGTAATTGGATCAATTATCTCTGACCCGAGCTGAGCTTGCTGTAAAGGGGCAGGAGGTTTGTGGAGCCCCAGGAATGGGGAACATTCCTGGGATACTCCAGGAAATGTTCCTGGGATGGCTCCAGGGAATCCTGGTGTGCCACAAAAAGCTCAGGAGCCTTTGACGTTTGTTTGGCTGCAGGGAGAGGAGTCCGTTAGAATCAAAAAGCTGCATTTGATGTAGAATATTCTGAATTTCATCATTTCAATCTAAGCAGAACTCCCAGTCTTAAAGCTTGGTTTTAAAAGAGATTTTTGTGCAGTGGAGATTTCTTTGACGTGCCTGGAAAATTCTCATCTTCCCGAGGGACATTTTGGGTGAAAGTTCTGGATTCTGGAGGACAATGAGGGGACCCAAAGGAGCAGTTTGGGAGCTCCCTGTCCCCCTGAGCTGTCCTGGTCCTTTCTGGGCTCCTCGGGACCAGCCCTGAGGCTTTGATTGGATGCTTTCCTTGTGAATTTGGGGTGTTTTTTAAAGAAAACCTTTCGTTGGACACTGTCACCTGAGCTTTTTGGTTGTTGAGGGTTCTGGTGTTGCCTTCGGAGGCTTTGGGAAGGGAACTTTATCCCAAGAAATCCTCCCTTTTCCAGGGACCTCTCACTAGAGGTCAGCACTGCCACGCTGCCGGCTCGGGAATGTTGGATGGTTGGGATTAAAACCACCAAGGCTGCAGCTGCTGGGGCTTGTTTGGGTGCCTGATGTGCACCAGCCTTGGTCCTGGCACGAGGTGCCCATCCTGGGGTGTCCATCCCTGGCAGTGTCCAAGGCCGGGCTGGACATTGGGGTTTGGAGCACCCTGGCGTGGTGGAAGGTGATTTTGAAGGTCCTTCCAGCCCAAACCAGTCTGTGATCCCATGGAACCGAGTCCAGTCTTTGGGAAAAGCACCTCAGTGCCTTCAATCAACTTCTCTTTGAATGTTTATTAATGGAAGGCAAAGCAAAGGGATGAGCTGGGAGGGAAAAAAGGGGAGGGGCATGGTCTGAGGGCTGAAGACATGGAGCTGTCCAAAGGGAGGAAGGGTGGAGGGAAAAGGGACGGACGGTGTAGCAAGGCATGGAGAGGGTTGAAGGCACGGGAGCTTCCCACAGGCATCAGCTGCGTCAATCATCAGCTGTGCCTGGAGCTCCGGCTCCTCCGTCTCCAGGCGGTCTCATCTTCTGTGGCCCCTGAAGGTCTTCTAAGGCCACCGGTTCTTCTGAGCTAGCAGATGACTGCAGTTCTGCAATTCGCTCCTCGAACATCAGCTGGACAAAGAGGCTTATCCGGGAGGGGCTGTCGTCGTCTCTCAGGGCCTGAAGAGCTGGAAGAGACAGGCACAGAGCCCCGGTCAGAGCCCGGATGTGCGGGAGTCCAAGGAGACCCTCCTGCCAAGGGCCATCCGAGCCAGCTCCTGCCGTGGCCACCACAAGAGAGGAGAGAGGGGCCAACGGGATTCACCGCAAGGTGCTAAACACGAATCGCCCCGCCCGCGTCCCCGAAATCTCTCCGTGTTCTGCGCACGCCAGCCCTTGTCCGCACAGGGAGCCAGGCCCTCCGCAGGCAGGACAGGGATTGCAGCCCCCTGCGCGAGCATTGCGGCTCCCCCCGGCAGCCCCGCTGAGAACCCGCTGCCCTCACTCACCCTCGCTGAGGGCCTGGAGCTCTTCCTTCTGCCTCCTCAGGCGCACCCCGGCGATCCCTGGGAACACAGAGCCTGTCAGGGCCCCAGCGGCACGGCGCCCTGCCAGCGGCGCTGCCAGCCCTGTGGCCACACGGCCTCCTGCCCCGGCAGGGCTCGGCCCGGGCCCTTGCCGCATCCTGCCGCCCCAGGGCACGGCCGCAGAGGGCGGCAGCAGCCCCGAGGGCAGGCGCGGCTCCACGGCGCCGGGCGCGGATGCCGCTGCCGGGACGGGGGCTGGGGCTGGGGCTGGGGCTGGGAGGGAGCCCGGGCTCGTGGCTCACCGATGAGCTTGATGGCCGCCTCTCGCAGGGGCTCCTGTGGGTGCTCCAGGTAGGGCAGGGCCAGGCGCAGGTGTTCGGCCGCTCGGCTCCTGTCGTCTGCCAGCTGGAGAGAACGGCAGGAGGGAGGGAAGGGTTGGCGCGGGCTCAGCCCCTCGGCCGGGCGCTCCCGGCGCCCAGCCCCGGCCTGCGCTGCCCGCACAGCCCCGAGGCCCGGCCAGCGGGCGCCGGGCTCCGGAGGGGGCGGAGGGCCGGGCGCTGCCCGGGGAGCCGCGGTGCCGCCCCGCCCCGCGGCCCCGCTGGGCCGGCGCTCCGTCGGCGCCCGACTCGGGGCACAGGAGCCTGGAGAAGAGCCCGCGCGGCCCCACGGAAGGGAGCGGCGTGTGGGGCGCAGGCCGGAGCCCCTGCGTGCGGCGCTGGGCAGGGGCCACGGCTGCCAGCCCCGCACACCGAGCCCCGCCGTCAGGGGGCTTCTCCAGAGGCCGTCCTTACCACGCACTCGGCGAACTTGAACAGCTTCTCCGTCTTCAGCACGTGCTCGAGGTCACTCCTCTTCAGGAAGCCGGCCGCACAATGCAGCGTTTCCCGAGAGGCCTGGAGAGCAGCAGAGACGGGAGCTGGCAGCGCAGCCCAGCCCAGGGCACGGGCCCTGCGTCCCTGCGCCAGGGCCAGCAGGAGGCTGCGAGCCGGGAGAGGTGCCCGGGCAGGAGGCAGCCGAGCCCCCTGTCAGGGATGCACTGGCATCACACAACGCCTCACCTTGGCCACGCGCTCGTTCACCTCGTGGCAGTGCAAGTAGAGTGGGAGCAGGCTCTGGCTCACAACTGTGTTCAGTGGCTCTTTGCCCTCATCCGCTACCAAGCCCATCACCTTTTGGAAAAGCTGAATGGAGAGCAGCTGCACCTGGCTGTTGTCCTGAAGGAAAGGAAGCGGAAGAGGCCTCAGCACCAATTTCTCCAGCCCAGCCAGGCAAAAGCCTAAAAATCCCCAGGGCACAAAGTTTCTGGGCAGCAGCTAATGCCCGTGGCACGCAGAGCCTTACGTTTCCAAAGAGCGACAGGAGGAGGTCGGCTAGCTTCAGGGCAGTGGTCCTGCCGATCACGGAGTCTTTCCACTGGCACACATTGGTGAGCGCAGAGAGGGACATGGCGACCACCTCTCCGTCGGCATCCCCAAGCCGCTCCAGGAGGCTTGGAAGCAGGCTGCGTACACCTCCGGCCTGTATGGAACACAAGGCTGTGCTGGGAAGCCACCAAGAGCTGCAGCGCCAACACCGCCCTGGCTCTGTTAGCCCACCCTGCCGCTGCTGGGCCCAGAGGCCAAAGGCCTGTCCCGAAGCACTCGAGCAGCTGGAGCAGGAGGCAGGAGAGCTGGGAGCAGCTGCCTCAGCTCCTGAAGCCCAGCCAGCCCAAGGGGCTGCTTTCCCCAGCGCAGCTTCAGCCGCTGCCCCCTTCTCACCATCGAGGGCTCCTCGCTGAGCAGCACAAGGCCTTTGAGCGCCAGGTGACGTCTCTGCCTGCACGTGCCCCGCAGGTGCCTTGACATCTCCTCCAGGACACGGCCTGCGCATTCCCTCAGGTCCAGGTACTCGATGACCTGAAAGGCACAGGGCAGTGACAGGTGACCCGAACAGCAGGAGCCCAGAAGCGCACAGGGCCGGGCCCAGGCAGCAGCAGCAGCAGCAGCACAGGGCTCGGGCACCGGCCCAGGCAGCTGCAGCTACGAGAGGGCAGAGGGCTGAGAGGCAGCTGAGCGAGGCAGCGCTGGCTCACCTCCACCAGGAATGCCAGGGAGGGCAGATCCCAGCGTGGCTCCTCCCTGCTTAGTGGCTGGAGTAGGTAGAAGCCAATGCGGGAACAGGTGTGGCCCAAGTGACGGCGCATCTCCCTGTCAGGGGGAAAAAGGCAGCAAGAGCCTGAGGTGGGGGGGACAGTCTTCTCCCAGGAGGTCTAACTCACAGGTCCGGTCTTTCCCCAGTATCTCTGGAGGGGGATGTGGGCGCTTTGGGAGGCGGCCCCTTCTGGGCACCCTCCTCTGCCAGCCTTTTCCAGTCGGCTTGGCCGTCCCTCGGTGACGAGGCCCTCGAGGCCATGAGCACAGGGACTGTGTGGGGCACAGGGGACAAATGTGGGAGAGAAGGGGTTCTCACCTGGCCAGCAGACCCACGGCATAGTGCTGGGTGTCAGCACAGAGCAGCGTGTCCCAGCCACGCTTGCGCTCCATAGCCATCATCTCTGTGTTCCACCACATTTGGCTGAACAGAGCCTTCATGACCTGCACTGCAAACCTGTGTGCAGAGCAAAACCCAGGTCACACGGCGAGCGCTGGCGCCGGCCACAAGGACATTGAAAAGACAGGAGGACTGGCACCTGTTGGGGTTGCTGGGAAGGCCGTGTTCCTCCTGGCACGCTCTCCAGAAGTTAGCAACTTCCACTGGCATCTCTTGTGTGGTGATGACAATGTGGAAGAGGAGAGCAACAAACAGACGGGCTGAATGAAGGAGCACTGCCCTGTGGCATTTGGGCACCTGGACAGTCAGCCACAGCCCCAGAGTTGCCTGCAAAAGAAGCAGCCCGAGACAGAGCTCAGTGCTAAGATGTCCGTGTGGCAGGGCCCGAGGGGAGACGCAGGGGGAGCGACGGGCCTGGAGCCCCCTGAGCCTGCCCTAAGCCAGTGCCTGAGGCACGGAGAGGACGGAGAGCTGATGGAGAGGCGACCGGGGAGCGAGCAGAGGCCGGTTCCAGAAGCTCACCGCCAGGGCAAAAACGTCCTCGTCGTCGCCATCGGAGGTGGTCGTTGTATGCAGAGGCCAATCCTCCATCACGCGGATGAGTGCTGGCAGCACCTTCTCCGCTGTCACAGCCGACGAGCCTACGGCTCTCCACATGCTTGCAGCAGCTCTGTGGGATTGGAGCTCTGTGTCAGGGCCGTCTCAGTCACAGTAGCATGCCCTGTGCAGCTGTGGAGGCCCAGGTGACAGAGCCCTGGTGCCCTGAGGGGCAGGGAGGGAGCATGGCAGCAGGCTGGTGGAACAGAGGGGCCCAAGGGTCCTGGACCGCTCCGCCTGTCTGGCAGAGCCCATTGGACAGGCTCTGCAGGGCAATGGGCCCTAAAGGCTGCTGAGCCCTGAGCTCTCAAGGCAGGTGGGCCCCATACCTGTCACACGTTGGGGCACAGCGCAGGAGGGTCAGCACAACGTCAGCAGGTTGCTCTTCGGCCAGCCTCAGAAAGTCCAAGCGCATCCTGGCATCCAAAGTGACACAGGCCGCCAGTCTCTGGTGAAGGTCCTTCACCATGGCTGGCACCTGGAGGAGACATGGGGAAGACCTGGAGCGCTGTCCAAGGGAGCAGCTTTCCCCAAGAAGTGCTTCCCCTCCCGCCACACTCTCCTGGCCTCCAAGACTCAGGGTCTCTTTTGTGTTGGTGTTTCTGAAGGCCACGCACTCAGTCACTGCCATGTCCGTATTTGCTGCGTCACTGATTGCAGCATCCAAGCGCTGAGCCAAATCTGGGCTGACATTGGGCTCTGCCTGGAGCTCAGTCGGCCTGCGGTCAGGCTCAGCTGTTGCACGGCTTCTGGTCCTCCTACGTCGAATGGGCACGAGCCTCCGGAACATCTGCAGGAGAGCAAAGGACAGGGAAGAGAGACACGTTCCATGGAGTGCTCCAAGCGCGGAGCTCGGCCGAGCAGTGACAGCAGGCCCAGCCCAGGCGGGGATGGCTGCACGTACCTTCAGTGATCTGCGGAAGTGGCCACGGGTGGGCTTCTTCTCCTGTGTCTGCTCCATGGTTGCATCTGGCAAAGAGCGAGCGCAGCCAGAGCTGAGGGGTTGCAGGAGAGGCCAGAGAAGCCAGCCCTGCTCTCCCCAGGCAGGGACAGCCCCGGGATGCCCCAGGGGATGGAGCACAGCTGCTGCAGGGGCAGCCTCGGCCCCTCTTCCATCCTGTCAGTGGGCGGAATGGGAATGGGGATGGGATGGGATGGGGCCAAGCTGTCCGCAGCCATCGGCCTTGTGGCCCGGCTCTGCCACTCACCATCCTGCTGTGGCTGGAACTGCTCCAGCTCTTGAGGGGGTTGTGCTGGAGCATCTCCAGGGCTTGTATTTCTTCTCCTCCAGCAAACTGTGAAGAGGTCGCGAAATCTGCCCGCCATGTCAGCGTCTGGCCTCGAGGGCACCTTCAGACAGATGCCTCTCTGGAAACCAGGGAAAACCCTGAGGCAACAAGTCGTGCAGTTGTGCCTTGAAGGCACCTGCGGCAAAGAAGCCTCAGGAAGGCTGCAGGACAGCAAGTCCTGCACACTGGTCTTGAGGGCTCCTGCCACAACGACAGGAGACTCCTCGTGGTGCTTCAGGTCACCAGATCCTGTGGTCTGGCCGCGAGGGCACCGACCGCAGGGTTGGGAGATGCCTCGGGAAAGCTCCGAGTCACCAAGTCCCGCAGTCTGGCCGCGAGGTCAGCTGCAGGAGCAGCGCTTCGGAAAGGCTCCGGGTCGGGCACAAACGAGCGGGCTGTGTGGGAACTCCTCACAGCACCTCTCTGGCGCGTCCTGTCCCGTGGCGTGCTCCGAGCACTGTGGCGTGGCTGCGTTGTTGCCAGCACCTATGTCACCGCGTGTCACAAAGGCTCCTCGGACACCCTGTGCCTTTCCCTGCCACGGTGACCACGCTGCTGCACCGTGTCACAAAGGGCCCATGCACACCCTGCCACCTGCCCCGGCCCTGCCCCCGCTCCACCCAAAGTGGCCAAGGTTGGAAGGAATCCCTCGGCCCAAGTGTCTAAGAGAGCCCAACAGGACCTTGAATGATTTGATGGCTCGAGCCATCGGCAACCGCTGCCCTGCTCTGCGGGCTCAGGGCGGCAGAAGGAGCCCCCAGGGCTGCCGACGCAGCCGCAGCGGGAAGGGCACGGGGCCTGCCGCAGAAGCTGGCACGGCCTCCCTTCTCTCAGCTGATAATTGTCTTCAACCAAAGTCAGACTTTCACTTCAAAGCCAGCTCAGTGCAGGCATCCATCTTTCCATTTGCTGTGTTTCCAAAGCAAGGAAGGGGCAGGAGTTTAGGAGGGGCTGGTTCAGCTCAGCCTTGCTGATAAAGCAATTTGGGTTTTCCCTCATCAATCTGTTTCATTAACTACAAATGCAGAATTGGAGAAGTTGTTGGATATTTTTGCGTTTTTCTGCAGCTGGCTGCAGGAGACTTTGCTCAGACTGGGGGTTGGGGCTGTCCAGCCTGGAGAAGAGAAAGACCTGGGGAGATTTCATTGGGGCCTCCCAAGACCACAAGGGAGCCTGAAAGAGCTGCAGAGGGACCTTGGACAAGGACCTGGAGAGCCAGGACAAGGGGGAATGGCTTTAAACTACAGGAGGAGAGATTTAGATGGGATCTTGGGAAGGAATTCCTCCCTGGGAGGGTGGGGAGGGCTGGGCTGGAATTCCCAGAGCAGCTGTGGCTGCCCCTGGATCCCTGGGAGTGTCCAAGGCCAGGTTGGAGCCCCTGGGACAGTGGGAGGTGTCCCTGCCCGTGGCAGGGTGGGGCTTGAAGGTCCTTCCATCCCAAATTCCATGATTCCAACCCAAAGATAACCTGGATTGGAGGCAGCAGTGCCTGGGGGCTAAAGCACCTTCCCAGCTGTTATCAGAACAGGAGTTGCAGACATTTTATCCCTGGGTTTTCTTCCTTGTCCCTCAGCTGGGAGGTGATGGGAACGACCAGCAGGAGCTTCCCCAGGCCCTGGGAGTGGGACACTGGGAAGGGGACACTGGGAGTGGGACACTGGGAGTGGGACACTTTGGGAGTGGAACACTGGGAATGGGACACATTGGGACATTTTGGGAGTGGGGACACTGTGGGAATGGGACTCTTTGGGAATGGGACTCTTTGAGAATGGGACACTGGGAATGGGACTCTTTGGGAATGGGACACTAGGAATGGGACACTTTGGGAATGGGACACTGGGAATGGGACACTGGGAATGGGACATTTTGGGACAGTTTGGGAACGGGACTCTTTCGGAGTGGGACGCTTTGGGAGTGGCACTTTTACAACCACTATTGGCTTTGTGGTTTATCCTGAGACAACAGACCCAACCATAAATTGTCACTTCAGGGCCAGCATTTAGTGCCAGCTCAGGGAAATGCAGGGTGGTTGTGGCAGGTATTAAACACCCCCAATAAATCCTGGAGGAGGATCCCAGGGTAACAATGCCTGCTTGCCAAATCTGTTTGCAGAGCACACAAAAGCAACGAGGAAAACATTGCAACAGCACAAAGGTTTTCTCACAGCTCCACCACAGGCTGCTGCCTCAGCAAAGCTGATTGTTGGTGCTTTTCTTCCAGCCCCAAACTGGGATTGAGCCAGGCCCTGCATCCATTGGGACTGGGATGCTGTGGCTGTAGGATAAACCCCCAGCCAAGCCCCCCAGGGAGACATTTATCCTGTTTGGAGCCCGTTTATTTTTCCTCCTTCCCCTGAAGATGTGTGTGAGGAGCAGAGATTCAGCCAGGCCCTCTTCCCAGGCCCATGGGATGTGTGTTTCTTTCCCATTTCCTGGAAGCGCTCGGCGTTTGGGGAAGGTTGCTGGGCCACGAGGAGCTGCTGGACACCATCCACAGCCCCTCTCAGGCATTTTCTGCTGGGTGGGACTCCCTGAAAATCCCTTCAGCTTTGTACGGAAAGCACTTTTCCTACGGGGCACACAGGGTGTGATACTGGCTCTGGGAAAGAAATATTCCCAGGGAAGAAAGGCTGGGAACGTGTTGACGGCAGCACTGCTCTTTCAGGTGTCACTGTAAGAAGCTTCTAAAAAGCTCCATTTCTGCTTGGTGGGCAGAAAGTGCAGGAAAAAGTGCTGGGAATGTCCACATGGACTTGAATTAGCATCAAGCAGCATCACAAGTGGTTTCGTCCAGGCAGGAGTCACAGTCACTGTGAGGTGATGAAAACGGAGATGGGATCTGCTTGAGGCGGATGGTGCAGCGGCTGCGCACCTGCGACGTGTATCCCTCAGGGTACCTATTTCTTTAGAACACTATGAAGACTAGAGGGAATTGAAAGTCCACTGCAGTTTAGGTTGTTCTTCACGAGATTGTTCAAGTTGAGCACAGCCATTCTGTTCAGCAGACACACGGGCAGGGGCTTCTTGGAGCGCTGCTCTGGCACCCATTCTTTGGAGGAGGGGATTGCAGGAAAGAAGAAAAGAAGCTCATCAACTACTGAAGAGGAAGAGTCACTGACAGGAAGCAGTGGGTTAAGAAATGTGAGGGGAAAAAGGCAGAAAACATGAGGTGACAAGTGTGAGAAATGGGAGAGGAAAAAGGAGGGAAGTGTGAGGGAAGAAAAGGGAAGGAAACCTGAGTGGGAAAGGCTGAGAAAACGGAGGGGAAAATGGTGAAGACGTGAGTGAAAATAGGAGAGGAAGGTGAGAGGAGGAAAAGGCAGGACATATGATGGGAAAATTCTAAGAAACATGATCAGGGAAGGCTGAAAAACATAGAGGAAAAAATGGAGGGAAATGTGAGGGGAAGAGAGTGAGAAAATTACTGGCAGAGAGAGAGAAACAGGCAGCAAATGTGAGGGGAACATTGTGAGAATCCTGAGGGGAAAAGAGGGAGAAACCAGAGGGCAGAAAAAGGCAGGAAACATTAGGGGGAAAAAAAGGGTGGGAAGTTGGACGGGAAAAGTGGCAGAAAACAGGAGTGAAAAAAGGGCAGAAAATGCTAGAGGAAAAGTAGAAGCAACATGAGGGGGAAAGAATGATAAACGTGAGGGGAAAAGTGGGAGAAATGTAAGAGGGAAAGCCTGGGAAACATGAGGGCAAAAGTGAGAAACATGAGGAGACAACTTGGAGAAAAATGACTGAGGAAAGGAGAAAAGCATGAAGGGAGAAAAGGGCAGGATAAGTGAGGGGAAAATTGTGACAATCGTGAGAGAACAAAAAAGCAGGAAAAAGCGGGAAGTTGGGGAAATGTGAGGGGCAAAGCGTGAGGAAAGGGAGCTGAAAAGGGTGGGGAAAATGAGTAAAACTTGGGAGGCAAACATGAGAGGAAAACTGTGAGACTCGAGAGGGGGAAGGGGTGGAAATGTGAGAGGGAAAAGAACAGGAAATGTGAAGGGAGAAAAGGAGAGAAGGCAGGATTGGCATGACAGCTGAAATGATTCCTAACACATTCCCCCATGCATTTGCCCATTTATTGCACTAGCCCAGGGCTTCTCTGTATGTCCGTCTCCCCCTGTGCCTTGATTCCTGTTCGGAAGCAGTAGAAGTGCAGGATGTGCCCACCAGCAGGAGCTGCTCCAAGCTGGGAAGGGGCCAGGTGGTGCTGATTTCCAGAGGCTTCTGTGTCCCAGGTGAGGCCAGGGCAGGAGTGGGTTGAAAGGTGCTGCTGCTGCTCCTCTGTGCCAGAGAGCCCTGGCCGGGCAGGGCACGGCGCCCACTGCACTGCGGGCTCTTTCTCCTGCCACAGCTGGGCACACCTGGCAACAAATCATGACGACTTGTGGGGAAACCAAGGGCTTTGTGGAGGCTGCATTGCTCTGCACACACCCGGGCCACCTGCAGCACAGAGCTTTGGCCCCCAGAAAGGCAAACCCGAGGGGAACAGCTGGAAAAGGTTTCATTTTCACCTGTCAATAGATGACTTTATTTCAGTGCTGGGTGCGTGGGGAATCACTTTCCTAACACGTGCTCAGCCAGAAATCCCACCTACTCATTTGTAACCATGGAAATAAGACCTACTCATTACTTTGCTGAAACTCACAGGCTAAACATTCCCTCAAATTAGTTGACATATTTAAATCACTTCTCAGAAGTTACTGACAGGAGAGTAGGGCTCTCTTGAGAGTCTCGGGTGGTCATTTGGGGAACATCCCATTCCTGCAATTCTCCTCTGATGCTCAAGAGCCTCCTACAACCACTCTTTTCCCCTTGAATGCATTCCAGCTACATTCTTGGGAAGACTATTCTCAAGGCTAAGGTAGTCACTTGCACACATCAATCACTGCTCTGGAGGAATAGAGGGCTCAACAGTCTGTTAATGCAAAGGGAATTCACAATTTGTTACAGTTCAACATTTTCTCAAAACCTGCCTTCTCTGGGCATTGCTCACAAGCATTTCTTTAATTCACCTTGAAAATGTTTTTGCTGACTGGAGCCACATTGTGTCTTTCCTTCAGCAATTCAGAAGAAAAACACAAACTGCCTGCTGAAACCCTTCTGCTCCCTTCCAAATCAGTTCACTGCTCAAGCACGAGCCACAGGCTCCTGCCCGATTCCCTCTGTGAGATAGGAGGTAATATTTTGCTGCAGCTGCAGGGTTATGAGAAGAAAGAACGAAAGCTGTTGGTTCTTGGGGTTGTTATTTAGGGTTTGGGTTTGTTCTAGTTGATTTGTTGGGTGTTGCTGTGAGCTGGGAGAGGGGCCAGCGTGAAGACCAAACCAAAAGGGAAGTAGGAGAAGAGGGGAGGGGACAGAAAAGGAGGCGGTGGGGACAGAATACAAGTTTCCTATTTCCCGGCCAAAGGGAAAGGGGACACGGTTCGCCCTGGGCTGGGAAAGGCAATAAAAAGCAGCATTTTCTGTGTGTGTGTTGTGTGTGTGTTTGGCTCTTGGGAGAGGGAGATACACACCCAGCTCAGGTGAATCCATCCTAAAAAACAGTTCTCTTTGGCTTTGATGACGTTGTCACCCCATTAAATTTCATCTGACAGTTGGCTCCTCTCTAACACCTCTCTATCTCCCAGCAGCTCAGGGCTGCATTGCACAGTGCTTGCTGTGTGCCAGAGAGCTCAAAGCAGGCTGGCCTGGCGCCCCGGAATATTTCTGCAGAACACTCTGCATTTCACTCTTTTGCTCTGGCTCAGTGCACAACTCCAGCACTGCAGGCGCTTCCTCCCAGAGCCGTGTGAGGCCCCGGCTCCTGCAGATGTGAGCTGACAAGCTGTCCCTGCCTGCCGCTGGCCTCGCTTCCCCCGGCAGAAGCGCCGTGCCTGAAGGAGGCTGCCCTGTGCCGGAGCCTGCGGAGCAGCCCGGCTCCCTCCCCTGTGCCCAGAGCGCTGCACACACTGCTCACCTTGGCCAGGAGTTAGAGGGCAGCCGGCACAAGGGTGGCAATCCTCAGCCAGGCCTGCAGCCCTCGCCTGTGGTTTGCCTTTCTCTGCTCCTGTGCACGCTCCGGACGGCCGATGCCACCGGTCTGTGCTGCGCCCTGCACGGCCACGCTTCCCCTCGGGAGAGCCTTCCCCACTTTCCAACTGTACCAAAGAAGCCATCAATGTCACTCTCCACCTCTAAGAAAAAACTGACACTTCAGAAGAAAATGTTGAGCTTTGTCAGAGGCTCAGAAGGAGGGGAATCTTTGAAAGGAGTTGAGGTTTCACAAACTTTATTTCCAATCCTATGCTACTATCCTACTCCACTGTCCTAGCTGCAATCCTACTCTACAGTCCTATTCTACAATCCTTCTCTATACTGGTGTTGGAGAAAACAGTTGTCTGATTCCTGTCTCCTCCTTCCACTCTTTCACTGAAGTGATCAGTGGCACCAGGCTGGACACAGGCTTGGCTGACGTTACAAATGGATGCTGCACAAAGAAAAAAAAAAAAAACAAGAATGAACCATTACTTTGCAAGCTAAGAGCCTCAAAGGCAGGGCAATATTTTTCAAAGGAAAAGGAGATTGAATCAGAGTACGTCTAAGGAGCAACAGTGGGGCCACATTGGCACAGCTTGCTGCAAGAGCTGCTATGTGCCCCAGGCCTGGAAATATCTCCGGTCTGAGCATCCTGATCTCTTGAAAGAGGTCCCTGGTCATATTGCAGGGCACTTGGAGCAGATGACCCTTACAGGCCCTTGCCAGCCCAGCCCAGTCTAGGATTCCTGACTGTTCTCATTTGAACAGCACCAAGAGTGGAGGTGAGGAGGAGGAGGCTCCCCTGATGCCTTGCACTTCAGTGCAGGAGGAGCCCGTCCCTGGGACACTGTTTCCCCTGCAGCCCCTTGGCATTTTACCTGCAGCAGCTCCTTGGCAGACCAGCGCCGCGCCTCGTCTCTCTGCAGGCAGCAGCTCAGGAAGTCACACAGCAAAGGGGAGCGGAGCTTGGGCTGCTGCAGCTTTGGGATCCCTTTGGTGGCTTTCAGGAGTTGAGCCTGAAGAGAAAGGAAACACGAGTTTCTCACCCGCTTCTTTCACGTCTGGAACTGCTCTCCCAGATCCCATTGTTTCAGGTGCACTCTGCAGTGGCACTTTCTGCCGTGGCACAGAGGCAGAGATGACTTTCCTGACCAACAAAACACCCAAAGCCCGATGCAGCCACAGCTTTCCCAGCATCCAGCAGCTCTTGCCTTGGCAGTTGATTTCATTGACTGGCCTTGTTAGTGGAAACAATAGCAGCAAAAGCAGGTTTCCTTCTCTGAGGGTTCACCTGAGCAGCTTGACAGGCTATTTGGAAGAGGCACTTTGCTCTACTAACTCACTCTACTATTTCCAAAGATAATTACATGAAAAGCATCTCTGCAGCTCTTGTTGGTCCCTTAAGCACAGCTGCCATCAAACCAAAGTCATCAAGCTTTTTCCTTGGTTCTTGAAAACAATGGGAATTGCAAGCAAAGAAAGGAAATCCCTCAGTTATTCCTCAGGTAAGGAAACAAACATTTGGAATCTCATCTTCCACACAGACACATGAAGATGCATGCACAAATGTCTTGGGACGAAAATGCCTCTTTGGGCACACAGGAAACACCTGCAGCTCCGTCTCTCATCAGACTGCAAATTTCAGCTTCCCTTAGGCAGCAAAAGGAAAATTTTGGTGGTCAAAGCAGAAGAGGGAGAAACGCCATCCATGTGGTAGCCCTCTGCTCATTTGGACACTCAAGTCAATGCATTAATGGCATGGCCATCCTAGAAAGTGCCTGGAAACAAAGGGGTGGGTTTGGCCGGCTCTCCACATGGCCAGGCTTCATCTTAGTGACATGGAGGTGACGGCTTGGCTTAGGAAAGAAAGACGGTCACTGAGTGTTTCAGCAGCACCGCACAAGAAGCACAAGAGACTCTGTGGCCTTCACACCCTCTTGTTAAGGTTTCAGGCAAATTTCCTTGTGAGAAGAATGGGGGTGCACTTCTTCTCTCCAAACCACTGTTTTATAAACATCCTCGGGTTTGGGTTACTTTCCTTCATTTCAGGAAAGATAACACCACTTCTAAGATGCTTGTTTGCTGCTATTAGGGCTGTCTACAAAGCCAAAAGAGCTGGAACGACTTCTAAGCCAAAGCCCAGTGTTGCCTGAGAAGGGAGATTGTTTGCCTGGGCTAAGGCTTGAGTTCCCCCACGGATGCAACCAAAACCCCAGCAGATGCTGATGTGCTGCCGGGACATTTTCAGAAAGGGACTGTGGTGGAAGTAGTTCCAGCGGATGGCAATGGCATTTTGTCCAGTGGCACACACAAAGTGGGATGGGGGAGAAAGACAGCGGGATCAGAGAGTATTTACACCTTACCATGGCAGAATTTTCCTCCCAGTCAGGAGCTTCTCCTTCCACCATTTCAATGACCACGATTCCCAAAGACCATATGTCCACTTTGGGGCCATAGGGTTCACCGTTCACTTCAGGTGCCATCCACTGAAGAGTCCCGACCACCGATCTCCGTCTACTCTGCTCAGGGGTGAGTTGAGCAGAGAGGCCAAAATCAGCTGGGGAGAGAGCAAAAGACCGTTTTTATTTGAATCCTGTGCAATTAGGAAAGCACGCAAAAGAATTTCCCGGTAGAAGTTTGAGAATGTGCTCTTGAATCTCCTGGACAACCGTCCCTGCTCTGTTTCCTCAGGACTTTAGCCAAGGAAATATGGTGCTGGCTGCTTCAGAAATCCCCACATTTTTTACACTGCCTCCAGCAGGGGCTTTTCAAACTTTAGACATGTAGCTCCCTCCCTCTGGAAGGGACACGCACAGAGCAATGCCACTGTGGACTGCTCGAGCCTTGCCATAGGTCTGTGCACGTTGCCACCGCGTGGTCAGCTCACAACAGGCTCCCTGCACTGCCACCAGCGCCATTTTGGGGGGGCTGGCACTCACTCAAAAGCAGCCCCACAGCCCACATATCCCTGGAACGCTGCACCTGCCCAAGAATATACTGACCCAGCTTGACACAGCCATCCGTTTGGAGAAGGATGTTGAGGCTTTTCAAATCTCTGTGCATCACATGGTTGGCGTGGAGAAAATGCAGTCCTTGCAGGCACTGAGAGAGAAACCAGAAACAGGAGGGCAAAAATCAGTGATGTGATTTCATCACACAAGAAAGGAAAGAGCTCTCCAAGATTCCCTCTCCAGGGGAATGAGGAGTAATGGCAGAACACAGTGCCACTGAGGGGAAGAGCTCGCTGCTCCAACACAGGCAGAGCAGCACCTTTCTAAAGAAAGGCATGTCAGCTTGCCAAAGAGCAACAGCAACTGCTGGTGTAGACTCTGCCCTGCAAACCAGCCAGGATGACTGCTGCTGCAGTGGATGTGCTCAGAAGCACACAGCACTCTGGCTGCACTGCTAACCTTTCCAGCTGAGGACTCAGAGAAATGAGTCTCTCTTTCTTCTTTGCTGTTCCTTTCAAATGCTCCCACCATCACCACCTTTGCTTTTACAGGCAAGGAATGCAGTGCCAACAGACCAAAGTTTAGAGAGGCAAGATGGAGAAGAGCAAATACAAGAGCCAGAGTGAGAATGCAACAGCAGGAGACAAGAGGACAAGAACAGAGTCCAGTGAGTGCAGGGGCACTGGCAGGCAGTTCATTTGAGAGGCTCTTGCTTGCCCAGAGCATATCAGCCACACAGAAACAAAGCCTGGCTCATGGAATCGCTCCTGTTCTGAGCCCCTTCCCCAGACAATCCTGCCCAAGCTCTGGGAAGCACAGCTGGGATCCCCGACTGACCTCCCGACTGATGATGGCAATCTCGTCTTCTGTCAGGCGAGTCTTTTGGATTGTGTCGTAAAGACTGCCTCCATCCATGTACTCCATCACCAGCCACAGTTCTTCATGCACAAGGTAGCTGAAAGAAGGGAACAAGGCCATGCAGATGAACATGCATGCGTTGGTTCCTTTGCTTGATTCTTGTTTCCGGGTCGCTTTGTGACAAGGACAGAATTAAAAGAATTAAAGACATTCCCTCCGGGCTGTGGGTTGTTTGCAGTCTGTGCAGTCTCAAGGAGAACAGCACATCTGTCAAAAGGAGATGTCTCTGATGGCCAGCAATCAAAAAGTGCAGTTTAGTATACGCCAAGATGAAAAACCTGTCCCGCGTGGTATTTCTGGAAAGAAGCACCTAGTGTTCCTGGCATGGCCAGCCCTGGAAAAGAGGGGCAACAATCCAAGGGAAATCCTCCCTAGCATGCTTCATCAGCATTGAAGAAACCTTAAAAAATCCATCCTGAGACAACATGGAGGCAGCGAACTTACAGGGTACTGACTTCTTATGGTAGAGATGATGCAGGTTTTTGAACAATTTTTCAACTATGTATTGGAAAGCCAGGGATGACTCACGGAGATAAACTGCACTCTCTTCCCATCCATTGGAGATGAGTAGAGAAATAATAATGAAGCAATAATTAACAGCTTTCTTTTCTGCCAGTGTCCAAAGTGGGGTTTTAACCTTGCATGCTTTTACTATGTAAACAAACCTTCATGGGATGAGACCATGACCACTCACCCGTCTAAATAATGGACAAGATGGGGACTCATATTCCTCTTCATGACCGTGATTTCAGTAACAATATCCTCCATCTCGCTCGGTCCCCGAAGATAGATTTTCTTGATGGCCACCTAGAATGACATTGAAAATCAGTAACTTTAGAAGCTGGCGGAATGAGACCAAAACACACATGGGGAGAGAGACTTTGCAATGACACCGCCAAGCCGTGCCAAAGTGCCTTGTAATTAGACAAAGGAGTAATTAGGAAGTGACATTCCTACAGCCCATTTCTCTGCTCCTTTGGGGGCCAGATCCAGGACACGTGGCCACTGACCACATTTTGCCTTGTCCACTTGTTAGCAATGGTGTGTCAACTCTCACCCCCCCAAAGCTCTGAGCACACTCTCTGTCTGTCTGTACTTGAGAAGAAGTAATGCGTGACTTGGTACTCTGTGGATACATCTCGGGCTATAGGCAGGGCTTGGGGCTTTTAGGGACACCTTGCAGATCTCTCCCTACGTGCAGTTCCCAAGTGCAGCACTGCAGGTGGCTAAGGAACTGCCAGGAACATTCAGATGTATTTGCTGGCAGCCAGAAATGAGAATTCAGGACTCTGAAGCCGTAGCCCCAGAGAGCAGTGAGATGCTCCTTTGTTGGAGCATCTGAGAGCCAGGGAGAGCATCCTTCTCTGAAAGGAACCGCTGTCCTCCTTGCCTTCCTTCTGGCAGCTGAGCAGGACAAAGACTGCCCCAAATGCAGTTGGCAGGCTGGCACCAGTCTGTGCTTCTTGTGCCTTTGCAGCACAGCTCTAGCCACAGCTGCAGCCGCAGCTGACACGAGACAGCAAAGCCCTGGAGAGCAGCAGAATCTGCAGGGGCTCTTGACATTTACCTCTCCGCCCGTGGCAGTGTCGATGGCTCTGCAAACCTCTCCAAAAGCCCTAGAAACAAAACAGCAGCAAAGAAAGGAGAAGCCATTTAGACCTTGGAGTGAAAGCCAGCCCAGACAGGAGATGTCTGCTGGAAATGCCTCCAACCTGCAGCATGCAGGAGGGCACTGCCAGAAGGCAGATGATGCATGTTCCTCTCCAGTGCATGGGCACCGGGCCTGTTTCTGAAGCATTGGGGTTTAGTGCCTCAGCTCCAAAGGCCAGGTGATTCTTTCATCGTGGATTTCAGTTTCTAAACTGGGCGGTTTTTATCCTCACCACAGACTATTTCCTTCAGCAAACTCTTGGGAAGAAATGCTCCCGAGAAGTGTTATCTGACTGCTATGATAGGGGGTAGGTTGCTGTTTCTGGTAATGAAATAGAAGTGTCTTTGATAATGCCTTCTGACCACACTTCCAAATTCTGGCCGGTACTGAGAGATGGGGCAGACTAACCCCAGTGTCTGAATATGTTTGCAGCTTGCCTGACTTCACACTTGACAGATATTCCAGCAGCAAATCAGCTGCCCCATGATTGTGTAGAAGCAACTGTGGTTGGACTCACCCTCTGCCAACAATTTCCTTTTCGGTGTATTTCCTCCGGGGATTTTCTGTGCTCACCATTTGCCCTGAGGGAAACAAAATGCAAAATGCTCACTTGAAAGCAGACATCCCACCATCCAAGAGATACAAAAGGCAGCCCTGCTGGGGCTCTACAGTCTGGCCTTCTGAGTCCTTTGTGGCCAGCTGGGTAACAACAACAACAACAACAACAATTGCAACAAGACAGGCAGCTCTGCAGTACAAGCAGGTCAGCACAGAGAATGATTTTCTACAGTCCTTTGAAGAGATCTCTTGACAGAAAACAAAGCACAGGGAGATTCATTCCCAGGAGAGGAGGGCATCTTCCCCACCTTGCAGCAGTTTGTCAAAAGAATGCCTTTGCCTTTGTAAACCCAAGCAGCTCATGCTCTAAACAACCCCAAGGGGCCTTCAGCAGCAGGACCCTCACCCTTGACGAGCAGGCTGAGCTGGAAGACGCCCTTGCCCGTGGCCCACGTGAAGAACCACACTGCTTCTCCTCCCCCTGACAGCAGGGATCAGTCCCTGCCATTGCACTCGCCCTCTCAGCCCCGCACACGTGCCCACCTTCCCGCAGCGGGCAAGGGCAGCAAGGACAGCAGTGCTCCTCAGGTGCCGGCGGGACACGGACAGCTGCCCAGAGGAGATGCTGACCCTCTGTGAGCCCAGCCCAGGCCGTGCAGGAGCCGGCCCAGAGCAGGGGCTGCTGCCTCGGGGCAGCTCCGCGCTGCAGCGGCCGGCCGGCAGCGGCACTCTCCCAGCTAAGGAAGGCTCCAGCCTCGGCGCTCACACCAGCCCTCAGGGCCAGGGCAGCCACCGCCACAAAGCTGCCAAAGCCCAGGCACCAGCACTGACAAGCAATGGCAAGAAGGCACGGCCACACCCAGCCCCTTCCAAGCTGGTGCCCTCACTGAGGACACAGCAGGATTGGCTTGGAGAGCAGACACACCCAGGTGCACGTCAGTGCCCTTTTGTGCCAACAGGTGATGGGAGGCAGAGAGTCAGCTGGGCTCTCTTCTCAGCCCCACCAGGTCTTATCTGAGGGCACAGGACGGGCAGCTGCTCTGGGCAAGAAGCAGCTTCAATGACTTGTGCTGTAGAGTCACCAAGGGCACCAAAGTGAGGAGGATCATTGGGTCCAGCTATGCTGACACGTGCTCACAATACACTGTCCCTCAGAGAAGAAAGACACAAGACGTACTCATGAACCCCAGGAAGTCATCCTCCTCATACTCCATCTCCTGTTGCTGAGCGGCAGCTTTGTCAGTGCTGGAGATGAAGGAACTGCCCAGGCTCCACTGCTCAGCTGGGGCAGGCCAGGCCCCTTCAGGTGACACTGCTGCTCCTGCTGCTGCAGCTTCAATAGAAGAGCCTGTGGAGATCTGAGACAACAAAAGAGTTTGTGTCAGAAAAGTGGCTGGCAGAGATTAGCCCCAGATCCCATTTTAAATGCAAGCCCTTAGGAAGGTGCTGTCAGCCAGTGACTGGGAGCTGCTGTCAGGCTCAGCTTTTTCACCTTTCTGCCCACAATTCACATTAATTCAGCCACTTCTTTCTGCTTCCCTGCCCACCTCTGCTTCCATTTTACCAAAAGAACAACCTGGCAACCAAGGCACCAAAATCCCTGACTTGAAGCAGAAACTCCACGTCCCCAGTGTGTCTCTGAAATGCTCCCAGGTAAGCACAGCCAAGAAGCTCGTGGGGACAAACCGCCCCAAAAAGCTTGTGTTGTCACATCAATACTTTTTGTGCCTGTGGGTACTTGGCGAGTCTGTGGAGGGGGACAGGTGTCCCCAGACCACAGCGTCCCCTACGTATCCACCAAGGCTGAGCACAGTGCCTTTGACATGCTCCCTCCTCTGCAGACAGGGAACCTTCCTGCTCCAGGTTGGCCTCTATCAGAATCCCAGCAAGCTGGGGCCTAAACATGGCAGCTCAAAGCCCATTTTGCAGGTGTCACTGGCTGAGAGGAATGGCTAGGTCTGGCAGGACTGCAGCACTCGGCATCCTCAGCCACCAACAGCAAGAGCTGGCTGCTCAGAAACTTGCAGCTCTGCCTCGCACTAAAGACAGCACCCTCCAGAAGTGGCACTTACTGGCTGGGAAAGTTGCGGCTGTGGTGTGACCACAGCTGGAGCCTTGTGGTCATTTGGCTCCTCGTTGGCTTCTTGTCCAGGAGCAGAGGAAGCCGGAGGGGAGTCTGTTCTTCCTTCAGTGATCTGTGGACAGACAGGAGCGTGAGATACAGGCTCATTTAGAACCTTCTTTCTCTTCAGCTCTAGAACCAGCTCTACTAAGCACAAATCATCAACTTGGAGAGCAAGGATATTCTAAGACCCTCAGACTAAATTCTAATGGGCTGATTCAACTGGACTTGGCAAATTGCTCTGAATTAGATATTCCCCCCTGGCTACTATCAGGAAGCAACGTTCTCTCAGCAAAACTGGACTTTTAGTTCTTTTAAAGCTCTGGAATGGAAAATTAGGAAATAGCCGGTGATGCCTTTGCTCTTCCTGCTGTAGACATGGAAATGGATTTTCTTGCAGCCTACTCAGCTGGCCCTCTACACTCTACTGCCACAGGCCAAGCCCACAGCTTGCTGCACAATTTTAAACACCAGGAACATCAAATGTGCCTTTCTTACTCACCTCAGCATCAGCACCTCTGAATACCCGGCTCAGGTGACCTGCAGTGGGCAAGGGAAAATGAAGCAGATGCTTTGAGAAAACTGGAGACAACCACAGCATTTTTAGAAGATCTTCCAAGAAGGCCTCCCAGTCTACATTTTCAGAGTTGTCCTGCTTGACCCAGCAAATGGAGGAAATGACAGACTCTGCTGCCACAGACGCTCCCATGGAGGGAACGCAACCCCTGCAGGTTCCCTTGCAAATGCTGCCCGCACGGCCCTGGCTGCAGGCAGCCCGTTTTGAGCTGAACGTGTTGACAGCACCTTTACCCAAGTGGCATCCAAAAGGTCTTTCTGTTTCCAAATCAACTCAATGCCCAAGAAAGAGCAGGAAGACATACAAAAGGCAAGTTAGGTGACACCCAGGGAAAACTTCTACTTACGTGCCAGGTGAGTCAGGAAATAGGTGGAATATCCAACTCCATAAACGGAGCAAACTACAGCAGCCAGTTGCCCAATCATTGTGGCAACTGCTGTGCAAGTTTGCCAACTGTTCTCTAACACTATCAAAAAGCAAGTCTCCTGTCAGTGTGCACGTGCCCACTGACAGTCGCCTCAAGCTGCAGGACGCTCCTGCACTGAGCAAGCTCAAGAGCTGCTCTGACACCCCTGAGGCCTTCCAGGCAGCAAGGCAACCTCGTGATGTCACCACGACCACGTGGCAACCGTGCCCTGACATCACAAAGCAAACGCTCTGCCTTGGTCTGTGAGTTGATACAGATGGAGAGACTGATGTTTGTGTAGGCCTAGGCTGCATTTTTACCTCTTTCCCCGCTCAGCTGCCTGTTTCAGCTCTTGTTTCTCCCCCTGTGCCCCCTGTGTCCCCTGTTGCTGTGCTGGGTCCGAGCTGGCGGCCGGGCCGGGCGGAGCAGCAGTTCCAGCCCCGGGTGTCCCTGGAGCGCTGGGAGCTGCCGGTGGCCCCAGGCACTGTCCCCTGAGCCAGTGCCATCTGCTGTCCTTGTCCAGGGGTGCTGCTCTGCAGGGGGGAAAGCAAGGATGGAGTGAAAGGTTTTGAAGATGGGGCGGCTGGAATCCCTCTGCTTCGAGTTCTTTTTAAAGATATATGGACTTGAACATAGAGAGGGATAATTATATGGATATTTATACATGTGGGTATGTGCTATTTGTATGGGAATATTTCTATCTATATGTTGTTATATTTATAAACGTATGCTATGTATTTTTGTGTCTGTATATATGCATACGTCTTTGTAATAACGTATGTATATATGGATGCAAGTATATGTATATGTAAGCACGCTGTTCTATGTGTGTTTAATTCTATTTCCTATGAATACAGTTGTGTAGGTATTTCTATTTATGCAGTTGGAGTTATATGGCTCTTTAAATAGGTATATTGGTATTCCTAGAAGTAAATATGTTGAGGAATGGCTACATGACCAAGGCCACGTAGACATGAGAGAGCTTTGCTGAAATCACTTGCACAGCAGCCTGCGAGGTCAGCATGACCCTGAATGCAGCTGTGTTACCATAACAAAGCCTTGGGGTCGAGAAGTTTGAGGGAGAAGCTTAGTGATAACAAGTATATAGTTTTCTTTTACTGTAACCAATCAAATGTTAACAAGTGTGCATAATAAGAAGTAGCCTCAATATAATGTGTGCCTTTTGATCAAGAAAGTGAGGCTTGCTTATAAATCATATTGATTATGTGCGATCTTCCCACGTACGAGAAAGAGCAATATAAATATATCAAGTTTTATATTTACACATGTGCATTTACTTCTGTATTTTGAGGTGGGTGTATCTGGGTGTATCTTTTTATTTCAGCATGTATGGAGATGTATAGTTGCATCATTGTATCGACTGAGATCTTCCTAGAGGACTGTTTAGATAGAAATACTGATATTTTTGTATTCCTAGATGGGCTTTAGGCTTGCAGTAATATGTAATAAATTAAGTTGCTAAACACCTAATTGATCTTTGTGTCTAGTGAGTTGTTGTAGATGTTGGCAATAAATTAAGGTTTTCTTAACTGAAGTGGATATTTCTATATTTTTACATAGCATTGTTGTAAAAATCTAATAAATCCCTTTTTTAACTTAAATTGAGATATACAGTTAAATTAAATATATCGTTGTATATTGTCAGCGCAGTAGAAGCAATCTGTAATAAATGACATTTTTCATGTGAAATCAATTCTTGTGCATTTGTCGATCAGCAGTGCAGCTGTAGGAATCTGCAAGAAATTACAATTGTCAACTGCGATGGGTGTTTTGTGATTTGTGCTGTCCAGAGCAATGAGCAGTTGTAAATATTGGAGGATTTTGGCCGTGGAAATCTCCATCCATGCCCAGCACATGCCCCACTTGCACTCAGGCTGGGCAGGGCAGGTGCAGATTTGGGATGGCAGCAGAGCCACACCTTGGCTGAGAACTCGCTGCAAAGGCAGCTGAGAAAACTCCGGGACTCCACGGAGCATCCAGCTCCAACCAGAGCCACCCAGGGAGGACAAATCCACCCGCCATGCCACGGGCAGCTCTTCAGGAAGCGCTCCAAGTGTCCCTCTGAAGGTCATCCTGGAGCCCAGGAGCCAACAGGGATCCTGAGCCAGCTCCGCTGCCTTTGGCAGCACTTTGCAAATGAGCTGCAGCAAGGGGGAGGCCGCAGGGCTGTGAGTGCTGCAGGCTGGGGATGAAGGAAGGGCCACGGACACCTGTGCTGACATGCTCCAGAATCCACAAGGATTCTGGGGGAGAACTGGCAAGCAACAAGTTCCCACAGCCACGACAGTGATGGAAGCCCTTGCTGTGAAGTTCCCTGGAGGAACTCCCAGGGGAGTTGCTGCTATAAGAACTAGTACCAGAAGGCACAAATGTAGTAACACTAGGAGATGGCCTCTAGGACCCACAGGCAATAGCTTAGGAAAAGATCAACTATATATTTGATATATTCTATTGATTATGGCATATCAGAATATATAATATGCAGCATTATATTTGATAAATTGCATATATGATACAAATAAATATGTACCATTGAGTGCATTTTCATAAATATTTTCATTTCATATAGATTTGATATATTCTTCCCACTTGGGGGAGTGAAGATGTACTGCTGTTGAGAACCTTCTGCCCACACAGCAGTCAGGCCACAGGGCTGTGCATGCACACCCACCCACCGTCCTTGTTCTTCTCGGCATCTTGGGGCTGCTGTTGGCACAGAACTGGGATGAACTGAACTCGACACACCTGTCCATGTCCAGCCTGTCATCAACGCTGATGTGGCAGGGCACAACACACAGCTCTCAAATCACTCACATTATCATACATGCTTTCATTCCTGCTGGGGAATGGGGAACTTAGAAACACCAAAGACACAGAAAAGAGGTGGAAAAAGTTGGGATCTTTGGTACACTGCTGCTACCCTCATGGAGGAACATTTGTTGGGTTTTTTAAGGTCATAACTTTCCAAAAACTAGCAAAGCGGCTCAGCATCGCTCACTCAGTTGTGAACGGTTTTCTTGACTTGGCAAAACTGCAGTGCTAACTGCGGACTCCGTCCTTGGTTCAAACCACCTGCCCTGACCTGCAGACAAAAGCACCAGCACCAGCAGAAACTACATCAGCCACTTTTCTCAAAAAGCTCTCTTCAATATGTGAGAGGAAAGGAAAACATGTCAGACAGTGTGGATTAATGACAAGACTCTGAGCAACAGTTAAAAAGCAAAGGGCCGCAGCTTCTCTGGGACACCCCTCGTGCTCCAAGGCAGCCAGGCCGCCCTGGCTGCCCGGGACCCTGCGCTCCACGGGCTCTGCAGAGCTGCACAGCGGGGAGGCAGCCTCGGGCACCTCAGGCCCTGGGCACCAGTGGCCTTCTTGGTCTGGACGGCTGCCTCTGGGCAAATGCAGCCTGCTGGCCCTCTGCTCTCAGCCCTAGCCCGGCCTTGCAGGGCTAATCCTGCTCCCGCTCTGAAACGTGCTCAAGCGGGATTTGTTTGTTTCCAGCTTTCCGGGGCATTGATTTGCACCACAACATACTGAAGGACTAAGGCCTGAACAACAGGTCCTGAGCTAAATCTGCCCTCTGGATGACCCTTCCAACCAAATGTTCAATGGATCTGCTCCTTAACCAAGTCTTACTATCAATAGGATCGATGCATTCATTCATTGGTGAAACACATCTTTATCTTTCAGCATGAAGAAATCAGACAAGGCCACATCTGGCCTTGCTTCCTCCTTGAGCCCTGGACAGGCTCAGGGAGAAAATAAGAGGAGAAGGAAATCAGATCTCCTGCCCCAGAAGGTCTGTCAGATTGCTCGTTCACCACTGTCAAAGCTGGGCTACTCTCACAGTGCAGTCAGAAGCCTGGTGGCCAAGAAGGGGGGAGGCAGTGTAGGATTTCCTAGTTCCTTGCAGTGACTTTCCCGAGCTTTGCTGGGACAGCTTTCCCCACCTGATGAGTGGATCTGGATGAAGGCTAAATAAAAAGGGTGCCTGCTGATGTATCTTTCTTAACCACTAGAGGCAACCTTTTGTACCAGTGATAAGGTGCATTGCTTACCTTCTTCTCTTCTGATTTGCCTTTGCACTCCTGCATGATAGTAAATTACACTGTTGCTTCAGCTGATGTCTGTGTCTGTGTCTGTGACTCTCCCTGTTGCAGACAAGTAAAAAATGTTATTAAAGAAAGGTCTTATGGAATATGGATGAGGCCATGCTACTTCAGCTAAGCAGCTAGCAATAGCCTGCAAGCTCCCAGTTGAAAACTGTTTAGAGAAAGAGAAGTTTGTTCACACAACAACCTATTCTTAGGGAGAAAAACAAGTGCATCTGCATAAATATTAGCTCTGTTCCATCAGAACCCACCAAGGAAAAATGGAAACAACCTGAAACTTAGCACATACACACAAATGACCTTCTGACCAATAAATGAGGCAGTAAGGAAACTACCAGTCAATGGGTGCTGCACATGAGGTCCCTGAAAACTGGATAAAATAAGTGATGTGAATAAAGAATTGGCTTTATCGGCATGAAGGATATGGAGTCTCGGCTGATTCATTACAACATCTCCCCACCACCAAAACAAACACACAGCCAGTTGAGCACAAGACCTGCCTCTCTGCCAGCCCATTTCTCGGAAAACACCCCTGATTGCCATCTCTGCAAGTGCAATCCCCACTTTCCAACTACCTTTTCTGCAGCCAGGCGAGAAAAGTCGTCGCTCCCAGCTCCGGACACCTCCAGAAACCAACTGCTTTCAGCAGTCACAAGCCTGAAATATCAACTTCCTTACTGAACCAGCCCACTGGGAGCTCACACAGGGAGGCCTTTTGTCCAAGGATACCCACACAAGAGCTCGAGGCTGGAGCAGTTTGAAATGCAACTCCTCCCGATGTTAAACCACCCTTTATCAAATGAGCACATACCAACCTGCCCCAAAGGGAAAGCCGGCAGAAAAGAGAAGCTCTTCTCCTGCAATAGCAAGCTCTGTGCTTCTTTCTGTTCCAGCTGGAGAGTGGAGGCCATGGGCTACTCCTCACTTTGGGAAGGAACCCTGGGAAACGGCCAGATCTGGGAGACCAGCAGAGGGAAGTTCCCCAAAAGGTACGAAAAGGTTCTCTGCAAAGGGGGGGAAAAAAAAAAATTTAAAAAAAATTATATATATATTTATATAAATGAAGCATTTCAAAAAGTTCTCAGACAGAAACTTCTGCCCCAACATGACAACCCCAAAGTCTCTGTGGTCTTTCAGGACACATCATTTTTGTCAGTCCCCCAAAGCACAATCAGCTCCCCAACAAGACTTCAAGACTAAAGGACAAACCTTGCCCCCTCACCTCTCCACACCAGCTCGAGGGAGTCTCTGTCCATTGCAAGATCTCCTTTGTCAGTCTGCATTGGCAGGAGCTGGCTGCAGGAGGCATTTGCATTGGAAATCTCCCCACATGGGGGGAAAAACAGAAGAAGCGATTCCTGAGGAAAGAAAATGGCAACGTCCTTTGGGAAGACACCGGCGTGAGCTCCCTACAAGTGAAGGCCTTTCATCCCTTGCCTAAAGCAACATCCATCCATGGGGCAGCACTAGCGTTTTGATGACAATGCTGACAAAATCACTGCCCCTTCCTGCTGCTGTTGCTGACTCCAAATCATGAGAGATGTTCCAACTCTGCAAAAAACAGGCAGAGATGGCGAGAAAAAAACAGCTAGTCTGCTGAAAAGGTGACCAAAAGAATGCTTTCTCATGTCCCCTTTTCATCCTTTCCCCAGGCAAGACAAAGCAATGTCCTTTTCCTCCGTCACCGACGGTGACTCAGGTACAGGATGCAGCGTGGGGACAGAGTCCACCACTGCTCCCAGAGCCCGCCCTGGCCACGGGCTTCCCGTGCCCTACCGTGCCGAGCCGAGCTGTGCTGAGCCGAGCCGAGCCGCGGCCATTGCCCTCCGGCCGTTGTGGCCACAGTCGGCGATGGACGCCATGGCGGAGCTGCCGCTGCCCGCCGGGCTCAGCGCCGGCACCTTCCCCGCCAAGCTGTGGCGCCTGGCGAACAGCCCCCGCGTCCGCTCCGTGCGCTGGGACAGCCAGGCCCGGGGGCTGCTCATCGAGCGCTCCCTCTTGGAGCGGGAGCCGCTCGGCCCGGGCGGCTCCCAGGGGCCGGCCCCGCACACCTTCCGGGCCACGCGGTTGCGCAACTTCCTGCGCCAGCTCAACCGCTACGGCTGCCGCTAGGTGCCGGGCCGGCCTGGCGATGCCGGCGCCTGGCGCCACTACGCGAACCCCTGGTTTCGCCGCGACCGCCCCGACCTCCTGCTCCGCATCAGGCGCCGGAGCGCGGCCAACAGGCAGCGGCCGGCGGCGGGGCGGGAGGGGCGCAGGCGCCCGCCCTGCGGCTCCCAGCAGCTCCCCAGGGCGCGGCCGCTGCCGGACGGGCGGGACGGGCGCGCTGGCTTCAAGCCGCTGCCCCGGTTTTTAGGTGTCCACTCCACTTCCTGTGGGCACTGCAGTCCCAGGGAGTTCTCTGGTTTGCGTGTCGCCGTCAGGGCTGTGAGGGGAGCAGCGGAAGCACGGCCCCACGGGAAGGAGACAGTTTCAAAATGGACACCGCTACAAAATGGGGGGTGAGGGAGAGCGGTAAAGGTATACAAATGAACTTATTCACATGCAAACTTGGAACAATAACGGATACAAATGAATAAGTCTTTAAATATGTCTTTAACCTAGTAAACGTGGAACAGTAACTTATGCCCCTACGGAATGGGGCATGAGCAGCTACGAGCATTAACAAGGGTACAGGTGTGACGTAGCATTAACAATTGATACAAACATTTACAACACGGAACACTGTGATTACTTAAGTAGACACTTTATATGAACCTTCTGTTTCGAGATTTTATTCCCCATAAAACCCTAACAAGCTCAAGGTCCATTAATAATAAAAAAAAAGGGTAGTCAAGCTTCCAGGATTGCAGACACATGGAGGTGAGACCACCCCCAAACAGGCTGAAGGTCCATTTGTAGGAGAAAAATGGGTAGTCAAGCTTCCAGGACTGCAGACACATTGAAGTGAGATCCCCAACAAGAAGCTCAAGGTCCATTTGTAGGAGAAAAACGGGGAGCAAAACTTCCAGGGTGTTCTCACTTTGATGTCTCTGCAGTTCAGGAGGTTTGACTATCCTTGTTTTTCTCCAAAAATTGGACCTTGAGCTTGTTTGGGGTGGTCTCACTTCCATGTGTCTGCAATCCTAAAACCTGACTACTTGATGTTTTCCTACAATAAGCCTTAAACTTGTTTAGGGGGGGGTCTCCCTTCCATATGTCTGCAGTCCTAGAAGCCTGACTACCCTTTTTTCTCCAAAAATTGGACCTTGAGCTTGTTTGGGGTGGTCTCACCTCCATGTGTCTGCAGTCCTGGAAGCTTGACTACCCTTTTTTCTCATACAAATGGACCTTGAGCTTTTTTTGGGGGGTGTCACTTTTCTCTGTCTGCAGTCCTGGAAGCTTGACTACCATTTTTCCATTTGTAAATTGACCATAAGCTTGTTGACAGCAGACACATGAAAGTGCCACCCCTCTAAGAAGCTGCAGGTGCAATTTTTAGAGAAAAAAGGGTGGTCAAGCTTCCAGGACTGCAGACAAATGGAAGTTAGACTGCCAAAAAGAAGCTCAAGGTCCATTTGTAGGAGATAAAAGGGTAGTCAAACCTTCAGGACTGCAGACACGTGGAAGTGAGACCACCCCCAAACAAGCTCAAGGTGTATTCATAGGAGAAAAAAGGGTACTCAAGCTTCCAGGACTGCAGACACATCCAAGTGGGTTGCTGCATGGGCCAGTGTTTTTTTGTTTGCTTGTTTTTCTTTTTTTTTTCCTCCTCTTTTTTTTTTCTTTTTATTTTTCCTTTTTCTTTTTTTTTTTTTTTTTTTCCCCAACAACCTCCTGGAGTACTACAGGAAAAAGGGCAGAATTGCTGGACAGTGCCCAGTCAAAAAGGGACCTGGGGGTGCTTGTTACAGCAGCTGAACATGATCCAGCATTGTGCCTTTGTGGCTACAAAGGCCAACAGACTTTTGCAAATATTAAGAATATGCTAAATTTTATTCAGAAAACATTTCCTTCCAAGTCAATATCAATTAAAATATAACAGTGTTAAGCAACTTTTGAAAAGCTGTAACTAAAGCTCCCACGGTTTTATTACTTTTTATTACTGAGCTTTTAACAGAGCTGTTCCAACATTCCATAAGTTTTTGCCCGAGATTTTATCTTGCCCTCATTCACATGGAATGAAATTCAGGAGGATCAGAAGTTGTTCCACGAGTCACAGAAAGGCCACTATTCCCAAAGGAGTGCAGAGTTTTTAGGTTGCTTCTCATGTACCCCCAGGAAATATGCAAGAGTCTGGTTTAATAAGCCAGAGCATTAACTAGAAGCATGACATGTAAGATTTGATCTCTTCCCCTTTCCCTCCTCCTGCATTTGACAGTCTGGAACTGGGAGAGTGGCAGGGTTGCCCTCTTTAAAGTTTCACTGAAATGAAGTCTACAAAACAAGCTCCCATTTTTATGAAATCACATTTCCCCACTCCAGATAAATCCTATTTCACCAGAAAACCTCTGCTCAGCTCCTTTTGTACATCCATTCTATGGGATATCTGCTTTCTGGTCCAGAAGCACTCTGGACTGATGAGGTAAAACAGGTAAGAGAAGAGATCACAAAGACTTAGTAAAGGAAGACCTTCCCAACCCATTTGAAGAGTTAGACATAACTAACAGCATCTCCCACGTGAGCATCAATGAAGAAGTGACAAAGGGACAACACCTGAAAAAAAGCCTTCAGCAGACTTTGCCTGTCAGCCCCATCAGCCTCACTAACATCATTTTTATAAGGAGGACAACCTGTGTTCAAGGTTCCTTCCTGAACTCACTTCTCCAAACTGTCTGACCTGCAAAGGTGATGGCTTTGTTGTCACTGACCGCACCAACTGTCCTGATGGATCACTAAGCTCTCCAGCAGCTTCTCAGTATTTTTTAATAGGCACAGAAATGGGAAAGCAAAGAAGCTACAACAAAAAATTTAAAACACACAAACAAAAAAACCACAAACAAACCGTGGAGAGTCTTTGAACTTCAAAAAAAAGAAGGCAAATTGTTGTTAAAAAACCATAGCAAGCACCCAGTGCCAACCAAATTAATGCTTAGGAAAGCTTACAGAGTCTAAAACACAGTATTATTCTGGCTTCCTAATTTAGTGATACAGAGTCAAAGTTTCTATTTGACATATCCCACATAATTGCACTCAATTGTAGCACTGCCATTCAACAGAAGCCAAGGATCCGCAAATGGAAAGAACTGCCCAATGTGGTATATTCAAGAATCTCTCCTTAATATCGAACCAGATCCATGGCCTATGTTCTCATCACTTATGCCATGTGTTATACAATGCACTTAGGCTTAGGAAGTATTATCAGAATAGCTCTAAAAGTAGTATTTCTGAAAAGAAAGGGAAGAAGATTAAGACAAAAAGAACGTCTCTTCCAGGTGTTCCCAAACAGGGCCCAACTCTCCTGACAGACGCTTCAGTTGGCTGCCTTTACCTTGGTTTGGCTTTTAAGCAGAGATACTCATTCCAAGCTCTTCACTTCCCTCTAGCTCCAAATAATTTTTTCATTAGTGAACGGGACATTATTTTTTATGCAAATCAAAGGCCCAAAGGAGTTTATTTTATCACCAATACTTCTATCTGTACAACAGGTATTAAGAGAGCAGTACATCCACCCTAAACCTATCATCAAGGTATCCTGCTGTGCTGCTGATCAATGATACTCTCTCCAGTTCTGCCCCTCAAACAACACAGGGAAGAGTATTCCCAACAAGCTGAACTTTTTCAGGAGCAAAGTTGTCCTATTCCTTCCAATAATGAACTCTGGATCCCTGGTGAGTAACTCACATTTAACCGGCAGCATTCTGGGCTGCTCCTATTAACTGCAACAGCCTGGACAGCTTGAACCTCAACAAAACGTGCAGTAAACGACTGAGCTAATTTAACCTCATTGATCCTCAAACCAGTAGAATAATTTGATGTCCACACAGCAGCTTGTGCACCGCCTCCAACATAAACGTGGCCCTATAGGAAATCCACACCAACAATGTGCTGCAGCCCAGCTGCCAGAGCTATCAGGCTGGGAGAATCACTGCACAGTCTCTGAGCCCCCTCGCCAGCTGCACGGCATGAGTCACACGCTTTGTTTGTTCTTGTTAACAGTCAAGGGCTTGTTTCCAAACTGGATGTATCCTGACATCTCCCCAGTGCCGCAGTTTTATGGAGGAGGCTCCATTTTATCTGTAAACTGTTTACCTCCAGTTTCGACATGAACACAAAAAGCATTGCTAGGAGAGGCAAACACAGAAAACCACGCAGCACTGGCACTTCTCAGGCAGGTACTGAGCTGGATTTAAGCTCCCTATTAATCATTAATTACAGCAGCATTTCAAAAATTTAGGTTTTGAAATAATTTCAGCACTACTTAATCACAAAGGATGTAAGGTCTCCCTGAATATTTAGGGACATCTACTTTCAGGGAGGCATTTTAAGAAATGTTCTTTGTATATAAACTATTTGTTATTTAAATTACTGCTGAAAGCCAGATGCTTTATTTTGTTCAATACAACACATTTAAAACAATAACATGAGATTTTAATAGCAAAATCACCTAGCCCACAAAACACCGTTCTATGTTGACTAGGGTGGCAAAACAAGGGTAGTTTCTAAACACAGAAAAATAAATTTAAAAAAAGGATTTTTTCTAAGCATGTAAATGCAGGTCTTGGTACCACATACCAAGAACTTCACTTGCAAAGGAACTTGGTCTTGCTAGAGTTTTAAGTACGGTGGTTTTTTATCAGACCTGGCCTCATTCATGCTTTATGCCACTTGTAAAATGGAACAGGGCATTTTAGGAAAGAAGTACCTCCCTTCAACTCCTAAAAGCTGTGACTGAAGCCTGTTAAGTTTCAGTAGCATTTCAAATATACCAGGGCATCCTCAGCTTTACCTTCTTTATAGGACAAGGTACAGAAACCCACTGGCAGTTAGAGGAGCCACATAATCAGTGTTCAGCATTTCTACCAATCAAATTATCCCTGATAAATAGATACGACCTAGCATGAGAATTCACTTTTACTTCAGCATATTAAAAGTTATTTATTTTAAGGATAAATATATATCTCTTTCACAACTACACTGCAACACAGACATGAGTCCAACAGCGAAACAGCATAACAAAAATACATCCCCCTAATAGAGCATATCCACTGCTTTTTCTTCATCAGCCATACAATATTGATGGAAACAGGAGAGATTTCTCTTTCCTTCTAACACAGCAGGTTAAGCGTCTTGAGAGAAGTCAGATGTCACTATTAACTGCAAGCACACAAGAAAACAAACTCATGCCAAAACACGGGATAATAAAATTGAAGTCTAAATGGAAGTTGAGAGAAAAAAAAGTCCTGCTCCAACAGGTTAATCTCTAGCTAATTCCTCTTGTGACAAGTAGCTTTAAATAGTCATTTCACTCAAATTCTCCTACAACAAGTTTTCCTTGGAAATGAAACAATTTCTAGAACAAGCATAACTATCTTTGACCACACAAAACAGCATTTCATCTTGAACTACTCTAGCAAAAAGTCAACCTTTTAAAAAAGATTGACTAAGAAGACAATTGGAAAAGTAACTTTAGTCAGAAGTGATAGAATCAGCTGTAAATACTGGATGGGAAATTCCTGAAGAGACAAGTTTTCCCTTAGAGAGAGATGAAATACAGCAATTTACATTTCCCAACAACAATACTGCCTTTCTTTCCAAGTTCACCCAGAAAACTCACAGTATAAATCAATAGCACAGATTTGGCTCTTACACGCACCCAACTCCCAGGACATTTTGTCACGCTCATCGTGCTGCATTCACTGCCTCTCCCAAATATTAATTGCCTTCACTTCTATCTTCAATATCTACTTGTGACTTGGGGGATTTTGCTTCAGGTTTTAATGCTTGGGATTTTTTTACATAGGACTATACACCTCAATAATTGTATGCAGGAAAGACTGGGTTTGATGCCATTTTTACAGTAGAACCCAAATTTTCAGTACTTTCTACCTACTTGTCCATTAACTGTTCATAGAACAGAAGGACAATAAAAGCCATAAACCTCTTACTTTAGTAGCCTTCTGGAGGTGTAATTCAATAACTTCTTGCAAAATAAAACAGCAGCTTACAAAAATTAAAAAAAAGAGTCTTCACCACAGTAATCATTACAGCAGGGCAGATGCAACAACTATGCATTTGTTTAGTCCATCTAGACGTGGAAAAGGATTAAAACATGTAGACAGTAGCACAAGTCACCATCACTTATTACTTAAGCCATAAACCTAAGCATACTTCTGTGGGAAAATTAATTACAAACCTGGGGGAAATCAGATCAGTCACTAATCAGGCAAAGTGAGCAGGAAAATACAGCTATGTTGTCCACTCCTGATTGAGTCGCAGGATCAAACAGCACTAAGTGCAAGTGAACTGAGGGGGAATTATTATTACGCCTTTTCATCACTGGAATCATGCTGCCCCAGACAACCCCGACTTCTGTGTCTGGGCTAATTGCAGCCTGTTAAACCTCACAAGGAGACTGCAGCACAGCAGCACCTCAGAGGAGGGAGAAAGACAGTTTAAGGAGGGAACAAGCCAACGAGAAAATTCTGTCCTACAGCTGAAGGAGAAGGAAACAGCCAAGCTAACAGGACACCTGCAAAACAAACAAGGGTCCACACCAGGCTGTGTGCACACACCCGCATGCACAGCCACACCAGCACTGCCTACTGGAAACACCTTCCCCTGTGATAAAATATCAATGCCAAAGGTCAAAGGCTTTGAGAAAAAAATATAAATTCGGTGATAAGGCAACTTTTCTAAATCCATTTCACAAATACTTGTTATTTCAAGCCTCAAATCACTCGTGGTAGGATAATACAGCACACTTGGAGATATAGATTTATGCAATTTGCAGTTACTTAAGAAAAGGGCTTATTTATACCTGTGTATTTTCACCAAACCCAACAACTGCAGGTGTCATTAGGCTACACTAAAAACTGCTCCCCCTTCAGTTCAATCACAGCCATGTCCTACAACTCATGCAGTCTGTTCTACCTCTAGGTCCACTAAGGATCGATTTCCAAACTGTGTCACAACTTCAGGATGACACAGCATCCAAGTATTACCAATAAATAAATAAATAACAAAAGCTCTGTTTTTGAAGATGAGACACTAATTTACCAGCACATAATTGTAACTGAGCTGTTTCATACTCCAGCTGAAACACTCCTGGTTTGGTGTTGGTAGAAGACATTCACTGCATATGAAGCTTTACGCATCACATTGAACTAATTTAACTGTAGGTGAGCAATTCTCTCAAGTTCCTGACTGAACTGCCCTATTGATCAGTTATTTCTCCTTAAAAAATATACACCTGAATTTTACTCTCCCTCCCAACTCCCATAAAGAGAAGTGGACTAAAACTGGTTATAAAATGTTAGTAAGTGTGCCAGCCAGCAAGTATCCGAGTGGCTTAGTCATTAAAGCTGCCGTTCATTTCCACTAACCACGTGGATGCTTTCAAATGTCTCAGTCCCAACCAGAAACTGTAATATTTTTACAGACCATAGGAAAGCAAGATGGAAAATTACCTGCTGTACACTATGTTGATGCACGTGAACATGGATGCCATTGGGCATAACAACGGCAATTCTGGAGTTGGATGTCCTTTCTGCTTGTTCAGTGTACTCTATACAGCTGCCTTACAAACATGTCAATGTAGGGTAGCAGTTAGGTTTAAAATCAGTTGCAACATGGCTTAAGGAACGAGTCATTTTTGTAATCCAAACTCACTAGGATCCACATCTGTAAGAATTTCACAGAAAACCAGACAAGTGTATCTGCACATCAGCAGCTCCACAGCACAAACTGTGAGGAACAAAGGCCAGTGGCTGCTCAGGGACCCTTCCCATGAGGCAGCTGATGCACAGGAGCTGCTCTGTGTAGAGTGTGATGATTTACCCAGCCAGTGTTTAAAACGCCCATATTACCCGATATCTGCGCCCATTTTAAGAAGGGGAAGTACTGGGATCAAAGTCCCTCATGGATTCCATGCAGAATTACAAATTCCTCTGTTTGGGTGCAGAAAACTGTTTTTGCTAAGGTGACTAACTTAAATTTTTCCACATTTAATTTCACTGTTCCTCCTACATCCAGTATACTGTCAGAATGAGAGAAAACTGCATTCTACCCTAAGTGCCATTGCTACGTCAAACAATTCTTTCAAATGCTGTTTTTGTTGAGCATCCTAGTAATTGTCCTATCTCAAAGACCGGCTTAATCCTTTCTGAAAACAGCTTCTCCTTTATGCTTATAGAATTACTAAATTTTTTAAGTAATTAACATTTTCCCTCTGACTAGTTCTGTTGGCGGACATCAGCAATTTGAGGCGGTCCCCACAATTCACTTGCTTTGTTCTCTGCATTATCCCAGACTGACATTTAGGTTTAGTTTGCAGGAGGTTTAAATCCATCACTCACCACGAAACCCAAATCAGTGATTTCAATAATGCCTGAAACACCAAGGAATTGGGGAAAGGACAGGAAGGCACTCCCACACTTTAAGGGACCGGAGAGAAAGCTTTAAGCACTTTCTCAAGCGTTCCCCCTTTCTGACCACTGACATTTGGTCTTGCTTGCTCTATGCTGGGTGTTTCTCCTTGGCATTTCTGTAGGAATGGGCACTGCTCCAGTGAGAATAAATGCACAGTTGAGTGTCATTAATATACTGATCTGTAAACATCTAAAGCAGGTATTGAACCACCGTCTGACTGGAGAAAAACAGCCTGTGGATCAGAAATAGCAATTCATTACCAAGACTTTTTTTTGCTGAATTGTGCATACAAAAAAACCCCTGAAAGATTCAATCAAATTCATTTTACTGTAACCCTTTCAAAGATGAACGAAAAGCCTCTTGGTCCATTTGAAAACACACGGATAACTGTGCTTTCTTTTAGAGTATCACAAAATTACAAAAGTTGCCAGAGGAAGTAAGAAAACAGTAACAAAACCCACCAGAGATAAAACTTCACAAATCTCAATTCCAAGACACTGACAGAAATGGTTTATTTCCAGCTCTGCTACTAAAGGCTCATTTGCAAAAACTGTGACCACAAAATGCATCACAAATTGGTTTTCTACCTCATGACTGCTGATTACTAGGTAATAGAATATTAATGGTGCTTTTTCAACATCTACTTTTTCTCAAGGTGCATAAATCTCTGTAAAATTGCTTTATCTTACTTTCCAAACATTTGAAAGGCTGGTCTTCAGATGTTTGAACAGCAATCTTTCCACTACAGGGCAGCACACTTCCTTTTCACACAAGTAACACACTCATCAGATTATTTCCACCTCCTGATACAAAATCAGATGCACTCTCCAAAGAGGGAAGTGATTCTCCAGCTTCTACGCCTGAAGTATATTTACAAATTATTTATGAGCGTGACCAGATTGTACCATGTCCCTTCCTAAGAGCTTCTAAAACATACAGTGAATCCAAAGGAAGCAAAACAAGATTTCTAAAGCAGCTGAGTCAACTTTCATAGAAGCTCTTTCTTTATCCAGAAATACAAATACTTTTTAGAAACCAGCAAGGGTATTGATGTTACCAACACAGAGCACATGGTTTGGTGTGACTTTTATGAATTTACAGCCTAAACTACTACTACCACTTGGGCATCTGGCTGAAATACTTCTCTCCACTAAACATTACTGTCTACAAAGAGATAAAAGTTAAACAGACTGTTTCCTTGAGGTTCTCAAGAAACCTTACTTCAAAAGGATAAGAAACTGAAGTTATTTTGTCAGCAGCAGCTCCCTCAGAAGTACCCATTTTCCTGAGCAGGGGATATTTGTCAAGAAAGCAAACTGCACAGCCAGAGCAGGGAGCAGTTCAGTCACACCATCAATAGTTCAAGGATGAGAGACCCAGTGCTTTGGTACCAAAGCCCATCAGCCCAGTGAGAATCTGCATGAAGCACAACTGCCAGTGCTGACCAGGACATGAACTGAACAGGGCTGCCTTTCACTGCTCTTTCCTTACCATAGTTATTATACCTGGAAGTGAAAGGTTTTACACATTGTACAACCTACCCAAAAGAGTACCTCCCTGCAATGAAGCAAAACATGAAAAACTGTTCTCACGGTAGTACTCCAAGGGAGGAGAAACACATCCCTAAGAGCTCTCTCTGACCTCCTTTTTTTGCAAGCTTATATTGGGATGGGGCAGGGACAATACCTAATCAAATGCTATGAAGGATCTTTTCAGACAAAAAGGCAAACTTTGTCAATACCAGATAGAGAAGTTCAGACAGACCTTTTGAGCAAGAAGTAGGAATTTAACGGTAAATACCACCACTACATCTACTTTCAGATGAGAATATTCATTGAGAATTTAACAGAAAAATAGATTTCAAAGACAATAAACCATAATCCTTAGCTCTAGACAAACTCCCCACAGTACCAAGCCATGGCTCAATTCAAGTGATTTTGAGTGAAAAGCTCCTTTGAATGAGGCGCATGAAAGGTTTGACCTCAATTTTGCATTTCACAAGGCAGGTTATTTTTCAGAACATCAAATAACCAACCAAAATACGGGTCAGTTGTTTGACCAGACTATGTTTTGTGAATGAAATCCAACAGCTCAATTACAACTTAGCAAACTCAAGCCATTTAATTCCAAAATCCTAAATCATGCTGGACATCTATGAATTGCAAAACTGCACAAGGTCAGGACCTCTCTTCTGATCCTTGGCCACTTGGAAGAAGGGAATTGCAGAAAACACCTACTGAACAGTACAAAATTTGAGCACTGTTTTCTTTTGCAAGCACACCATTCTCTCTCTTGTCTCACTGATGGCAACGAGCTTATTTCAATCAACATGTTTTCTGAAACACTTAAAAGATGAAGAAAAAACCTTATTGCTCGTGCTCTGAAGATACTACCATTCACTGCCACAAGACAGCCTGAACTCCAATAGAGTCATTAACAAAGTGGCCAACTTGCACGGAGAGTCAGTTTTAGAAGAGTGGAAGGACTGAAACCAGAGAAATGACTTGAAGTGCTGCCTAATCTGCCCCTAGAGCTAGAGAAAAGCAGACAGTATTTGAGCCTGAATGCTCTCACTGTGTCATTCGTGGCTTCAGGCAGTCCACACAAATTTGAGATTTGAATTTGGGAGTCAGCAAACAGGATTCAAGGCTTTGTAGCTACAGGTGGTCTCAGAGCTCTGAGATTTGACTTTCTTTGAAAGATATTCAAGAACTAAAAAGACGCAACAAAACTCAACTTATAACAACTTTCAAAGTTTTACTTTACCCTATATTTGCCTGGTCATTAAACCTGGAAGAGGATTTAAATTTATTTCCGCTCTTTTAGAACTATAAATGCTTACGCCAGCCAGGTTATTGTCCAATTTCTATTCCTAGCATTCTGAATGATAGTGATGACTTTCTTTTTACATTTATTATAATACTTACATGGACAGAAGTAGTGGTGATGCATAATTTTGGCTTTCTTAATTCGGCCGAGACTGTCTTATGGATTTAATTAAAATTCTGCTACCAAAGCTCTAAGTTTTTGACGTATTGGCAATGCAGAACTATCACCTTTTATTCATTTAATTGTGTAACCACCTCAACCCAAAAGTATCTTTACCCACAATCTGCTTGGTCATTCCATCACAACTATTAAGGACAACTGAGTAACCCGTTCCCATAAAGCACAAAGATTAACAAATGTTTGGTTGGGGTTTTTTTTTTGACCGCCACACAAAAAAAGTGCACATTTTCAACACATCTTTTGCGCAGAATGACAATTATACACACAGCATATGCTGTTTGCCTCTGTAAGTTATAGCCAACTTTTCTATTCTTTCCTCTAACAATAAATTTGAAGTGTGTACTACATTCATATAAGAAGAATATATAACCCAAGAGTGCCGGCTGCAGCCCCACAAAGCCACCAAAAGTTTATTTTGTCTCGCAAAAGAAGGCAAGCACCTTTCAGAGGCACCACCATTTCCTTCTCTCCTGGATACAGAGCCCTTCAGGCAGATTTGGCACACACGCTTGCATTAAGAGGACAAGATGGAGCAGTTCTGTCAGTGCAGCAGATTAAAAAAACCTGCCACCAAGAGGCTTTATTCCAAAGGCAATTCTCTGATTCACAAAAGGTCTGCCTACCATACAGCCAAGCAGAGGCTCCCAGATGGTGCTGGCAAAGCAATCTCCACTTTCTCCCAACAGCACAGCAGCATGTTGATGTCTAGTAAAAAATATTTCCAGTCCTGATCCCTTTGCTGTCAGTTCTGTAACATGCACTGCCCTGATTAAATAAATAAAAGCCTATCAACCACCAGCAGTTTCAAGACTTACGTGAAGCTCTCCTACTCTTAGGGGAAAAAAAAAAAAACCCATGAAGTCAGCATTTAAAACCAAGAGAAAGTGCTTGGAATTATATCTCTTTCTTAATGACAGTCCCACTATTCCCTAAAGTTTGGGGAAGTTCTTTAAAGCAGCAACATTTTTGGCCAAGTGATCAACAGCTTGCTCCAGTACGAGACAGGACTAACACTGGACAGGTACCTCTAAAGTCACCAGAAACCAGCAGATTGCAGTTGGCTTCCCTCACAGACACACCTCTAAGCGATCTTGGCTCCCAATTCCAGTCTCTTCCACCCTGGGATCCACACATGAACAAGTGGACTAAGCAGCATTGCTCAAATCCTGCTGCACTTGCTTAACCTCCATAAGATTTCCCAAGAGAGCTTTACTTTGTGTCACTTCTGCTCTCCTACAATCCTGCAGCTCTTCTGCAAGCTTCTGCTCAAGACTTAGCACTGACTACTCAAAAAATCAGAACACAGGAACTCAGAAATATTTCAACAATTAAGCTTTCTTCTGGAGTAGAACCAACCATAGAAATCATACAAATAGCATATTTCCCTGACTTTTATTTTAAACTTAAAAAAAAGTCCACATTAATAAAAGGACCTTCATACATTGATAAAGTATTTACCAGATCAATGAATAAAAAGGTTGAAGTTTCTCTCAAAGGGAAAAAAAAAAACAAAACAGACAAAAAAAAAACCAAACCCCCCCCCCCAAAAAAAAAAAAACCCCACAACCAAACAAGTCTAGGTGGGAGATAATAGGCACAAGATCCTGTGTCACATTTTATGTCTTGAAGAAAAAATAATGGGGACGTTTGGACAAGTATTTATCAGAACAAAGCCTACAGTGGCCCCTGAGGATAAAGTCAAATTTTTCCAATGCCAGCTAGTCAGTAACTCATTGAGACTGGTAAAAAACTGAACTCAAGGACACTGGCAAAAGCAAGATTTGAGAACTGTAGATATACTATCAAATTTCTACCATGTGAAACCTATTTTGATGGCCACAACCAGCAAGACACATTCCCTAATGCACACATTTGTCATACTCAGGTTTGTTACACTGGGTGATTTAAAGTGACCCTGCAGAAAAACTGGTTTGCAAAGACAGCAGACAAGAAAAACTTAGAGGCCACAAAGACTACAAGAGGAAAAACTGAACTTGCTAATGATAGTTCAGTTCATGCACTTGTGTATGCAGACCCAGCCAAGCCACCAGAAGGTGAATGAAAAATCTGAAAGCACAATTGAGCAAACCTTCCAAAAATACCTATCACTTAAGAGACCAATTTCATATGCACGTGATGCTGAAAATTTAGAAGAATCAAAAGAATTGAATACTGAAGCAGGAGGATAAGAGTCCATACCATTGACACGAGATCATTTTTTCCTCTTAAAACAATGGGAGAAATGTCTTGTATTAAAACAATTGTTTTCTTTAGGACTTCTGAATTGCACTAAATATTAACCTTCCTAAAACTGCAATGGCAACCCCAAATTTAAAAAAAAAAAACCTTGGGACAAGAAAAAACAGTGATATATATGAATACAGTTCAACAGATCTCCATAGACACTCTTACGTTTCAGAATTGAGTTCATATTGACTATCATACACATTAATTTGAAATCCCAGCTTCAGTCTTTCATACAAGTTCTACTTCTCAGCATTTTTAATGAGGAACTAAGATCTTAATAAAGCCATTCATTTCATTGTATCAGAAAGTCCTTTGCCTGCTGTACATTTTCTCTGCAGCTGTAGGCATGCATGAGTATGCCTAGCATGTGCATCTGCGTATTTCTATTTACACTAGGAGTACTTCAATATTCATCTGCAGTTATGCATTTATGTACACAGCTAAAACCCCATAGCTAGGTTAGACATGAAGCGATGTATTTTAATGGGGGTCAAATCTTCAATCCAGCCTGGGATTTTCTGCTATTTAAGAGAAACAGGCTGTGGAGCATTTGACCTTTTTCTCCAAGAGCAAGATAAAATGTCCCAGATGTGCCAAATTCTCGAATGCATTGTTTGTATCTCTTGTAAGAACAAGTCTCCAGGCACCTGAGCAAAGATAACCCACCTTACATGGATACCTCACAGACCGACAGCAAAGTGCTGTCATCTTACCAACCAATATTAAAAGCAGGCTAATGCATGAGGCTGCCAGAGAGCCTTAGGCAGCGCTGTTACATCTCACATTTCACACTTGGTTTGCTACAAGAAGCAGCAAAAAATAGTATTTTTGGCTCACCAATATCAACAGGAAAAGACCAAGTGCTTTCCGTAAAGAAGGATTCTCACCTGACACCAGGAGCCCCCTGGAATCTTGGATACAATCAAGCTCTATCAAACACACTGCTGATATATCTTGCAGGTAAGACAGACTTTTACACCAATCTCAGTTTCCCAGCTTAATATATTCTCTTTGCTGTGACAGGTAATTATGCAGAGCAGGACAGCCCTCTCAATTCCTGTCTTGTGAAACAAAGATCGCCTGAATTAACATAACCAGTACAACAAAACACTTTCTAAACTTCCACTCAAGAGAAAAGATTCCCTTCACAAAGACGGCCGCTTAAGGGCATTGAGAGGAGTTTTTGGACTTGGGGGACAGGGACAGAGCAACATTACTTGTTTGTTTTCAGTTTTGTGCAGCTCCTCATCTGCTTCACCAGCTAGTGAGAACTGACAGAAATGCCACCTATCTTATCTAAACAGTTCTTATCTGACCTTTTTTGGCTTCTCTTGAGACAGACAGCAGGACTCTGGCACTGCTAAAGGAAAAAGTACTGCCTGGGATCTCTAAAAACACAGACTCTCAGAAAGAAAACAGTTTAATGCATCAAACAAGAACACTTTCTTCCCTCAATACTGCTTACATATTTTCACCTTTTCAAAGTCCCCAAATAAAGCTTAGAAATTAAACACATCAATGCTACATTCAAATATTTCTCTCTTCTAACCTAAGCCAGAAAAAAAAGAAAACCAAATCAGGAAAAGAAATCCTTATTTTTACTGCAAGAAGTCTCGGTTTTCCACATGAGAAGCCACATTCTCAACAAACAGATGCCAGAAGAGTCAACATTATTGAAGAGGGTTACAGTGAGCTGTCAAATTACCTTCCGTCCTCTGAGGATGTGCACTACACTTCCAGCATGTTTCCAGCTCTCACATTCAGAGTGTGAGAGCCAGGACTAAAACATCTGCTGGGCCTAACGAGGTCCCTGTCACATCTTTGTGATAACACATTGCTCATGTCTATCATGTAACACAGACAGAACATATTCTCCTGGTTTTAGTCCCTTAGATTCCTTGGTCTAAGCAAGAAATTGGCAGCCTGCCAGGCTTCCTATGGACCATTCTGGGGTGGGACCACCAGGTAAATCTCCCCGAGTCCGGCCATGATATCCTAAAGAGAGACACTGCCCTCCTTCCCCATGGATAAATGGCATGATGAGCAGTGCAGCAGGAGCAGGAAGCTCTGCTAAGTTTCCACCACTGCCATGCATTTTCTCTTCACTAAACACCCATTTACTTGCAGGAAGAAAGGCTCCCCTAATAGAACCTGTTCTTTTTATTGCAACCAAGAGAGAAATGGGCAAAAAATAGCTTGAAACTATACCAGTGTCAAGCTATTATTAACTAGCAGGCATACACTGACAGTAGGAGAGATGAGGGGGCAAGAGGACTTCCAATAGCCCAAGAGCCCTTTCATCATCTGAGCAGCTTAGTATATTGTATTAAAATAAGTGTTAAAATATAGAGAAATCACACATATCTAGTGCCTTTACAACGAGTATCCAGTTGCAGATTTCTTTCTGCACGTGACTAAATTTAATGCATCCTTGCCGTGTACAAAAAAAAAAAAAGCCTTGTGAAATGAGAGGTGCTTACATTTTCTAACAAATGGGATGACATTACAGAACAGGATCCTTTTTGTTACTCATGAAAACAACATGCTCTTGGTGCAATTGATTTCACACATAAACGGCAACAGTTTCAAAGCCCAACATCGCTATTTTGGGCCAGTTAGTAGAAACCCATTTCGAAAGCTGATAGCAGCTCTGACAATTAATTACAAGCTCAAGATCAAGCAGGTCAAATCCTTGTGAAATCCCTAGACATCAATCAGAATGACTCCTGAGGGCCTCCATAGAGTTCAGAGCAAGTATTCCCTCTGTTTGCAGATCATCTTTCAGTGCTCTGAGCTGCACAGATTATCAGCATGAAGATTTTATGGAATAAGATCAAGGTAAATAGGGCCAGGTGTACAATTTCCTGAGTTTAGGTTCAACAGACTTGCCACAGGTAAATAACTGCTCACTTAGGCACTTATACATCTTACAGCCAGGTGAGGGGTGGGGAAACACTCCCAAAGGAGACTAAAACACACTGCAGGGCAAACTGCAATTCCACCAGTCCACATCTGCAAAACTCATTTTCCACAACCGTGCTCAGCATTCCATAAAGACTCTTAACGAATTTATGCAGCAGCAGTACAAGTTGACAAATACATTAAAAACATTTTTAAAAAATAACTATTATGTCATGATGTTCCTCATGCTGATCTAAGTCAGGGTAAGAGCTGAAGGGCATTTCCTTGTGAGCTGACAGGCCCACAGAAATAACCCAGCCATGACTGTCCCCAAGGACAACAAATGGGGCAGACCCCACTCTTCCAACAGGCTGAGCTAATCAACAGATCTGCACATCTACTGCAGAATCTGCAGAAGAAATCGATTGAAACCATTTCTTGTTATGGATTCATTTTGCCAAAAAATTAACTGTGACGGGGTGGCACGGTAATGACTTGAACTTTTCCACAATACCATGAAGTACTGATGCTTCTGGAAAAACAAAGCAGATTCTGATGTGCCATTTAGCCTTCCTAGAAAGAAACCACGCCAACAAGATGAGATAATCTTGAAATTGCCATCTCCAAGCTTCCTAAAACTGGAGAGAAGCTTTGAAATCTATTTGGACTCTGATTAAACTCAGCAAGCAACACGGTAAAAAATATATTAAATAGAGCTTTTAAATAGACAAACTGCAACAGTATTTACTTATTTTCTTCTATTTCTCCTCCCTGGAATCAAGCACTCAGGCAAACTTCTCACTTCTACAACAGCATATTGACTTTTTGACACTATGATCATTAAAGTCAACGTGGAAAATACATGCCCAAATAGAAAATCTAGATGCTGAAAGGAATATCAACCAAGTCAAATCCAACTTCTAAAAATAAAATCCTCAAGAAGTGAGTCACCCACCCCCAAAACTGTACCACTTATAGCTACTTTATAACAGAAATGCAGGAAATATCAAAGGCCTTTTTCCACTTTGGAGGTTTATGCACAAAGCTGAAGTCCAGCACACGTTTGTTTGTTAATGGTTGAGACCTCAAGCAGAAAAAAAACCCACAAATAATCCCCAGCCAACAGTATAAATCAACCTAAAGAAAGCTCATCATTTACTGAGTATCATGGCCATAAAGCTGCCCAACAAAGAGAGGGCAAGACAACCTTCATACTTGTATAGCAATCTAAACTGAAAAGCATCCAAACATACCACGTGGAATCACTAGTGCGACAACCAAGACAAAAAAAAATCTCTGCTATCAATCTTCAGCAGCCAGCTCACACTTTTTTACCCTCTTTTATAAGCCATTTCTTCTTACAGAGTCACTTCCAGGCCCTCACTTTGAGTCTACCATGTTTGACAGATCAGCTACAACATTTTTCTTCTGTAAAACAACAGAACTTAGACCAGATTTTACTCAGCCACAGAGTCTGCAAGCTCAGGTGTCGTTGCTTTACACTCACTGTGTCAGGTTCTCCTTCCACCAAGCCTGAAGGTGCCACAGTGAAGGAGCTCTGGAACTTGCTGCTCTGATGAAGGCACTTGGTCCAACTGCAGTGTTTCCACTCTGTCTAACTGCAACCTTGACTGATGCCAGCTGCACCTCATTTGTTCCATCACCAGGTTTTCCTGAAGAGTAGCACTCACCCTCCAAATTTTAACCCTGTAGGGGACAAAATTAAATTATATAAAAATATACAATGAACATCTATATTATTTATAAACTGAAATATTTATGATTTATTTAATGAAACTGGAAAGTTTAGCCCTCTAGGGGCTAAAATTAAGGGGACAACAAGTAGAAAGACAAGAGAAGCACGGTCTGTCCAAGAAGTAAAAATCACTCAAGGCCCATCAGGAGTTTGAAAGTTTCCCTCAAATAGTAAAGATCACACAAGCAAAACAGAAGTCTCCAAAGTATCTAACAGAATCATTTTGTATAGATTACATCACTACATCCACCATTTAGTTAATTCATTAACAAGTGCTAAAACCCCTCCTTTATCTGTACAAAGATCAATCATACACAGAAAAGAGGAACATATGGGAAAGAAATATAGTCTTGCAACATGCAGGCACGTGGGAGACAGACCTTTTGGGGATCCCGAAGGTGGCAGCACAATTACTAAATTACCTAAGCAAGAGTCAGCCGCCAAAAACTCCTGGGGAAGCACCACGGCCCACAGCTGCCCCTGCCAGTGTCATATGGGACAGCTGCAGCTTGTTTGGAGGAATACCTAAAGGTGATCCACCCAGAAGGAAAGTGATCCTGCTTTAAGATAAGTCTCTAGTTCTTAAAGGATTGCTGAAAGTAAGAGTACATTTATTTGTATGTTTTACACTTAACACTTGCTTGAATACCCCTCCAGAAATGTTGTTAATCTGATAACTAAGAACATGCCATTAAAAAAAATGGCATGTTTTTGTCTCTTTCTTTCAAAAGTAAAATATTCCTTGTTGTTTAATGGAAAAGCATGCTCCTCTCCAAACACATCCTGTGAGGCCTTTTCCAGTGAAGCAGTGTGCATAATGATAAATGAAAAAGGGAAAGGTTCTTGCAAGTATTTTTATCTGTGTTATGCAGAGGTTGATCTGTTACACCCCAAAATTATTTTCAACTTCAACAATTCACCTTTGCCAAATCCCTAACTCACTGTAAAACTCTAATAGGTACACACAACATTTCTTGTGAATAAGTTTGCAACAAATCCTACAAGTTCACCCTCAGGAAAGGTGGCAAACACCCCGAGGGAGTATACAACACACAATATACACTCCTTGGAAGTGGAGGGAGCGAGATTTGTCCTTCCTCCTCCTACTTTTTTTGCCAAGAGTGAGGGAGTCCCAAGGAACCATTTCAACACTTCAAGGAATGGCTCACATGCCAGGAAAGGCTCTGACACACTGACTGAAAACACTGGGAGGAGGGAGGACACACAACACATCAGCCAATGCAGATTTTCGGCTGCCTTGGACATTATCCCTTCACAACAGCCACAATCTTTTTCCATAGACATTCTCCCCAGGTAAAAATCCAGGCGTGATGGTGAAGGGGCTAATTCTTTACCCCATTTAGAATTAGTCAGAGATCTTCACTGTGTTTGTGACTCGTGCTCTCTTCACTTGAAACAGCTCCCACAAGACCTTGAGGGACAACTTGCTTCAACTGCCAGGAGGTCAAACTTGATAAAATCTTCAATATTGTCCTTTCCGGTGTATTTCCTTATCCTCCTGCCCTTATGAGATCTGCCTATACTGCAGGACCAGCTATCTGCTCTAAAAACATGGTTCTTGTATGAAAAATACAAGCCAACATAGAAAATCTAGATGCTGAAAGGAATATCAACCAAGTCAAATCCAACTTTAAAAAAAAAATCCTCAAGAAATGAGTCACCCACCCCAAAACAAATGCAGCAGGAGAGGCAACTTATTCATCTCACAGAGATCATTCTCCTATCTCTCCATGCTCTGCTCCAAAGTGTGTTCAAATCAAAGGATCTCATTTTTTTCCTCTTCCCCTCAATTGTATTTAATTAGGCTTTTTTTTTTCCTTTGAAGTCAAGGGAAAGAGGCCTATTTATTGCAAGGAATATTTAGCCTGGCCTTTTCCTTCCAGTGGTCTACCTCACTGCATCTTCAAACCCATTGTTCCATGGGGACAGGGAGGCATCCAAATAAAGATTAAGAAAAAGGCAATTCCTGTGGTGTTATCAATTGAAGAAACAGGATCACTTTTCCCAGTGTCAATCAACTTCAATACACTAATAAAATTAACAAATATCAAAGTGGTTTGGGTCTGAAATAGAAACATTTCCACTAAACCTGAGTAGCTTTTCCAAATACTGGGCAAATAGTTTGATACACTTTGAAATACTAAAATATCTCCAGTGCTCCAAGATGAAGCTGAGCAAATTTCACTGAGTGAAATGAGAGTAGACATTGTTTGCACCTTCGAAGCATGCATCATATTTTCATCTTGGTGTTTAAAACAAGGCCACTACAAGGAGAATTTCCACTGGCCCAGCTGTCAGTAACTGGTTTTGTGACTTACCTGCTGGGGAATTACTCACTTCCCATTGCAAATCTGAAATCACTGTTCATATGGACAAATTGCTCCTGACTGCACCCTGATGATGTGTCCTCAGTCCAGCTCATGGCACTGGCAAGATAAATGTGTAGAATGAGATTAGGGGCAAAACACTAACAAAATTTGCTTAGATCAAAGAGATGCACTCACACCCTGTCAGTACTACCTGACATCTTCCTGACAATATTATGAGGCAATTAATGTCTGTATGTATTGGCTGATGGAGGTGAATTATGGTAAGTTCTAGGAGGCAACTCTCTAAAGCAGGGGAAGCTGATTAATTACCCAGCAATAATTCATTATTGAGACATTTAGGTCGACTTGTGCACCACAAAGTCAGAGGGAGCAGGAAACAATCAAACCGATGAATACTGTTCAGACTAAACTCTTTGCAGCTATAGCCATAGAGGCACATTTACAGAGAAAATGACACCATCTCAGAGAAATTAGGTGCCTGGAAGCAAATCCTCAAACCAAGTGGGCAGTCTCCATCCCATACAAGGGATGTATCAGCACATGCAGCAGGAGCCCCTGTGCTGGCATTCTCACTGTTTCTCAGGTCTACCTGTTCCCTGCCTCAAACAATGATCACACACCCGGGGCACAAAGGAGGAGCCAGTCTGCAAAGCCTTGGGCTTTCATCTCACACTGCTACACTGAAGCAAATGGACAGGAAAATAGAAGAAGCCTGAATACACCTCTGCTGATAAAGATCTGTATGTTAATACCATTAACATTGACTACATCTAATTTAAAGCCGATATCTGCCTGCATATCACATCCAAGTCTCTTTTCAGGTGTACAAAAAATGTGTCTATTTCACAGCATTTCTTCCTTTACTTCTCCACCTGGATCATACAGAAAATACACTTCTTGGCCACCAGCAAATCATTACCCCTTATGGGGACTGTTCCCCAAAGAGTTTAAGTACCAGAACAATGGACGACTGCACACCACCAAATTTCAATTGTGACTTAACCATTCCACAAAGGGGATTTACTGTAGTGACACCTCTCAGGAAGACACAATTATTGCAAATTTCACTGACATTTTCCACTAACAAAACACCACTTCTACTTTAGCAGTGATTCAAAGATGGAAACTTTCCATAAAGCCTTTTCTTTCCTCTGGGTGTCAGAGTTGTCCTCAAAGTCCTTCTGTGTTAAAAATTAATTGTCTGGTTTGGTCTAACACACCCAATGTATTAGTTAGGGAGTACATGCGCAGTAATATTTCAGAAAGGTTACAACCCTCCTCCCCAAGATCTTGGATGGCAATTTTGGGTTACTCTGAACCTCTCTCCAGCTTTGGCTTCTGAACTTTTCCTTTAATCTACTTTTCAATTCACTTCATGTACACCGATACAGTAGTTTTCCTCTTTTTGTAACCTGGTGTCCAAATACCAGAACGACCGCTTGACCATTTCCATAAGCAAACCATCCTCTGCAAAAGTCTTCAGTCAGAATCTTATTATTAAAGCAAGTTTTTCCAAACAGTTTCTGCTGCAGAGTCAAAGGGCCCTCTGCTCAGAATCCTTTTCCTTAAAAGCATGGGGATATGGATGATTTCTGTGCCTCGCAAAGGTCCAGTGCCATTCACCTCTGGATACCAACCTGTTCTTCCATCTGACTGGGGATGGAGTCGCGGAAGATGAGAGGATTTCTCTCTAGCAATGATATCCTGCCCCTTGGCAGATATCAGGCAGTTTAAATCAAATTTCAGGTTTAGCTCACAACACTCAGGATGCTGACACATGCTGGAAGCACTGTCACAGCAGCTCTAGCTTGACTTTCTGTGTACACTACCGCACATCTTAAATCACTTCTGAACAGGATCACTAGAAATGGGCAGCCATCCCTAAATCATCCACGAAAACACAATGGCATTCAACAGGTGTTTGCTTGAGTTATCCCCCTAAGGGAAGGCAGTACTTCAACAGGCATATAGAGGATAAAAGGAATAATTCTGTTCCTAAGAGCTGCCTCCTTCCCCTGTCTCCTCATTTCACATCAACATCTAAGAGGTCAACATTCAAGAGCTTTTCCTACAGTCTCTTCTTGAACCCCTCAGACTTGTTCTCATCTCAGGATATCCAGGTAACTCAGTTTAGAGTTAGTATATCTAGGTAACTCCATTTAGAGTTACTGGAGATTTGTTCATCACCTTTATTATCTTCCAAGCTACTAGGCAAACCAAGTGGGCTATCCTGTCTTATAAATTCCAGCTCTGCCCGACCAATGTATGACAGACATTCACTCCAGGAAATACTGCCAAAAAGAAGACATTTGCCTGATCTTCTGGCTATAGTGGACACCTAGGTACTCTAGGTACTAGAGTAGAGCCATGAAAACCAGAGCATGGCAAACAATGCCTGGCCTAAAATTGTCTCTCTCACACAGAAAAAAAGTCAGAACAATTAGGAGGAAGTCCAAGATTATTTAGAAGATAACCATGCGTCCACCAAAACACTGCACTGGGGAAATGGATGGAGTCTACAGAATCAGAGCAGCTGCCAACATGAGACTGAAGTTTGTAAACACACTTTTCACTGCAACTCTCCACCAAAAACCTTGGGGCCTTTCACTACTCTCCCCAGAGGTTTTGGCCTTGTTATTAGTTTGCCTGGTGCCAGTTTGAGTGCCACTGAACCCACCTTCTAATTTCTCTTCAGAATATTTAATTAGATCAATTTTGTGCTATATTATCATGCTTGGGTTTAACTTTTTGCCTTATTGACCATTATAAAGTCGAGAAAGGATAGGGCCTATCATTGTTTACTTCATATTAGGCACAATTTCTGCATTCTCTGAATACTTCCTCATGAGCCTCTCTGCTTGCTTAATTTATCCACTCCAAAAGACTGAATTCATAAACTACAATTACTATGCTTATTGTCATTGGAATATTTTTATGTACTTATAATTAATGTCTTTTAAACATACAGTCAAAGGTTATAGATTGGAAATCATGTGTAACCTTCTGTATTGATATCAAGATTTAGCTCAAGAATATGATTGATCATTTAAATATTTTCCTTTCTCAAGTCATGGAGCATAATTAAATAATTACCAAAAAAAGATATACTGCCATATCATCCTATCATCATGCCTATTCTATTACTCCTGTGGATTATTTGAGTAATCCAGAATAATTAAAGTTCTAAAGAGCAAGAATTAAGAGAAAAGATACAGGATAGTTCCTCCCAGTTTTGATACCATGAGACCTGTAAGGTTGACTCTGAAGGCCTCCGACGGGGGTTCAGAATAATCCATTCTGTGTATGATATTCCTTATTTATAGCCAAAGCAGGGATTATGCTTCAGCTTCTAAACATTTACAATCTCTAATCCATTTTTTTCCAACAGGAGTAATTTACCTATCCAAGTCCAAACTGAATGAAAACTACCTTTTGATTTACTAAAATCTCATTATTCTTCTAATTGCAATAGGCACGAGATTGTACAGTAGTAAATCCCTCCAATTTCCACTAACTCCACTGAATACCACACCTTAACTTGATGGGGGATAAAGATATTGAAGGAATTCTATACTGTTTGACAATTCTAAGATCACACTTTTGCCTTTGCAAACTCTATTCCAACTGCTCTTTTCAACATCACCTCATGCTACACAAAAATCACAATGCAACCTGCACAATGCCGGGCCCCAGCTTCTCCCGCTGGCCCCGCTCACTCACCAGCTCGCCCCAGTGCCGGATGCGGGCCCGGGGCACGCATTTGATGGCCACCTGCGAGCAAAGGCCAGCAGCGGGCTCAGCTCGCCGCCTGCCCCGCCGCGCCCCGATCTTCTCCTCCTCCTCCTCCGCCCTCCTCCTCCTCCTCCGCCCGCCGCCAGCCCCGCCGCTCACCGGGGCGCCGTCCGAGAGCCGCGTCCCCGAGCAGACGCTGCCGAAGCCTCCGCGCCCCGGCAGCGAACCCAGCCGGGACCGGTCCTGCAGGGCCTCCCGCGCCTCCCCTGCGGGCGACACGCGGCCCTCAGCGCTCGGCCCGGGGCCAGACACGGCCCCCGAGCGCCCCCCGAGCGCCCCGGGCCGGCCATCCCCACCCGCCCCGGGCCCCGGCGGCTCGAGGCCGGCGGCTGCGCTGCCGAGCGGCGGAGCTCGGGCCGGGCAAGCCGCGGCGGAGGCGGCGGGAGCGGCCGCGCCGCGTCGCGTGTGTCCTCCGCGGGGCCCGGGAGGAGCCGGGGCGGGGCCGGGGGCGGGGCCGCGGGGCTGGGGGCGGCGCCGGGGGCTCGGGCGGGGGCGGGGGACGGAGCGGGGCCGGGGCCGGGGGCGGAGCCGGGGGCGGGGCCGGTCCGGGGCCGGGGGCGGGGCGGGGCCGGAGCCGGGGCCGGGCTCGGGACAGGCGCAGCCAAAGCGCAGCGATGCCGCCCTGGCCCCAGGCACTGATGCCCGCCCAGCACCGCCACAGCCAGCACCGCCAGAGCCGGGCGGAGCCGAGACCGCGGCGGGACGCCCGGGGCCGTGGGCGGGCCCGGGGCGTGGCCCAGCCCTGCGAGGGGAGAGGGAGAGGCCGGGACGGGGACGCCGAGAGGGGCCGGGGGGGTCGGGAAAGGGACACCGGGAGAGGCTGCGGGACACCGAGACAGAGTGCGGCACAGCGGGAGAGGGAGAGGAGGAACAAGAGAGGGACGGGGAGGGGTCGTAGACGCCGTAGACTCCGTAGACTCGCTGCTGCCGCTGCCGCCGCTGCAACTGGAGCCCTGGGGCCGTTTGTCCGCGTGTCCGTTCCACGCTCCAGCCCCGCGCTCCCCGGGGGCAGCCCCCGAGCCGCTCCAAACACGGCAACTTGGCCGTGCTGAGCCCAGATCCAGAGGCCTGACTCCTGCGCCGTGGCGGAGGAATTCCCTCGGTCGCTGCTGTGCATTGTCCCTGCTGAGGGTCAGACACTGTCAGGACGCATTCCCTGCTTGTAGGATTCGTGCCCGACCCAAGCACTACGCTTATGTCTCCAGCATAACTTTGCAACAAAAACAGGGGAAGGCAAACTCTGTGTTCGGCCCACGGTATTTTCGAGTGTCTAAAACTCACTAACACCACTCGTGTTCCTCTGGCTGTCCAAATCCAGTCCCGTAATGTTGCTGTCTGTCCAGTGTGGGGCTCTGGTTCCATCTCTGAGGTGTGTGATGCATCCAGCTGGCAGTGCTGACTGACAGCTGGAGTCAGCAGAGGCATGGGTTAGTTACTCTCCATTCCATTGCAAAGGAATTCCTCTGCCGCAGCCAGGTGTCGGAGGCAATAACTGTCCTGTGCTGCTGATGCACTGCCTTCTCCAGCTTATTTAGTGATCTGTCAAAAAAAAAAGATCATTTCGCTGATTTGAAAAGCAACACGCTGAACAGATCATTCAAGGTAGGAGGCTATTTCACATTTGGGAGAATAAATGTTCTTTCAATGTTGCAGTTCTGAGTAAACTAAATATAAACATGTTTTCTTCTAGCTAGAAGGAATGTCACTCTCTATTTTCATACAGTTGATAATAAGTTGGAAAATAATGTAGTCTCCTAACGTTCAAGGAATGCCAGAAATATGGCAGGATTTTCTGTGGTTTTTTATGCTCATTTCTAGTGTAACTTGAATGTATTCCAAAATTACATGTTGGTGGTACATTCAGGCCAACATTGAAATGACTGGATTGTGTTGGTGGGTCCATGTGTAGGTTTTCCATATATTTACATACACCTTTTTCAAGAAGGGAGTTGTATTTTGCATTTCCATATACCTTCTAAAAGAAGGGAGTTGTATTTTCTGTGACTCCCTGCATAAATTCATAAATCTGGAGATTCTGTAGGGCTTAAAGGACAGTCTGGGGAGCAAAGCCCTCTGAACCCTGTGTCTTCGACTAAATTGACCATTAATCCTCCTGGTGTCCACATCTGAGAGCCATACCCTCTGCTTGCTGCAGGTTTGTCACAGCTCTTTGGGGTCACGATGGCCTTCGTGATCTGAGTAATGCTGTACTGCTCCTGCCTGCTCACCTCTGCTCAGAGAGGTTCAGTATTTACTAGTTCAACTCTTATGCAGAAATTTACCAAAAGTTAATGTTAATTAACCCCTTCTGATGGGGTTAAATGGAACTATGGGCCTGATGGTACACTTACATTCCTAATGAAAACTAATATTTGTTATCAGTATCTTAAGTGTTAGTATTGTTTCTTTCATGTTGGCTATTGGGTTTGTGGGTTTCCTGTTGTTTAAATGACTTCTGCCTTTCAACATTATCAAGGTACATTAAGGTGTTTTCAAAATTTGTTCCCCCCATTCTTGTTTCTGTATCTTTAAGAGATATATATATATATATACACACACATATATACATTATTGAAATACTACGTAGTTCCTTAAAAATGCAGCTGCTAATTTCCCATTTTTCCTAAGCAACTGTTAGGATTTCCTGAATACATTTGTGAAGCCTGCTTTATGTTAATATTTCCAATTTTTCTTTTTCTTAGTGTATTTTCGTTTTGATTTGTTTGCTGTGTCACCTAATTTACAAGAGCATTCACATTCAACATCCATAATTTGCGTGCCATTTTTTGTGTTTGTTAAATTGCACAGTTAACCTAAGAGAGAGAGAAAAATATTGCATGTAGGCCTGGCAGGCTAAGTTTTAGTTGTACATTTGTATCCATGTGTTTGCCATAGTTTTTTTGCATTTGAAATATTCTGTCTATGCATTTAAATATTCTTTTAATGTGAGTTTAAAGGGATTGAATAGAAAGATGAAACTGAGATCACTACACAGTCTTGATGCTGAAATCAGTCCTTTTTAGTCTAAATAATATAAGTGTGTAATATAAATGATACTTTCTTAGGAAGTTGTAGAAAAAAGCAGATAAATAATTCCTTTTAATGTTGGAGTTCTTCAAAACAGGATCAGAAATACTGCTTACTGTGTGCTTTCCTTAAAAGGTCTTTACATGAGGTAGCAGGAATAGGCATCAAGAATCCAAGCTTCTGGAATGTAAATTTCTTGAGTGTGTTTTGAAATATTTTATGGAGTGGGTTTCTGTTATCTTGCATCTATCTGGGAGCATGTGAAAAGTCGTACACCCTTACTAATAGAAGGTAAAAAATAAAGGGTAGTTTTTTAGCGGCCCATCTCCATGGTGTTGTCACAAGGTGCAGCAGTCTGTACCTTAGCAATGTGCTGAGGAACAAAAATGTTCTATTTGAGCGTGTACAGTAATTTAAATGCTCTTCTCTCTGAATTGTCTCCTCAGCTGGTTAAGGTTATGTTGGAAACTGTTGGAAGGTGTTATTTTCTTTGTTGTACCCCGAAAAGAACACTTTATAGATCACTTGTGTTACCAAAACCACGTCTAACTGAAGGTATGTGTATCTCTATTCTCCAGCAAGCAGGAAAAACGGGCATTTTCTTTTCTCGTGCAACTGATGAGCAAAAAGAGTACGTGAAAAGGACTGAGGAGGGTGGTATTTGTTTGGCTCAGGTTTCTTCAGTGTGACATTAGGGGACACTTGCCAGCCTTGGGGTCTATGTATGAAATTTATTGCACTTAATTGATTTTGTTCAAGAAAATAGTCTGCTTCAATTGAAAAGTTTTACATCTGAATACCAGTAGCTTTGCAGCTGATCTGATCCTATCATTAACTCTGGGGAGAAATTCGGTCTAGGGAGAGCATTTCTGTATTTTGGATGCTGTGCTTTGAAAGTTTGGATGTGTAATCTTAACAAAATGATGGAGAAAGAACATCAGAAAGTCTGCACTGCATAAGCCATTGAAATGTACTCTTAAATGTCAGTTCAGGGGTGAAATTCTCTGCTCTGTTTGGCATTTATCCTAGGCTACCTATGTCCTGTGCTATCAAGCTGTACTGAAGGGGCTGCCTCACAAGAATTTTGGATATTAGTTGTTTATATCCATCGTGGTAATGGCTGATGTGTTTTCCAGATCAGCCACTAGAAGGTGTGAAAATTGTAAACTGATGAGCACAGAGAGGGTCTGACAGTTTCTCCTGCAGAAGGCAGTGATACATCTGTCCTCAAGCAAATGCTGCGTAATCCATACAATTTATTAGTGAATCATGCCTTGAGCTTGGGAATTTCACAGGAGCGGAGCTATTCAGGGGTCTGACATGTCCATCCAGTGTTTGTGGAGAGTCTCTTTGCATCCTCAGCAACCCCATCCATGCTTGTCCAGCCTCCTCCTTCCTCCAAAGCAGGGAAGAGATCTCTGAACCCATTGCTGCAGGAATTTACCCCGTTTGATTTATGATGGAAGCAAGCTCAGGTCTGTCAGAAGATCTACTTTCATCCCTAAAATGTGGGAGTGAGGGAAATGTGATTAGGAACATTACCTGCCCTCAGAAAAAACTAATTGTGTCTGATGTTTGCTAATACTTAATGGCACTTTTCAGCAGTCAAACTTGAATGAGTTGATGATTGCTTAATGTACTTTGTGTAGAAAAGCTGTCAGTGGCCAGCACAGGAGATGGGAATTATGTGGTCAAGGACGTGTACAGTAGGAATAGAACATGTGGAGAGTGTGATTGATAACTGGCTAGCTGCAAAAGGTCACATAGACATGAGAGAGCTTTGCTGAGCACACAGGCACTCTCATGAGAACCAGCAAGGCGGTAAGGTTCGCATGTCCTTGAGCACAGCTGGGATACGATAACAAGACCTTGTAGCTGAAAGATATGAGGGAGAAGCACGGTAAAACAAAAACTTACTCAAACTATGTAACCACAAAGAAATGTAGAAAGAGGCGTAGCTGACTTTTAATCTGAGCACCAATCCTGAGCTTAACTTTTGCAATATGCATGAGCTTATTAGTGTTATTATAAAAGCATTGTGTGAATTAACAATAAACGAGATTTTCCGATCACTCATATTGAGTGCCACATTTCTCCCGCTGCGGATTTCCCACAAGAATGGACTTTCCAGTTCTTAAAACCTTCTTAGTAGGCGGTGTGATGGTGCACTTTGACTAAATTGTGGTCAATTCTGTCTCCTAATAGCTGGCATCTTCAGATTCTACCGGCGGTGTTGGGAATGTCTTTTCAAGAGTTGAGAAGGAAAGTTTCTTTCAAGGATTCTGATCTTCCAGTGTGATGCGTGGATACCAGTCAACGTGTAGACAGATGACAGGCACAGACAGTATTCTTGACAATTGCTTAGAAAATAAACAAAACATCAGGCAGTAGAATAATCCTGACAACAAGGAGGATAACAGTAACTTTTCCAAGGGACAAATGTCAATGTCACTTTCAGTTACATTGCAGGAAAAAATGGTAAAAGAAATGGGTGTGACCCAGAATTCCCACAGCCAAGAGGATATGTGAGTACCAGTTTGGCTGAAATGACTGTTGCTTGTCATTCCCCAGTGACAGTTTGGAGAAGTCATCACAGGCTCTTTTAATTGATGAATACTGATGTGTATAAGTCAGGTGTCGGTATATGTATTTTCACATCCTTTTTTTTGCTTTTTCCATGGTGCAGCAGGTAATCTCAGAACAGCAGTGGCTGTGCTGAAGCAATATAAATAGTAATCTCTGATTTTTTCCAATGATGTTTGATTGCCAAGTGATATCCTCAGCAAAGTTGGTCAGACCCTCTCAGTCCTACTCCTTGTAGCTACTGAGTACTGAGATTGTGGAAGGCCTTACTGAAGCCGACAGAAGTAATTTTCATTGCCTTCAGTGACTTTTCAATTGGGCTGAAAGTGCTGGTTGGTCTCAAAAATACTTTGTGAGCTTTGATCTAATGAGTGGAGACCAGTGGTAAATCAAAATGGAAGGAAGAACTTTGTGGGCAAAATGCAGTACAGGTTAATTTGCTTTTTCAAATTCTAACTTATTTAAATTTTACATCAGAAGTTGTGGAGGTCTAAATCCCTACTACCATTTTAAGGCATCTCTGCCTCATCATTGCTTAAGACACTGACTGAATGCACATAGTTTAATTTAAAGTTGATTGCATTTAACAACAGAATTTTTTAAAGCCTTTAGTCATGTAATAATGGTAGATAGCGCTTAATTTAGTCAAGAATGACCGATACAGTTATCTATCATTTACATTAGCAATGTTGAACCAACAGTAAATTCAATTAATTCTTCAATTTTATGCTCTTAACATTTAAAACCCTAAATCCACTTTAAATCAATTTGCATTATTTTGAGGATGGGATTCTTAATGTTAAGCTCCTATTAAATCCGCATTTTCTCTACTATAAGGTTGCTTTGAATTTTTTTGTCATGTTTTTGTGGAATGTTGGTCTTAAGCAGTTTTTGTGGGTTTGTCTGTGACTTAAGGAGCTCTCTATTGGATACTGATCTATGCAGTTGAAATAGAACACTGGAAAAACATGATTTATAACAAGTGTTCTCATAGCAGACCAGGAGGTTGGGTTGATATTTCTTCTTCTTCCATCAAGGAACACCCGTGGCTGTGGGCTATAATTTATAACAACAGTGTTGCTTTGACCGGTTTTGGTTACTGTGGGCTTGTTTTCAGGAATGATGAGTATGTAGTTATCCCATCTTGAAAGAAATACATAGCACATGTGCTTATTTGGATTAATTAGTATGGTTTTATATCACAGTTGATAGAAAGCTGGAAGAAAAGCCCAAGAATAAAGGAATAAAGGAGGCCAACCAAATAACTGAGGGTTGTGACTGTGGTTAAAGTCCCTTATGAATTCTGAGTGCTCCAGCACCGGTTTTCTGTGAGTCACTCTTTGAAGCTGCATTATCATTTTGTTATATATATTCCAATATATGTAAGTCCTGTCAGACCCTAGAGAGAACACTTGCAGTGAGTAATTTCAGGTCTGAGTGCCACAAGCAGGCTGCTGAGAAAGCTGGCCCAGCCTTTTTTTTCTTGGTGGTTCTGATGGTTTGAGCTGTAAGTTCACTCAGTTGAGCTGCTCTGTGCTCCAGCTCTGTTTCTTTAGTGATGCTGCAATACTTGCTGCACGGCAACTCAGTTGGAAAACAAAGAAATTAATGATACAGACAGAAGATCTGTTCCCAAAGCAGGGTGAAATTCTGGTGGAAGGGCTTCTGCTGCTTGAATTTTAAACACTGTGCTGTGAAACCTCTCACGTCATCTGTGGGTTAGTGGTTGTATCACCTGGGATAGTCTATCCAGGCCCTGTTGATGCAAACGTGCTTTTCACTGGTGCTGCTCCCTATTTTGGAGAATATCTGAAAATAAGGGGTGAGCAAGTACTGAAAATTTCCATTTTTGCTCCTATTTACCCACTTGCCTGCTGTTTTAATTTTGAAGTAGGGTGTCAGATAGAATCTGTCTAATGGCAGCGGTGTAAAAAGCATGCCTTCAGTTCCAAACTGAAACCCCTTGCAATCAGCAGATGTCCCAGCTCAAGGAAAATGGCTTGCAAGCCCAAAACATTCACTTTCCCTGCCTCATTTCTTATGGTCTTACCAAGGAAACAGCAAGACTTGGATTGCGCTTACTCTTTGCACTGAAGAAGTTGTTAATGCTGCGTTTTCATGCTTCCATCGTCGTTGTACTCCAAATGTCTGTTCTGTGGAATGGGCAGGATTAGGCTGTTTAAGAGAAAGCCACTCCACATTTACAGTGCCTGTAAGGTCCACAGTAAGAGCCCTAAATGGAAGTATCATTTTCAAGATGCCTTCTATTTTACAAGCAGCCAAACAGAAAATGAAACCCTGGGTTGAATTGTAGTCTTCCTGAAGGAAGTGTCAAAGCCTAACAAGGGTGCTTGACCCAGCTTTGTACTTGTTGTTCATTGAAATAAACTTTAATTGTTAATGAATCCAAACACTGTTAATGAATCCAATACTACTACTTTACTGAGAAAAGCCGTAATTACTGGACAATCCCCTGATTCTCAGCTGCTGTAAATCACTCTATCTTCACAGAATGGAGAGGGGCACTTCATTTAACAACACTGAAGAATTAAGACAGGGAAATGGCGTAAAAATCAGAAAGGATCTTAGAATTATAATCAGGGGAAACAGAGTAAAGAAAAACATGTAAAGTTGGGCGTTGCTTCTGTGAAAAGAGAAGTTGTACATCCATGTACATGTAGTTGCATTAAGGAAAAGCATTAGTATTCAAGCCGAATGATGTCATGGAAAAACCGGTTTGTTTTTTTTTAAGCATGCAAAATTTCTGTCAGTTGAAAGGGGTTAAGAACAGCATATTAATCTATTTCCCTCCTTACCTGTTGTTTTGTGAAGTAGTTAGGATTGCTGGCATTATCCATCTGGAATTTTATGCCAGTGGCAGATCCCTGACTGTGATGGTAGAAGGGTAAGGACCTCATCCAAATGCATCAAGAGGAATAGTGTTTCACTGTGAAACTGCCAAGTATTTCAGACCGGTGCCTAATAAGGCAAAAACTTGTTGCAATTATGTGTAAAGTGTAATTTATCTAATGTAATTATGAGATGTTTAGAGCCAGTCATTTGAAATAGACTCCACTCCTCTGTTAACTTTTGACATTGGAAGGACTGTAATCATATTGCAGACCATCAGGCCTTGGATTAAAATTTAAACCTACAGTGAGCTTCAAACTGCTTTGCATTTACCCTTAGAAGAAAAGGGAGGTTGAATAATTTTTCTTACGTTGATTTATCTTAGGAAAATGGGTGTCAAGGTTCTGAATTACAGTAATTATTGTAAGCATGTAAAATATTATCAACTACAAGATACATCTGATGTGGTGTGGATGGATTAGTGCACATGCTAAGACCAATTTGAGAACATTTCACTTTTTGCTACGTTTGCTAGGGCTAGTTACATCCACTTAAAATACAGATTGGCTCTAAAATGGCAGCGGTTTGCAGGTCCTAAGTGTTAGGACTTTGGTTAAAGCAAAAGGAACAAAATAATTCTTTTTCTTTTAGTTTGTCATGCAGTTTGTGCTAAGGCTTTCAATAGTACTTTATTGTGACAGCTCATTTTCCTTTTCATTTGATGCCCTCATATACACCTTGTCACTCTATTAAACTAGAAAGATTTAGTTTCTTAAAGAGCCTTCAATGAAGCTGTTATAAAGCCTTTTCTCAAAACAACATATATGGAGCCTGAACACATGAGATTACATTCTTTTAGTTTATGTTGCTTTTTTGAGGAAATGAAAACAGGAGAGAGCAAGAGTTTATTGCCTAATAAGTATCAGCTATTTTAATAAAAAGGGTTCATAATTTTGAGTTTCATTTTTATTTTGACCAGAACGCTTTTAGATAATAAATGTTGCAATTGAATCTTGTTTTTTTTAGGAAGTTGTTAAAACAAGCTAAATGCTTTCCATTTATGGATAACAAACTGATGCTCTAAGTTTAGGAATTACTGTGCCAAAATTTGAGTATTTCTTTGATTTCCTTGTAACCTGTAAAACTGACTGTTTCTGGTTATTCTGGGACCTTTGAACTAGGGGTCTTACCTCAGGTGGGATGTCAAAAGAATATATAGATTGTGATGCTGTTTTCTCTCCATTACTAGGAACAGTTTTTGATCTGGGCAAGTTGTGATTCAGACAATGCCACTAGATTTCTACTTGAGAATCTGCCTTTTGTGGCCTGTTTTATGGGTATTTTCACTTTTTTCATTGCAAGTTGTTAGGATTTTCTAAGCATGTGTTTCTAAAAAAGCAGCACCCAAATTAATTGCATCTTCTGAGTACGTAAGAACTACTTTATGGCATTTTAACCTGCAAACGCTATGATAGCGTGTGTGGAAATGGAATTTACCTCACTTGGCGGACTTGAAATATATCCCTAAGCAGTAATTGCAACATCTTATCAAATTCTCGAGCAGGAAACCAACCTTTTTCTAAATGGAATTTTTATGAACTGTTTTAAGGACTGTTTACTGGAAAGCTGCCTAATCACTGCATTCCCTGGGTAATGGCTGAAATATGTGTGCTGAATTAGTAGCAGGAAGATGCTCAACTACTCTGGCAGGGAAGAGTTGATACTGCTTTTGCTAATGCATGTAAATCACAGGAAAAATTCTGAATATAGGGAAAATTTTTATCAATAACCCCATTTAATTGTATCCTTCATTTGAACGGTGCCTTGCTTCAGCGATTTTTAAGGAAATTATTGAGACTATTTTTTTAAGTGGTAGAAATAATAATTAAAACCCGTCCATTAAAGCATTTGGGAGTACATTTAATTGATAGAAAGATTAGGTATATCAGGGGAAAAATCCACTTTGCTGGCGTTCTTCTGGTTTTGGGTCTTGGCAAAGGAACTAAAATGGGTTAAGAGGAAATTGCTTGTTCCACAGTGTGCTGTGTGTGGCTTCCTGGGGATTTTACCTTTACGGTGAGTGTTCCTCTGAACACAATGAAGCTGCAAGCGTGTGCTAAATCCAGTTAAGGAGATTTCCAGTCTAGTCTTTTGGCTCTGGAAGAGTCCCTAACTGTGCACCTGGGACATAGGATTGTCCAAAAGTGTCCCCATTGCACATTGCTAGGAATCCTGGTCTTCATTCTGCTGGTTTAGTTTGATGTTTCCATATTCTTCTGAAAAAGAATCATTGCTTTCTGTTCAGTGCCTGCATTCACAGCTGTCTGGTTTTTACCTTTTCTTCAGCTGCCTCTTCTCCACACAAGTGCCCTTGTCTACTTAACTCTTTCTTTTATGGCAGCTGTTCAATAGCTGGAGTTAAGCTTCTTGCCCTACTCTGAATTTCCAATTTCCCGTTTGAGGATGAGGCAATCACCGCTGACTTCCCAGAGGGCACTCCTTCGCTTAGTTATCCAGCTCTCAGCAGCTTTGAAAGGGACAGAGAAATGGAAGGGAATAGCTTTGGTTCATAAATATTTTTGCATTAATAATAATTAAAGTTAAGATCAATGACTGTAGTACAGATGACTACCAATAGTGCTTTATAGCCCCTTTGGGAACTGAAATTGTGTGAAATAATTCAAAATAGCCTCCCTAGAATGGTTATTCTGTGAGCAGCAGTAGGTCTGTTTTAAGGCTGGCATGGTGTCAGGAGGTCTCTGGGCATGCCAGGAGTTTCAGGTTGCTCACTTTTCTATTATTTTTGCCCATCTCCATGTGTTTCCATTCTACATTCGGTCTTCCTGAAAATATTTGTCTGTCTTCCTTCATTTGGACATTGCAAAGCATGACTGCTTTTGTGGAGGACTTTTCGCCCTCTCCCAGTCTTGTGCCTTTTGTTTCCTTTGGATGTAAATCCAAGCAAGCTGCAAATCTTTTATATCTTATTGGGATTTAGCAGTGGTGTCAGCGAGTACAAAAAAGAGTTCAACATGTTTTATTGTTATCAAAAGCATTTCCAGGAGTGGGAATGAGGGATAGGAATCCAGGGCACAGGGATGGTGGATCCCTGTTTATCTCTGTAGTATTTTAGAGTGTGTTTCAGTGTATCCCTGAACCTCTTTTGCAAATATTGTTAAAAAGGCAGTGCTTCCCAAAGCAAGAAATGAACCCAGGAAAAAAAAATCTCACAGTCTTATCACAGCATGCTTTTTCTTTCTTATAAAACCAACATAATCAAAATAAAAACCAACCAAACCAAAACCAAAACCAAAAACCTCAAAAACTAACCAAGCAAAAAACCCCCCCAAAGCCCCCAAAAAACTAAAACAAAAAAACCCCAAGCTTCTATCCAGTAAATAAGACTTAAGTTTTAAGATTTATAACTACAGAAGGTGTCTTGATCACAGCTGAAAGAGGTTTGTAGTTATGCACGGCAGGCCTGTGAATTCCTTAGCAAACCTATGATTTTCTTCTTTTCTGAAGTATGTCTGTGAAATGTTTTGGAGTTTTGTATTGGAAAATATTTTTCTGCAACACACATTTTAGTGGGAATAAATAAAAACGCCAACTAGTATAAAGATGGAATCATGTCTTTAGGAATTTATACTAGAATAATCTTGAATCTAGAGGAAACTTGAATGTGGGGAGGAGAGTGGAGGTATTGAAAATCTGAGAGGGTTTTTGCTCGCACCAGTTGTGTTTTCATGCTGTTTACTTGGGCTAATATAGTTCATGCTGCACTGCAAAACGTTTAGGTGCCTTCAGCATGTTGAATAAGAAGCTGTAGTTTTATAAAATAGCATTTATTTTGTTGTGGATGGGCTGCTTTATCACCTACATACAAGGACTCGCAATCACATACGTTGTATCTCGTGTTAAACAAGGATTTAGGAGAACTCCATGGAGTTCAATGAGCCCATTTCTAGCTGTGTTGACAGCAGATTTCTACCCAGATGTCGGATAAGCATACTTGGTATTTTGAAAAGTTTTTCCAGGCTCCAGTTCTTTTGAAGCAGGCACTTAATGAGCTTCTGTGTATTTAGCAACCTTCATCAGATGCCTTTACATCAACTTGTGCAGGCTGCCTTTGGGCTCGTATGAAAAATCAGACGTACGTTCTAAAATGTGAGAATGCTTTTTTTCTCTGTGAATGTTTGAGGGATCTCGTGCTCTTTTTCCACAATTTAGTCGTTCAAGCCTGAGGTGCTCTGGTCCCAGGGAAGATCGATAGGATGTTGCCATTACGGCCGTGTCTGTCAATTACAGCCAGATTCAGGCGGTCAGGTAGGATTGTAAATTTGTGCCAACCAGTCACAGATGTTCCAGCTGTGCAGACATGTGGCACTATTTATTCTACTCTTTTTTCATAAAGGCCACAGGGGGCAAAATATTGTCCCTACCCAGAGACTGCAGCCGTTCTCCTGAAAGCACCTTCTAATCTTCCTCTCCACGCTGGGATGATGGCATTAGGTCTTTTTAGCCCTCACATGTTTGTTTCAAACTCCCACAGCTCACAGAATTAATTTCTGTTGGGAACACAATGTGGTGATGAGGCAGGTTATTCTGGCTGGGCTTTTCCTTTATCTGCTATACAAAGCAACTGATTCACTTTCTATTAATTACCACCAGCTATGGGGACTGCCTGGTGTTTTTCCTTTGGACTTTCAGCCTTTTGAGCTCGTTCTCAGGTTTGCTGTTTGGAAAAGCAGCGATGACAGGAGCGGGAAGGAAGGATACAGGAGAAAGAGGCTGACTTACCCAAACCTTAAAGCACATCTCAGCTGGGAATGGTTATTGTGTGTGGAGCACTATATTTTACTTATATGCAGCACAATATTACTTGTCTCAACTTCCCTCCTCCCCCAACCCTATGAAAGGAAATCCTAAAAAATTGCTTTTTAACTAATTATAAGAAATCCAATAACACTAGCAGCTTATTTCTTTCTGACTAAATGTAATGAGATTGGAGCATTGCTTCATCAGGAGAATGACCTAATACAATAGCTCATTGAACCATGAGAGATTCATTAAAACTACCTTGCAAGGGGATTTTTTGGGCAATGTTTTATGTGGTGGACTTTTTTTCTTTTAAAAATAACTCCCAAGTCTAAAGCAGTTACTGCATGTAGTTGTAATCAATTTTGTAACACTAGGCAACAGAACTGGTTTTAATTACCTCTTATGTTCTAAAGATGTTACAGAAAAATCCTCACAGCTGAGCTGCACTTCATTTGTTGGAGGCTGAGGTTTGCAGCCAGGTGACTTTGCAAAATACCCAGATGTTGCACACTGGGATTTTGCACAAAACTTCAGGAGTTGGTGATAAGTTTCAAACTGCCAGAAAATTTCCATTTCCTGCTGACCTAAATGAAAAAATCTATCCCTTCCCTGAGATGTGAGTGGCAATGTGTCTGTACAGCTTTTAGAGTTGGTTTCTCACAAAGGGTACATGATGCCTATTTGCCCCTCAGCTTTGTATCTATTACTGAATGATGCATTTTAAACTGTTCTTTGTATCCATGATAACTGTGGGTTCTGAAACAGTAGAGACTTTAATACACTAAGCTTGAGGTATAAAAATGAGGCATCTGTCAGAAAAAAATACGGACTGACTTACAACCTCTATAATTAAGGTGTCAGGAAATCTCAAGCTGTTAAAATCTATTTTGAGCTACCCTAAAACATTACATCCAACAAGACAATATCCAATAACAGTAAGAGAAGGGGCAGAAGGTAAGATGATGGTTTGCAAATGCATAAAAAAAGGAACTTAAAAAACTAGATATGGAATTCTAGAGTTCAGTTCGATTGATGTAACTGTCCCCATCATCCTTTCTGCTGCCAGTAGGAAAATGTCCAGAGCATGTGTTTAAGCAACACGCACTAAAGCCTGTGGGCATGTTTGACTCTTTCTGGCAGTGTGCACAAACCCAGGCTGCTTCCACAGGTGAGAGAGGTAAATGCTCTTTCCTCCTGAGATACATCTGAAAAAATCCTAAAAGGAGCACCTTGTAATCTGGGGAAAAACCAAAAGGTTTCTCTTTCTACTGAAATCTTGGAGTGAAATAAAAGGAACCTGCAGAAATCAGCCTCTCTCTTTCTTTACACTGAGTTACTGAGCCCTGCGCCTCTCAGGGTCGTTCACCTGCTGCCTCAAAGCGTTTCCTAGGTGTTCAAACAACAACAATAACATTAAAATATGAACTAACACTCAAATAACAGCAGTTCCCTGCTTTGGCAGGCTTCTCCCTCAGGGCAAACCATCTTTCGCCGCTTTTCTTTTGCAGAGCAGAAGAGCAGGAGAGGCTCAGGAGACAGAAGGACGATGATTTGGCCAAATTGCTGCCAAAAGCTGATGCCTTTAGTTTAAGGAATAAATGCCTGTCCAAACTTGGAACTCAGGTATCACTGATTAAAAACCAGAATGCTGAGGGGTTTATTTAAAGGATTTGGCGGTTTTTACCAGCCAGCAACTCCACCTCTGAGTGAAATCCCTGGGATTTGTTCTCAGGAAGAAACCTCCCAGTAATGAAAAATCTAATGAAGAAAAAGGATTCGAAGGTTGGCCCATTTCAGAAGCTGAGGAATGTCTTGAATTTTATTTTTTTGCAGCTCCCAGCTCATTACTCCTCCTGTTTCTCAACCCTGGCCCACAGAAGTGTGTTGAAATAGCAGCTTGGCCCTGTGGAGAAGCAGGAATCCACTGAATTTCCTGGGACGCAGAGCCCAGCGCCAGCAGATGCTCCGTGCTTTGCTGCAAGCCTAGATCCTAGATTTCCAATATTGCCTAAAAACTCCTCCTTCCTGGACAATCCAGAGGATCCTGATGGGGGATGGTGGCTCTGGTGGAACCTCTGAGTACCTGCTCCAGCCTCTTGGCTCTAATTACTCCGTGAGTAGCTGAGTCAGGGGCCAGGGGTTGCTCTCTGGCTGTGAAATGGGAAAATTCCATCAGGAAAGTGCTGGAATGAGCCTGGAGGGAGGTGGGGCTTCTCCAGCCTCTCCTTCTTGGACACCTTCCTTGCTCTGCTTCGTTTTTCTGAGGGAGGAAAAGGTGAGGAGAAGCTCCCCAGGGAATATTGCAGAGGAATCTCCAGTTCCAGAAGTACAAAAAGTGCCCAGCCTCAGGAATTTATCCCAGCTCAGGAACAGCACTAACCTCTCCAAGCCTGAACAATGTGAAAACCGATTTATTTTTTAAGACTTAGCGACTAAAACCAATAAAAAGAGGTAATGCAAGGACTGGATTTTGCTTCCAGAGGGAAAAGCCTTGAATTTCATGCTGGAACTCATCATTTTCCCATCATTTCAGTGGGAAGCTCCTTGCTGAACAGGGACTTCCCAGGGCTCCTGCAGAGTGCGCTTTGCTTTGCTTTCATTCCTCCTGGAGGTAATTGGATCAATTATCTCTGACCCGAGCTGAGCTTGCTGTAGAGGGGCAGGAGGTTTGTGGAGCCCCAGGAATGGGGAACATTCCTGGGATACTCCAGGAAATGTTCCTGGGATGGCTCCAGGGAATCCTGGTGTGCCACAAAAAGCTCAGGAGCCTTTGACGTTTGTTTGGCTGCAGGGAGAGGAGTCCGTTAGAATCAAAAAGCTGCATTTGATGTAGAATATCCTGAATTTCATCGTTTCAATCTAAGCAGAAGTCCCAGTCTTAAAGCTTGGTTTTAAAAGAGATTTTTGTGCAGTGGAGATTTCTTTGACGTGCCTGGAAAATTCTCATCTTCCCGAGGGACATTTTGGGTGAAAGTTCTGGATTCTGGAGGACAATGAGGGGACCCAAAGGAGCAGTTTGGGAGCTCCCTGTCCCCCTGAGCTGTCCTGGTCCTTTCTGGGCTCCTCGGGACCAGCCCTGAGGCATTGATTGGACGCTTTCCTTGTGAATTTGGGGTGTTTTTTAAAGAAAACCTTTCGTTGGACACTGTCACCCGTGCTTTTTGGTTGTTGAGGGTTCTGGTGTTGCCTTCAGAGGCTTTGGGAAGGGAACTTTATCCCAAGAAATCCTCCCTTTTCTAGGGACCTCTCACTAGAGGTCAGCACTGCCTCGTTGCCGGCTCGGGAATGTTGGATGGTTGGGATTAAAACCACCGAGGCTGCAGCTGCTGGGGCTTGTTTGGGTGCCTGATGTGCACCAGCCTTGGTCCTGGCACGAGGTGTCCATCCTGGGGTGTCCATCCCTGGCAGTGTCCAAGGCCGGGCTGGACATTGGGGTTTGGAGCACCCTGGCGTGGTGGAAGGTGATTTTGAAGGTCCTTCCAGCTCAAACCAGTCTGTGATCCCATGGAACCGAGTCCAGTCTTTGGGAAAAGCACCTCAGTGCCTTCAATCAACTTCTCTTTGAATGTTTATTAATGGAAGGCAAAGCAAAGGGATGAGCTGGGAGGGAAAAAAGGGGAGGGGCATAGTCTGAGGGCTGAAGACATGGAGCTGTCAAAAGGGAGGAAGGGTGGAGGGAAAAGGGACGGATGGTGTAGCAAGGCAGGGAGAGGGTTGAAGGCACGGGAGCTTCCCACAGGCATCAGCTGCGTCAATCATCAGCTGTGCCTGGAGCTCCGGCTCCTCCGTCTCCAGGCGGTCTCATCTTCTGTGGCCCCTGAAGGTCTTCTAAGGCCACCGGTTTTTCTGAGCCAGCAGATGACTGCAGTTCTGCAATTCGCTCCTCGAACATCAGCTGGACAAAGAGGCTTATCCGGGAGGGGCTGTCGTCCTCTCTCATGGCCTGAAGAGCTGGAAGAGACAGGCACAGAGCCCCGGTCAGAGCCCGGATGTGCGGGAGTCCAAGGAGACCCTCCTGCCAAGGGCCATCCGAGCCAGCTCCTGCCGTGGCCACCACAAGAGAGGAGAGAGGGGCCAACGGGATTCGCCGCAAGGTGCTAAACACGAATCGCCCCGCCCGCGTCCCCGAAATCTCTCCGTGTTCTGCGCACGCCAGCCCTTGTCCGCACAGGGAGCCAGGCCCTCCGCAGGCAGGACAGGGATTGCAGCCCCCTGCGCGAGCATTGCGGCTCCCCCCGGCAGCCCCGCTGAGAACCCGCTGCCCTCACTCACCCTCGCTGAGGGCCTGGAGCTCTTCCTTCTGCCTCCTCAGGCGCACCCCGGCGATCCCTGGGAACACAGAGCCTGTCAGGACCCCAGCGGCACGGCGCCCTGCCAGCGGCGCTGCCAGCCCTGTGGCCACACGGCCTCCTGCCCCGGCAGGGCTCGGCCCGGGCCCTTGCCGCATCCTGCCGCCCCAGGGCACGGCCGCAGAGGGCGGCAGCAGCCCCGAGGGCAGGCGCGGCTCCACGGCGCCGGGCGCGGATGCCGCTGCCGGGACGGGGGCTGGGGCTGGGGCGGGGGCTGGGAGGGAGCCCGGGCTCGTGGCTCACCGATGAGCTTGATGGCCGCCTCTCGCAGGGGCTCCTGTGGGTGCTCCAGGTAGGGCCGGGCCAGGCGCAGGTGTTCGGCCGCTCGGCTCTTGTCGTCTGCCAGCTGGAGAGAACGGCAGGAGGGAGGGAAGGGTTGGCGCGGGCTCAGCCCCTCGGCCGGGCGCTCCCGGCGCCCAGCCCCGGCCTGCGCTGCCCGCACAGCCCCGAGGCCCGGCCAGCGGGCGCCGGGCTCCGGAGGGGGCGGAGGGCCGGGCGCTGCCCGGGGAGCCGCGGTGCCGCCCCGCCCCGCGGCCCCGCTGGGCCGGCGCTCCGTCGGCGCCCGACTCGGGGCACAGGAGCCTGGAGAAGAGCCCGCGCGGCCCCACGGAAGGGAGCGGCGTGTGGGGCGCAGGCCGGAGCCCCTGCGTGCGGCGCTGGGCAGGGGCCACGGCTGCCAGCCCCGCACACCGAGCCCCGCCGTCAGGGGGCTTCTCCAGAGGCCGTCCTTACCACGCACTCGGCGAACTTGAACAGCTTCTCCGTCTTCAGCACGTGCTGGAGGTCGCTCCTCTTCAGGAAGCCGGCCGCACAATGCAGCGTTTCCCGAGAGGCCTGGGGAGCAGCAGAGACGGGAGCTGGCAGCGCAGCCCAGCCCAGGGCACGGGCCCTGCGTCCCTGCGCCAGGGCCAGCAGGAGGCTGCGAGCCGGGAGAGGTGCCCGGGCAGGAGGCAGCCGAGCCCCCTGTCAGGGATGCACCGGCATCACACAACGCCTCACCTTGGCCACGCGCTCGTTCACCTCGTGGCAGTGCAAGTAGAGTGGGAGCAGGCTCTGGCTCACAACTGTGTTCAGTGGCTCTTTGCCCTCATCCGCTACCAAGCCCATCACCTTTTGGAAAAGCTGAATGGAGAGCAGCTGCACCTGGCTGTTGTCCTGAAGGAAAGGAAGCAGAAGAGGCCTCAGCACCAATTTCTCCAGCCCAGCCGGGCAAAAGCCTAATATCCCCAGGGCACAAAGTTTCTGGGCAGCAGCTAATGCCCGTGGCACGCAGAGCCTTACGTTTCCAAAGAGCGACAGGAGGAGGTCGGCTAGCTTCAGGGCAGTGGTCCTGCCGATCACGGAGTCTTTCCGCTGGCACACATTGGTGAGCGCAGAGAGGGACATGGCGACCACCTCTCCGTCGGCATCCCCAAGCCGCTCCAGGAGGCTTGGAAGCAGGCTGCGTACACCTCCGGCCTGTATGGAACACAAGGCTGTGCTGGGAAGCCAGCAAGAGCTGCAGCGCCAACACCGCCCTGGCTCTGCTAGCCCACCCTGCCGCTGCTGGGCCCAGAGGCCAAAGGCCTGTCCCGAAGCACTCGAGCAGCTGGAGCAGGAGGCAGGAGAGCTGGGAGCAGCTGCCTCAGCTCCTGAAGCCCAGCCAGCCCAAGGGGCTGCTTTCCCCAGCGCAGCTTCAGCCGCTGCCCCCTTCTCACCATCGAGGGCTCCTCGCTGAGCAGCACAAGGCCTTTGAGCGCCAGGTGACGTCTCTGCCTGCAGGTGCCCCGCAGGTGCCTTGACATCTCCTCCAGGACACGGCCTGCACATTCCCTCAGGTCCAGGTACTCGATGACCTGAAAGGCACAGGGCAGTGACAGGTGACGCGAACAGCAGGAGCCCAGAAGCGCACAGGGCCGGGCCCAGGCAGCAGCAGCAGCAGCAGCACAGGGCTCGGGCACCGGCCCAGGCAGCTGCAGCTACGAGAGGGCAGAGGGCTGAGAGGCAGCTGAGCGAGGCAGCGCTGGCTCACCTCCACCAGGAATGCCAGGGAGGGCAGATCCCAGCGTGGCTCCTCCCTGCTTAGTGGCTGGAGTAGGTAGAAGCCAATGCGGGAACAGCTGTGGCCCAAGTGACGGCGCATCTCCCTGTCAGGGGGAAAAAGGCAGCAAGAGCCTGAGGTGGGGGGGACAGTCTTCTCCCAGGAGGTCTAACTCACAGGTCCGGTCTTTCCCCAGTATCTCTGGAGGGGGATGTGGGCGCTTTGGGAGGCGGCCCCTTCTGGGCACCCTCATCTGCCAGACTTTTCCAGTCGGCTTGGCCGTCCCTCGGTGACGAGGCCCTCGAGGCCATGAGCACAGGGACTGTGTGGGGCACAGGGGACAAATGTGGGAGAGAAGGGGTTCTCACCTGGCCAGCAGACCCACGGCATAGTGCTGGGTGTCAGCACAGAGCAGCGTGTCCCAGCCACGCTTGCGCTCCATAGCCATCATCTCTGTGTTCCACCACATTTGGCTGAACAGAGCCTTCATGGCCTGCACTGCAAACCTGTGTGCAGAGCAAAACCCAGGTCACACGGCGAGCGCTGGCGCCGGCCACAAGGACATTGAAAAGACAGGAGGACTGGCACCTGTTGGGGTTGCTGGGAAGGCCGTGTTCCTCCTGGCACGCTCTCCAGAAGTCAGCAACTTCCACTGGCATCTCTTGTGTGGTGATGACAATGTGGAAGAGGAGAGCAACAAACAGACGGGCTGAATGAAGGAGCACTGCCCTGTGGCATTTGGGCACCTGGACAGTCAGCCACAGCCCCAGAGTTGCCTGCAAAAGAAGCAGCCCGAGACAGAGCTCAGTGCTAAGATGTCCGTGTGGCAGGGCCCGAGGGGAGACGCGGGGGGAGCGACGGGCCTGGAGCCCCCTGAGCCTGCCCTAAGCCAGTGCCTGAGGCAGGGAGAGGACGGAGAGCTGATGGAGAGGCGACCGGGGAGCGAGCAGAGGCCGGTTCCAGAAGCTCACCGCCAGGGCAAAAACGTCCTCGTCGTCGCCATCGGAGGTGGTTGTTGTATGCAGAGGCCAATCCTCCATCACGCGGATGAGTGCTGGCAGTACCTTCTCCGCTGTCACAGCCGACGAGCCTATGGCTCTCCACATGCTTGCAGCAGCTCTGTGGGATTGGAGCTCTGTGTCAGGGCCGTCTCAGTCACAGTAGCATGCCCTGTGCAGCTGTGGAGGCCCAGGTGACAGAGCCCTGGTGCCCTGAGGGGCAGGGAGGGAGCATGGCAGCAGGCTGGTGGAACAGAGGGGCCCAAGGGTCCTGGACCGCTCCGCCTGTCTGGCAGAGCCCATTGGACAGGCTCTGCAGGGCAATGGGCCCTAAAGGCTGCTGAGCCCTGAGCTCTCAAGGCAGGTGGGCCCCATACCTGTCACACGTTGGGGCACAGCGCAGGAGGGTCAGCACAACGTCAGCAGGTTGCTCTTCGGCCAGCCTCAGAAAGTCCAAGCGCATCCTGGCATCCAAAGTGACACAGGCTGCCAGTCTCTGGTGAAGGTCCTTCACCATGGCTGGCACCTGGAGGAGACATGGGGAAGACCTGGAGCGCTGTCCAAGGGAGCAGCTTTCCCCAAGAAGTGCTTCCCCTCCTGCCACACTCTCCTGGCCTCCAAGACTCAGGGTCTCTTTTGTGTTGGTGTTTCTGAAGGCCACGGACTCAGTCACTGCCATGTCCGTATTTGCTGCGTCATTGATTGCAGCATCCAAGCGCTGAGCCAAATTCGGGCTGACATTGGGCTCTGCCTGGAGCTCAGTCGGCCTGCGGTCAGGCTCAGCTGTTGCACGGCTTCTGGTCGTCCTATGGCGAATGGGCACGAGCCTCCGGAACATCTGCAGGAGAGCAAAGGACAGGGAAGAGAGACACGTTCCATGGAGTGCTCCAAGTGCGGAGCTCGGCTGAGCAGTGACAGCAGGCCCAGCCCAGGCGGGGATGGCTGCACGTACCTTCAGTGATCTGCGGAAGCGGCCACGGGTGGGCTTCTTCTCCTGTGTCTGCTCCATGGTTGCATCTGGCAAAGAGCGAGCGCAGCCAGAGCTGAGGGGTTGCAGGAGAGGCCAGAGAAGCCAGCCCTGCTCTCCCCAGGCAGGGACAGCCCCGGGATGCCCCAGGGGATGGAGCACAGCTGCTGCAGGGGCAGCCTCGGCCCCTCTTCCATCCTGTCAGTGGGCGGAATGGGAACGGGGATGGGATGGGATGGGGCCAAGCTGTCCGCAGCCATCGGCCTTGTGGCCCGGCTCTGCCACTCACCATCCTGCTGTGGCTGGAACTGCTCCAGCTCTTGAGGGGGTTGTGCTGGAGCATCTCCAGGGCTTGTATTTCTTCTCCTCCAGCAAACTGTGAGGAGGTCGCGAAATCTGCCCGCCATGTCAGTGTCTGGCCTCGAGGGCACCTTCAGACAGATGCCTCTGAGGAAACCAGGGAAAACCCTGAGGCAACAAGTCGTGCAGTTGTGCCTTGAAGGCACCTGCGGCAAAGAAGCCTCAGGAAGGCTGCAGGACAGCAAGTCCTGCACACTGGTCTTGAGGGCTCCTGCCACAACGACAGGAGACTCCTTGTGGTGCTTCAGGTCACCAGATCCTGTGGTCTGGCCGCGAGGGCACCGACCGCAGGGTTGGGAGATGCCTCGGGAAAGCTCCGAGTCACCAAGTCCCGCAGTCTGGCCGCGAGGTCAGCTGCAGGAGCAGCGCTTCGGAAAGGCTCCGGGTCGGGCACAAACGAGCGGGCTGTGTGGGAACTCCTCACAGCACCTCTCTGGCGCGTCCTGTCCCGTGGCGTGCTCCGAGCACTGTGGCGTGGCTGCGTTGTTGCCAGCACCTATGTCACCGCGTGTCACAAAGGCTCCTCGGACACCCTGTGCCTTTCCCTGCCACGGTGACCACGCTGCTGCACCGTGTCACAAAGGGCCCATGCACACCCTGCCACCTGCCCCGGCCCTGCCCCCGCTCCACCCAAAGTGGCCCAGGTTGGAAGGAATCCCTCGGCCCAAGTGTCTAAGAGAGCCCAACAGGACCTTGAATGATTTGATGGCTCGAGCCATCGGCAACCACTGCTCTGCTCTGCGGGCTCAGGGCGGCAGAAGGAGCCCCCAGGGCTGCCGACGCAGCCGCAGCGGGAAGGGCACGGGGCCTGCCGCAGAAGCTGGCACGGCCTCCCTTCTCTCAGCTGATAATTGTCTTCAACCAAAGTCAGGCTTTCACTTCAAACCCAGCTCAGTGCAGGCATCCATCTTTCCATTTGCTGTGTTTCCAAAGCAAGGAAGGGGCAGGAGTTTAGGAGGGGCTGGTTCAGCTCAGCCTTGCTGATAAAGCAATTTGGGTTTTCCCTCATCAATCTGTTTCATTACCTACAAATGCAGAATTGGAGAAGTTGTTGGATATTTTTGCGTTTTTCTGCAGCTGGCAGCAGGAGACTTTGCTCAGACTGGGGGTTGGGGCTGTCCAGCCTGGAGAAGAGAAAGACCTGGGGAGATTTCATTGGGGCCTCCCAAGACCACAAGGGAGCCTGAAAGAGCTGCAGAGGGACCTTGGACAAGGACCTGGAGTGCCAGGACAAGGAGGAATGGCTTTAAACTACAGGGGGAGAGATTTAGATGGGATCTTGGGAAGGAATTCCTCCCTGGGAGGGTGGGGAGGGCTGGGCTGGAATTCCCAGAGCAGCTGTGGCTGCCCCTGGATCCCTGGGAGTGTCCAAGGCCAGGTTGGAGCCCCTGGGAAAGTGGGAGGTGTCCCTGCCCGTGGCAGGGTGGGGCTTGAAGGTCCTTCCATCCCAAATTCCATGATTCCAACCCAAAGATAACCTGGATTGGAGGCAGCAGTGCCTGGGGGCTAAAGCACCTTCCCAGCTGTTATCAGAACAGGAGTTGCAGACATTTTATCCCTGGGTTTTCTTCCTTGTCCCTCAGCTGGGAGGTGATGGGAACGACCAGCAGGAGCTTCCCCAGGCCCTGGGAGTGGGACACTGGGAAGGGGACACTGGGAATGGGACACATTGGGACATTTTGGGAGTGAGACACTTTGGGAATTGGACACTGTGGGAATGGGACTCTTTGGGAATGGGAAACTTTGGGAATGGGACACTGGGAATGGGACAGTTTGGGACAGTTTGGGAACGGGACTCTTTGGGAGTGGGACGCTTTGGGAGTGGCACTTTTACAACCACTATTGGCTTTGTGGTTTATCCTGAGACAACAGACCCAACCATAAATTGTCACTTCAGGGCCAGCATTTAGTGCCAGCTCAGGGAAATGCAGGGTGGTTGTGGCAGGTATTAAACACCCCCAATAAATCCTGGAGGAGGATCCCAGGGTAACAATGCCTGCTTGCCAAATCTGTTTGCAGAGCACACAAAAGCAACGAGGAAAACATTGCAACAGCACAAAGGTTTTCTCACAGCTCCACCACAGGCTGCTGCCTCAGCAAAGCTGATTGTTGGTGCTTTTCTTCCAGCCCCAAACTGGGATTGAGCCAGGCCCTGCATCCATTGGGACTGGGATGCTGTGGCTGTAGGATAAACCCCCAGCCAAGCCCCCCAGGGAGCAATTTATCCTGTTTGGAGCCCGTTTATTTTTCCTCCTTCCCCTGAAGATGTGTGTGAGGAGCAGAGATTCAGCCAGGCCCTCTTCCCAGGCCCATGGGATGTGTGTTTCTTTCCCGTTTCCTGGAAGCACTCGGTGTTTGGGAAGGTTGCTGGGCCACGAGGAGCTGCTGGACACCATCCACAGCCCCTCTCAGGCATTTTCTGCTGGGTGGGACTCCCTGAAAATCCCTTCAGCTTTGTAGGGAAAGCACTTTTCCTACGGGGCACACAGGGTGTGAGGCTGGCTCTGGGAAAGAAATATTCCCAGGGAAGAAAGGCTGGGAACGTGCTGACGGCAGCACTGCTCTTTCAGGTGTCACTGTAAGAAGCTTCTAAAAAGCTCCATTTCAGCTTGGTGGGCAGAAAGTGCAGGAAAAAGTGCTGGGAATGTCCACGTGGACTTCAATTAGCATCAAGCAGCATCACAAGTGGTTTCGTCCAGGCAGGAGTCACAGTCACTGTGAGGTGATGAAAACGGAGATGGGATCTGCTTGAGGCGGATGGTGCAGCGGCTGCGCACCTGCGACGTGTATCCCTCAGGGTACCTATTTCTTTAGAACACTATGAAGACTAGAGGGAATTGAAAGTCCACTGCAGTTCAGGTTGTTCTTCACGAGATTGTTCAAGTCGAGCACAGCCATTCTGTTCAGCAGACACACGGGCAGGGGCTTCTTGGAGCGCTGCTCTGGCACCCATTCTTTGGAGGAGGGGATTGCAGGAAAGAAGAAAAGAAGCTCATCAACTACTGAAGAGGAAGAGTCACTGACAGGAAGCAGTGGGTTAAGAAATGTGAGGGGGAAAAAGGCAGAAAACATGAGGTGACAAGTGTGAGAAATGGGAGTGGAAAAAGGAGGGAAGTGTGAGGGAAGAAAAGCGTAGGAAACCTGAGTGGGAAAGGGTGAGAAAACGGAGGGGAAAATGGTGAAGATGTGAGTGAAAGTAGGAGAGGAAGGTGAGAGGAGGAAAAGGCAGGACATATGATGGGAAAATTCTAAGAAACATGATCAGGGAAGGCTGAAAAACATAGAGGAAAAAATGGAGGGAAATGTGAGGGGAAGAGAGTGAGAAAATTACTGGCAGAGAGAGAGAAACAGGCAGCAAATGTGAGGGGAACATTGTGAGAATCCTGAGGGGAAAAGAGGGAGAAACCAGAGGGCAGAAAAAGGCAGAAAACATTAGGGGGAAAAAAAGGGTGGGAAGTTGGATGGGAAAAGTGGCAGAAAACAGGAGTGAAAAAAGGGCAGAAAATGCTAGAGGAAAAGTAGAAGCAACATGAGGGGGAAAGAATGATAAACGTGAGGGGAAAAGTGGGAGAAATGTAAGAGGGAAAGCCTGGGAAACATGAGGGCAAAAGTGAGAAACATGAGGAGACAACTTGGAGAAAAATGACTGAGGAAAGGAGAAAAGCATGAGGGGAGAAAAGGGCAGGGTAAGTGAGGGGAAAATTGTGAGAATCGTGAGAGAACAAAAAAGCAGGAAAAAGCGGGAAGTTGGGGAAATGTGAGAGGCAAAGCGTGAGGAAAGGGAGCTGAAAAGGGTGGGGAAAATGAGTAAAACTTGGGAGGCAAACATGAGAGGAAAACTGTGAGACTCGAGAGGGGGAAGGGGTGGAAATGTGAGAGGGAAAAGAACAGGAAATGTGAAGGGAGAAAAGGAGAGAAGGCAGGATTGGCATGACAGCTGAAATGATTCCTAACACATTCCCCCATGCATTTGCCCATTTATTGCACTAGCCCAGGGCTTCTCTGTATGTCCGTCTCCCCCTGTGCCTTGATTCCTGTTTGGAAGCAGTAGAAGTGCAGGATGTGCCCACCAGCAGGAGCTGCTCCAAGCTGGGAAGGGGCCAGGTGGTGCTGATTTCCAGAGGCTTCTGTGTCCCAGGTGAGGCCAAGGCAGGAGTGGGTTGAAAGGTGCTGCTGCTGCTCCTCTGTGCCAGAGAGCCCTGGCCGGGCAGGGCACGGCGCCCACTGCACTGCGGGCTCTTTCTCCTGCCACAGCTGGGCACACCTGGCAACAAATCATGACGACTTGTGGGGAAACCAAGGGCTTTGTGGAGGCTGCATTGCTCTGCACACACCCGGGCCACCTGCAGCACAGAGCTTTGGCCCCCAGAAAGGTAAACCCGAGGGGAACAGCTGGAAAAGGTTTCATTTTCACCTGTCAATAGATGACTTTATTTCAGTACTGGGTGCGTGGGGAATCACTTTCCTAACACGTGCTCAGCCAGAAATCCCACCTACTCATTTGTAACCATGGAAACAAGACCTACTCATTACTTTGCTGAAACTCACAGGCTAAACATTCCCTCAAATTAGTTGACATATTTAAATCACTTCTCAGAAGTTACTGACAGGAGAGTAGGGCTCTCTTGAGAGTCTTGGGTGGTCATTTGGGGAACATCCCATTGCTGCAATTCTCCTCTGATGCTCAAGAGCCTCCTACAACCACTCTTTTCCCCTTGAATGCATTCCAGCTACATTCTTGGGAAGACTATTCTCAAGGCTAAGGTAGTCACTTGCACACATCAATCACTGCTCTGGAGGAATAGAGGGCTCAACAGTCTGTTAATGCAAAGGGAATTCACAATTTGTTACAGTTCAATATTTTCTCAAAACCTGCCTTCTCTGGGCATTGCTCACAAGCATTTCTTTAATTCACCTTGAAAATGTTTTTGCTGACTGAAGCAACATTGTGTCTTTCCTTCAGCAATTCAGAAGAAAAACACAAACTGCCTGCTGAAACCCTTCTGCTCCCTTCCAAATCAGTTCACTGCTCAAGCACGAGCCACAGGCTCCTGCCCGATTCCCTCTGTGAGATAGGAGGTAATATTTTGCTGCAGCTGCAGGGTTATGAGAAGAAAGAACGAAAGCTGTTGGTTCTTGGGGTTGTTATTTAGGGTTTGGGTTTGTTCTAGTTGATTTGTTGGGTGTTGCTGTGAGCTGGGAGAGGGGCCAGCGTGAAGACCAAACCAAAAGGGAAGTAGGAGAAGAGGGGAGGGGACAGAAAAGGAGGCGGTGGGGACAGAATACAAGTTTCCTATTTCCCGGCCAAAGGGAAAGGGGACACGGTTCGCCCTGGGCTGGGAAAGGCAATAAAAAGCAGCATTTTCTGTGTGTGTGTTGTGTGTGTGTTTGGCTCTTGGGAGAGGGAGATACACACCCAGCTCAGGTGAATCCATCCTAAAAAACAGTTCTCTTTGGCTTTGATGACGTTGTCACCCCATTAAATTTCATCTGACAGTTGGCTCCTCTCTAACACCTCTCTATCTCCCAGCAGCTCAGGGCTGCATTGCACAGTGTTTGCTGTGTGCCAGAGAGCTCAAAGCAGGCTGGCCTGGCGCCCCGGAATATTTCTGCAGAACACTCTGCATTTCACTCTTTTGCTCTGGCTCAGTGCACAACTCCAGCACTGCAGGCGCTTCCTCCCAGAGCCGTGTGAGGCCCCGGCTCCTGCAGATGTGAGCTGACAAGCTGTCCCTGCCTGCCGCTGGCCTCGCTTCCCCCGGCAGAAGCGCCGTGCCTGAAGGAGGCTGCCCTGTGCCGGAGCCTGCGGAGCAGCCCGGCTCCCTCCCCTGTGCCCCGAGCGCTGCACACACTGCTCACCTTGGCCAGGAGTTAGAGGGCAGCCGGCACAAGGGTGGCAATCCTCAGCCAGGCCTGCAGCCCTCGCCTGTGGTTTGCCTTTCTCTGCTCCTGTGCACGCTCCGGACGGCCGATGCCACCGGTCTGTGCTGCGCCCAGCACGGCCACGCTTCCCCTCGGGAGAGCCTTCCCCACTTTCCAACTGTACCAAAGAAGCCATCAATGTCACTCTCCACCTCTAAGAAAAAACTGACACTTCAGAAGAAAATGTTGAGCTTTGTCAGAGGCTCAGAAGGAGGGGAATCTTTGAAAGGAGTTGAGGTTTCACAAACTTTATTTCCAATCCTATGCTACTATCCTACTCCACTGTCCTAGCTGCAATCCTACTCTGCAGTCCTATTCTACAATCCTTCTCTATACTGGTGTTGGAGAAAACAGTTGTCTGATTCCTGTCTCCTCCTTCCACTCTTTCACTGAAGTGATCAGTGGCACCAGGCTGGACACAGGCTTGGCTGATGTTACAAATGGATGCTGCACAAAGAAAAAAAAAAAAACAAGAATGAACCATTACTTTGCAAGCTAAGAGCCTCAAAGGCAGGGCAATATTTTTCAAAGGAAAAGGAGATTGAATCAGAGTACATCTAAGGAGCAACAGTGGGGCCACATTGGCACAGCTTGCTGCAAGAGCTGCTATGTGCCCCAGGCCTGGAAATATCTCCGGTCTGAGCATCCTGATCTCTTGAAAGAGGTCCCTGGTCATATTGCAGGGCACTTGGAGCAGATGACCCTTACAGGCCCTTGCCAGCCCAGCCCAGTCTAGGATTCCTGACTGTTCTCATTTGAACAGCACCAAGAGTGGAGGTGAGGAGGAGGAGGCTCCCCTGATGCCTTGCACTTCAGTGCAGGAGGAGCCCGTCCCTGGGACACTGTTTCCCCTGCAGCCCCTTGGCATTTTACCTGCAGCAGCTCCTTGGCAGACCAGCGCCGTGCCTCGTCTCTCTGCAGGCAGCAGCTCAGGAAGTCACACAGCAAAGGGGAGCGGAGCTTGGGCTGCTGCAGCTTTGGGATCCCTTTGGTGGCTTTCAGGAGTTGAGCCTGAAGAGAAAGGAAACACGAGTTTCTCACCCGCTTCTTTCACGTCTGGAACTGCTCTCCCAGATCCCATTCTTTCAGGTGCACTCTGCAGTGGCACTTTCTGCCGTGGCACAGAGGCAGAGATGACTTTCCTGACCAACAAAACACCCAAAGCCCGATGCAGCCACAGCTTTCCCAGCATCCAGCAGCTCTTGCCTTGGCAGCTGATTTCATTGACTGGCCTTTTTAGTGGAAACAATAGCAGCAAAAGCAGGTTTCCTTCTCTGAGGGTTCACCTGAGCAGCTTGACAGGCTATTTGGAAGAGGGACTTTGCTCTACTAACTCACTCTACTATTTCCAAAGATAATTACATGAAAAGCATCTCTGCAGCTCTTGTTGGTCCCTTAAGCACAGCTGCCATCAAACCAAAGTCATCAAGCTTTTTCCTTGGTTCTTGAAAACAATGGGAATTGCAAGCAAAGAAAGGAAATCCCTCAGTTATTCCTCAGGTAAGGAAACAAACATTTGGAATCTCATCTTCCACACAGACACATGAAGATGCATGCACAAATGTCTTGGGACGAAAATGCCTCTTTGGGGACACAGGAAACACCTGCACCTCCGTCTCTCATCAGACTGCAAATTTCAGCTTCCCTTAGGCAGCAAAAGGAAAATTTCGGTGGTCAAAGCAGAAGAGGGAGAAACGCCATCCATGTGGTAGCCCTCTGCTCATTTGGACACTCAAGTCAATGCATTAATGGCATGGCCATCCTAGAAAGTGCCTGGAAACAAAGGGGTGGGTTTGGCCGGCTCTCCACATGGCCAGGCTTCATCTTAGTGACATGGAGGTGACGGCTTGGCTTAGGAAAGAAAGACGGTCACTGAGTGTTTCAGCAGCACCGCACAAGAAGCACAAGAGACTCTGTGGCCTTCACACCCTCTTGTTAAGGTTTCAGGCAAATTTCCTTGTGAGAAGAATGGGGGTGCACTTCTTCTCTCCAAACCACTGTTTTATAAACATCCTCGGGTTTGGGTTACTTTCCTTCATTTCAGGAAAGATAACACCACTTCTAAGATGCTTGTTTGCTGCTATCAGGGCTGTCTACAAAGCCAAAAGAGCTGGAACGACTTCTAAGCCAAAGCCCAGTGTTGCCTGAGAAGGGAGATTGTTTGCCTGGGCTAAGGCTTGAGTTCCCCCACAGATGCAACCAAAACCCCAGCAGATGCTGATGTGCTGCCGGGACATTTTCAGAAAGGGACTGTGGTGGAAGTAGTTCCAGCGGATGGCAATGGCATTTTGTCCAGTGGCACACACAAAGTGGGATGGGGGAGAAAGACAGCGGGATCAGAGAGTATTTACACCTTACCATGGCAGAATTTTCCTCCCAGTCAGGAGCTTCTCCTTCCACCATTTCAATGACCACGATTCCCAAAGACCATATGTCCACTTTGGGCCCATAGGGTTCACCGTTCACTTCAGGTGCCATCCACTGAAGAGTCCCGACCACCGATCTCCGTCTACTCTGCTCAGGGGTGAGTTGAGCAGAGAGGCCAAAATCAGCTGGGGAGAGAGCAAAAGACCGTTTTTATTTGAATCCTGTGCAATTAGGAAAGCACGCAAAAGAATTTCCCGGTAGAAGTTTGAGAATGTGCTCTTGAATCTCCTGGACAACTGTCCCTGCTCTGTTTCCTCAGGACTTTAGCCAAGGAAATATGGTGCTGGCTGCTTCAGAAATCCCCACATTTTTTACACTGCCTCCAGCAGGGGCTTTTCAAACTTTAGACATGTAGCTCCCTCCCTCTGGAAGGGACACGCACAGAGCAATGCCACTGTGGACTGCTCGAGCCTTGCCATAGGTCTGTGCACGTTGCCACCGCGTGGTCAGCTCACAACAGGCTCCCTGCACTGCCACCAGCGCCATTTTGGGGGGGCTGGCACTCACTCAAAAGCAGCCCCACAGCCCACATATCCCTGGAACGCTGCACCTGCCCAAGAATATACTGACCCAGCTTGACAGAGCCATCCGTTTTGAGAAGGATGTTGAGGCTTTTCAAATCTCTGTGCATCACATGGTTGGCGTGGAGAAAATGCAGTCCTTGCAGGCACTGAGAGAGAAACCAGAAACAGGAGGGCAAATATCAGTGATGTGATTTCATCACACAAGAAAGGAAACAGCTCTCCAAGATTCGCTCTCCAGGGGAATGAGGAGTAATGGCAGAACACAGTGCCACTGAGGGGAAGAGCTCGCTGCTCCAACACAGGCAGAGCAGCACCTTTCTAAAGAAAGGCATGTCAGCTTGCCAAAGAGCAACAGCAACTGCTGGTGTAGACTCTGCCCTGCAAACCAGCCAGGATGACTGCTGCTGCAGTGGATGTGCTCAGAAGCACACAGCACTCTGGCTGCACTGCTAACCTTTCCAGCTGAGGACTCAGAGAAATGAGTCTCTCTTTCTTCTTTGCTGTTCCTTTCAAATGCTCCCACCATCACCACCTTTGCTTTTACAGGCAAGGAATGCAGTGCCAACAGACCAAAGTTTAGAGAGGCAAGATGGAGAAGAGCAAATACAAGAGCCAGAGTGAGAATGCAACAGCAGGAGACAAGAGGACAAGAACAGAGTCCAGTGAGTGCAGGGGCACTGGCAGGCAGTTCATTTGAGAGGCTCTTGCTTGCCCAGAGCATATCAACCACATAGAAACAAAGCCTGGCTCACGGAATCGCTCCTGCTCTGAGCCCCTTTCCCAGACAATCCTGCCCAAGCTCTGGGAAGCACAGCTGGGATCCCCGACTGACCTCCCGACTGATGATGGCAATCTCGTCTTCTGTCAGGCGAGTCTTTTGGATTGTGTCGTAAAGACTGCCTCCATCCATGTACTCCATCACCAGCCACAGTTCTTCATGCACAAGGTAGCTGAAAGAAGGGAACAAGGCCATGCAGATGAACATGCATTCGTTGGCTCCTTTGCTTGATTCTTGTTTCTGGGTTGCTTTGTGACAAGGACAGAATTAAAAGAATTAAAGACATTCCCTCCGGGCTGTGGGTTGTTTGCAGTCTGTGCAGTCTCAAGGAGAACAGCACATCTGTCAAAAGGAGATGTCTCTGATGGCCAGCAATCAAAAAGTGCAGTTTAGTAACAGCCAAGATGAAAAACCTGTCCCGCGTGGTATTTCTGGAAAGAAGCACCTAGTGTTCCTGGCATGGCCAGCCCTGGAAAAGAGGGGCAACAATCCAAGGGAAATCCTCCCTAGCATGCTTCACCAGCATTGAAGAAACCTTAAAAAATCCATCCTGAGACAACATGGAGGCAGCCAACTTACAGGGTACTGACTTCTTATGGTAGAGTTGATGCAGGTTTTTGAACAATTTTTCAACTATGTGTTGGAAAGCCAGGGATGACTCACGGAGATAAACTGCATTCTCTTCCCATCCATTGGAGATGAGTAGAGAAATAATAATGAAGCAATAATTAACAGCTTTCTTTTCTGCTAGTGTCCAAAGTGGGGTTTTAACCTTGCATACTTTTACTATGTAAACAAACCTTCATGGGATGAGACCACGACCACTCACCCGTCTAAATAATGGACAAGATGGGGACTCATATTCCTCTTCATGACCGTGATTTCAGTAACAATATCCTCCATCTCGCTCGGTCCCCGAAGATAGATTTTCTTGATAGCCACCTAGAATGACATTGAAAATCAGTAACTTTAGAAGTTGGAGGAATGAGACCAAAACACACATGGGGAGAGAGATTTTGCAATGACACCGCCAAGCCGTGCCAAAGTGCCTTGTAATTAGACAAAGGAGTAATTAGGAAGTGACATTCCTACAGCCCATTTCTCTGCTCCTTTGGGGGCCAGATCCAGGACACGTGGCCACTGACCACATTTTGCCTTGTCCACTTGTTAGCAATGGTGTGTCAACTCTCACCCCCCCAAAGCTCTGAGCACACTCTCTGTCTGTCTGTACTTGAGAAGAAGTAATGCGTGACTTGGTACTCTGTGGATACATCTCGGGCTATAGGCAGGGCTTGGGGCTTTTAGGGACACCTTGCAGATCTCTCCCTACGTGCAGTTCCCAAGTGCAGCACTGCAGGTGGCTAAGGAACTGCCAGGAACATTCAGATGTATTTGCTGGCAGCCAGAAATGAGAATTCAGGACTCTGAAGCCGTAGCCCCAGAGAGCAGTGAGATGCTCCTTTGTTGGAGCATCTGAGAGCCAGGGAGAGCATCCTTCTCTGAAAGGAACCGCTGTCCTCCTTGCCTTCCTTCTGGCAGCTGAGCAGGACAAAGGCTGCCCCAAATGCAGTTGGCAGGCTGGCACCAGTCTGTGCTTCTTGTGCCTTTGCAGCACAGCTCTAGCCACAGCTGCAGCCGCAGCTGACACGAGACAGGAAAGCCCTGGAGAGCAGCAGAATCTGCAGGGGCTCTTGACATTTACCTCTCCGCCCGTGGCAGTGTCGATCGCTCTGCAAACCTCTCCAAAAGCCCTAGAAACAAAACAGCAGCAAAGAAAGGAGAAGCCATTTAGACCTTGGAGTGAAAGCCAGCCCAGACAGGAGATGTCTGCTGGAAATGCCTCCAACCTGCAGCATGCAGGAGGGCACTGCCAGAAGGCAGATGATGCATGTTCCTCTCCAGTGCATGGGCACTGGGCCTGTTTCTGAAGCATTGGGGTTTAGTGCCTCAGCTCCAAAGGCCAGGTGATTCTTTCATCGTGGATTTCAGTTTCTAAACTGGGCGGTTTTTATCCTCACCACAGACTATTTCCTTCAGCAAACTCTTGGGAAGAAATGCTCCTGAGAAGTGTTATCTGACTGCTATGATAGGGGGTAGGTTGCTGTTTCTGGCAATGAAATAGAAGTGTCTTTGATAATGCCTTCTGACCACACTTCCAAATTCTGGCCGGTACTGAGAGATGGGGCAGACTAACCCGCGTGTCTGAATATGTTTGCAGCTTGCCTGACTTCACACTTGACAGATATTCCAGCAGCAAATCAGCTGCCCCATGACTGTGTAGAAGCAACTGTGGTTGGACTCACCCTCTGCCAACAATTTCCTTTTCGGTGTATTTCCTCCGGGGATTTTCTGTGCTCACCATTTGCCCTGAGGGAAACAAAATGCAAAATGCTCACTTGAAAGCAGACATCCCACTATCCAAGAGATACAAAAGGCAGCCCTGCTGGGGCTCTACAGTCTGGCCTTCTGAGTCCTTTGTGGCCAGCTGGGTAACAACAACAACAACAACATCAATTGCAACAAGACAGGCAGCTCTGCAGTACAAGCAGGTCAGCACAGAGAATGATTTTCTACAGTCCTTTGAAGAGATCTCTTGGCAGAAAACAAAGCACAGGGAGATGCATTCCCAGGAGAGGAGGGCATCTTCCCCACCTTGCAGCAGTTTCCCAAAGGAATGCCTTTGCCTTTGTAAACCCAAGCAGCTCATGCTCTAACCAATCCCAAGGGGCCTTCAGCAGCAGGACCCTCACCCTTGATGAGCAGGCTGAGCTGGAAGACGCCCTTGCCCGTGGCCCACGTGAAGAACCACACTGCTTCTCCTGCCCCTGACAGCAGGGATCAGTCCCTGCCATTGCACTCGCCCTCTCAGCCCCGCACACGTGCCCACCTTCCCGCAGCGGGCAAGGGCAGCAAGGACAGCAGTGCTCCTCAGGTGCCGGCGGGACACGGACAGCTGCCCAGAGGAGATGCTGACCCTCTGTGAGCCCAGCCCAGGCCGTGCAGGAGCCGGCCCAGAGCAGGGGCTGCTGCCTCGGGGCAGCTCCGCGCTGCAGCGGCCGGCCGGCAGCGGCACTCTCCCAGCTAAGGAAGGCTCCAGCCTCGGCGCTCACACCAGCCCTCAGGGCCAGGGCAGCCACCGCCACAAAGCTGCCAAAGCCCAGGCACCAGCACTGACAAGCAATGGCAAGAAGGCACGGCCACACCCAGCCCCTTCCAAGCTGCTGCCCCCACTGAGGACACAGCAGGATTGGCTTGGAGAGCAGACACACCCAGGTGCACGTCAGTGCCCTTTTGTGCCAACAGGTGATGGGAGGCAGAGAGTCAGCTGGGCTCTCTTCTCAGCCCCACCAGGTCTTATCTGAGGGCACAGGACGGGCAGCTGCTCTGGGCAAGAAGCAGCTTCAATGACTTGTGCTGTAGAGTCACAAAGGGCACCAAAGTGAGGAGGATCATTGGGTCCAGCTTTGCTGACACGTGCTCACAATACACTGTCCCTCAGAGAAGAAAGATACAAGACGTACTCATGAACCCCAGGAAGTCATCCTCCTCATACTCCATCTCCTGTTGCTGAGCGGCAGCTTTGTCAGTGCTGGAGATGAAGGAACTGCCCAGGCTCCACTGCTCAGCTGGGGCAGGCCAGGCCCCTTCAGGTGACACTGCTGCTCCTGCTGCTGCAGCTTCAATAGAAGAGCCTGTGGAGATCTGAGACAACAAAAGAGTTTGTGTCAGAAAAGTGGCTGGCAGAGATTAGCCCCAGATCCCATTTTAAATGCAAGCCCTTAGGAAGGTGCTGTCAGCCAGTGACTGGGAGCTGCTGTCAGGCTCAGCTTTTTCACCTTTCTGCCCACAATTCACATTAATTCAGCCACTTCTTTCTGCTTCCCTGCCCACCTCTGCTTCCATTTTACCAAAAGAACAACCTGGCAACCAAGGCACCAAAATCCCTGACTTGAAGCAGAAACTCCACGTCCCCAGTGTGTCTCTGAAATGCTCCCAGGTAAGCACAGCCAAGAAGCTCGTGGGGACAAACCGCCCCAAAAAGCTTGTGTTGTCACATCAATACTTTTTGTGCCTGTGGGTACTTGGCGAGTCTGTGGAGGGGGACAGGTGTCCCCAGACCACAGCGTCCCCTACGTATCCACCAAGGCTGAGCACAGTGCCTTTGACATGCTCCCTCCTCTGCACACAGGGAACCTTCCTGCTCCAGGCTGGCCTCTATCAGAATCCCAGCAAGCTGGGGCCTAAACATGGCAGCTCAAAGCCCATTTTGCAGGTGTCACTGGCTGAGAGGAATGGCTAGGTCTGGCAGGACTGCAGCACTCGGCATCCTCAGCCACCAACAGCAAGAGCTGGCTGCTCAGAAACTTGCAGCTCTGCCTCGCACTAAAGACAGCACCCTCCAGAAGTGGCACTTACTGGCTGGGAAAGTTGCGGCTGTGGTGTGACCACAGCTGGAGCCTTGTGGTCATTTGGCTCCTCGTTGGCTTCTTGTCCAGGAGCAGAGGAAGCCGGAGGGGAGTCTGTTCTTCCTTCAGTGATCTGTGGACAGACAGGAGCGTGAGATACAGGCTCATTTAGAACCTTCTTTCTCTTCAGCTCTAGAACCAGCTCTACTAAGCACAAATCATCAACTTGGAGAGCAAGGATATTCTAAGTCCCTCAGACTAAATTCTAATGGGCTGATTCAACTGGACTTGGCAAATTGCTCTGAATTAGATATTCCCCCCTGGCTACTATCAGGAAGCAACGTTCTCTCAGCAAAACTGGACTTTTAGTTCTTTTAAAGCTCTGGAATGGAAAATTAGGAAATAGCCGGTGATGCCTTTGCTCTTCCTGCTGTAGACATGGAAATGGATTTTCTTGCAGCCTACTCAGCTGGCCCTCTACACTCTACTGCCACAGGCCAAGCCCACAGCTTGCTGCACAATTTTAAACACCAGGAACATCCAATGTGCCTTTCTTACTCACCTCAGCATCAGCACCTCTGAATACCCGGCTCAGGTGACCTGCAGTGGGCAAGGGAAAATGAAGCAGATGCTTTGAGAAAACTGGAGACAACCAGAGCATTTTTAGAAGATCTTCCAAGAAGGCCTCCCAGTCTACATTTTCAGAGTTGTCCTGCTTGACCCAGCAAATGGAGGAAATGACAGACTCTGCTGCCACAGACGCTCCCATGGAGGGAACGCAACCCCTGCAGGTTCCCTTGCAAATGCTGCCCGCACGGCCCTGGCTACAGACAGCCCGTTTTGAGCTGAACGTGTTGACAGCACCTTTACCCAAGTGGCATCCAAAAGGTCTTTCTGTTTCCAAATCAACTCAATGCCCAAGAAAGAGCAGGAAGACATACAAAAGGCAAGTTAGGTGACACCCAGGGAAAACTTCTACTTACGTGCCAGGTGAGTCAGGAAATAGGTGGAATATCCAACTCCATAAACGGAGCAAACTACAGCAGCCAGTTGCCCAATCATTGTGGCAACTGCTGTGCAAGTTTGCCAACTGTTCTCTAACACTATCAAAAAGCAAGTCTCCTGTCAGTGTGCACGTGCCCACTGACAGTCGCCTCAAGCTGCAGGACGCTCCTGCACTGAGCAAGCTCAAGAGCTGCTCTGACACCCCTGAGGCCTTCCGTGCAGCAAGGCAACCTCGTGATGTCACCACGACCACGTGGCAACCGTGCCCTGACATCACAAAGCAAACGCTCTGCCTTGGTCTGTGAGTTGATACAGATGGAGAGACTGACGTTTGTGTAGGCGTAGGCTGCATTTTTACCTCTTTCCCCCACTCAGCTGCCTGTTTCAGCTCTTGTTTCTCCCCCTGTGCCCCCTGTGTCCCCTGTTGCTGTGCTGGGTCCGAGCTGGCGGCCGGGCCGGGCGGAGCAGCAGTTCCAGCCCCGGGTGTCCCTGGAGCGCTGGGAGCTGCCGGTGGCCCCAGGCACTGTCCCCTGAGCCAGTGCCATCTGCTGTCCTTGTCCAGGGGTGCTGCTCTGCAGGGGGGAAAGCAAGGATGGAGTGAAAGGTTTTGAAGATGGGGCGGCTGGAATCCCTCTGCTTCGAGTTCTTTTTAAAGATATATGGACTTGAACATAGAGAGGGATAATTATATGGATATTTATACATGTGGGTATGTGCTATTTGTATGGGAATATTTCTATCTATATGTTGTTATATTTATAAATGTATGCTATGTATTTTTGTGTCTGTATATATGCATACGTCTTTGTAATAACATATGTATATATGGATGTAAGTATATGTATATGTAAGTACGCTGTTCTATGTGTGTTTAATTCTATTTCCTATGAATACAGTTGTGTAGGTATTTCTATTTATGCAGTTGGAGTTATATGGCTCTTTAAATAGGTATATTGGTATTCCTAGAAGTAAATATGTTGAGGAATGGCTACATGACCAAGGCCACGTAGACATGAGAGAGCTTTGCTGAAATCACTTGCACAGAAGCCTGCGAGGTCAGCATGACCCTGAATGCAGCTGTGTTACCATAACAAAGCCTTGGGGTCGAGAAGTTTGAGGGAGAAGCTTAGTGATAACAAGTATATAGTTTTCTTTTACTGTAACCAATCAAATGTTAACAAGTGTGCATAATAAGAAGTAGCCTCAATATAATGTGTGCCTTTTGATCAAGAAAGTGAGGCTTGCTTATAAATCATATTGATTATGTGCGATCTTCCCACGTACGAGAAAGAGCAATATAAATATATCAAGTTTTATATTTACACATGTGCATTTACTTCTGTATTTTGAGGTGGGTGTATCTGGGTGTATCTTTTTATTTCAGCATGTATGGAGATGTATAGTTGCATCATTGTATCGACTGAGATCTTCCTAGAGGACTGTTTAGATAGAAATACTGATATTTTTGTATTCCTAGATGGGCTTTAGGCTTGCAGTAATATGTAATAAATTAAGTTGCTAAACACCTAATTGATCTTTGTGTCTAGTGAGTTGTTGTAGATGTTGGCAATAAATTAAGGTTTTCTTAACTGAAGTGGATATTTCTATATTTTTACATAGCATTGTTGTAAAAATCTAATAAATCCCTTTTTTAACTTAAATTGAGATATACAGTTAAATTAAATATATCGTTGTATATTGTCAGCGCAGTAGAAGCAATTTGTAATAAATGACATTTTTCATGTGAAATCAATTCTTGTGCATTTGTCGATCAGCAGTGCAGCTGTAGGAATCTGCAAGAAATTACAATTGTCAACTACGATGGGTGTTTTGTGATTTGTGCTGTCCAGAGCAATGAGCAGTTGTAAATATTGGAGGATTTTGGCCGTGGAAATCTCCATCCATGCCCAGCACATGCCCCACTTGCTCTCAGGCTGGGCAGGGCAGGTGCAGATTTGGGATGGCAGCAGAGCCACACCTTGGCTGAGAACTCGCTGCAAAGGCAGCTGAGAAAACTCCGGGACTCCACGGAGCATCCAGCTCCAACCAGAGCCACCCAGGGAGGACAAATCCACCCGCCATGCCACGGGCAGCTCTTCAGGAAGCGCTCCAAGTGTCCCTCTGAAGGTCATCCTGGAGCCCAGGAGCCAACAGGGATCCTGAGCCAGCTCCGCTGCCTTTGGCAGCACTTTGCAAATGAGCTGCAGCAAGGGGGAGGCCGCAGGGCTGTGAGTGCTGCAGGCTGGGGATGAAGGAAGGGCCACGGACACCTGTGCTGACATGCTCCAGAATCCACAAGGATTCTGGGGGAGAACTGGCAAGCAACAAGTTCCCACAGCCACGACAGTGATGGAAGCCCTTGGTGTGAAGTTCCCTGGAGGAACTCCCAGGGGAGTTGCTGCTATAAGAACTAGTACCAGAAGGCACAAATGTAGTAACACTAGGAGATGGCCTCTAGGACCCACAGGCAATAGCTTAGGAAAAGATCAACTATATATTTGATATATTCTATTGATTATGGCATATCAGAATATATAATATGCAGCATTATATTTGATAAATTGCATATATGATACAAATAAATATGTACCATTGAGTGCATTTTCATAAATATTTTCATTTCATATAGATTTGATATATTCTTCCCACTTGGGGGAGTGAAGATGTACTGCTGTTGAGAACCTTCTGCCCACACAGCAGTCAGGCCACAGGGCTGTGCATGCACACCCACCCACCGTCCTTGTTCTTCTCGGCATCTTGGGGCTGCTGTTGGCACAGAACTGGGATGAATTGAACTCGACACACCTGTCCATGTCCAGCCTGTCATCAACGCTGATGTGGCAGGGCACAACACACAGCTCTCAAATCACTCACATTATCATACATGCTTTCATTCCTGCTGGGGAATGGGGAACTTAGAAACACCAAAGACACAGAAAAGAGGTGGAAAAAGTTGGGATCTTTGGTACACTGCTGCTACCCTCATGGAGGAACATTTGTTGGGTTTTTTAAGGTCATAACTTTCCAAAAACTAGCAAAGCGGCTCAGCATCGCTCACTCAGTTGTGAACGGTTTTCTTGACTTGGCAAAACTGCAGTGCTAACTGCGGACTCCGTCCTTGGTTCAAACCACCTGCCCTGACCTGCAGACAAAAGCACCAGCACCAGCAGAAACTACATCAGCCACTTTTCTCAAAAAGCTCTCTTCAATATGTGAGAGGAAAGGAAAACATGTCAGACAGTGTGGATTAATGACAAGACTCTGAGCAACAGTTAAAAAGCAAAGGGCCGCAGCTTCTCTGGGACACCCCTCGTGCTCCAAGGCAGCCAGGCCGCCCTGGCTGCCCGGGACCCTGCGCTCCACGGGCTCTGCAGAGCTGCACAGCGGGGAGGCAGCCTCGGGCACCTCAGGCCCTGGGCACCAGTGGCCTTCTTGGTCTGGACGGCTGCCTCTGGGCAAATGCAGCCTGCTGGCCCTCTGCTCTCAGCCCTAGCCCGGCCTTGCAGGGCTAATCCTGCTCCCGGTCTGAAACGTGCTCAAGCGGGATTTGTTTGTTTCCAGCTTTCCGGGGCATTGATTTGCACCACAACATACTGAAGGACTAAGGCCTGAACAACAGGTCCTGAGCTAAATCTGCCCTCTGGATGACCCTTCCAACCAAATGTTCAATGGATCTGCTCCTTAACCAAGTCTTACTATCAATAGGATCGATGCATTCATTCATTGGTGAAACACATCTTTATCTTTCAGCATGAAGAAATCAGACAAGGCCACATCTGGCCTTGCTTCCTCCTTGAGCCCTGGACAGGCTCAGGGAGAAAATAAGAGGAGAAGGAAATCAGATCTCCTGCCCTAGAAGGTCTGTCAGATTGCTCGTTCACCACTGTCAAAGCTGGGCTACTCTCACAGTGCAGTCAGAAGCCTGGTGGCCAAGAAGGGGGGAGGCAGTGTAGGATTTCCTAGTTCCTTGCAGTGACTTTCCCGAGCTTTGCTGGGACAGCTTTCCCCACCTGATGAGTGGATCTGGATGAAGGCTAAATAAAAAGGGTGTCTGCTGATGTATCTTTCTTAACCACTAGAGGCAACCTTTTGTACCAGTGATAAGGTGCATTGCTTACCTTCTTCTCTTCTGATTTGCCTTTGCACTCCTGCATGATAGTAAATTACACTGTTGCTTCAGCTGATGTCTGTGTCTGTGTCTGTGACTCTCCCTGTTGCAGACAAGTAAAAAATGTTATTAAAGAAAGGTCTTATGGAATATGGATGAGGCCATGCTACTTCAGCTAAGCAGCTAGCAATAGCCTGCAAGCTCCCAGTTGAAAACTGTTTAGAGAAAGAGAAGTTTGTTCACACAACAACCTATTCTTAGGGAGAAAAACAAGTGCATCTGCATAAATATTAGCTCTGTTCCATCAGAACCCACCAAGGAAAAATGGAAACAACCTGAAACTTAGCACATACACACAAATGACCTTCTGACCAATAAATGAGGCAGTAAGAAAACTACCAGTCAATGGGTGCTGCACATGAGGTCCCTGAAAACTGGATAAAATAAGTGATGTGAATAAAGAATTGGCTTTATCGGCATGAAGGATATGGAGTCTCGGCTGATTCATTACAACATCTCCCCACCACCAAAACAAACACACAGCCAGTTGAGCACAAGACCTGCCTCTCTGCCAGCCCATTTCTCGGAAAACACCCCTGATTGCCATCTCTGCAAGTGCAATCCCCACTTTCCAACTACCTTTTCTGCAGCCAGGTGAGAAAAGTCGTCGCTCCCAGCTCCGGACACCTCCAGAAACCAACTGCTTTCAGCAGTCACAAGCCTGAAATATCAACTTCCTTACTGAACCAGCCCACTGGGAGCTCACACAGGGAGGCCTTTTGTCCAAGGATACCCACACAAGAGCTCGAGGCTGGAGCAGTTTGAAATGCAACTCCTCCCGATGTTAAACCACCCTTTATCAAATGAGCACATACCAACCTGCCCCAAAGGGAAAGCCGGCAGGAAAGAGAAGCTCTTCTCCTGCAATAGCAAGCTCTGTGCTTCTTTCTGTTCCAGCTGGAGAGTGGAGGCCATGGGCTACTCCTCACTTTGGGAAGGAACCCTGGGAAACGGCCAGATCTGGGAGACCAGCAGAGGGAAGTTCCCCAAAAGGTACGAAAAGGTTCTCTGCAAAGGGGGGAAAAAAAAAAAAATTTAAAAAAATTATATATATATTTATATAAATGAAGCATTTCAAAAAGTTCTCAGACAGAAACTTCTGCCCCAACATGACAACCTCAAAGTCTCTGTGGTCTTTCAGGACACATCATTTTTGTCAGTCCCCCAAAGCACAATCAGCTCCCCAACAAGACTTCAAGACTAAAGGACAAACCTTGCCCCCTCACCTCTCCACACCAGCTCGAGGGAGTCTCTGTCCATTGCAAGATCTCCTTTGTCAGTCTGCATTGGCAGGAGCTGGCTGCAGGAGGCGTTTGCATTGGAAATCTCCCCAGATGGGGGGAAAAACAGAAGAAGCGATTCCTGAGGAAAGAAAATGGCAACATCCTTTGGGAAGACACCGGTGTGAGCTCCCTACAAGTGAAGGCCTTTCATCCCTTGCCTAAAGCAACATCCATCCATGGGGCAGCACTAGCGTTTTGATGACAATGCTGACAAAATCACTGCCCCTTCCTGCTGCTGTTGCTGACTCCAAATCATGAGAGATGTTCCAACTCTGCAAAAAACAGGCAGAGATGGCGAGAAAAAAACAGCTAGTCTGCTGAAAAGGTGACCAAAAGAATGCTTTCTCATGTCCCCTTTTCATCCTTTCCCCAGGCAAGACAAAGCAATGTCCTTTTCCTCCGTCACCGACGGTGACTCAGGTACAGGATGCAGCGTGGGGACAGAGTCCACCACTGCTCCCAGAGCCCGCCCTGGCCACGGGCTTCCCGTGCCCTACCGTGCCGAGCCGAGCTGTGCTGAGCCGAGCCGAGCCGCGGCCATTGCCCTCCGGCCGTTGTGGCCACAGTTGGCGATGGACGCCATGCCGGAGCTGCCGCTGCCCGCCGGGCTCAGCGCCGGCACCTTCCCCGCCAAGCTGTGGCGCCTGGCGAACAGCCCCCGCGTCCGCTCCGTGCGCTGGGACAGCCAGGCCCGGGGGCTGCTCATCGAGCGCTCCCTCTTGGAGCGGGAGCCGCTCGGCCCGGGCGGCTCCCAGGGGCCGGCCCCGCACACCTTCCGGGCCACGCGGTTGCGCAACTTCCTGCGCCAGCTCAACCGCTACGGCTGCCGCTAGGTGCCGGGCCGGCCTGGCGATGCCGGCGCCTGGCGCCACTACGCGAACCCCTGGTTTCGCCGCGACCGCCCCGACCTCCTGCTCCGCATCAGGCGCCGGAGCGCGGCCAACAGGCAGCGGCCGGCGGCGGGGCGGGAGGGGCGCAGGCGCCCGCCCTGCGGCTCCCAGCAGCTCCCCAGGGCGCGGCCGCTGCCGGACGGGCGGGACGGGCGCGCTGGCTTCAAGCCGCTGCCCCGGTTTTTAGGTGTCCACTCCACTTCCTGTGGGCACTGCAGTCCCAGGGAGTTCTCTGGTTTGCGTGTCGCCATCAGGGCTGTGAGGGGAGCAGCGGAAGCACGGCCCCACGGGAAGGAGACAGTTTCAAAATGGACACCGCTACAAAATGGGGGGTGAGGGAGAGTGGTAAAGGTATACAAATGAACTTATTCACATACAAACTTGGAACAATAACGGATACAAATGAATAAGTCTTTAAATATGTCTTTAACCTAGTAAACGTGGAACAGTAACTTATGCCCCTACGGAATGGGGCATGAGCAGCTACGAGCATTAACAAGGGTACAGGTGTGACGTAGCGTTAACAATTGATACAAACATTTACAACACGGAACACTGTGATTACTTAAGTAGACACTTCATATGAACCTTCTGTTTCGAGATTTTATTCCCCATAAAACCCTAACAAGCTCAAGGTCCATTTATAATAAAAAAAAAGGGTAGTCAAGCTTCCAGGACTGCAGACACATGGAGGTGAGACCACCCCCAAACAGGCTGAAGGTCCATTTGTAGGAGAAAAATGGGTAGTCAAGCTTCCAGGACTGCAGACACATTGAAGTGAGATCCCCAACAAGAAGCTCAAGGTCCATTTGTAGGAGAAAAACGGGGAGCAAAACTTCCAGGGTGTTCTCACTTTGATGTCTCTGCAGTTCAGGAGGTTTGACTATCCTTGTTTTTCTCCAAAAATTGGACCTTGAGCTTGTTTGGGGTGGTCTCACTTCCATGTGTCTGCAATCCTAAAACCTGACTACTTGATGTTTTCCTACAATAAGCCTTAAACTTGTTTAGGGGGGGGTCTCCCTTCCATATGTCTGCAGTCCTAGAAGCCTGACTACCCTTTTTTCTCCAAAAATTGGACCTTGAGCTTGTTTGGGGTGGTCTCACCTCCATGTGTCTGCAGTCCTGGAAGCTTGACTACCCTTTTTTCTCATACAAATGGACCTTGAGCTTTTTTTGGGGGGTGTCACTTTTCTCTGTCTGCAGTCCTGGAAGCTTGACTACCATTTTTCCATTTGTAAATTGACCATAAGCTTGTTGACAGCAGACACATGAAAGTGCCACCCCTCTAAGAAGCTGCAGGTGCAATTTTTAGAGAAAAAAGGGTGGTCAAGCTTCCAGGACTGCAGACAAATGGAAGTTAGACTGCCAAAAAGAAGCTCAAGGTCCATTTGTAGGAGATAAAAGGGTAGTCAAACCTTCAGGACTGCAGACACGTGGAAGTGAGACCACCCCCAAACAAGCTCAAGGTGTATTCATAGGAGAAAAAAGGGTACTCAAGCTTCCAGGACTGCAGACACATCCAAGTGGGTTGCTGCATGGGCCAGTGTTTTTTTGTTTGCTTGTTTTTCTTTTTTTTTTCCTCCTCTTTTTTTTTTCTTTTTATTTTTCCTTTTTCTTTTTTTTTTTTTTTTCCCCAACAACCTCCTGGAGTACTACAGGAAAAAGGGCAGAATTGCTGGACAGTGCCCAGTCAAAAAGGGACCTGGGGGTGCTTGTTACAGCAGCTGAACATGATCCAGCATTGTGCCTTTGGGGCTACAAAGGCCAACAGACTTTTGCAAATATTAAGAATATGCTAAATTTTATTCAGAAAACATTTCCTTCCAAGTCAATATCAATTAAAATATAACAGTGTTAAGCAACTTTTGAAAAGCTGTAACTAAAGCTCCCACGGTTTTATTACTTTTTATTACTGAGCTTTTAACAGAGCTGTTCCAACATTCCATAAGTTTTTGCCCGAGATTTTATCTTGCCCTCATTCACATGGAATGAAATTCAGGAGGATCAGAAGTTGTTCCACGAGTCACAGAAAGGCCACTATTCCCAAAGGAGTGCAGAGTTTTTAGGTTGCTTCTCATGTACTCCCAGGAAATATGCAAGAGTCTGGTTTAATAAGCCAGAGCATTAACTAGAAGCATGACATGTAAGATTTGATCTCTTCCCCTTTCCCTCCTCCTGCATTTGACAGTCTGGAACTGGGAGAGTGGCAGGGTTGCCCTCTTTAAAGTTTCACTGAAATGAAGTCTACAAAACAAGCTCCCATTTTTATGAAATCACATTTCCCCACTCCAGATAAATCCTATTTCACCAGAAAACCTCTGCTCAGCTCCTTTTGTACATCCATTCTATGGGATATCTGCTTTCTGGTCCAGAAGCACTCTGGACTGATGAGGTAAAACAGGTAAGAGAAGAGATCACAAAGACTTAGTAAAGGAAGACCTTCCCAACCCATTTGAAGAGTTAGACATAACTAACAGCATCTCCCACGTGAGCATCAATGAAGAAGTGACAAAGGGACAACACCTGAAAAAAAGCCTTCAGCAGACTTTGCCTGTCAGCCCCATCAGCCTCACTAACATCATTTTTATAAGGAGGACAACCTGTGTTCAAGGTTCCTTCCTGAACTCACTTCTCCAAACTGTCTGACCTGCAAAGGTGATGGCTTTGTTGTCACTGACCGCACCAACTGTCCTGATGGATCACTAAGCTCTCCAGCAGCTTCTCAGTATTTTTTAATAGGCACAGAAATGGGAAAGCAAAGAAGCTACAACAAAAAATTTAAAACACACAAACAAAAAAACCACAAACAAACCGTGGAGAGTCTTTGAACTTCAAAAAAAAGAAGGCAAATTGTTGTTAAAAAACCATAGCAAGCACCCAGTGCCAACCAAATTAATGCTTAGGAAAGCTTACAGAGTCTAAAACACAGTATTATTCTGGCTTCCTAATTTAGTGATACAGAGTCAAAGTTTCTATTTGACATATCCCACATAATTGCACTCAATTGTAGCACTGCCATTCAACAGAAGCCAAGGATCCAGAAATGGAAAGAATTGCCCAATGTGGTATATTCAAGAATCTCTCCTTAATATTGAACCAGATCCATGGCCTATGTTCTCATCACTTATGCCATGTGTTATACAATGCACTTAGGCTTAGGAAGTATTATCAGAATAGCTCTAAAAGCAGTATTTCTGAAAAGAAAGGGAAGAAGATTAAGACAAAAAGAACGTCTCTTCCAGGTGTTCCCAAACAGGGCCCAACTCTCCTGACAGACGCTTCAGTTGGCTGCCTTTACCTTGGTTTGGCTTTTAAGCAGAGATACTCATTCCAAGCTCTTCACTTCCCTCTAGCTCCAAATAATTTTTTCATTAGTGAACGGGACATTATTTTTTATGCAAATCAAAGGCCCAAAGGAGTTTATTTTATCACCAATACTTCTATCTGTACAACAGGTATTAAGAGAGCAGTACATCCACCCTAAACCTATCATCAAGGTATCCTGCTGTGCTGCTGATCAATGATACTCTCTCCAGTTCTGCCCCTCAAACAACACAGGGAAGAGTATTCCCAACAAGCTGAACTTTTTCAGGAGTAAAGTTGACCTATTCCTTCCAATAATGAACTCTGGATCCCTGGTGAGTAACTCACATTTAACCGGCAGCATTCTGGGCTGCTCCTATTAACTGCAACAGCCTGGACAGCTTGAACCTCAACAAAACGTGCAGTAAACGACTGAGCTAATTTAACCTCATTGATCCTCAAACCAGTAGAATAATTTGATGTCCACACAGCAGCTTGTGCACCGCCTCCAACATAAACGTGGCCCTATAGGAAATCCACACCAACAATGTGCTGCAGCCCAGCTGCCAGAGCTATCAGGCTGGGAGAATCACTGCACAGTCTCTGAGCCCCCTCGCCAGCTGCACGGCATGAGTCACACGCTTTGTTTGTTCTTGTTAACAGTCAAGGGCTTGTTTCCAAACTGGATGTATCCTGACATCTCCCCAGTGCCGCAGTTTTATGGAGGAGGCTCCATTTTATCTGTAAACTGTTTACCTCCAGTTTCGACATGAACACAAAAAGCATTGCTAGGAGAGGCAAACACAGAAAACCACGCAGCACTGGCACTTCTCAGGCAGGTACTGAGCTGGATTTAAGCTCCCTATTAATCATTAATTACAGCAGCATTTCAAAAATTTAGGTTTTGAAATAATTTCAGCACTACTTAATCACAAAGGATGTAAGGTCTCCCTGAATATTTAGGGACATCTACTTTCAGGGAGGCATTTTAAGAAATGTTCTTTGTATATAAACTATTTGTTATTTAAATTACTGCTGAAAGCCAGATGCTTTATTTTGTTCAATACAACACATTTAAAACAATAACATGAGATTTTAACAGCAAAATCACCTAGCCCACAAAACACCGTTCTGTGTTGACTAGGGTGGCAAAACAAGGGTAGTTTCTAAACACAGAAAAACAAATTTAAAAAAAGGATTTTTTCTAAGCATGTAAATGCAGGTCTTGGTACCACATACCAAGAACTTCACTTGCAAAGGAACTTGGTCTTGCTAGAGTTTTAAGTACGGTGGTTTTTTATCAGACCTGGCCTCATTCATGCTTTATGCCACTTGTAAAATGGAACAGGGCATTTTAGGAAAGAAGTACCTCCCTTCAACTCCTAAAAGCTGTGACTGAAGCCTGTTAAGTTTCAGTAGCACTTCAAATATACCAGGGCATCCTCAGCTTTACCTTCTTTATAGGACAAGGTACAGAAACCCACTGGCAGTTAGAGGAGCCACATAATCAGTGTTCAGCATTTCTACCAACCAAATTATCCCTGATAAATAGATACGACCTAGCATGAGAATTCACTTTTACTTCAGCATATTAAAAGTTATTTATTTTAAGGATAAATATATATCTCTTTCACAACTACACTGCAACACAGACATGAGTCCAACAGAGAAACAGCATAACAAAAATACATCCCCCTAATAGAGCATATCCACTGCTTTTTCTTCATCAGCCATACAATATTGATGGAAACAGGAGAGATTTCTCTTTCCTTCTAACACAGCAGGTTAAGCGTCTTGAGAGAAGTCAGATGTCACTATTAACTGCAAGCACACAAGAAAACAAACTCATGCCAAAACAAGGGATAATAAAATTGAAGTCTAAATGGAAGTTGAGAGAAAAAAAAGTCCTGCTCCAACAGGTTAATCTCTAGCTAATTCCTCTTGTGACAAGTAGCTTTAAATAGTCATTTCACTCAAATTCTCCTACAACAAGTTTTCCTTGGAAATGAAACAATTTCTAGAACAAGCATAACTATCTTTGACCACACAAAACAGCATTTCATCTTGAACTACTCTAGCAAAAAGTCAACCTTTTAAAAAAGATTGACTAAGAAGACAATTGGAAAAGTAACTTTAGTCAGAAGTGATAGAATCAGCTGTAAATACTGGATGGGAAATTCCTGAAGAGACAAGTTTTCCCTTAGAGAGAGATGAAATACAGCAATTTACATTTCCCAACAACAATACTGCCTTTCTTTCCAAGTTCACCCAGAAAACTCACAGTATAAATCAATAGCACAGATTTGGCTCTTACACGCACCCAACTCCCAGGACATTTTGTCACGCTCATCGTGCTGCATTCACTGCCTCTCCCAAATATTAATTGCCTTCACTTCTATCTTCAATATCTACTTGTGACTTGGGGGATTTTGCTTCAGGTTTTAATGCTTGGGATTTTTTTACATAGGACTATACACCTCAATAATTGTATGCAGGAAAGACTGGGTTTGATGCCATTTTTACAGTAGAACCCAAATTTTCAGTACTTTCTACCTACTTGTCCATTAACTGTTCATAGAACAGAAGGACAATAAAAGCCATAAACCTCTTACTTTAGTAGACTTCTGGAGGTGTAATTCAATAACTTCTTGCAAAATAAAACAGCAGCTTATAAAAATTAAAAAAAAAAGTCTTCACCACAGTAATCATTACAGCAGGGCAGATGCAACAACTATGCATTTGTTTAGTCCATCTAGACGTGGAAAAGGATTAAGACATGTAGACAGTAGCACAAGTCACCATCACTTATTATTTAAGCCATAAACCTAAGCATACTTCTGCGGGAAAATTAATTACAAACCTGGGGGAAATCAGATCAGTCACTAATCAGGCAAAGTGAGCAGGAAAATACAGCTATGTTGTCCACTCCTGATTGAGTCGCAGGATCAAACAGCCCCAAGTGCAAGTGGACTGAGGGGGAATTATTATTACGCCTTTTCATCACTGGAATCATGCTGCCCCAGACAACCCCGACTTCTGTGTCTGGGCTAATTGCAGCCTGTTAAACCTCACAAGGAGACTGCAGCACAGCAGCACCTCAGAGGAGGGAGAAAGACAGTTTAAGGAGGGAACAAGCCAACGAGAAAATTCTGTCCTACAGCTGAAGGAGAAGGAAATAGCCAAGCTAACAGGACACCTGCAAAACAAACAAGGGTCACCACCAGGCTGTGTGCACACACCCGCATGCACAGCCACACCAGCACTGCCTACTGGAAACACCTTCCCCTGTGATAAAATATCAATGCCAAAGGTCAAAGGCTTTGAGAAAAAAATATAAATTCGGTGATAAGGCAACTTTTCTAAATCCATTTCACAAATACTTGTTATTTCAAGCCTTAAATCACTAGTGGTAGGATAATACAGCAGACTCGGAGATATAGATTTATGCAATTTGCAGTTACTTAAGAAAAGGGCTTATTTATACCTGTGTATTTTCACCAAACCCAACAACTGCAGGTGTCATTAGGCTACACTAAAAACTGCTCCCCCTTCAGTTCAATCACAGCCATGTCCTACAACTCATGCAGTCTGTTCTACCTCTAGGTCCACTAAGGATCGATTTCCAAACTGTGTCGCAACTTCAGGATGACACAGCATCCAAGTATTACCAATAAATAAATAACAAAAGCTCTGTTTTTGAAGATGAGACACTAATTTACCAGCACATAATTGTAACTGAGCTGTTTCATACTCCAGCTGAAACACTCCTGGTTTGGTGTTGGTAGAAGACATTCATTGCATATGAAGCTTTACGCATCACATTGAACTAATTTAACTGTAGGTGAGCAATTCTCTCAAGTTCCTGACTGAACTGCCCTATTGATCAGTTATTTCTCCTTAAAAAATATACACCTGAATTTTACTCTCCCTCCCAACTCCCATAAAGAGGAGTGGACTAAAACTGGTTATAAAATGTTAGTAAGTGTGCCAGCCAGCAAGTATCCGAGTGGCTTAATCATTAAAGCTGCCGTTCATTTCCACTAACCACGTGGATGCTTTCAAATGTCTCAGTCCCAACCAGAAACTGTAATATTTTTACAGACCATAGGAAAGCAAGATGGAAAATTACCTGCTGTACACTATGTTGATGCACGTGAACATGGATGCCATTGGGCATAACAATGGCAATTCTGGAGTTGGATGTCCTTTCTGCTTGTTCAGTGTACTCTATACAGCTGCCTTACAAACATGTCAATGTAGGGTAGCAGTTAGGTTTAAAATCAGTTGCAACATGGCTTAAGGAACGAGTTATTTTTGTAATCCAAACTCACTAGGATCCACATCTGCAAGAATTTCACAGAAAACCAGACAAGTGTATCTGCACATCAGCAGCTCCACAGCACAAACTGTGAGGAACAAAGGCCAGTGGCTGCTCAGGGACCCTTCCCATGAGGCAGCTGATGCACAGGAGCTGCTCTGTTTAGGGTGGGTTGATTTACCCAGCCAGTGTTTAAAACGCCCATATTACCTGATATCTGCGCCTATTTTAAGAAGGGGAAGTACTGGGAGCAAAGTCCCTCATGGATTCCATGCAGAATTACAAATTCCTCTGTTTGGGTGCAGAAAACTGTCTTTGCTAAGGTGACTAACTTAAATTTTTCCACATTTAATTTCACTGTTCCTCCTACATCCAGTATACTGTCAGAATGAGAGAAAACTGCATTCTACCCTAAGTGCCATTGCTACGTCAAACAATTCTTTCAAATGCTGGTTTTGTTGAGCATCCTAGTAATTGTCCTATCTCAAAGACCGGCTTAATCCTTTCTGAAAACAGCTTCTCCTTTATGCTTTTAGAATTACTAAATTTTTTAAGTAATTAACATTTTCCCTCTGACTAGTTCTGTTGGCGGACATCAGCAATTTGAGGCTGTCCCCACAATTCACTTGCTTTGTTCTCTGCATTATCCCAGACTGACATTTAGGTTTAGTTTGCAGGAGGTTTAAATCCATCACTCACCACAAAACCCAAATCAGTGATTTCAATAATGCCTGAAACACCAAGGAATTTGGGAAAGGACAGGAAGGCACTCCCACACTTTAAGGGACCGGAGAGAAAGCTTTAAGCAGTTTCTCAAGCGTTCCCCCCTTTCTGACCACTGACATTTGGTCTTGCTTGCTCTATGCTGGGTGTTTCTCCTTGGCATTTCTGTAGGAATGGGCACTGCTCCAGTGAGAATAAATGCACAGTTGAGTGTCATTAATATACTGATCTGTAAACATCTAAAGCAGGTATTGAACCACTGTCTGACTGGAGAAAAACAGCCTGTGGATCAGAAATAGCAATTCATTACCAAGACTTTTTTTTGCTGAATTGTGCATACAAAAAAACCCCTGAAAGATTCAATCAAATTCATTTTACTGTGAGCCTTTCAAAGATGAACAAAAAGCCTCTTGGTCCATTTGAAAACATAGGGATAACTGTGCTTTCTTTTAGAGTATCACAAATTTACAAAAGTTGCCAGAGGAAGTAAGAAAACAGTAACAAAACCCACCACAGATAAAACTTCACAAATCCCAATTCCAAGACACTGACAGAAATGGTTTATATCTAGCTTTGCTACTGAAGGCTCATTTGCAAAAATTGTGACCACAAAATGCATCACAAATTGGTTTTCTACCTCATGACTGCTGATTACTAGGTAATAGAATATTAATGGTGCTTTTTAAACATCTAATTTTTCTCAAGGTGCATAAATCTCTGTAAAATTGCTTTATCTTACTTTCCAAACATTTGAAAGGCTGCTCTTCAGATGTTTGAACAGCAATCTTTCCACTACAGGGCAGCACACTTCCTTTTCACACAAGTAACACACTCATCAGATTATTTCCACCTCCTGATACAAAATCAGATGCACTCTCCAAAGAGGGAAATGATTCTCCAGCTTCTGTACCTGAAGTATATTTGCAAATTATTTACGAGTGTGACCAGATTGTACCATGTCCCTTCCTGAGAGCTTCTAAAACACACAGTGAATCCAAAGGAAGCAAAACAAGATTTCTAAAGCAGCTGAGTCAACTTTCATAGAAGCTCTTTCTTTATCCAGAAATACAAATACTTTTTAGAAACCAGCAAGGGTATTGATGTTACCAACACAGAGCACATGGTTTGGTGTGACTTTTATGAATTTACAGCCTAAACTACTACTACCACTTGGGCATCTGGCTGAAATACTTCTCTCCACTAAACATGACTGTCTGCAAAGAGATAAAAGTTAAACAGACTGTTTCCTTGAGGTTCTCAAGAAACCTTTCTTCAAAAGGATAAGCAACTGAAGTTATTTTGTCAGCAGCAGCTCCCTCAGAAGTACCCATTTTCCTGAGCAGGGGATATTTGTCAAGAAAGCAAACTGCACAGCCAGAGCAGGGAGCAGTTCAGTCACACCATCAATAGTTTAAGGATGAGAGACCCAGTGCTTTGGTACCAAAGCCCATCAGCTCAGTGAGAATCTGCATGAAGCACAACTGTCAGTGCTGACCAGGACATGAACTGAACAGGGCTGCCTTTCACTGCTCTTTCCTTACCATAGTTATTATACCTGGAAGTGAAAGGTTTTACACATTGTACAACCTACCCAAAAGAGTACCTCCCTGCAATGAAGCAAAACATGAAAAACTGTTCTCACGGTAGTACTACAAGGGAGGAGAAACACATCCCTAAGAGCTCTCTCTGACCTCCTTTTTTTGCAAGCTTATATTGGGATGGGGCAGGGACAATACCTAATCAAATGCTATGAAGGATCTTTTCAGACAAAAAGGCAAACTTTGTCAATACCAGATAGAGAAGTTCAGACAGACCTTTTGAGAAAGAAGTAGAAATTTACAGTAAATACCACCACTACATCTACTTTCAGATGAGAATATTCATTGAGAATTTAACAGAAAAATAGATTTCAAAGACAATAAACCATAATCCTTAGCTCTAGACAAACTCCCCACAGTACCAAGACATGGCTCAATTCAAGTGATTTTGAGCAAAAAGCTCCTTTGAATGAGGCGCGTGAAAGGCTTGACCTCAATTTTGCATTTCACAAGGCAGGTTATTTTTCAGGACATCAAATAACCAACCAAAATATGGGTCAGTTGTTTGACCAGACTATGTTTCGTGAATGAAATCCAACAGCTCAATTACAACTTAGCAAACTCAAGCCATTTAATTCCAAAATCCTAAATCACGCTGGACATCTATGAATTGCAAAACTGCACAAGGTCAGGACCTCTCTTCTGATCCTTGGCCACTTGGAAGAAGGGAATTGCAGAAAACACCTACTGAACAGTACAAAATTTGAGCACTGCTTTCTTTTGCAAGCACACCATTCTCTCTTTTGTCTCACTGATGGCAACGAGCTTATTTCAATCAACATGTTTTCTGAAACACTTAAAAGATGAAGAAAAAACCTTATTGCTCGTGCTCTGAAGATACTACCATTCACTGCCACAAGACAGCCTGAACTCCAATAGAGTCATTAACAAAGTGGCCAACTTGGATGGAGAGTGAATTTTAGAAGAGTGGAAGGACTGAAACCAGAAACAGGACTTGAAGTGCTGCCTAATCTGCCCCTAGAGCTAGAGAAAAGCAGACAGTATTTGAGCCTGAATGCTCTCACTGTGTCATTCGTGGCTCCAGGCAGTCCACACAAATTTGAGATTTGAATTTGGGAGTCAGCAAACAGGATTCAAGGCTTTGTAGCTACAGGTGGTCTCAGAGCTCTGAGATTTGACTTTCTTTGAAAGATATTCAAGAACTAAAAAGACGCAACAAAACTCAACTTATAACAACTTTCAAAGTTTTACTTTACCCTATATTTGCCTGGTCATTAAACCTGGAAGAGGATTTAAATTTATTTCCACTCTTTTAGAACTATAAATGCTTACGCCAGCCAGGTTATTGTCAAATTTCTATTCCTAGCATTCTGAATGATAGTGATGACTTTCTTTTTACATTTATTATAATACTTACATGGACAGAAGTAGTGGTGATGCATAATTTTGGCTTTGTTAATTCAGCCGAGACTGTCTTATGGATTTAATTAAAATTCTGCTACCAAAGCTCTAAGTTTTTGACGTATTGGCAATGCAGAACTATCACCTTTTATTCATTTAATTGTGTAACCACCTCAACCCAAAAGTATCTTCACCCACAATCTGCTTGGTCATTCCATCACAACTATTAAGGACAACTGAGTAACCTGTTCCCATAAAGCACAAAGATTAACAAATGTTTGGTTGGGGGTTTTTTTTTGCCCGCCACACAAAAAAAGTGCACATTTTCAACACATCTTTTGGGCTGAATGACAATTATACACACAGCATATGATGTTTGCCTCTGCAAGTTTTAGCCAACATTTCTATTCTTTCCTCTAACAATAAATTTAAAGTGTGTACTACATTTATATAAGAAGAATATATAACCCAAGAGTGCCGGCTGCAGCCCCACAAAGCCACCAAAAGTTTATTTTGTCTCGCAAAAGAAGGCAAGCACCTTTCAGAGGCACCACCATTCCCTTCTCTCCTGGATACAGATCCCTTCAGGCAGATTTGGCACACACGCTTGCATTAAGAGGACAAGATGGAGCAGTTCTGTCAGTGCAGCAGATTAAAAAAACCTGCCACCAAGAGGCTTTATTCCAAAGGCAATTCTCTGATTCACAAAAGGTCTGCCTACCATACAGCCAAGCAGAGGCTCCCAGATGGTGCTGGCAAAGCAATCTCCATTTTCTCCCAACAGCACAGCAGCATGTTGATGTCTAGTAAAAAATATTTCTAGTCCTGATCCCTTTGCTGTCAGTTCTGTAACATGCACTGCCCTGATTAAATAAATAAAAGCCTATCAACCACCAGCAGTTTCAAGACTTACATGAAGCTCTCCTACTCTTAGGGAAAAAACCCCATGAAGTCAGCATTTAAAACCAAGAAAAAGTGCTTGGAATTACATCTCTTTCTTAATGACAGTCCCACTATTCCCTAAAGTTTGGGGAAGTTCTTTAAAGCAGCAACATTTTTGGCCAAGTGATCAATAGTTTACTCCAGTACGAGACAAGACTAACACTGGACAGGTACCTCTAAAGTCACCAGAAACCAGCAGATTGCAGTTGGCTTCCCTCACAGACACACCTCTAAGCGATCTTGGCTCCCAATTCCAGTCTCCTCCACCCTGGCATCCACACATGAACAAGTGGACTAAGCAGCATTGCTCAAATCCTGCTGCACTTGCTTAACCTCCATAAGACTTCCCAAGAGAGCTTTACTTTGTGTCACTTCTGCTCTCCTTCAATCCTGCAGCTCTTCTGCAAGCTTCTGCTCAAGACTTAGTACTGACTACTCAAAAAATCAGAACACAGGAACTCAGAAATATTTCAACAATTAAGCTTTCTTCTGGAGTAGAACCAACCATAGAAATCATACAATTAGAATATTTCCCTGATTTTTATTTTAAACTTTAAAAAAAATCCACACTAATAAAAGGACCTTAATACATTGATAAACTATTCACCAGGTCAATGAATAAAAAGGTTGAAGTTTCTCTCAAAGGAAAAAAAAAAAAACACCAACCAAACAAGTCTAGGTGGGAGATAACAGGCACAGCACCCTGTGTCACATTTTCTGTCTTGAAGAAAAAATAATGGGGATGTTTGGACAAGTATTTATCAGAACAAAGCCTACAGTGGCCCCTGAGGATAAAGTCAAATTTTTCCAATGCCAGCTAGTCAGTAACTCATTGAGACTGTTAAAAAACTGAACTCAAGGACACCGGCAAAAGCAAGATTTGAGAACTGTAAATACACTATCAAATTTCTACCATGTGAAACCTATTTTGATGGCCACAACCAGCAAGACACATTCCCTCATGCACACATTTGTCACACCGGGTGATTTAAAGTGACCCTGCAGAAAAACTGGTTTGCAAAGACAGCAGACAAGAAAAACTTAGAGGCCACAAAGACTACAAGAGGAAAAACTGAACTTGCTAATGATAGTTCAGTTCATGCACTTGTGTATGCAGACCCAGCCAAGCCACCAGAAGGTGAATGAAAAATCTGAAAGCACAATTGAGCAAACCTTCCAAAAATACCTATCACTTAAGAGACCAATTTCATATACACGTGATGCTGAATCAAAAGAATTGAATACTTAAGCAGGAGGATAAGAGTCCATACCATTGACACGAGATCATTTTTTCCTCTTAAAACAATGGGAGAAATGTCTTGTATTAAAACAATTGTTTTCTTTAGGACTTCTGAATTGCACTAAATATTAACCTTCCTAAAACTGCAATGGCAAACCCAAATTTAAAAAAAAAAAAACTTGGGACAAGAAAAAACAGTGATATATATGAACACAGTTCAACAGATCTCCACAGACACTCTTACGTTTCAGAATTGAGTTCATATTGACTATCATACACATTAATTTGAAATCCCAGCTTCAGTCTTTCATACAAGTTCTACTTCTCAGCATTTTTAATGAGGAACTAAGATCTTAATAAAGACATTCATTTCATTGTATCAGAAAGTCCTTTGCCTGCTGTACATTTTCTCTGCAGCTGTAGGCATGCATGAGTATGCCTAGCATGTGCATCTGCGTATTTCTATTTACACTAGGAGTACTTCAATATTCATCTGCAGTTATGTATTTATGTACACAGCTAAAACCCCATAGCTAGGTTAGACATGAAGCGATGTATTTTAATGGGGGTCAAATCTTCAATCCAGGCTGGGATTTTCTGCTATTTAAGAGAAACAGGCTGTGGAGCATTTGACCTTTTTCTCCAAGAGCAAGATAAAATGTCCCAGATGTGCCAAATTCTCGAATGCATTGTTTGTATCTCTTGTAAGAACAAGTCTCCAGGCACCTGAGCAAAGATAACCCACCTTACATGGATACCTCACAGACCGGCAGCAAAGTGCTGTCATCTTACCAACCAATATTAAAAGCAGGCTAATGCATGAGGCTGCCAGAGAGCCTTAGGCAGCACTGTTACATCTCACATTTCACACTTGGTTTGCTACAAGAAGCAGCAAAAAATAGTATTTTTGGCTCACCAATATCAACAGGAAAAGACCAAGTGCTTTCCGTAAAGAAGGATTCTCACCTGACACCAGGAGCCCCCTGGAATCTTGGATACAATCAAGCTCTATCAAACACACTGCTGATATACCTTGCAGGTAAGACAGAATTTTACACCAATCTCAGTTTCCCATCTTAATATATTCTCTTTGCTGTGACAGGTAATTATGCAGAGCAGGACAGCCCTCTCAATTCCTGTCTTGTGAAACAAAGATCGCCTGAATTAACATAACCAGTACAACAAAACACTTTCTAAACTTCCACTCAAGAGAAAAGATTCCCTTCACAAAGACGGCCGCTTAAGGGCATTGAGAGGATTTTTTGGACTTGGGGGACAGGGACAGAGCAACATTACTTGTTTGTTTTCAGTTTTGTGCAGCTCCTCATCTGCTTCACCAGCTAGTGAGAACTGACAGAAATGCCACCTATCTTACCTAAACAGTTCTTACCTGACCTTTTTTGGCTTCTCTTGAGACAGACAGCAGGACTCTGGCACTGCTAAAGGAAAAAGTACTGCCTGGGATCTCTAAAAACACAGATTCTCAGAAAGAAAACAGTTTAATGCATCAAACAAGAACACTTTCTTCCCTCAATACGGCTTACATATTTTCACCTTTTCAAAGTCCCCAAATAAAGCTTAGAAATTAAACACATCAATGCTACATTCAAATATTTCTCTCTTCTAACCTAAGCCAGAAAAAAAAGAAAACCAAATCAGGAAAAGAAATCCTTATTTTTACTGCAAGAAGTCTCGGTTTTCCACATGAGAAGCCACATTCTCAACAAACAGATGCCAGAAGAGTCAACATTATTGAAGAGGGTTGAAGTGAGCTGTCAAATTACCTTCCGTCCTCTGAGGATGTGCACTACACTTCCAGCATGTTTCCAGCTCTCACATTCAGAGTGTGAGAGCCAGGACTAAAACATCTGCTGGGCCTAACGAGGTCCCTGTCACATCTTTGTGATAACACATTGCTCATGTCTATCATGTAACACAGACAGAACATATTCTCCTGGTTTTAGTCCCTTAGATTCCTCGGTCTAGGCAAGAAATTGGCAGCCTGCCAGGCTTCCTATGGACCATTCTGGGGTGGGACCACCAGGTAAATCTCCCCGAGTCCGGCCATGATATCCTAAAGAGAGACACTGCCCTCCTTCCCCATGGATAAATGGCATGATGAGCAGTGCAGCAGGAGCAGGAAGCTCTGCTAAGTTTCCACCACTGCCATGCATTTTCTCTTCACTAAACACCCATTTACTTGCAGGAAGAAAGGCTCCCCTAATAGAACCTGTTCTTTTTATTGCAACCAAGAGGGAAATGGGGAAAAAATAGCTTGAAACTATACCAGTGTCAAGCTATTATTAACTAGCAGGCATACACTGACAGTAGGAGAGATGAGAGGGCAAGAGGACTTTCAATAGCCAAAGAGCCCTTTCATCATGTGACCAGCTTCATCTATTGTATTCAAATAAGTGTTAAAATACAGAGAAATCACACATATCTAGTGCCTTTACAGTGAGTATCCAGTTGCAGATTTCTTTCTGCACGTGACTAAATTTAATGCATCCTTGCCGTGTACAAAAAAAAAAAAGCCTTCTGAAATGAGAGGTGCTTACATTTTCTAACAAATGGGATGACATTACAGAACAGGATCCTTTTTGTTACTCATGAAAACAACATGCTCTTGGTGCAATTGATTTCACACATAAACGGCAACAGTTTCAAAGCCCAACATCGCTATTTTGGGCCAGTTAGTAGAAACCCATTTCTAAAGCTGATAGCAGCTCTGACAATTAATTACAAGCTCAAGATCAAGCAGGTCAAATCCTTGTGAAATCCCTAGACATCAATCAGAATGACTCCTGAGGGCCTCCATAGAGTTCAGAGCAAGTATTCCCTCTGTTTGCAGATCATCTTTCAGTGCCTCTGAGCTGCACAGATTATCAGCATGAAGATTTTATGGAATAAGATCAAGGTAAATAGGGCCAGGTGTACAATTTCCTGAGTTTAGGTTCAACAGACTTGCCACAGGTAAATAACTGCTCACTTAGGCACTTATACATCTTACAGCCAGGTGAGGGGTGGGGAAACACTCCCAAAGGAGACTAAAACACACTGCAGGGCAAACTGCAATTCCACCAGTCCACATCTGCAAAACTCACTGACCACAACCGTGCTCAGCATTCCATAAAGACTCTTAACGAATTTATGCAGCAGCAGTACAAGTTGACAAATACATTAAAAACATTTTTAAAAAATAACTATTATGTCATGATGTTCCTCATGCTGATCTAAGTCAGGGTAAGAGCTGAAGGGCATTTCCTTGTGAGCTGACAGGCCCACAGAAATAACCCAGCCATGACTGTCCCCAAGGACAACAAATGGGGCAGACCCCACTCTTCCAACAGGCTGAGCTAATCAACAGATCTGCACAGCTACTGCAGAATCTGCAGAAGAAATCGATTGAAACCATTTCTTGTTATGGATTCATTTTGCCAAAAAATTAACTGTGACGGGCTGGCACGGTAATGACTTGAACTTTTCCACAATACCATGAAGTACTGATGCTTCTGGAAAAACAAAGCAGATTCTGATGTACCATTTAGCCTTCCTAGAAAGAAACCACGCCAACAAGATGAGATAATCTTGAAATTGCCATCTCCAAGCTTCCTAAAACTGGAGAGAAGCTTTGAAATCTATTTGGACTGTGATTAAACTCAGCAAGCAACACGGTAAAAAATATATTAAATAGAGCTTTTAAATAGACAAACTGCAACAGTATTTACTTATTTTCTTCTATTTCTCCTCCCTGGAATCAAGCACTCAGGCAAACTTCTCACTTCTACAACAGCATATTGACTTTTTGACACTATGATCATTAAAGTCAACGTGGAAAATACATGCCCAAATAGAAAATCTAGATGCTGAAAGGAATATCAACCAAGTCAAATCCAACTTCTAAAAATAAAATCCTCAAGAAGTGAGTCACCCACCCCCAAAACTGTACCACTTATAGCTACTTTATAACAGAAATGCAGGAAATATCAAAGGCCTTTTTCCACTTTGGAGGTTTATGCACAAAGCTGAAGTCCAGCACACGTTTGTTTGTTAATGGTTGAGACCTCAAGCAGAAAAAAAACCCACAAATAATCCCCAGCCAACAGTATAAATCAACCTAAAGAAAGCTCATCATTTACTGAGTATCATGGCCATAAAGCTGCCCAACAAAGAGAGGGCAAGACAAACTTCATACTTGTATAGCAATCTAAACTGAAAAGCATCCAAACATACCACGTGGAATCACTAGTGCGACAACCAAGACAAAAAAAAAATCTCTGCTATCAATCTTCAGCAGCCAGCTCACACTTTTTTACCCTCTTTTATAAGCCATTTCTTCTTACAGAGTCACTTCCAGGCCCTCACTTTGAGTCTACCATGTTTGACAGATCAGCTACAACATTTTTCTTCTGTAAAACAACAGAACTTAGACCAGATTTTACTCAGCCACAGAGTCTGCAAGCTCAGGTGTCGTTGCTTTACACTCACTGTGTCAGGTTCTCCTTCCACCAAGCCTGAAGGTGCCACAGTGAAGGAGATCTGGAACTTGCTGCTCTGATGAAGGCACTTGGTCCAACTGCAGTGTTTCCACTCTGTCTAACTGCAACCTTGATTGATGCCAGCTGCACCTCATTTGTTCCATCACCAGGTTTTCCTGAAGAGTAGCACTCACCCTCCAAATTTTAACCCTGTAGGGGACAAAATTAAATTATATAAAAATATACAATGAACATCTATATTATTTAGAAACTGAAATATTTATGATTTATTTAATGAAACTGGAAAGTTTAGCCCTCTAGGGGCTAAAATTAAGGGGACAACAAGTAGAAAGACAAGAGAAGCACGGTCTGTCCAAGAAGTAAAAATCACTCAAGGCCCATCAGGAGTTTGAAAGTTTCCCTCAAATAGTAAAGATCACACAAGCAAAACAGAAGTCTCCAAAGTATCTAACAGAATCATTTTGTATAGATTACATCACTACATCCACCATTTAGTTAATTCATTAACAAGTGCTAAAACCCCTCCTTTATCTGTACAAAGACCAATCATGCACAGAAAAGAGGAACATATGGGAAAGAAATATAGTCTTGCAACATGCAGGCACGTGGGAGACAGACCTTTTGGGGATCCCGAAGGTGGCAGCACAATTACTAAATTACCTAAGCAAGAGTCAGACGCCAAAAACTCCTGGGGAAGCACCACGGCCCAGAGCTGCCCCTGCCAGTGTCATATGGGACAGCTGCAGCTTGTTTGGAGGAATACCTAAAGGTGATCCACCCAGAAGGAAAGGGATCCTGCTTTAAGATAAGTCTCTAGTTCTTAAAGGATTGCTGAAAGTAAGAGTACATTTATTTGTATGTTTTACACTTAACACTTGCTTGAATACCCCTCCAGAAATGTTGTTAATCTGATAACTAAAAACATGCCTTTAAAAAAAATGGCATGTTTTTGTCTCTTTCTTTCAAAAGTAAAATATTCCTTGTTGTTTAATGGAAAAGCATGCTCCTCTCCAAACACATCCTGTGAGGCCTTTTCCAGTGAAGCAGTGTGCATAATGATAAATGAAAAAGGGAAAGGTTCTTGCAAGTATTTTTATCTGTGTTATGCAGGGGTTGATCTGTTACACCCCAAAATTATTTTCAACTTCAACAATTCACCTTTGCCAAATCCCTAACTCACTGTAAAACTCTAATAGGTACACACAACATTTCTTGTGAATAAGTTTGCAACAAATCCTACAAGTTCACCCTCAGGAAAGGTGGCAAACACCCCAAGGGAGTATACAACACACAATATACACTCCTTGGAAGTGGAGGGAGCGAGATTTGTCCTTCCTCCTCCTACTTTTTTTGCCAAGACTGAGGGAGTCCCAAGGAACCATTTCAACACTTCAAGGAATGGCTCACATGCCAGGAAAGGCTCTGACACACTGACTGAAAACACTGGGAGGAGGGAGGACACACAACACATCAGCCAATGCAGATTTTCGGCTGCCTTGGACATTAGTCCTTCAGAACAGCCACAATCTTTTTCGATAGACATTCTCCCCAGGTAAAAATCCAGGCGTGATGGTGAAGGGGCTAATTCTTTACCCCATTTAGAATTAGTCAGAGATCTTCACTGTGTTTGTGACTCGTGCTCTCTTCACTTGAAACAGCTCCCACAAGACCTTGAGGGACAACTTGCTTCAACTGCCAGGAGGTCAAACTTGATAAAATCTTCAATATTGTCCTTTCCGGTGTATTTCCTTATCCTCCTGCCCTTATGAGATCTGCCTATACTGCAGGACCAGCTATCTGCTCTAAAAACATGGTTCTTGTATGAAAAATACAAGCCAAAATAGAAAATCTAGATGCTGAAAGGAATATCAACCAAGTCAAATCCAACTTTTAAAAAAAAAATCCTCAAGAAATGATTCACCCACCCCAAAACAAATGCAGCAGGAGAGGCAACTTATTCATCTCACAGAGATCATTCTCCTATCTCTCCATGCTCTGCTCCAAAGTGTGTTCAAATCAAAGGATCTCATTTTTTTCCTCTTCCCCTCAATTGTATTTAATTAGCCTTTTTTTTTTTTTTCCTTTGAAGTCAAGGGAAAGAGGCCTATTTATTGCAAGGAATATTTAGCCTGGCCTTTTCCTTCCAGTGGTCTACCTCACTGCATCTTCAAACCCATTGTTCCATAGGGACAGGGAGGCATCCAAATAAAGATTAAGAAAAAGGCAATTCCTGTGGTGTTATCAATTGAAGAAACAGGATCACTTTTCCCAGTGTCAATCAACTTCAATACACTAATAAAATTAACAAATATCAAAGTGGTTTGGGTCTGAAATAGAAACATTTCCACTAAATCTGAGTAGCTTTTCCAAATACTGGGCAAATAGTTTGATACACTTTGAAATACTAAAATATCTCCAGTGCTCCAAAATGAAGCTGAGCAAATTTCACTGAGTGAAATGAGAGCAGACATTGTTTGCACCTTCGAAGCATGCACCATATTTTCATCTTGGTGTTTAAAACAAGGCCACTACAAGGAGAATTTCCACTGTCCCAGCTGTCAGTAACTGGTTTTGTGACTTACCTGCTGGGGAATTACTCACTTCCCATTGCAAATCTGAAATCACTGTTCATATGGACAAATTGCTCCTGACTGCACCCTGATGATGTGTCCTCAGTCCAGCTCACGGCACTGGCAAGATAAATGTGTAGAATGAGATTAGGGGCAAAACACTAACAAAATTTGCTTAGATCAAAGAGATGCACTCACACCCTGTCAGTACTACCTGACATCTTCCTGACAATATTATGAGGCAATTAATGTCTGTATGTATTGGCTGATGGAGGTGAATTATGGTAAGTTCTAGGAGGCAACTCTCTAAAGCAGGGGAAGCTGATTAATTACCCAGCAATAATTCATTATTGAGACATTTAGGTCGACTTGTGCACCACAAAGTCAGAGGGAGCAGGAAACAATCAAACCGATGAATACTGTTCAGACTAAACTCTTTGCAGCTATAGCCATAGAGGCACATTTACAGAGAAAATGACACCATCTCAGAGAAATTAGGTGCCTGGAAGCAAATCCTCAAACCAAGTGGGCAGTCTCCATCCCATACAAGGGATGTATCAGCACATGCAGCAGGAGCCCCTGTGCTGGCATTCTCACTGTTTCTCAGGTCTACCTGTTCCCTGCCTCAAACAATGATCACACACCCGGGGCACAAAGGAGGAGCCAGTCTGCAAAGCCTTGGGCTTTCATCTCACACTGCTACACTGAAGCAAATGGACAGGAAAATAGAAGAAGCCTGAATACACCTCTGCTGATAAAGATCTGTATGTTAATACCATTAACATTGACTACATCTAATTTAAAGCCGATATCTGCCTGCATATCACATCCAAGTCTCTTTTCAGGTGTACAAAAAATGTGTCTATTTCACAGCATTTCTTCCTTTACTTCTCCACCTGGATCATACAGAAAATACACTTCTTGGCCACCAGCAAATCATTACCCCTTATGGGGACTGTTCCCCAAAGAGTTTAAGTACCAGAACAATGGACTACTGCACACCACCAAATTTCAATTGTGACTTAACCATTCCACAAAGGGGATTTACTGTAGTGACACCTCTCAGGAAGACACAATTATTGCAAATTTCACTGACATTTTCCACTAACAAAACACCACTTCTACTTTAGCAGTGATTCAAAGATGGAAACTTTCCATAAAGCCTTTTCTTTCCTCTGGGTGTCAGAGTTGTCCTCAAAGTCCTTCTGTGTTAAAAATTAATTGTCTGGTTTGGTCTAACACACCCAATGTATTAGTTAGGGAGTACATGCGCAGTAATATTTCAGAAAGGTTACAACCCTCCTCCCCAAGATCTTGGATGGCAATTTTGGGTTACTCTGAACCTCTCTCCAGCTTTGGCTTCTGAACTTTTCCTTTAATCTACTTTTCAATTCACTTCATGTACACCGATACAGTAGTTTTCCTCTTTTTGTAACCTGGTGTCCAAATACCAGAACGACCGCTTGACCATTTCCATAAGCAAACCATCCTCTGCAAAAGTCTTCAGTCAGAATCTTATTATTAAAGCAAGTTTTTCCAAACAGTTTCTGCTGCAGAGTCAAAGGGCCCTCTGCTCAGAATCCTTTTCCTTAAAAGCATGGGGATATGGATGATTTCTGTGCCTCGCAAAGGTCCAGTGCCATTCACCTCTGGATACCAACCTGTTCTTCCATCTGACTGGGGATGGAGTCGCGGAAGATGAGAGGATTTCTCTCTAGCAATGATATCCTGCCCCTTGGCAGATATCAGGCAGTTTAAATCAAATTTCAGGTTTAGCTCACAACACTCAGGATGCTGACACATGCTGGAAGCACTGTCACAGCAGCTCTAGCTTGACTTTCTGTCTACACTACCGCACATCTTAAATCACTTCTGAACAGGATCACTAGAAATGGGCAGCCATCCCTAAATCATCCACGAAAACACAATGGCATTCAACAGGTGTTTGCTTGAGTTATCCCCCTAAGGGAAGGCAGTACTTCAACAGGCATATAGAGGATAAAAGGAATAATTCTGTTCCTAAGAGCTGCCTCCTTCCCCTGTCTCCTCATTTCACATCAACATCTAAGAGGTCAACATTCAAGAGCTTTTCCTACAGTCTCTTCTTGAACCCCTCAGACTTGTTCTCATCTCAGGATATCCAGGTAACTCAGTTTAGAGTTAGTATATCTAGGTAACTCCATTTAGAGTTACTGGAGATTTGTTCATCACCTTTATTATCTTCCAAGCTACTAGGCAAACCAAGTGGGCTATCCTGTCTTATAAATTCCAGCTCTGCCCGACCAATGTATGACAGACATTCACTCCAGGAAATACTGCCAAAAAGAAGACATTTGCCTGATCTTCTGGCTATAGTGGACACCTAGGTACTCTAGGTACTAGAGTAGAGCCATGAAAACCAGAGCATGGCAAACAATGCCTGGCCTAAAATTGTCTCTCTCACACAGAAAAAAAGTCAGAACAATTAGGAGGAAGTCCAAGATTATTTAGAAGATAACCATGCGTCCACCAAAACACTGCACTGGGGAAATGGATGGAGTCTAGAGAATTAGAGCAGCTGCCAACATGAGACTGAAGTTTGTAAACACACTTTTCACTGCAACTCTCCACCAAAAACCTTGGGGCCTTTCACTACTCTCCCCAGAGGTTTTGGCCTTGTTATTAGTTTGCCTGGTGCCAGTTTGAGTGCCACTGAACCCACCTTCTAATTTCTCTTCAGAATATTTAATTAGATCAATTTTGTGCTATATTATCATGCTTGGGTTTAACTTTTTGCCTTATTGACCATTATAAAGTCGAGAAAGGATAGGGCCTATCATTGTTTACTTCATATTAGGCACAATTTCTGCATTCTCTGAATACTTCCTCATGAGCCTCTCTGCTTGCTTAATTTATCCACTCCAAAAGACTGAATTCATAAACTACAATTACCATGCTTATTGTCATTGGAATATTTTTATGTACTTATAATTAATGTCTTTTAAACATACAGTCAAAGGTTATAGATTGGAAATCATGTGTAACCTTCTGTATTGATATCAAGATTTAGCTCAAGAATATGATTGATCATTTAAATATTTTCCTTTCTCAAGTCATGGAGCATAATTAAATAATTACCAAAAAAAGATATACTGCCATATCATCCTATCATCATGCCTATTCTATTATTCCTGTGGATTATTTGAGTAATCCAGAATAATTAAAGTTCTAAAGAGCAAGAATTAAGAGAAAAGATACAGGATAGTTCCTCCCAGTTTTGATACCATGAGACCTGTAAGGTTGACTCTGAAGGCCTCCGACGGGGGTTCAGAATAATCCATTCTGTGTATGATATTCCTTATTTATAGCCAAAGCAGGGATTATGCTTCAGCTTCTAAACATTTACAATCTCTAATCCATTTTTTTCCAACAGGAGTAATTTACGTATCCAAGTCCAAACTGAATGAAAACTACCTTTTGATTTACTAAAATCTCATTATTCTTCTAATTGCAAGAGGCACGAGATTGTACAGTAGTAAATCCCTCCAATTTCCACTAACTCCACTGAATACCACACCTTAACTTGATGGGGGATAAAGATATTGAAGGAATTCTATACTGTTTGACAGTTCTAAGATCACACTTTTGCCTTTGCAAACTCTATTCCAACTGCTCTTTTCAACATCACCTCATGCTACACAAAAATCACAATGCAACCTGCACAATGCCGGGCCCCAGCTTCTCCCGCTGGCCCCGCTCACTCACCAGCTCGCCCCAGTGCCGGATGCGGGCCCGGGGCACGCATTTGATGGCCACCTGCGAGCAAAGGCCAGCAGCGGGCTCAGCTCGCCGCCTGCCCCGCCGCGCCCCGATCTTCTCCTCCTCCTCCTCCGCCCTCCTCCTCCTCCTCCGCCCGCCGCCAGCCCCGCCGCTCACCGGGGCGCCGTCCGAGAGCCGCGTCCCCGAGCAGACGCTGCCGAAGCCTCCGCGCCCCGGCAGCGAACCCAGCCGGGACCGGTCCTGCAGGGCCTCCCGCGCCTCCCCTGCGGGCGACACGCGGCCCTCAGCGCTCGGCCCGGGGCCAGACACGGCCCCCGACCGCCCCCCGAGCGCCCCGGGCCGGCCATCCCCACCCGCCCCGGGCCCCGGCGGCTCGAGGCCGGCGGCTGCGCTGCCGAGCGGCGGAGCTCGGGCCGGGCAAGCCGCGGCGGAGGCGGCGGGAGCGGCCGCGCCGCGTCGCGTGTGTCCTCCGCGGGGCCCGGGAGGAGCCGGGGCGGGGCCGGGGGCGGGGCCGCGGGGCTGGGGGCGGCGCCGGGGGCTCGGGCGGGGGCGGGGGACGGAGCGGGGCCGGGGCCGGGGGCGGAGCCGGGGGCGGGGCCGAGCCGGGGCCGGGGGCGGGGCGGGGCCGGAGCCGGGGCCGGGCTCGGGACAGGCGCAGCCAAAGCGCAGCGATGCCGCCCTGGCCCCAGGCACTGATGCCCGCCCAGCACCGCCACAGCCAGCACCGCCAGAGCCGGGCGGAGCCGAGACCGCGGCGGGACGCCCGGGGCCGGGGGCGGGCCCGGGGCGTGGCCCAGCCCTGCGGGGGGAGAGGGACGGGCCGGGACGGGGACGCCGAGAGGGGCCGGGGGGGTCGGGAAAGGGACACCGGGAGAGGCTGCGGGACACCGAGACAGAGTGCGGCACAGCGGGAGAGGGAGAGGAGGAACAAGAGAGGGACGGGGAGGGGTCGTAGACGCCGTAGACTCCGTAGACTCGCTGCTGCCGCTGCCGCCGCTGCAACTGGAGCCCTGGGGCCGTTTGTCCGCGTGTCCGTTCCACGCTCGAGCCCCGCGCTCCCCGGGGGCAGCCCCCGAGCCGCTCCAAACACGGCAACTTGGCCGTGCTGAGCCCAGATCCAGAGGCCTGACTCCTGCGCCGTGGCGGAGGAATTCCCTCGGTCGCTGCTGTGCATTGTCCCTGCTGAGGCTCAGACACTGTCAGGACGCATTCCCTGCTTGTAGGATTCGTGCCCGACCCAAGCACTACGCTTATGTCTCCAGCATAACTTTGCAACAAAAACAGGGGAAGGCAAACTCTGTGTTCGGCCCACGGTATTTTCGAGTGTCTAAAACTCACTAACACCACTCGTGTTCCTCTGGCTGTCCAAATCCAGTCCCGTAATGTTGCTGTCTGTCCAGTGTGGGGCTCTGGTTCCATCTCTGAGGTGTGTGATGCATCCAGCTGGCAGTGCTGACTGACAGCTGGAGTCAGCAGAGGCATGGGTTAGTTACTCTCCATTCCATTGCAAAGGAATTCCTCTGCTGCAGCCAGGTGTCGGAGGCAATAACTGTCCTGTGCTGCTGATGCACTGCCTTCTCCAGCTTATTTAGTGATCTGTCAAAAAAAAAAGATCATTTCGCTGATTTGAAAAGCAACACGCTGAACAGATCATTCAAGGTAGGAGGCTATTTCACATTTGGGAGAATAAATGTTCTTTCAATGTTGCAGTTCTGAGTCAACTAAATATAAACATGTTTTCTTCTAGCTAGAAGGAATGTCACTCTCTATTTTCATACAGTTGATAATAAGTTGGAAAATAATGTAGTCTCCTAACGTTCAAGGAATGCCAGAAATATGACAGGATTTTCTGTGGTTTTTTATGCTCATTTCTAGTGTAACTTGAATGTATTCCAAAATTACATGTTGGTGGTACATTCAGGCCAACATTGAAATGACTGGATTGTGTTGGTGGGTCCATGTGTAGGTTTTCCATATATTTACATACACCTTTTTCAAGAAGGGAGTTGTATTTTGCATTTCCATATACCTTCTAAAAGAAGGGAGTTGTATTTTCTGTGACTCCCTGCATAAATTCATAAATCTGGAGATTCTGTAGGGCTTAAAGGACAGTCTGGGGAGCAAAGCCCTCTGAACCCTGTGTCTTCGACTAAATTGACCATTAATCCTCCTGGTGTCCACATCTGAGAGCCATACCCTCTGCTTGCTGCAGGTTTGTCACAGCTCTTTGGGGTCACGATGGCCTTCGTGATCTGAGTAATGCTGTACTGCTCCTGCCTGCTCACCTCTGCTCAGAGAGGTTCAGTATTTACTAGCTCAACTCTTATGCAGAAATTTACCAAAAGTTAATGTTAATTAACCCCTTCTGATGGGGTTAAATGGAACTATGGGCCTGATGGTACACTTACATTCCTAATGAAAACTAATATTTGTTATCAGTATCTTAAGTGTTAGTATTGTTTCTTTCATGTTGGCTATTGGGTTTGTGGGTTTCCTGTTGTTTAAATGACTTCTGCCTTTCAACATTATCAAGGTACATTAAGGTGTTTTCAAAATTTGTTCCCCCCATTCTTGTTTCTGTATCTTTGAGAGATATATATATATATATACACACACATATATACATTATTGAAATACTACGTAGTTCCTTAAAAATGCAGCTGCTAATTTCCCATTTTTCCTAAGCAACTGTTAGGATTTCCTGAATACATTTGTGAAGCCTGCTTTATGTTAATATTTCCAATTTTTCTTTTTCTTAGTGTATTTTCGTTTTGATTTGTTTGCTGTGTCACCTAATTTACAAGAGCATTCACATTCAACATCCATAATTTGCGTGCCATTTTTTGTGTTTGTTAAATTGCACAGTTAACCTAAGAGAGAGAGAAAAATATTGCATGTAGGCCTGGCAGGCTAAGTTTTAGTTGTACATTTGTATCCATGTGTTTGCCATAGTTTTTTTGCATTTGAAATATTCTGTCTATGCATTTAAATATTCTTTTAATGTGAGTTTAAAGGGATTGAATAGAAAGATGAAACTGAGATCACTACACAGTCTTGATGCTGAAATCAGTCCTTTTTAGTCTAAATAATATAAGTGTGTAATATAAATGATACTTTCTTAGGAAGTTGTAGAAAAAAGCAGATAAATAATTCCTTTTAATGTTGGAGTTCTTCAAAACAGGATCAGAAATACTGCTTACTGTGTGCTTTCCTTAAAAGGTCTTTACATGAGGTAGCAGGAATAGGCATCAAGAATCCAAGCTTCTGGAATGTAAATTTCTTGAGTGTGTTTTGAAATATTTTATGGAGTGGGTTTCTGTTATCTTGCATCTATCTGGGAGCATGTGAAAAGTCGTACACCCTTACTAATAGAAGGTAAAAAATAAAGGGTAGTTTTTTAGCGGCCCATCTCCATGGTGTTGTCACAAGGTGCAGCAGTCTGTACCTTAGCAATGTGCTGAGGAACAAAAATGTTCTATTTGAGCGTGTACAGTAATTTAAATGCTCTTCTCTCTGAATTGTCTCCTCAGCTGGTTAAGGTTATGTTGGAAACTGTTGGAAGGTGTTATTTTCTTTGTTGTACCCCAAAAAGAACACTTTATAGATCACTTGTGTTACCAAAACCACGTCTAACTGAAGGTATGTGTATCTCTATTCTCCAGCAAGCAGGAAAAACGGGCATTTTCTTTTCTCGTGCAACTGATGAGCAAAAAGAGTACGTGAAAAGGACTGAGGAGGGTGGTATTTGTTTGGCTCAGGTTTCTTCAGTGTGACATTAGGGGACACTTGCCAGCCTTGGGGTCTATGTATGAAATTTATTGCACTTAATTGATTTTGTCCAAGAAAATAGTCTGCTTCAATTGAAAAGTTTTACATCTGAATACCAGTAGCTTTGCAGCTGATCTGATCCTATCATTAACTCTGGGGAGAAATTCAGTCTAGGGAGAGCATTTCTGTATTTTGGATGCTGTGCTTTGAAAGTTTGGATGTGTAATCTTAACAAAATGATGGAGAAAGAACATCAGAAAGTCTGCACTGCATAAGCCATTGAAATGTACTCTTAAATGTCAGTTCAGGGGTGAAATTCTCTGCTCTGTTTGGCATTTATCCTAGGCTACCTATGTCCTGTGCTATCAAGCTGTACTGAAGGGGCTGCCTCACAAGAATTTTGGATATTAGTTGTTTATATCCATCGTGGTAATGGCTGATGTGTTTTCCAGATCAGCCACTAGAAGGTGTGAAAATTGTAAACTGATGAGCACAGAGAGGGTCTGACAGTTTCTCCTGCAGAAGGCAGTGATACATCTGTCCTCAAGCAAATGCTGCGTAATCCATACAATTTATTAGTGAATCATGCCTTGAGCTTGGGAATTTCACAGGAGCGGAGCTATTCAGGGGTCTGACATGTCCATCCAGTGGTTGTGGAGAGTCTCTTTGCATCCTCAGCAACCCCATCCATGCTTGTCCAGCCTCCTCCTTCCTCCAAAGCAGGGAAGAGATCTCTGAACCCATTGCTGCAGGAATTTACCCCGTTTGATTTATGATGGAAGCAAGCTCAGGTCTGTCAGAAGATCTACTTTCATCCCTAAAATGTGGGAGTGAGGGAAATGTGATTAGGAACATTACCTGCCCTCAGACAAAACTAATTGTGTCTAATGTTTGCTAATACTTAATGGCACTTTTCAGCAGTCAAACCTGAATGAGTTGATGATTGCTTAATGTACTTTGTGTAGAAAAGCTGTCAGTGGCCAGCGCAGGAGATGGGAATTACGTGGTCAAGGACTTGTACAGTAGGAATAGAACATGTGGAGAGTGTGATTGATAACTGGCTAGCTGCAAAAGGTCACGTAGACATGAGAGAGCTTTGCTGAGCACACAGGCACTCTCATGAGAACCAGCAAGGCGGTAAGGTTCGCATGTCCTTGAGCACAGCTGGGATACGATAACAAGACCTTGTAGCTGAAAGATATGAGGGAGAAGCACGGTAAAACAAAAACTTACTCAAACTATGTAACCACAAAGAAATGTAGAAAGAGGCGTAGCTGACTTTTAATCTGAGCACCAATCCTGAGCTTAACTTTTGCAATATGCATGAGCTTATTAGTGTTATTATAAAAGCATTGTGTGAATTAACAATAAACGAGATTTGCCGATCACTCATATTGAGTGCCACATTTCTCCCGCTGCGGATTTCCCACAAGAATGGACTTTCCAGTTCTTAAAACCTTCTTAGTAGGAGGTGTGATGGTGCACTTTGACTAAATTGTGGTCAATTCTGTCTCCTAATAGCTGGCATCTTCAGATTCTACCGGCGGTGTTGGGAATGTCTTTTCAAGAGTTGAGAAGGAAAGTTTCTTTTAAGGATTCTGATCTTCCAGTGTGATGCGTAGATACCAGTCAACGTGTAGACAGATGACAGGCACAGACAGTATTCTTGGCAATTGCTTAGAAAATAAACAAAACATCAGGCAGTAGAATAATCCTGTCAACAAGGAGGATAACAGTAACTTTTCCAAGGGACAAATGTCAATGTCACTTTCAGTTACATTGCAGGAAAAAATGGTAAAAGAAATGGGTGTGACCCAGAATTCCCACAGCCAAGAGGATATGTGAGTACCAGTTTGGCTGAAATGACTGTTGCTTGTCATTCCCCAGTGACAGTTTGGAGAAGTCATCACAGGCTCTTTTAATTGATGAATACTGATGTGTATAAGTCAGGTGTCGGTATATGTATTTTCACATCCTTTTTTTTGCTTTTTCCATTGTGCAGCAGGTAATCTCAGAACAGCAGTGGCTGTGCTGAAGCAATATAAATAGTAATCTCTGATTTTTTCCAATGATGTTTGATTGCCAAGTGATATCCTCAGCAAAGTTGGTCAGACCCTCTCAGTCCTACTCCTTGTAGCTACTGAGTACTGAGATTGTGGAAGGCCTTACTGAAGCCGACAGAAGTAATTTTCATTGCCTTCAGTGACTTTTAAATTGGGCTGAAAGTGCTGGTTGGTCTCAAAAATACTTTGTGAGCTTTGATCTAATGAGTGGAGACCAGTGGTAAATCAAAATGGAAGGAAGAGCTTTGTGGGCAAAATGCAGTACAGGTTAATTTGCTTTTTCAAATTCTAACTTATTTAAATTTTACATCAGAAGCTGTGGAGGTCTAAATCCCTACTACCACCTTAAGGCATCTCTGCCTCATCATTGCTTAAGACACTGACTGAATGCACATAGTTTAATTTAAAGTTGATTGCATTTAACAACAGAATTTTTTAAAGCCTTTAGTCATGTAATAATGGTAGATAGCACTTAATTTAGTCAAGAATGACCCGATACAGTTATCTATCATTTACATTAGCAATGTTGAACCAACAGTAAATTCAATTAATTCTTCAATTTTATGCTCTTAACATTTAAAACCCTAAATCCACTTTAAATCAATTTGCATTATTTTGAGGATGGGATTCTTAATGTTAAGCTCCTATTAAATCCGCATTTTCTCTACTATAAGGTTGCTTTGAATTTTTTTGTCATGTTTTTGTGGAATGTTGGTCTTAAGCAGTTTTTGTGGGTTTGTCTGTGACTTAAGGAGCTCTCTATTGGATACTGATCTATGCAGTTGAAATAGAACACTGGAAAAACATGATTTATAACAAATGTTGTCATAGCAGACCAGGAGGTTGGGTTGATATTTCTTCTTCTTCCATCAAGGAACACCCATGGCTGTGGGACTGTAATTTATAACAACAGTGTTGCTTTGACCGGTTTTGGTTACTGTGGGCTTGTTTTCAGGAATGATGAGTATGTAGTTATCCCATCTTGAAAGAAATACATAGCACATGTGCTTATTTGGATTAATTAGTATGGTTTTATATCACAGTTGATAGAAAGCTGGAAGAAAAGCCCAAGAATAAAGGAATAAAGGAGGCCAACCAAATAACTGAGGGTTGTGACTGTGGTTAAAGTCCCTTATGAATTCTGAGTGCTCCAGCACCGGTTTTCTGTGAGTCACTCTTTGAAGCTGCATTATCATTTTGTTATATATATTCCAATATATGTCAGTCCTGTCAGACCCTAGAGAGAACACTTGCAGTGAGTAATTTCAGGTCTGAGTGCCACAAGCAGGCTGCTGAGAAAGCTGGCCCAGCCTTTTTTTTCTTGGTGGTTCTGATGGTTTGAGCTGCAAGTTCACTCAGCTGAGCTGCTCTGTGCTCCAGCTCTGTTTCTTTAGTGATGCTGCAATACTTGCTGCACAGCAACTCAGTTGGAAAACAAAGAAATTAATGATACAGACAGAAGATCTGTTCCCAAAGCAGGGTGAAATTCTGGTGGAAGGGCTTCTGCTGCTTGAATTTTAAACACTGTGCTGTGAAACCTCTCACGTCATCTGTGGGTTAGTGGTTGTATCACCTGGGATAGTCTATCCAGGCCCTGTTGATGCAAACGTGCTTTTCACTGGTGCTGCTCCCTATTTTGGAGAATATCTGAAAATAAGGTGTGAGCAAGTACTGAAAATTTCCATTTTTGCTCCTATTTACCCACTTGCCTGCAGTTTTAATTTTGAAGTAGGGTGTCAGATAGAATCTGTCTAATGGCAGCGGTGTAAAAAGCATGCCTTCAGTTCCAAACTGAAACCCCTTGCAGTCAGCAGATGTCCCAGCTCAAGGAAAATGGCTTGCAAGCCCAAAACATTCACTTTCCCTGCCTCATTTCTTATGGTCTTACCAAGGAAACAGCAAGACTTGGATTGTGCTTACTCTTTGCACTGAAGAAGTTGTTAATGCTGCGTTTTCATGCTCCCATCGTCGCTGTACTCCAAATGTCTGTTCTGTGGAATGGGCAGGATTAGGCTGTTTAAGACAAAGCCACTCCACATTTACAGTGCCTGTAAGGTCCACAGTAAGAGCCCTAAATGGAAGTATCATTTTCAAGATGCCTTCTATTTTACAAGCAGCCAAACAGAAAATGAAACCCTGGGTTGAATTGTAGTCTTCCTGAAAGAAGTGTCAAAGCCTAACAAGGGAGCTCGACCCAGCTTTGTTCTTGTTGTTCAGTGAAATAAACTTTAATTGTTAATGAATCCAAACACTGTTAATGAATCCAATACTATGACTTTACTGAGAAAAGCTGTAATTACTGGACAATCCCCTGATTTTCAGCTGCTGTAAATCACTCTATCTTCACAGAATGGAGAGGGGCACTTCATTTAACAACACTGAAGAATTAAGACAGGGAAATGGCATAAAAATCAGAAAGGATCTTAGAATTATAATCAGGGGAAACAGAGTAAAGAAAAACATGTAAAGTTGGGCGTTTCTTCTGTGTAAAGAGAAGTTGTACATCCGTGTACATGTAGTTGCATTAAGGAAAAGCATTAGTATTCAAGCCGAATGATGTCATGGAAAAACCGGATTGTTTTTTTTAAGCATGCAGAACTTCTGTCAGTTGAAAGGGGATAAGAACAGCATATTAATCTATTTCCCTCCTTACCTGTTGTTTTGTGAAGTAGTTAGGATTGCTGGCATTATCCATCTGGAATTTTATGCCAGTGGCAGATCCCTGACTGTGATGGTAGAAGGGTAAGGACCTCATCCAAATGCATCTAGAGGAATAGTGTTTCACTGTGAAACTGCCAAGTATTTCAGACCGGTGCCTAATAAGGCAAAAACTTGTTGCAATTATGTGTAAAGTGTAATTTATCTAATGTAATTATGAGATGTTTAGAGCCAGTCATTTGAAATAGACTCCACTCCTCTGTTAACTTTTGACATTGGAAGGACTGTAATCATATTGCAGACCATCAGCCCTTGGATTAAAATTTAAACCTACAGTGAGCTTCAAACTGCTTTGCATTTACCCTTAGAAGAAAAGGGAGGTTGAATAATTTTTCTTACGTTGATTTATCTTAGGAAAATGGGTGTCAAGGTTCTGAATTACAGTAATTATTGTAAGCATGTAAAATATTATCAACTACAAGATACGTCTGATGTGGTGTGGATGGATTAGTGCACATGCTAAGACCAATTTGAGAACATTTCACTTTTTGCTACGTTTGCTAGGGCTAGTTACATCCACTTAAAATACAGATTGGCTCTAAAATGGCAGCGGTTTGCAGGTCCTAAGTGTTAGGACTTTGGTTAAAGCAAAAGGAACAAAATAATTCTTTTTCTTTTAGCTTGTCATGCAGTTTGTGCTGAGGCTTTCAGTAGTACTTTATTGTGACAGCTCATTTTCTTTTTCATTTGATGCCCTCATATACACCTTGTTGCTCTACTAAACTAGAAAGATTTAGTTTCTTAAAGAGCCTTCAATGAAGCTGTTATAAAGCCTTTTCTCAAAACAACAAATATGGAGCCTGAACACATGAGATTACATTCTTTTAGTTTATGTTGCTTTTTTGAGGAAATAAAAACAGGAGAGAGCAAGAGTTTATTGCTTAATAAGTATCAGCTATTTTCATAAAAAGGGTTCATAATTTTGAGTTTCATTTTTATTTTGACCAGAACGCTTTTAGATAATAAATGTTGCAATTGAATCTTGTTTTTTTTAGGAAGTTGTTAAAACCAGCTAAATGCTTTCCATTTATGGATAACAAACTGATGCTCTAAGTTTAGGAATTACTGTGCCAAAATTTGAGTATTTCTTTGATTTCCTTGTAACCTGTAAAACTGACTGTTTCTGGTTATTCTGGGACCTTTGAACTAGGGGTCTTACCTCAGGTGGGATGTCAAAAGAATATATAGATTGTGATGCTGTTTTCTCTCCATTACTAGGAACAGTTTCTGGTCTGGGCAAGTTGGGATTCAGACAATGCCACTGGATTTCTACTTGAGAATCTGCCTTTTGTGGCCTGTTTTATGGGTATTTTCACTTTTTTCATTGCAAGTTTTTAGGATTTTCTAAGCGTGTGTTTCTAAAAAAGCAGCACCCAAATTAATTGCATCTTCTGAGTACGTAAGAACTACTTTATGGCATTTTAACCTGCAAACGCTATGATAGCGTGTGTGGAAATGGAATTTAACTCACTTGGCGGACTTGAAACATATCCCTAAGCAGTAATTGCAACATCTTATCAAATTGTCGAGCAGGAAACCAACCTTTTTCTAAATGGCATTTTTATGAACTGTTTTAAGGACTGTTTACTGGAAAGCTGCCTAATCACTGCATTCCCTGGGTAATGGCTGAAATATGTGTGCTGAATTAGTAGCAGGAAGATGCTCAACTACTCTGGCAGGGAAGAGTTGATACTGCTTTTGCTAATGCATGTAAATCACAGGAAAAATTCTGAATATGGAGAAAATTTTTATCAATAGCCCCATTTAATTGTATCCTTCATTTGAACGGTGCCTTGCTTCAGTGATTTTTAAGGAAATTATTGAGACTATTTTTTAAGTGGTAGAAGTAATAATTAAAACTCGTCCATTAAAGCATTTGGGAATACATTTAATTGATAGAAAGATTAGGTGTATCAGGGGAAAAATCCACTTTGCTGGCATTCTTCTGGTTTTGTGTCTTGGCAAAGGAACTAAAATGGGTTAAGAGGAAATTGCTTGTTCCACAGTGTGCTGTGTGTGGCTTCCTGGGGATTTTTACCTTTACGGTGAGTGTTCCTCTGAACACAATGAAGCTGCAGGCGTGTGCTAAATCCAGTTAAGGAGATTTCCAGTCTAGTCTTTTGGCTCTGGAAGAGTCCCTAACTGTGCACCTGGGACATAGGATTGTCCAAAGGTGTCCCCATTGCATATTGCGAGGAATCCTGGTCTTCATTCTGCTGGTTTAGTTTGATGTTTCCATATTCTTCTAAAAAAGAATCATTGCTTTCTGTCCAGTGCCTGCATTCACAGCTGTCTGGTTTTCACCTTTTCTTCAGCTGCCTCTTCTCCACACAAGTGCCCTTGTCTACTTAACTCTTTCTTTTATGGCAGCTGTTCAATAGCTGGAGTTAAGCTTCTTGCCCTACTCTGAATTTCCAATTTCCCCTTTGAGGATGAGGCAATCACCGCTGACTTCCCAGAGGGCCCTCCTTTGCTTAGTTATCCAGCTCTCAGCAGCTTTGAAAGGGACAGAGAAATGGAAGGGAATAGCTTTGGTTCATAAATATTTTTGCATTAATAATAATTAAAGTTAAGATCAATGATTGTAGTACAGATGACTACCAATAGTGCTTTATAGCCCCTTTGGGAACTGAAATTGTGTGAAATAATTAAAAATAGCCTCCCTAGAATGGTTATTCTGTGAGCAGCAGTAGCTCTGTTTTAAGGCTGGCGTGGTGTCAGGAGGTCTCTGGGCATGCCAGGAGTTTCAGGTTGCTCACTTTTCTATTATTTTTGCCCGTCTCCAAGTGTTTCCATTCTACATTCGGTCTTCCTGAAAATATTTGTGTGTCTTCCTTCATTTGGACATTGCAAAGCATGACTGCTTTTGTGGAGGACTTTTCACCCTTTCCCAGTCTTGTGCCTTTTGTTTCTTTTGGATGTAAATCCAAGCAAGCTGCCAAACTTTTATATCTTATTGGGATTTAGCAGTGGTGTCAGCGAGTACAAAAAAGAGTTCAACATGTTTTATTGTTATCAAAAGCATTTCCAGGAGTGGGAATGAGGGATAGGAATCCAGGGCACAGGGATGGTGGATCCCTGTTTATCTCTGTAGTATTTTAGAGTGTGTTTCAGTGTATCCCTCAACCTCTTTTGCAAATATTGTTAAAAAGGCAGTGCTTCCCAAAGCAAGAAATGAACCCAGGAAAAAAAATCTCACAGTCTTATCACAGCATGCTTTTTCTTTCTTATAAAACCAACATAATCAAAATAAAAACCAACCAAACCAAAACCAAAAACCTCAAAAACTAACCAAGCAAAAAACCCCCCCAAAGCCCCCAAAAAACTAAAACAAAAAACCCCAAGCTTCTATCCAGTAAATAAGACTTAAGTTTTAAGATTTATAACTACAGAAGATGTCTTGATCACAGCTGAAAGAGGTTTGTAGTTATGCACGGCAGGCCTGTGAATTCCTTAGCAAACCTATGATTTTCTTCTTTTCTGAAGTATGTCTGTGAAATGTTTTGGAGTTTTGTATTGGAAAATATTTTTCTGCAACACACATTTTAGTGGGAATAAATAAAAACGCCAACTAGTATAAAGATGGAATCATATCTTTAGGAATTTATACTAGAATAATCTTGAATCTAGAGGAAACTTGAATGTGGGGAGGAGAGTGGAGGTATTGAAAATCTGAGAGGGTTTTTGCTCGCACCAGTTGTGTTTTCATGCTGTTTACTTGGGCTAATATAGTTCATGCTGCACTGCAAAACTTTTAGATGCCTTCAGCATGTTGAATAAGACGCTGTAGTTTTATAAAATAGCATTTATTTTGTTGTGGATGGGCTGCTTTATCACCTACATACAAGGACTCGCAATCACATACGTTGTATCTCATGTTAAACAAGGATTTAGGAGAACTCCATGGAGTTCAATGAGCCCATTTCTAGCTGTGTTGACAGCAGATTTCTACCCAGATGCCGGATAAGCATACTTGGTATTTTGAAAAGTTTTTCCAGGCTCCAGCTCTTTTGAAGCAGGCACTTAATGAGCTTCTGTGTATTTAGCAACCTTCATCAGATGCCTTTACATCAACTTGTGCAGGCTGCCTTTGGGCTCGTATGAAAAATCAGGTGTATGTTCTAAAATGTGAGAATGCTTTTTTTCTCTGTGAATGTTTGAGGGATCTCGTGCTCTTTTACCACAATTCAGTCGTTCAAGCCTGAGGTGCTCTGGTCCCAGGGAAGATCGATAGGATGTTGCCATTACGGCCGTGTCTGTCAATTACAGCCAGATTCAGGCGGCCAGGTAGGATTGTAAATTTGTGCCAACCAGTCACAGATGTTCCGGCTGTGCAGACATGTGGCACTATTTATTCTACTCTTTTTTCATAAAGGCCACAGGGGGGAAAACATTGTCCCTACCCAGAGACTGCAGCCGTTCTCCTGAAAGCACCTTTCAATCTTCCTCTCCACGCTAGGATGATCCATTAGGTCTTTTTAGCCCTCACATGTTTGTTTCAAACTCCCACAGCTCACAAAATTAATTTCTGTTGGGAACACAATGTGGTGATGAGGCAGGTTGTTCTGGCTGGGCTTTTCCTTTATCTGCTATACAAAGCAACTGATTCTCTTTCTATTAATTACCACCAGCTATGGGGACTGCCTGGTGTTTTTCCTTTGGACTTTCAGCCTTTTGAGCTTGTTCTCAGGTTTGCTGTTTGGAAAAGCAGAGATGACAGGAGCGGGAAGGAAGGATACAGGAGAAAGAGGCTGACTTACCCAAACCTTAAAGTACATCTCAGCTGGGAATGGTTATTGTGTGTGGAGCACTATATTTTACTTATATGCAGCACAATATTACTTGTCTCAACTTCCCTCCTCCCCCAACCCTATGAAAGGAAATTCTAAAAAATTGCTTTTTAACTAATTATAAGAAATCCAATAACACTAGCAGCTTATTTCTTTCTGACTAAATGTAATGAGATTGGAGCATTGCTTCATCAGGCGAATGACCTAATACAATAGCTCATTGAACCATGAAAGATTCATTAAAACTACCTTGCAAGGGGATTTTTTGGGCAATGTTTTATGTGGTGGACTTTTTTTCTTTTAAAAATGACTCCCAAGTCTAAAGCAGTTACTGCATGTAGTTGTAATCAATTTTGTAACACTAGGCAACAGAACTGGTTTTTAATTACCTCATGTTCTAAAGATGTTACAGAAAAATCCTCACAGCTGAGCTGCACTTCATTTGTTGGAGGCTGAGGTTTGCAGCCAGGTGACTTTGCAAAATACCCAGATGTTACACACTGGGATTTTGCACAAAACTTCAGGAGTTGGTGATAAGTTTCAAACTGCCAGAAAATTTCCATTTCCTGCTGACCTAAATGAAAAAATCTATCCCTTCCCTGAGATGTGAGTGGCAATGTGTCTGTACAGCTTTTAGAGTTGGTTTCTCACAAAGGGTACATGATGCCCATTTGCCCCTCAGCTTTGTATCTATTACTAAATGATGCATTTTAAACTGTTCTTTGTATCCATGATAACTGTGGGTTCTGAAACAGTAGAGACTTTAATACACTAAGCTTGAGGTATAAAAATGAGGCATCTGTCAGAAAAAAATACGGACTGACTTACAACCTCTATAATTAAGGTGTAAGGAAATCTCTAGCTGTTAAAATCTATTTTGAGCTACCCTTAAACATTACATCCAACAACACAATATCCAATAACAGTAAGAGAAGAGGCAGAAGGTAAGATGATGGTTTGCAAATGCATAAAAAAAGGAACTAAAAAACTAGATATGGAATTCTAGAGTTCAGTTCAATTGATGTAACTGTCTCCATCATCCTTTCTGCTGCCAGTAGGAAAATGTCCAGAGCATGTGTTTAAGCAACACGCACTGAAGCCTGTGGGCATGTTTGACTCTTTCTGGCAGTGTGCACAAACCCAGGCTGCTTCCACAGGTGAGAGAGGTAAATGCTCTTTCCTCCTGAGATACATCTGAAAAAATCCTAAAAGGAGCACCTTGTAATCTGGGGAAAAACCAAAAGGTTTCTCTTTCTACTGAAATCTTGGAGTGAAATAAAAGGAACCTGCAGAAATCAGCCTCTCTCTTTCTTTACACTGAGTTACTGAGCCCTGCGCCTCTCAGGGTCGTTCACCTGCTGCCCCAAAGCGTTTCCTAAGTGTTCAAACAACAACAACAACATTAAAATATGAACTAACACTCAAATAACAGCAGTTCCCTGCTTTGGCAGGCTTTTCCCTCAGGGCAAACCATCTTTTGCCGCTTTTCTTTTGCAGAGCAGAAGAGCAGGAGAGGCTCAGGAGACAGAAGGACGATGATTTGGCCAAATTGCTGCCAAAAGCTGATGCCTTTAGTTTAAGGAATAAATGCCTGTCCAAACTTGGAACTCAGGTATCACTGATTAAAAACCAGAATGCTGAGGGGTTTATTTAAAGGATTTGGTGGTTTTTACCAGCCAACAACTCCATCTCTGAATGAAATCCCTGGGATTTGTTCTCAGGAAGAAACCTCCCAGTAATGAAAAATCTAATGAAGAGAAAGGATTCGAAGGTTAGCCCACTTCAGAAGCTGAGGAATGTCTTGAATTTTATTTTTTTGCAGCTCCCAGCTCATTACTCCTCCTGTTTCTCAACCCTGGCCCACAGAAGTGTGTTGAAATAGCAGCTTGGTCCTGTGGAGAAGCAGGAATCCACTGAATTTCCTGGGACGCAGAGCCCAGCGCCAGCAGATGCTCCGCGCTTTGCTGCAATCCTAGATCCTAGATTTCCAATATTGCCTAAAAACTCCTCCTTCCTGGGCAATCCAGAGGATCCTGATGGGGGATGGTGGCTCTGGTGGAACCTCTGAGTACCTGCTCCAGCCTCTTGGCTCTAATTACTCCGTGAGTAGCTGAGTCAGGGGCCAGGGGTTGCTCTCTGGCTGTCAAATGGGAAAATTCCATCAGGAAAGTGCTGGGATGAGCCTGGAGGGAGGTGGGGCTTCTCCAGCCTCTCCTTCTTGGACACCTTCCTTGCTCTGCTTCGTTTTTCTGGGGGAGGAAAAGGTGAGGAGAAGCTCCCCAGGGAATATTGCAGAGGAATCTCCAGTTCCAGAAGTACAAAAAGTGCCCAGCCTCAGGAATTTATCCCAGCTCAGGAAAAGCACTAACCTCTCCAAGCCTGAACAATGTGAAAACCGATTTATTTTTTAAGACTTAGTGACTAAAACCAATAAAAAGAGTTAATGCAAGGACTGGGTTTTGCTTCCAGAGGGAAAAGCCTTGAATTTCATGCTGGAACTCATCATTTTCCCATCATTTCAGTGGGAAACTCCTTGCTGAACAGGGACTTCCCAGGGCTCCTGCAGAGTGCGCTTTGCTTTGCTTTCATTCCTCCTGGAGGTAATTGGATCAATTATCTCTGACCCGAGCTGAGCTTGCTGTAAAGGGGCAGGAGGTTTGTGGAGCCCCAGGAATGGGGAACATTCCTGGGATACTCCAGGAAATGTTCCTGGGATGGCTCCAGGGAATCCTGGTGTGCCACAAAAAGCTCAGGAGCCTTTGACGTTTGTTTGGCTGCAGGGAGAGGAGTCCGTTAGAATCAAAAAGCTGCATTTGATGTAGAATATCCTGAATTTCATCGTTTCAATCTAAGCAGAAGTCCCAGTCTTAAAGCTTGGTTTTAAAAGAGATTTTTGTGCAGTGGAGATTTCTTTGACGTGCCTGGAAAATTCTCATCTTCCCGAGGGACATTTTGGGTGAAAGTTCTGGATTCTGGAGGACAATGAGGGGACCCAAAGGAGCAGTTTGGGAGCTCCCTGTCCCCCTGAGCTGTCCTGGTCCTTTCTGGGCTCCTCGGGACCAGCCCTGAGGCTTTGATTGGACGCTTTCCTTGTGAATTTGGGGTGTTTTTTAAAGAAAACCTTTCGTTGGACACTGTCACCTGTGCTTTTTGGTTGTTGAGGGTTCTGGTGTTGCCTTCGGAGGCTTTGGGAAGGGAACTTTATCCCAAGAAATCCTCCCTTTTCCAGGGACCTCTCACTAGAGGTCAGCACTGCCACGCTGCCGGCTCGGGAATGTTGGATGGTTGGGATTAAAACCACCGAGGCTGCAGCTGCTGGGGCTTGTTTGGGTGCCTGATGTGCACCAGCCTTGGTCCTGGCACGAGGTGTCCATCCTGGAGTGTCCATCCCTGGCAGTGTCCAAGGCCGGGCTGGACATTGGGGTTTGGAGCACCCTGGCGTGGTGGAAGGTGATTTTGAAGGTCCTTCCAGCCCGAACCAGTCTGTGATCCCATGGAACCGAGTCCAGTCTTTGGGAAAAGCACCTCAGTGCCTTCAATCAACTTCTCTTTGAATGTTTATTAATGGAAGGCAAAGCAAAGGGATGAGCTGGGAGGGAAAAAAGGGGAGGGGCATGGTCTGAGGGCTGAAGACATGGAGCTGTCCAAAGGGAGGAAGGGTGGAGGGAAAAGGGACGGATGGTGTAGCAAGGCAGGGAGAGGGTTGAAGGCACGGGAGCTTCCCACAGGCATCAGCTGCGTCAATCATCAGCTGTGCCTGGAGCTCCGGCTCCTCCGTCTCCAGGCGGTCTCATCTTCTGTGGCCCCTGAAGGTCTTCTAAGGCCACCGGTTCTTCTGAGCCAGCAGATGACTGCAGTTCTGCAATTCGCTCCTCGAACATCAGCTGGACAAAGAGGCTTATCCGGGACGGGCTGTCGTCGTCTCTCAGGGCCTGAAGAGCTGGAAGAGACAGGCACAGAGCCCCGGTCAGAGCCCGGATGTGTGGGAGTCCAAGGAGACCCTCCTGCCAAGGGCCATCCGAGCCAGCTCCTGCCGTGGCCACCACAAGAGAGGAGAGAGGGGCCAACAGGATTCGCCGCAAGGTGCTGAACACGAATCTCCCCGCCCGCGTCCCCGAAATCTCTCCGTGTTCTGCGCACGCCAGCCCTTGTCCGCACAGGGAGCCAGGCCCTCCGCAGGCAGGACAGGGATTGCAGCCCCCTGCGCGAGCATTGCGGCTCCCCCCGGCAGCCCCGCTGAGAACCCGCTGCCCTCACTCACCCTCGCTGAGGGCCTGGAGCTCTTCCTTCTGCCTCCTCAGGCGCACCCCGGCGATCCCTGGGAACACAGAGCCTGTCAGGGCCCCAGCGGCACGGCGCCCTGCCAGCGGCGCTGCCAGCCCTGTGGCCACACGGCCTCCTGCCCCGGCAGGGCTCGGCCCGGGCCCTTGCCGCATCCTGCCGCCCCAGGGCACGGCCGCAGAGGGCGGCAGCAGCCCCGAGGGCAGGCGCGGCTCCACGGCGCCGGGCGCGGATGCCGCTGCCGGGACGGGGGCTGGGGCTGGGGCTGGGGCTGGGAGGGAGCCCGGGCTCGTGGCTCACCGATGAGCTTGATGGCCGCCTCTCGCGGGGGCTCCTGTGGGTGCTCCAGGTAGGGCAGGGCCAGGCGCAGGTGTTCGGCCGCTCGGCTCCTGTCGTCTGCCAGCTGGAGAGAACGGCAGGAGGGAGGGAAGGGTTGGCGCGGGCTCAGCCCCTCGGCCGGGCGCTCCCGGCGCCCAGCCCCGGCCTGCGCTGCCCGCACAGCCCCGAGGCCCGGCCAGCGGGCGCCGGGCTCCGGAGGGGGCGGAGGGCCGGGCGCTGCCCGGGGAGCCACGGTGCCGCCCCGCCCCGCGGCCCCGCTGGGCCGGCGCTCCGTCGGCGCCCGACTCGGGGCACAGGAGCCTGGAGAAGAGCCCGCGCGGCCCCACGGAAGGGAGCGGCGTGTGGGGCGCAGGCCGGAGCCCCTGCGTGCGGCGCTGGGCAGGGGCCACGGCTGCCAGCCCCGCACACCGAGCCCCGCCGTCAGGGGGCTTCTCCAGAGGCCGTCCTTACCACGCACTCGGCGAACTTGAACAGCTTCTCTGTCTTCAGCACGTGCTGGAGGTCGCTCCTCTTCAGGAAGCCGGCCGCACAATGCAGCGTTTCCCGAGAGGCCTGGGGAGCAGCAGAGACGGGAGCTGGCAGCGCAGCCCAGCCCAGGGCACGGGCCCTGCGTCCCTGCGCCAGGGCCAGCAGGAGGCTGCGAGCCGGGAGAGGTGCCCGGGCAGGAGGCAGCCGAGCCCCCTGTCAGGGATGCACCGGCATCACACAACGCCTCACCTTGGCCACGCGCTCGTTCACCTCGTGGCAGTGCAAGTAGAGTGGCAGCAGGCTCTGGCTCACAACTGTGTTCAGTGGCTCTTTGCCCTCATCCGCTACCAAGCCCATCACCTTTTGGAAAAGCTGAATGGAGAGCAGCTGCACGTGGCTGTTGTCCTGAAGGAAAGGAAGCGGAGGAGGCCTCAGCACCAATTTCTCCAGCCCAGCCGGGCAAAAGCCTAAAAATCCCCAGGGCACAAAGTTTCTGGGCAGCAGCTAATGCCCGTGGCACACAGAGCCTTACGTTTCCGAAGAGTGACAGGAGGAGGTCGGCTAGCTTCAGGGCAGTGGTGCTGCCGATCACGGTGTCTTTCCGCTGGCACACATTGGTGAGTGCAGAGAGGGACATGGCGACCACCTCTCCGTCGGCATCACCAAGCCGCTCCAGGAGGCTTGGAAGCAGGCTGCGTACACCTCCGGCCTGTATGGAACACAAGGCTGTGCTGGGAAGCCACCAAGAGCTGCAGCGCCAACACCGCCCTGGCTCTGCTAGCCCACCCTGCCGCTGCTGGGCCCAGAGGCCAAAGGCCTGTCCCGAAGCACTCGAGCAGCTGGAGCAGGAGGCAGGAGAGCTGGGAGCAGCTGCCTCAGCTCCTGAAGCCCAGCCAGCCCAAGGGGCTGCTTTCCCCAGCGCAGCTTCAGCCGCTGCCCCCTTCTCACCATCGAGGGCTCCTCGCTGAGCAGCACAAGGCCTTTGAGCGCCAGGTGACGTCTCTGCCTGCAGGTGCCCCGCAGGTGCCTTGACATCTCCTCCAGGACACGGCCTGCGCATTCCCTCAGGTCCAGGAACTTGATGACCTGAAAGGCACAGGGCAGTGACAGGTGACGCGAACAGCAGGAGCCCAGAAGCGCACAGGGCCGGGCCCAGGCAGCAGCAGCAGCAGCAGCACAGGGCTCGGGCACCGGCCCAGGCAGCTGCAGCTACGAGAGGGCAGAGGGCTGAGAGGCAGCTGAGCGAGGCAGCGCTGGCTCACCTCCACCAGGAATGCCAGGGAGGGCAGATCCCAGCGTGGCTCCTCCCTGCTTAGTGGCTGGAGTAGGTAGAAGCCAATGCGGGAACAGGTGTGGCCCAAGTGACGGCGCATCTCCCTGTCAGGGGGAAAAAGGCAGCAAGAGCCTGAGGTGGGGGGGACAGTCTTCTCCCAGGAGGTCTAACTCACAGGTCCGGTCTTTCCCCAGTATCTCTGGAGGGGGATGTGGGCGCTTTGGGAGGCGGCCCCTTCTGGGCACCCTCATCTGCCAGCCTTTTCCAGTCGGCTTGGCCGTCCCTCGGTGACGAGGCCCTCGAGGCCATGAGCACAGGGACTGTGTGGGGCACAGGGGACAAATGTGGGAGAGAAGGGGTTCTCACCTGGCCAGCAGACCCACGGCATAGTGCTGGGTGTCAGCACAGAGCAGCGTGTCCCAGCCACGCTTGCGCTCCATAGCCATCATCTCTGTGTTCCACCACATTTGGCTGAACAGAGCCTTCATGGCCTGCACTGCAAACCTGTGTGCAGAGCAAAACCCAGGTCACACGGCGAGCGCTGGCGCCGGCCACAAGGACATTGAAAAGACAGGAGGACTGGCACCTGTTGGGGTTGCTGGGAAGGCCGTGTTCCTCCTGGCACGCTCTCCAGAAGTTAGCAACTTCCACTGGCATCTCTTGTGTGGTGATGACAATGTGGAAGAGGAGAGCAACAAACAGACGGGCTGAATGAAGGAGCACTGCCCTGTGGCATTTGGGCACCTGGACAGTCAGCCACAGCCCCAGAGTTGCCTGCAAAAGAAGCAGCCCGAGACAGAGCTCAGTGCTAAGATGTCCGTGTGGCAGGGCCCGAGGGGAGACGCGGGGGGAGCGACGGGCCTGGAGCCCCCTGAGCCTGCCCTAAGCCAGTGCCTGAGGCAGGGAGAGGACGGAGAGCTGATGGAGAGGCGACCGGGGAGCGAGCAGAGGCCGGTTCCAGAAGCTCACCGCCAGGGCAAAAACGTCCTCGTCGTCGCCATCGGAGGTGGTCGTTGTATGCAGAGGCCAATCCTCCATCACGCGGATGAGTGCTGGCAGCACCTTCTCCGCTGTCACAGCCGACGAGCCTATGGCTCTCCACATGCTTGCAGCAGCTCTGTGGGATTGGAGCTCTGTGTCAGGGCCGTCTCAGTCACAGTAGCATGCCCTGTGCAGCTGTGGAGGCCCAGGTGACAGAGCCCTGGTGCCCTGAGGGGCAGGGAGGGAGCATGGCAGCAGGCTGGTGGAACAGAGGGGCCCAAGGGTCCTGGACCGCTCCGCCTGTCTGGCAGAGCCCATTGGACAGGCTCTGCAGGGCAATGGGCCCTAAAGGCTGCTGAGCCCTGAGCTCTCAAGGCAGGTGGGCCCCATACCTGTCACACGTTGGGGCACAGCGCAGGAGGGTCAGCACAACGTCAGCAGGTTGCTCTTCGGCCAGCCTCAGAAAGTCCAAGCGCATCCTGGCATCCAAAGTGACACAGGCCGCCAGTCTCTGGTGAAGGTCCTTCACCATGGCTGGCACCTGGAGGAGACATGGGGAAGACCTGGAGCGCTGTCCAAGGGAGCAGCTTTCCCCAAGAAGTGCTTCCCCTCCCGCCACACTCTCCTGGCCTCCAAGACTCAGGGTCTCTTTTGTGTTGGTGTTTCTGAAGGCCACGGACTCAGTCACTGCCATGTCCGTATTTGCTGCGTCATTGATTGCAGCATCCAAGCGCTGAGCCAAATCTGGGCTGACATTGGGCTCTGCCTGGAGCTCAGTCAGCCTGCGGTCAGGCTCAGCTGTTGCACGGCTTCTGGTCGTCCTATGGCGAATGGGCACGAGCCTCCGGAACATCTGCAGGAGAGCAAAGGACAGGGAAGAGAGACACGTTCCATGGAGTGCTCCAAGCGCAGAGCTCGGCCGAGCAGTGACAGCAGGCCCAGCCCAGGCGGGGATGGCTGCACGTACCTTCAGTGATCTGCGGAAGCGGCCACGGGTGGGCTTCTTCTCCTGTGTCTGCTCCATGGTTGCATCTGGCAAAGAGCGAGCGCAGCCAGAGCTGAGGGGTTGCAGGAGAGGCCAGGGAAGCCAGCCCTGCTCTCCCCAGGCAGGGACAGCCCCGGGATGCCCCAGGGGATGGAGCACAGCTGCTGCAGGGGCAGCCTCGGCCCCTCTTCCATCCTGTCAGTGGGCGGAATGGGAACGGGGATGGGATGGGATGGGGCCAAGCTGTCCGCAGCCATCGGCCTTGTGGCCCGGCTCTGCCACTCACCATCCTGCTGTGGCTGGAACTGCTCCAGCTCTTGAGGGGGTTGTGCTGGAGCATCTCCAGGGCTTGTATTTCTTCTCCTCCAGCAAACTGTGAGGAGGTCGCGAAATCTGCCCGCCATGTCAGTGTCTGGCCTCGAGGGCACCTTCAGACAGATGCCTCTGAGGAAACCAGGGAAAACCCTGAGGCAACAAGTCGTGCAGTTGTGCCTTGAAGGCACCTGCGACAAAGAAGCCTCAGGAAGGCTGCAGGACAGCAAGTCCTGCACACTGGTCTTGAGGGCTCCTGCCACAACGACAGGAGACTCCTTGTGGTGCTTCAGGTCACCAGATCCTGTGGTCTGGCCGCGAGGGCACCGACCGCAGGGTTGGGAGATGCCTCGGGAAAGCTCCGAGTCACCAAGTCCCGCAGTCTGGCCGCGAGGTCAGCTGCAGGAGCAGTGCTTCGGAAAGGCTCCGGGTCGGGCACAAACGAGCGGGCTGTGTGGGAACTCCTCACAGCACCTCTCTGGCGCGTCCTGTCCATTGGCGTGCTCCGAGCACTGTGGCGTGGCTGCGTTGTTGCCAGCACCTATGTCACCGCGTGTCACAAAGGCTCCTCGGACACCCTGTGCCTTTCCCTGCCACGGTGACCACGCTGCTGCACCGTGTCACAAAGGGCCCATGCACACCCTGCCACCTGCCCCGGCCCTGCCCCCGCTCCACCCAAAGTGGCCCAGGTCCGAAGGAATCCCTCGGCCCAAGTGTCTAAGAGAGCCCAACAGGACCTTGAATGATTTGATGGCTCGAGCCATCGGCAACCGCTGCCCTGCTCTGCGGGCTCAGGGCGGCAGAAGGAGCCCCCAGGGCTGCCGACGCAGCCGCAGCGGGAAGGGCACGGGGCCTGCCGCAGAAGCTGGCACGGCCTCCCTTCTCTCAGCTGATAATTGTCTTCAACCAAAGTCAGGCTTTCACTTCAAACCCAGCTCAGTGCAGGCATCCATCTTTCCATTTGCTGTGTTTCCAAAGCAAGGAAGGGGCAGGAGTTTAGGAGGGGCTGGTTCAGCTCAGCCTTGCTGATAAAGCAATTTGGGTTTTCCCTCATCAATCTGTTTCATTACCTACAAATGCAGAATTGGAGAAGTTGTTGGATATTTTTGCGTTTTTCTGCAGCTGGCAGCAGGAGACTTTGCTCAGACTGGGGGTTGGGGCTGTCCAGCCTGGAGAAGAGAAAGACCTGGGGAGATTTCATTGGGGCCTCCCAAGACCACAAGGGAGCCTGAAAGAGCTGCAGAGGGACCTTGGACAAGGACCTGGAGTGCCAGGACAAGGAGGAATGGCTTTAAACTACAGGGGGAGAGATTTAGATGGGATCTTGGGAAGGAATTCCTCCCTGGGAGGGTGGGGAGGGCTGGGCTGGAATTCCCAGAGCAGCTGTGGCTGCCCCTGGATCCCTGGGAGTGTCCAAGGCCAGGTTGGAGCCCCTGGGAAAGTGGGAGGTGTCCCTGCCCGTGGCAGGGTGGGGCTTGAAGGTCCTTCCATCCCAAATTCCATGATTCCAACCCAAAGATAACCTGGATTGGAGGCAGCAGTGCCTGGGGGCTAAAGCACCTTCCCAGCTGTTATCAGAACAGGAGTTGCAGACATTTTATCCCTGGGTTTTCTTCCTTGTCCCTCAGCTGGGAGGTGATGGGAACGACCAGCAGGAGCTTCCCCAGGCCCTGGGAGTGGGACACTGGGAAGGGGACACTGGGAATGGGACACATTGGGACATTTTGGGAGTGAGACACTTTGGGAATTGGACACTGTGGGAATGGGACTCTTTGGGAATGGGAAACTTTGGGAATGGGACACTGGGAATGGGACAGTTTGGGACAGTTTGGGAACGGGACTCTTTGGGAGTGGGACGCTTTGGGAGTGGCACTTTTACAACCACTATTGGCTTTGTGGTTTATCCTGAGACAACAGACCCAACCATAAATTGTCACTTCAGGGCCAGCATTTAGTGCCAGCTCAGGGAAATGCAGGGTGGTTGTGGCAGGTATTAAACACCCCCAATAAATCCTGGAGAAGGATCCCAGGGTAACAATGCCTGCTTGCCAAATCTGTTTGCAGAGCGCACAAAAGCAACGAGGAAAACATTGCAACAGCACAAAGGTTTTCTCACAGCTCCACCACAGGCTGCTGCCTCAGCAAAGCTGATTGTTGGTGCTTTTCTTCCAGCCCCAAACTGGGATTGAGCCAGGCCCTGCATCCATTGGGACTGGGATGCTGTGGCTGTAGGATAAACCCCCAGCCAAGCCCTGCAGGGAGCCATTTATCCTGTTTGGAGCCCGTTTATTTTTCCTCCTTCCCCTGAAGATGTGTGTGAGGAGCACAGATTCAGCAAGGCCCTCTTCCCAGGCCCATGGGATGTGTGTTTCTTTCCCGTTTCCTGGAAGCGCTCGGTGTTTGGGGAAGGTTGCTGGGCCACGAGGAGCTGCTGGACACCATCCACAGCCCCTCTCAGGCATTTTCTGCTGGGTGGGACTCCCTGAAAATCCCTTCAGCTTTGTAGGGAAAGCACTTTTCCTACGGGGCACACAGGGTGTGAGGCTGGCTCTGGGAAAGAAATATTCCCAGGGAAGAAAGGCTGGGAACGTGCTGACGGCAGCACTGCTCTTTCAGGTGTCACTGTAAGAAGCTTCTAAAAAGCTCCTTTTCTGCTTGGTGGGCAGAAAGTGCAGGAAAAAGTGCTGGGAATGTCCACGTGGACTTCAATTAGCATCAAGCAGCATCACAAGTGGTTTCGTCCAGGCAGGAGTCACAGTCACTGTGAGGTGATGAAAACAGAGATGGGATCTGCTTGAGGCGGATGGTGCAGCAGCTGCGCACCTGCGACGTGTATCCCTCAGGGTACCTATTTCTTTAGAACACTATGAAGACTAGAGGGAATTGAAAGTCCACTGCAGTTTAGGTTGTTCTTCACGAGATTGTTCAAGTCGAGCACAGCCATTCTGTTCAGCAGACACACGGGCAGGGGCTTCTTGGAGCGCTGCTCTGGCACCCATTCTTTGGAGGAGGGGATTGCAGGAAAGAAGAAAAGAAGCTCATCAACTACTGAAGAGGAAGAGTCACTGACAGGAAGCAGTGGGTTAAGAAATGTGAGGGGGAAAAAGGCAGAAAACATGAGGTGACAAGTGTGAGAAATGGGAGTGGAAAAAGGAGGGAAGTGTGAGGGAAGAAAAGGGTAGGAAACCTGAGTGGGAAAGGCTGAGAAAACGGAGGGGAAAATGGTGAAGATGTGAGTGAAAGTAGGAGAGGAAGGTGAGAGGAGGAAAAGGCAGGACATATGATGGGAAAATTCTAAGAAACATGATCAGGGAAGGCTGAAAAACATAGAGGAAAAAATGGAGGGAAATGTGAGGGGAAGAGAGTGAGAAAATTACTGGCAGAGAGAGAGAAACAGGCAGCAAATGTGAGGGGAACATGGTGAGAATCCTGAGGGGAAAAGAGGGAGAAACCAGAGGGCAGAAAAAGGCAGAAAACATTAGGGGGAAAAAAAGGGTGGGAAGTTGGATGGGAAAAGTGGCAGAAAACAGGAGTGAAAAAAGGGCAGAAAATGCTAGAGGAAAAGTAGAAGCAACATGAGGGGGAAAGAATGATAAACGTGAGGGGAAAAGTGGGAGAAATGTAAGAGGGAAAGCCTGGGAAACATGAGGGCAAAAGTGAGAAACATGAGGAGACAACTTGGAGAAAAATGACTGAGGAAAGGAGAAAAGCATGAGGGGAGAAAAGGGCAGGATAAGTGAGGGAAAAACTGTGAGAATCCTGAGAGAACAAAAAAGCAGGAAAAAGCGGGAAGTTGGGGAAATGTGAGAGGCAAAGCGTGAGGAAAGGGAGCTGAAAAGGGTGGGGAAAATGAGTAAAACTTGGGAGGCAAACATGAGAGGAAAACTGTGAGACTCGAGAGGGGGAAGGGGTGGAAATGTGAGAGGGAAAAGAACAGGAAATGTGAAGGGAGAAAAGGAGAGAAGGCAGGATTGGCATGACAGCTGAAATGATTCCTAACACATTCCCCCATGCATTTGCCCATTTATTGCACTAGCCCAGGGCTTCTCTGTATGTCCGTCTCCCCCTGTGCCTTGATTCCTGTTCGGAAGCAGTAGAAGTGCAGGATGTGCCCACCAGCAGGAGCTGCTCCAAGCTGGGAAGGGGCCAGGTGGTGCTGATTTCCAGAGGCTTCTGTGTCCCAGGTGAGGCCAGGGCAGGAGTGGGTTGAAAGGTGCTGCTGCTGCTCCTCTGTGCCAGAGAGCCCTGGCTGGGCAGGGCACGGCGCCCACTGCACTGCGGGCTCTTTCTCCTGCCACAGCTGGGCACACCTGGCAACAAATCATGACGACTTGTGGGGAAACCAAGGGCTTTGTGGAGGCTGCATTGCTCTGCACACACCCGGGCCACCTGCAGCACAGAGCTTTGGCCCCCAGAAAGGCAAACCCGAGGGGAACAGCTGGAAAAGGTTTCATTTTCACCTGTCAATAGATGACTTTATTTCAGTGCTGGGTGCGTGGGGAATCACTTTCCTAACACGTGCTCAGCCAGAAATCCCACCTACTCATTTGTAACCATGGAAACAAGACCTACTCATTACTTTGCTGAAACTCACAGGCTAAACATTCCCTCAAATTAGTTGACATATTTAAATCACTTCTCAGAAGTTACTGACAGGAGAGTAGGGCTCTCTTGAGAGTCTTGGGTGGTCATTTGGGGAACATCCCATTCCTGCAATTCTTCTCTGATGCTCAAGAGCCTCCTACAACCACTCTTTTCCCCTTGAATGCATTCCAGCTGCATTCTTGGGAAGACTATTCTCAAGGCTAAGGTAGTCACTTGCACACATCAATCACTGCTCTGGAGGAATAGAGGGCTCAACAGTCTGTTAATGCAAAGGGAATTCACAATTTGTTACAGTTCAATATTTTCTCAAAACCTGCCTTCTCTGGGCATTGCTCACAAGCATTTCTTTAATTCACCTTGAAAATGTTTTTGCTGACTGAAGCCACATTGTGTCTTTCCTTCAGCAATTCAGAAGAAAAACACAAACTGCCTGCTGAAACCCTTCTGCTCCCTTCCAAATCAGTTCACTGCTCAAGCACGGGCCACAGGCTCCTGCCCGATTCCCTCTGTGAGATAGGAGGTAATATTTTGCTGCAGCTGCAGGGTTATGAGAAGAAAGAACGAAAGCTGTTGGTTCTTGGGGTTGTTATTTAGGGTTTGCGTTTGTTCTAGTTGATTTGTTGGGTGTTGCTGTGAGCTGGGAGAGGGGCCAGCGTGAAGACCAAACCAAAAGGGAAGTAGGAGAAGAGGGGAGGGGACAGAAAAGGAGGCGGTGGGGACAGAATACAAGTTTCCTATTTCCCAGCCAAAGGGAAAGGGGACACGGTTCGCCCTGGGCTGGGAAAGGCAATAAAAAGCAGCATTTTCTGTGTGTGTGTTGTGTGTGTGTTTGGCTCTTGGGAGAGGGAGATAGACACCCAGCTCAGGTGAATCCATCCTAAAAAACAGTTCTCTTTGGCTTTGATGACGTTGTCACCCCATTAAATTTCATCTGACAGTTGGCTCCTCTCTAACACCTCTCTATCTCCCAGCAGCTCAGGGCTGCATTGCACAGTGCTTGCTGTGTGCCAGAGAGCTCAAAGCAGGCTGGCCTGGCGCCCCGGAATATTTCTGCAGAACACTCTGCATTTCACTCTTTTGCTCTGGCTCAGTGCACAACTCCAGCACTGCAGGCGCTTCCTCCCAGAGCCGTGTGAGGCCCCGGCTCCTGCAGATGTGACCTGACAAGCTGTCCCTGCCTGCCGCTGGCCTCGCTTCCCCCGGCAGAAGCGCCGTGCCTGAAGGAGGCGGCCCTGTGCTGGAGCCTGCGGAGCAGCCCGGCTCCCTCCCCTGTGCCCAGAGCGCTGCACACACTGCTCACCTTGGCCAGGAGTTAGAGGGCAGCCGGCACAAGGGTGGCAATCCTCAGCCAGGCCTGCAGCCCTCGCCTGTGGTTTGCCTTTCTCTGCTCCTGTGCACGCTCCGGACGGCCGATGCCACCGGTCTGTGCTGCGCCCAGCACGGCCACGCTTCCCCTCGGGAGAGCCTTCCCCACTTTCCAACTGTACCAAAGAAGCCATCAATGTCACTCTCCACCTCTAAGAAAAAACTGACACTTCAGAAGAAAATGTTGAGCTTTCTCAGAGGCTCAGAAGGAGGGGAATCTTTGAAAGGAGTTGAGGTTTCACAAACTTTATTTCCAATCCTATGCTACTATCCTACTCCACTGTCCTAGCTGCAATCCTACTCTACAGTCCTATTCTACAATCCTTCTCTATACTGGTGTTGGAGAAAACAGTTGTCTGATTCCTGTCTCCTCCTTCCACTCTTTCACTGAAGTGATCAGTGGCACCAGGCTGGACACAGGCTTGGCTGATGTTACAAATGGATGCTGCACAAAGAAAAAAAAAAAAAACAAGAATGAACCATTACTTTGCAAGCTAAGAGCCTCAAAGGCAGGGCAATATTTTTCAAAGGAAAAGGAGATTGAATCAGAGTACGTCTAAGGAGCAACAGTGGGGCCACATTGGCACAGCTTGCTGCAAGAGCTGCTATGTGCCCCAGGCCTGGAAATATCTCCGGTCTGAGCATCCTGATCTCTTGAAAGAGGTCCCTGGTCATATTGCAGGGCACTTGGAGCAGATGACCCTTACAGGCCCTTGCCAGCCCAGCCCAGTCTAGGATTCCTGACTGTTCTCATTTGAACAGCACCAAGAGTGGAGGTGAGGAGGAGGAGGCTCCCCTGATGCCTTGCACTTCAGTGCAGGAGGAGCCCGTCCCTGGGACACTGTTTCCCCTGCAGCCCCTTGGCATTTTACCTGCAGCAGCTCCTTGGCAGTCCAGCGCCGTGCCTCGTCTCTCTGCAGGCAGCAGCTCAGGAAGTCACGCAGAAAAGGGGAGCGGAGCTTGGGCTGCTGCAGCTTTGGGATCCCTTTGGTGGCTTTCAGGAGTTGAGCCTGGAGAAAAAGGAAACACGAGTTTCTCACCCGCTTCTTTCACGTCTGGAACTGCTCTCCCAGATCCCATTGTTTCAGGTGCACTCTGCAGTGGCACTTTCTGCCGTGGCACAGAGGCAGAGATGACTTTCCTGACCAACAAAAAACCCAAAGCCCAATGCAGCCACAGCTTTTCCAGCATCCAGCAGCTCTTGCCTTGGCAGCTGATTTCATTGACTGGCCTTGTTAGTGGAAACAATAGCAGCAAAAGCAGGTTTCCTTCTCTGAGGGTTCACCTGAGCAGCTTGACAGGCTATTTGGAAGAGGGACTTTGCTCTACTAACTCACTCTACTATTTCCAAAGATAATTACATGAAAAGCATCTCTGCAGCGCTTGTTGGTCCCTTAAGCACAGCTGCCATCAAACCAAAGTCATCAAGCTTTTTCCTTGGTTCTTGAAAACAATGGGAATTGCAAGCAAAGAAAGGAAATCCCTCAGTTATTCCTCAGGTAAGGAAACAAACATTTGGAATCTCATCTTCCACACAGACACATGAAGATGCATGCACAAATGTCTTGGGACGAAAATGCCTCTTTGGGCACACAGGAAACACCTGCAGCTCCGTCTCTCATCAGACTGCAAATTTCAGCGTCCCTTAGGCAGCAAAAGGAAAATTTTGGTGGTCAAAGCAGAAGAGGGAGAAACGCCATCCATGTGGTAGCCCTCTGCTCATTTGGACGCTCAAGTCAATGCATTAATGGTATGGCCATCCTAGAAAGTGCCTGGAAACAAACGGGTGGGTTTGGCCGGCTCTCCACATGGCCAGGCTTCATCTTAGTGACATGGAGGTGACGGCTTGGGTTAGGAAAGAAAGACGGTCACTGAGTGTTTCAGCAGCACCGCACAAGAAGCACAAGAGACTCTGTGGCCTTCACACCCTCTTGTCAAGGTTTCAGGCAAATTTCCTTGTGAGAAGAATGGGGGTGCACTTCTTCTCTCCAAACCACTGTTTTATAAACATCCTCGGGTTTGGGTTACTTTCCTTCATTTCAGGAAAGATAACACCACTTCTAAGATGCTTGTTTGCTGCTATTAGGGCTGTCTACAAAGCCAAAAGAGCTGGAACGACTTCTAAGCCAAAGCCCAGTGTTGCCTGAGAAGGGAGATTGTTTGCCTGGGCTAAGGCTTGAGTTCCCCCACGGATGCAACCAAAACCCCAGCAGATGCTGATGTGCTGCCGGGACATTTTCAGAAAGGGACTGTGGTGGAAGTAGTTCCAGCGGATGGCAATGGCATTTTGTCCAGTGGCACACACAAAGTGGGATGGGGGAGAAAGACAGCGGGATCAGAGAGTATTTACACCTTACCATGGCAGAATTTTCCTCCCAGTCAGGAGCTTCTCCTTCCACCATTTCAATGACCACTATTCCCAAAGACCATATGTCCACTTTGGGGCCATAGGGTTCACCGTTCACTTCAGGTGCCATCCACTGAAGAGTCCCGACCACCGATCTCCGTCTACTCTGCTCAAGGGTGAGTTGAGCAGAGAGGCCAAAATCAGCTGGGGAGAGAGCAAAAGACCGTTTTTATTTGAATCCTGTGCAATTAGGAAAGCACGCAAAAGAATTTCCCGGTAGAAGTTTGAGAATGTGCTCTTGAATCTCCTGGACAACTGTCCCTGCTCTGTTTCCTCAGGACTTTAGCCAAGGAAATATGGTGCTGGCTGCTTCAGAAATCCCCACATTTTTTACACTGCCTCCAGCAGGGGCTTTTCAAACTTTAGACATGTAGCTCCCTCCCTCTGGAAGGGACACGCACAGAGCAATGCCACTGTGGACTGCTCGAGCCTTGCCATAGGTCTGTGCACGTTGCCACCGCGTGGTCAGCTCACAACAGGCTCCCTGCACTGCTACCAGCGCCATTTTGGGGGGGCTGGCACTCACTCAAAAGCAGCCCCACAGCCCACATATCCCTGGAACGCTGCACCTGCCCAAGAATATACTGACCCAGCTTGACAGAGCCATCCGTTTTGAGAAGGATGTTGAGGCTTTTCAAATCTCTGTGCATCACGTGGTTGGCGTGGAGAAAATGCAGTCCTTGCAGGCACTGAGAGAGAAACCAGAAACAGGAGGGCAAAAATCAGTGATGTGATTTCATCACACAAGAAAGGAAACAGCTCTCCAAGATTCCCTCTGCAGGGGAATGAGGAGTAATGGCAGAACACAGTGCCACTGAGGGGAAGAGCTCGCTGCTCCAACACAGGCAGAGCAGCACCTTTCTAAAGGAAGGCATGTCAGCTTGTCAAAGAGCAACAGCAACTGCTGGTGTAGACTCTGCCCTGCAAACCAGCCAGGATGACTGCTGCTGCAGTGGATGTGCTCAGAAGCACACAGCACTCTGGCTGCACTGCTAACCTTTCCAGCTGAGGACTCAGAGAAATGAGTCTCTCTTTCTTCTTTGCTGTTCCTTTCAAATGCTGCCACCACCACCACCTTTGCTTTTACAGGCAAGGAATGCAGTGCCAACAGATCAAAGTTTAGAGAGGCAAGATGGAGAAGAGCAAATACAAGAGCCAGAGTGAAAATGCAACAGCAGGAGACAAGAGGACAAGAACAGAGTCCAGTGAGTGCAGGGGCACTGGCAGGCAGTTCATTTGAGATGCTCTTGCTTGCCCAGAGCATATCAGCCACACAGAAACAAAGCCTGGCTCATGGAATCGCTCCTGTTCTGAGCCCCTTTCCCAGACAATCCTGCCCAAGCTCTGGGAAGCACAGCTGGGATCCCCGACTGACCTCCCGACTGATGATGGCAATCTCGTCTTCTGTCAGGCGAGTCTTTTGGATTGTGTCGTAAAGACTGCCTCCATCCATGTACTCCATCACCAGCCACAGTTCTTCATGCACAAGGTAGCTGAAAGAAGGGAACAAGGCCATGCAGATGAACATGCATTCGTTGGCTCCTTTGCTTGATTCTTGTTTCTGGGTTGCTTTGTGACAAGGACAGAATTAAAAGAATTAAAGACATTCCCTCCGGGCTGTGGGTTGTTTGCAGTCTGTGCAGTCTCAAGGAGAACAGCACATCTGTCAAAAGGAGATGTCTCTGATGGCCAGCAATCAAAAAGTGCAGTTTAGTAACAGCCAAGATGAAAAACCTGTCCCGCGTGGTATTTCTGGAAAGAAGCACCTAGTGTTCCTGGCATGGTCAGCCCTGGAAAAGAGGGGCAACAATCCAAGGGAAATCCTCCCTAGCATGCTTCATCAGCATTGAAGAAACCTTAAAAAATCCATCCTGAGACAACATGGAGGCAGTGAACTTACAGGGTACTGACTTCTTATGGTAGAGTTGATGCAGGTTTTTGAACAATTTTTCAACTATGTGTTGGAAAGCCAGGGATGACTCACGGAGATAAACTGCACTCTCTTCCCATCCATTGGAGATGAGTAGAGAAGTAATAATGAAGCAATAATTAACAGCTTTCTTTTCTGCTAGTGTCCAAAGTGGGGTTTTAACCTTGCATACTTTTACTATGTAAACAAACCTTCATGGGATGAGACCATGACCACTCACCCGTCTAAATAATGGACAAGATGGGGACTCATATTCCTCTTCATGACCGTGATTTCAGTAACAATATCCTCCATCTCGCTCGGTCCCCGAAGATAGATTTTCTTGATGGCCACCTAGAATGACATTGAAAATCAGTAACTTTAGAAGTTGGCGGAATGAGACCAAAACACACATGGGGAGAGAGATTTTGCAATGACACCGCCAAGCCGTGCCAAAGTGCCTTGTAATTAGACAAAGGAGTAATTAGGAAGTGACATTCCTACAGCCCATTTCTCTGCTCCTTTGGGGGCCAGATCCAGGACACGTGGCCACTGACCACATTTTGCCTTGTCCACTTGTTAGCAATGGTGTGTCAACTATCATCCCCAAAGCTCTGAGCACACTCTCTGTCTGTCTGTACTTGAGAAGAAGTAATGCATGCCTTGGTACTCTGTGGATACATCTCGGGCTATAGGCAGGGCTTGGGGCTTTTAGGGACGCCTTGCAGATCTCTCCCTATGTGCAGTTCCCAAGTGCAGCACTGCAGGTGGCTAAGGAACTGCCAGGAACATTCAGATGTATTTGCTGGCAGCCAGAAATGAGAATTCAGGACTCTGAAGCCGTAGCCCCGGAGAGCAGTGAGATGCTCCTTTGTTGGAGCATCTGAGAGCCAGGGAGAGCATCCTTCTCTGAAAGGAACCGCTGTCCTCCTTGCCTTCCTTCTGGCAGCTGAGCAGGACAAAGACTGCCCCAAATGCAGCTGGCAGGCTGGCACCAGTCTGTGCTTCTTGTGCCTTTGCAGCACAGCTCTAGCCACAGCTGCAGCCGCAGCTGACACGAGACAGGAAAGCCCTGGAGAGCAGCAGAATCTGCAGGGGCTCTTGACATTTACCTGTTCTCCCGTGGCAGTGTCGATGGCTCTGCAAACCTCTCCAAAAGCCCTAGAAACAAAACAGCAGCAAAGAAAGGAGAAGCCATTTAGACCTTGGAGTGAAAGCCAGCCCAGACAGGAGATGTCTGCTGGAAATGCCTCCAACCTGCAGCATGCAGGAGGGCACTGCCAGAAGGCAGATGACGCATGTTCCTCTCCAGTGCATGGGCACTGGGCCTGTTTCTGAAGCATTGGGGTTTAGTGCCTCAGCTCCAAAGGCCAGGTGATTCTTTCATCGTGGATTTCAGTTTCTAAACTGGGCGGTTTTTATCCTCACCACAGACTATTTCTTCCAGCAAACTCTTGGGAAGAAATGCTCCTGAGAAGTGTTATCTGACTGCTGTGATAGGGGGTAGGTTGCTGTTTCTGGTAATGAAATAGAAGTGTCTTTGATAATGCCTTCTGACCACACTTCCAAATTCTGGCCGGTACTGAGAGATGGGGCAGACTAACCCGCGTGTCTGAATATGTTTGCAGCTTGCCTGACTTCACACTTGACAGATATTCCAGCAGCAAATCAGCTGCCCCATGATTGTGTAGAAGCAACTGTGGTTGGACTCACCCTCTGCCAACAATTTCCTTTTCGGTGTATTTCCTCCGGGGATTTTCTGTGCTCACCATTTGCCCTGAGGGAAACAAAATGCAAAATGCTCACTTGAAAGCAGACATCCCACCATCCAAGAGATACAAAAGGCAGCCCTGCTGGGGCTCTACAGTCTGGCCTTCTGAGTCCTTTGTGGCCAGCTGGGTAACAACAACAACAACAACAACAATTGCAACAAGACAGGCAGCTCTGCAGTACAAGCAGGTCAGCACAGAGAATGATTTTCTACAGTCCTTTGAAGAGATGCCTTGGCAGAAAACAAAGCACAGGGAGATGCATTCCCAGGAGAGGAGGGCATCTTCCCCACCTTGCAGCAGTTTCCCAAAGGAATGCCTTTCCCTTTGTAAACCCAAGCAGCTCATGCTCTAAACAACCCCAAGGGGCCTTCAGCAGCAGGACCCTCACCCTTGATGAGCAGGCTGAGCTGGAAGACGCCCTTGCCCGTGGCCCACGTGAAGAACCACACTGCTTCTCCTCCCCCTGACAGCAGGGATCAGTTCCTGCCATTGCACTCGCCCTCTCAGCCCCGCACACGTGCCCACCTTCCTGCAGCGGGCAAGGGCAGCAAGGACAGCTGTGCTCCTCAGGTGCCGGCGGGACACGGACAGCTGCCCAGAGGAGATGCTGACCCTCTGTGAGCCCAGCCCAGGCCGTGCAGGAGCCGGCCCAGAGCAGGGGCTGCTGCCTCGGGGCAGCTCCGCGCTGCAGCGGCCGGCCGGCAGCGGCACTCTCCCAGCTAAGGAAGGCTCCAGCCTCGGCGCTCACACCAGCCCTCAGGGCCAGGGCAGCCACCGCCACAAAGCTGCCAAAGCCCAGGCACCAGTACTGACAAGCAATGGCAAGAAGGCACGGCCACACCCAGCCCCTTCCAAGCTGCTGCCCCCACTGAGGACACAGCAGGATTGGCTTGGAGAGCAGACACACCCAGGTGCACGTCAGTGCCCTTTTGTGCCAACAGGTGATGGGAGGCAGAGAGTCAGCTGGGCTCTCTTCTCAGCCCCACCAGGTCTTATCTGAGGGCACAGCACCGGCAGCTGCTCTGGGCAAGAAGCAGCTTCAATGACTTGTGCTGTACAATCACAAAGGGCACTGAGATGAGGAGGATCATTGGGTCCAGCTATGCTGACACATGCTCACAATACACTGTCCCTCAGAGAAGAAAGACACAAGACGTACTCATGAACCCCAGGAAGTCATCCTCATCATACTCCATCTCCTGTTGCTGAGCAGCAGCTTTGTCAGTGCTGGAGATGAAGGAACTGCCCAGGCTCCACTGCTCAGCTGGGGCAGGCCAGGCCCCTTCAGGTGACACTGCTGCTCCTGCTGCTGCAGCTTCAATAGAAGAGCCTGTGGAGATCTGAGACAACAAAAGAGTTTGTGTCAGAAAAGTGGCTGGCAGAGATTAGCCCCAGATCCCATTTTAAATGCAAGCCCTTAGGAAGGTGCTGTCAGCCAGTGACTGGGAGCTGCTGTCAGGCTCAGCTTTTTCACCTTTCTGCCCACAATTCACATTAATTCAGCCACTTCTTTCTGCTTCCCTGCCCACCTCTGCTTCCATTTTACCAAAAGAACAACCTGGCAACCAAGGCACCAAAATCCCTGACTTGAAGCAGAAACTCCACGTCCCCAGTGTGTCTCTGAAATGCTCCCAGGTAAGCACAGCCAAGAAGCTCGTGGGGACAAACCGCCCCAAAAAGCTTGTGTTGTCACATCAATACTTTTTGTGCCTGTGGGTACTTGGCGAGTCTGTGGAGGGGGACAGGTGTCCCCAGACCACAGCGTCCCCTACGTATCCACCAAGGCTGAGCACAGTGCCTTTGACATGCTCCCTCCTCTGCAGACAGGGAACCTTCCTGCTCCAGGCTGGCCTCTATCAGAATCCCAGCAAGCTGGGGCCTAAACATGGCAGCTCAAAGCCCATTTTCCAGCTGTCACTGGCTGAGGGGAATGGCTAGGTCTGGCAGGACTGCAGCACTCGGCATCCTCAGCCACCAACAGCAAGAGCTGGCTGCTCAGAAACTTGCAGCTCTGCCTCGCACTAAAGACAGCACCCTCCAGAAGTGGCACTTACTGGCTGGGAAAGTTGCGGCTGTGGTGTGACCACAGCTGGAGCCTTGTGGTCATTTGGCTCCTCGTTGGCTTCTTGTCCAGGAGCAGAGGAAGCCGGAGGGGAGTCTGTTCTTCCTTCAGTGATCTGTGGACAGACAGGAGCGTGAGACACAGGCTCATTTAGAACCTTCCTTCTCTTCAGCTCTAGAACCAGCTCTACTAAGCACAAATCATCAACTTGGAGAGCAAGGATATTCTAAGTCCCTCAGACTAAATTCTAATGGGCTGATTCAACTGGACTTGGCAAATTGCTCTGAATTAGACATTCCCCCCTGGCTACTATCAGGAAGCACATTTTCTCTGCAAAACTGGGCTTTTAGTTCTTTTAAAGCTCTGGAATGGAAAATTAGGAAATAGCCAGTGATGCCTTTGCTCTTCCTGCTGTAGACATGGAAATGGATTTTCTTGCAGCCTACTCAGCTGGCCCTCTACACTCTACTGCCACAGGCCAAGCTCACAGCTTGCTGCACAATTCTTAAATGCCAGGAACATCAAATGTGCCTTTCTTACTCACCTCAGCATCAGAACCTCTGAATACCCGGCTCAGGTGACCTGCAGTGGGCAAGGGAAAATGAAGCAGATGCTTTGAGAAAACTGGAGACAACCAGAGCATTTTTAGAAGATCTTCCAAGAAGGCCTCCCAGTCTACATTTTCAGAGTTGTCCTGCTTGACCCAGCAAATGGAGGAAATGACAGACTCTGCTGCCACAGACTCTCCCATGGAGGGAACGCAACCCCTGCAGGTTCCCTTGCAAATGCTGGCCGCACGGCCGTGGCTACAGACAGCCCGTTTTGAGCTGAACGTGTTGACAGCACCTTTACCCAAGTGGCATCCAAAAGGTCTTTCTGTTTCCAAATCAACTCAATGCCCAAGAAAGAGCAGGAAGACATACAAAAGGCAAGTTAGGTGACACCCAGGGAAAACCTCTACTTACGTGCCAGGTGAGTCAGGAAATAGGTGGAATATCCAACTCCATAAACAGAGCAAACTACAGCAGCCAGTTGCCCAATCATTGTGGCAACTGCTGTGCAAGTTTGCCAACTGTTCTCTAACACTATCAAAAAGCAAGTCTCCTGTCAGTGTGCACGTGCCCACTGACAGTCGCCTCAAGCTGCAGGACGCTCCTGCACTGAGCAAGCTCAAGAGCTGCTCTGACACCCCTGAGGCCTTCCGTGCACCAAGGCAACCTTGCGATGTCACCACGACCACGTGGCAACCGTGCCCTGACATCACAAAGCAAAGCCCTGTGACGGTCTGTGAATTGATAGAGACGGATAGACTGATGTTTGTGTAGGCCTAGGCTGCATTTTTACCTCTTTCCCCGCTCAGCTGCCTGTTTCAGCTCTTGTTTCTCCCCCTGTGCCCCCTGTGTCCCCTGTTGCTGTGCTGGGTCCGAGCTGGCGGCCGGGCCGGGCGGAGCAGCAGTTCCAGCCCCGGGTGTCCCTGGAGCGCTGGGAGCTGCCGGTGGCCCCAGGCACTGTCCCCTGAGGAGCTGCTGAAGGACGGGGAGACACAGGGGGCTGAGGGGGCCGAGGAGGCGCTGACGCTGCAGGGACGGTGACCTTGAGCTGCTGGGGGACTGAGGGCTGTGGGGGAGCAGAGGGCCATGGTGGCACTGAGCTGACAGGGAAGGGGCGCAGGCTGAGGGGGGTCTAAGGGGCCGGGATGGGTCAGAAGGGATTGAGTGGGGTGAGAGGACTGGCAGGGGCTGAAGAAACCCAAGGGGACCGGGGGTTTGCCGAGGGGACGGTGGGGCTGAGGGGATGGAGGGGGCCAGCAGGGAGCACAGAGGGCTGCGGGCCTGCAGCTCTGCCAGGCCTTGGAACCAATTCCAGAGGCTCCACTTTTGCCACGGCTGCCCTGCAGACCTTGAGGACAGGCAGAGAGTGACAGGAGGCAGCAGGGAGAAGCTGAAGGCCACCAGCTCCAGCAGGGACCAGGGAGCTGCTGCTGCCAGCCCAGAGCCCGGCTGAGGCCGCAGGGCCGGTGAGGCAGCTGGGGGTGAGGGTGGCCTGGGCTTTGGCCGTGGGCTTTGGCCAAACTTTTTCTTTCTCACCCTCCTGGGGAGGCGCTGAGATTTTCCCTTCCCTGACTGAAGGGCAGGTGCTGCCAAGGGAAACATCTGGATTCTTACTCAGTGTTCCCTTTGCTTTCGCACATGTGCCATCTGCTGTCCTTGTCCAGGGGTGCTGCTCTGCAGGGGAGGAAGCAAGAACAGAGTGAAAGGCTTTGAAGATGGGGTGACTGGAATCCCTCTGCTTAGATTTCTGTTTAAAGATATATGGACTGTAGCATAGAGAGGAATAATTACATGGATATTTATATATGCAAGTTACTATTTGTATAGGAATATTTCTGTATGTATCTTGGTATATTTATAATTGTATGCTACATATATATGTGTCTGTACATATGCATACATCTTTGTAATAACATATGTATATATGGATGCAAGTATATGTATATGTAAGTACGCTGTTCTATGTGTGTTTTAATTCTATTTCCTATGAATACAGTTGTGTAGGTATTTCTATTTATGCAGTTGGAGTTATATGGCTCTTTAAATAGGTATATTGGTATTCCTAGAAGTAAATATATCTAGTTTTCTATTTACATATGTGTATTGACTTCTGTATTTTGAGGTGGGTGTATCTGGGTGTATCTTTCTGTTTAAACATGTATGGAGATGTATAGTTGTGTCATTGTATCGATTGAGATCTTTGTAGATGACTGTTTAGATAGAAATACTGATATTTTTGTATTCCTAGATGGGCTTTAGGCTTGCAGTAATATGTAATAAATTAAGTTGCTAAACACCTAATTGATCTTTGTGTCTAGTGAGTTGTTGTAGATGTTGGCAATAAATTAAGGTTTTCTTAACTGAAGTGGATATTTCTATATTTTTACATAGCATTGTTGTAAAAATCTAATAAATCCCTTTTTTTAAACTTAAATTGACATCAGCATAGTTCTGTATTGTCAGCACGGGTGTAGCGATTTGTAATAAATGACATTTTCCATGTGAAATCAATTCTGGTGTATTTGTTGATCAGCAGCGCAGCTGTAGGAATCTGCAAGAAATTACAATTGTCAACTGCGATGGGTGTTTTGTGATTTGTGCTGTCCAGAGCAATGAGCAGTTGTAAATCCTGGAGGATTTTGGCCATGGAAATCTCCATCCATGCCCAGCACATGCCCCACTTGCACTCAGGCTGGGCAGGGCAGGTGCAGATTTGGGATGGCAGCAGAGCCACACCTTGGCTGAGAACTCGCTGCAAAGGCAGCTGAGAAAACTCCGGGACTCCACGGAGCATCCAGCTCCAACCAGAGCCACCCAGGGAGGGCAAATCCACCCACCATGCCACGGGCAGCTCTTCAGGAAGCGCTCCACGTGTCCCTCTGAAGGTCATCCTGGAGCCCAGGAGCCAACAGGGATCCTGAGCCAGCTCCGCTGCCTTTGGCAGCACTTTGCAAATGAGCTGCAGCAAGGGGGAGGCCGCAGGGGCTGTGAGTGCTGCAGGCTGGGGATGAAGGAAGGGCCATGGACACCTGTGCTGACATGCTCAGAAATCCACAAGGATGGTGAAGAACTGGCAAGCAACAAGTTCCCACAGCCACAACAGTGATGGAAGCCCTTGGTGTGAAGTTCCCTGGAGGAACTCCCAGGGGAGTTGCTGCTCGGATCAGCAGCAGCAGAAGCCAGCAGGATCTGCTGCTTTTCCTGGCTCTGTGTGCAGGGCACAGGCTGTGATGGCCCCTGCCCCACAAAGCCCTTGCCCATGGAGGCTGCAGGCTCAAAGCAATCCCGTTGCAGAGAGAGGCTTTGCAGTTGAAGTCCACTGCCCTTGTGTTTCGGGCTGGAATGGCTCTCGTGCCAAAGCACAGCAGGTAACCAGGGCTTTGGGAGGCAGAGCCTTTAGAGGGAAAGAGAGGTCAGGCACTCACATGCCTGAAACTCCTTCAGCTCTCTTCTTTTATAGAATGAGAAAGAAGCAAGCTGGGGGGAGGCACATGCAGTCCTTTGAAAAAACACGGTGTCTAACAAGTCCTGTGGCAGAAGAAAAATAGCTGGCAATCTTGCCTTGTTTTCATAGCCTGCATCTTCTGCAGAGGAGACAATGGGATGGGCAGGAGGAAGGGAAGGGTAGGGGAGGAATGACTGTGCTAACCCAGTCTGCCTTGCTGTGTCCTGCTATACTTTGTAGCAGTGAACATTAGAGGTAATGCCAAATTCCTATTTAGCACCATGACACGCTGCTGCTTCATTGCAAAACTGCCTCAGTGTTGTTATAAATACATATTAAGTGTTTGGCTTTTTACAAATATGAAAATGAATCTTATATGCGTTATGGTAGAAAGTTATGCTACAGTAATATACCCTCTTGTAGTAGTGGGATAAATACAGTTTTTAGGCTATAGCAGATGCTTTTTGTAACTAGCTCAAAAAATAAAAATAAAAGAACCAAAACCAAAAAACAAACAAACAAACAAAACAAATGGGAGAAGCAATTAAGAAATTCCTCACAGCATCTCATGTGGATAGACATAACAGCAAGGACACCAAGGACTCCAACAAGAAGAATTTATTGCCTTCGTTATCAAGAGATTTGCGACTTTGTGAAGCCACAAAAACTTTATGTGCAGGAAAGAATGGTGGGGGAGAAAAGTTGCAATTAAGCAGAAACACCTAAAGTCAAAAGGAATGTTTAAATCGCGGATGAAATGTATGAATATGCCATACCTATGGTATTTAAAGGTCCTTTGCTGGCAAGCCGTGCCTTGAGTGGAAACACCAGGCACCCAGATGTCTGTCATTTTGCTTTTCTTATGTCTCTTCTTGTCTTATTGTTTATTATTAAACTTTTAAAATTTTAACAAAAAATGAACCGTGTTTTTCACAGAGAAAGTCAGCTGAATTTCTTGTTAGTTACATTAGGTGTGGTGAGAAACAGTGACAGTGATTCAAACAGGTTTTCTAGCCTCATCGTCCAAAGGGAATTTAGTGTTCCCTTTTCTTCATTGTATGCACAACATTTTGGAGTTGTTCTGGATTCTTCAAGGGGGTATCCACTACAGACCAAAAAAGAAAAGGGGGATTATTGCATTCATTCTCTTTTAACACCTATTTGCACTAAGCTGTAGCTTCAACTTAGTAAGGAAAAGGAGAGATTTTCTTTAGTCATGCAGTGTGGAATCAATGGTGTAGAACAGCCACCATCCCAGCTGTAAGAACAGCGTGTTCTTGCTCTTAACAGCACATTGTGGACAAAAAAGCACCACAATGCTCATGATTCACATCTTAGGTAAAACCAGAATGGTTCATGGTGTCAAACTAGCAGGTGATAGAAATAACAAATGTCCCTGGGCTGGGGCAGAAGCAGAAGTTTCCCTCTTTTCCCCCGTTGCCTGAGGTACTTGAGAGTTACATACTTCCCAGAGTGCCCAATACCCAAAATTCCTCCTTAACGTACAACCCCCTTTAAACTTTGAATTTTTATGGAATTTATGGGGTTTCCCCATTGTTTCTTTCATCTTTCAACATCCATTTTCATTTATCAGCAAACCCACCGTTTGTTTGTGAAGGCAAACGTCTTCTTTTCCATTCATCAATCAGTGGGATCCTTCCCATTGTTTCTTTTCTCTCTCAGTGCTGGTTTTATCCACCAGCAGACCCAGAGTTTGTTTGTAAAGACAAACCTGTCATTCCTCTCAGAAGTGTCAATGTAAAGATAAATGTCAATGTTTAGAAAGGTGATGAGTGTATTTTCTGATTGGGACAGAGTGTGAATAGCAGAAAAATTCATTTTTTTCTTTGTGACATCTGAGAGTGACCAAGCCAACAATTATGAGGGAGAGGTCATCACCCTACATAAAAGCTGCTGGATTTCTAGTTTCTCTATCAAAATAAAACCAGCCAAAACCCATGTTACCAAACACAATAAAAAGGCCCACAAACAAATCGATCAAATAAGATAATTAGCAAAACTTAAAACAAGCAAACAAAAGGTTTTAATATCTATTGAATATGTCAAACAGCAATCCTTAAAAACACAGCCATTGAAAAGAGAAGGGCGTTGCTTTCTGGTGAGGCACCCCAGCTGAAACGTTTGCTCTTATGTCTCCTAATTGTCTGTCTTTAATTTTTCTTAAACTCATAAACATTTGAAAAGAGAGTGGAGCTCGTTTTTCACACAGTGGAAATGAATTCCCTCCTGTCCTGGCAGTCCCTGATGAACACTCCCACTCCGGTTTCCCTGTAGCTCCTTCAAACACTGGAAGTTTTCTCTTCTCCAAAGTCATTTTGTTCTTGAGCTCTTTGCTCCAAAAGGTTCTTGCCATATTATTCAAACCCTTGAAAAAGCTATTTTTTTTTACTGTGAAAAGCTCCAGTCTGCTATCAAATTTCATCGCCTTACACCAAAAACGACCTGAATCCTGTGTGCCCATCAATTGCTTTCTGATTAAAAGATGTTCTTCTTAAATAAAATGTGCTTTTAACGAGGCAAAACCACGTTAAAAAACTTCTGGACTGAAGCCAGAGGATTTATTTACCTCTTCAAGGTGTAGAAAGCAAAGGGCTGAGTTTTACCTGAGATGTTGAACAACACGTTCACTTTCCAGCGACTCAGGCATGAATTTGAGAAGGAACCACAGAAGAAAAAAAAAAAAAGGTCAAAACAACTTCTCACAACACGCAGGTATCATGTTGGGAATCAGCTGCAAACTCCTCTTGGACATAAAACGCTTCATTTCCCTTGATCCGTGTCTTTTCAGAGATCTGTCAGAAGAGAACTGTGTTATTAAATGGATCGCCTTCAACTGCTCTGAAGTGGTTTCGATTCCTGGAAACCTGAGCATCTCCGTTTGCTACAGCTGCTGTGAAAAACACGGGCTCAAATGACAGGGCTTCATTAGGAAAGGAATTGTGCAACAAATTGGGAAGTTTCAGGGACCAGCTCAAGGATTTCAGTGACAAACTCGAGGGGTTTTGTACAAAACTCGAGGGTTTCTGTGACAAAGTTGAGGATTGCAGTGACAAACTCGGGGATTTCTATTGCAAACTCCAAGATTTCTATGACAAACTCGAGGATTTTTATGACAAACTCCAGGATCTCTATGACAAACTCGAGAATTTCTATGACAAACTCGAGGATTTTTTGTAAGAAACTCGAAGATTTCTGTGACAAACCCCAAGGTTTCAGTGCCACTTGAGGGAGCTCAAGGATAATTGACCTCGCAGAGCCACCTGGAGTTTCCCAATTCCAGGGAAACAATTTCTGTCCACAGATAAAACGCATAACTTTGGAAAGCTAAAGCTAAACCGAGCCTGGGGTTGTCTTTTTCTTGTTCTGTGTAACACCAGGCTCTTTATCAGAGAGGAAGAAATCTCAGCTACGTATCCGGAATATTTACCAGGAGAAAAGGACGGTTTTCCATTTGCTAATTCCCAAGATTTGCCTTTCTCCCCTGTAACCTTCACCTGGGCTGTGACCTTGCTGTGCCCGTGATGTTCCCGTGAGTTCAGGCACATGCATTGCAGGGGAGTGTTTATGTGCCAAATAAATACAGTGGATCGCTCTTAAACTCAGCTTTAGGATGTTTGTTACAGATGGAGTTGCTGCCTCTCTGTAAATCAGAGCACTTAAAGTGCCATATGATCCCACAAAGGCTGTGTTTAGCAGCAGTAAATGCAGGAAAAGCTGTGTACAGGACTTTCGAGGGGCCATAAAATCCTGCCCTCCTTGCAGTGCAGGTGCAGGGAGCACTGAGGGCAGTAAAAACTCCCAGGAGACAAGGATGAGTCTCAGGGTTCAGCTCCTCAGAGTTATTGCTGTCTTTGGGAAGGTGCTTCAAAACTGCAGCCAAGCAGGAGCTGTATTTCACGTGATCAAATTGACTCCACCATCAGTACCCCATTATCCAGTTTCTGGAGGAAAAATCTCACGTTTTCCCCTCAGAGGATGAAGGATCTGTCCCACACAGGCATGCAAACAGTTCTGAATCACTCCGTGTGCTGAGGAATGGGTTATTACAAACCTCTCTCTGTCACTCGAATGTTATTGGGCCTTTATGCACCATCCCAAGACAAGTCTGATGTCTTCAGAGTGCTGGGAAGAGGCTGACAGAGCTTTTCTGCCCCACAAATCTCAGTGAGAGCAAAGATCCTGGCCTGAGGAAGCTCCTGTGCCAAAGCAAACAGCTCCTGCCTCTGCTGAGTCACACCAGCAGGGTGGCTTTATGGCTGTCCCACACTGTTAAATGCTGTTCTGCATCCTCCCCAAAATTCACAGCTTTTCCCAAGGGCAGCTGGTGCCAGGCTCCTTCTCCAGCAGCCAGCTCAGGGAATGGAGTGAAAAACACCCCCTGGGAGAGTGCAGGAGCACCAATAATGATGTGCAGCTTCTCAGCTGAGCCAGGACTTCCAGGAGGAATTTTTTTTTTTTTTCTTTTTTTTTTTTTGATGCTCCAGGTCAGGTTGGACAGGGCTTGGAGCAGCCTGGTCCAGTGGAAGGTGTGGGGAATGGTTTGAAGGTCACTTCCCACCCAAACCAGTCTGGGGTTCCTTGATCCTGGGAATTCAGAGCTTTGGGCTCTGGGGACCAGAATTGAATTTCTAGGTAACACCTGAACTTGGCTCCATGCACAAACTTTCCTGTTGTGCCTGTTTTCCTCAGGATACACAAACTCCTGGAGGATCTTCCAGGTTATTTGGTGGAAATCCTGAACAACTGCAGCTGCCTGAGAGCCACTGAAGCAAAGCATTTCCTGGGTAGTTCACCTTTGAAAAGATGCATTCTGAAAAGATTTAAACTCCTTCAAACTCTGCTGTTTCTTCCAGCGGGATGGACACGAAGGATTGCGTCGCTAAGGGCTGGAATTGCAGGAGGAAGCTTTGATCCTGAATCAGATGCTGGAGGTTGGTGTCACCCAGGCTGGGAGTGAAGGAAGTTCCCAGCCTGGGCAAGGGCTCTGCTTCCCTTCTCTGGCTGAGGGCCGAGGAGAGCTGGTTGTCACCAGGGCTCCTCATCCTCTGGGAGCACAGAATGGATGGGACAGGGAACTGCTCCCCACGTGGCAGGGCTGACACAGAAACCATCCTGTTCCCAAATCCAGGGCTGTGGGACAGCCCAGCAGCTCCTCACTGCAGGCTCCTGCTGTCCCCTCTGAGCTCTGTGTTCTCTCCCTCAGTTCTTTATCCCAAGGGCAGAGCTCCAGGCAGGCTCCTGCTTCTCCCGCGCCCAGGGCTGAGCGTTTTCTGCACATCCAGAAGTTCCTCCTCAGGCATTTCCTCTGCCCTCCAGTGCCTGAACTTTGCTGGAGACTTTCCAAGACCTGGCTGAGGGGGGCTGGGTTTCTTTCCTTCTCTCTGCTGCAGCCTGGAGAATTTCCCAAGCAGACAACTTGATTCAGTGCTCCCCTTGTTTCCGCAACTTGAATTCCTTTGCTGATACACCTGATCCCTCACTTTTAGATTAATTCCTCCCCTCTGTGGAATTCCTTCTCAGCAGCTCTGCCAGGCCTTGGATCTGAGGAAATTCAATTAAATTCTACCCCTGTAGCTGACATGGTTGTGTTAAATATTCTCATTGGGTTGAGATGGTTTAAAATAAAACCCAAAAAGAAAAGTCACAATTATTCCAATAATCCTGAGTCATCTCCACGTATCCAGGTTTATCTCAGAGCATGAGGCTTTGCTTCATAACCCAAGAAAGTGATACCATGGGGGAAAAAATGACAAAAAGCTCTAATTTGGATGAGAAAAGGGTGGGAAAGGGGGAGCACAATCATTTCCTTATAGGCAAAGAATTGGAAACAAGCTGGAAGAGGAGAGGAAAAAATCATTTCACAAACTGATAATTCAAATTAGAGGACAAGAAATTCTGCCTAGGTATACATTAAAGTAAGGAGCTGGAGAGGGAGGTGAAACGCAATTTTCTTCTTTATTTCCTTCAAAGAGTGAATGAGAAATTATTTTGCGCAGCAGAAAAAAATCCCTAGTGATCTAATTCTGAAAATATATTGTTTCCTTTAGAAGCAACTTGCTCAACACTCGATTTCAGAGTTTCACCCACAGATTACAATTCTTTGCATTTTGATGTCCCTGAGCTCCCCACCTTGTGGTTTCCAAGTGCAAACAATTTCCTCAGTGTTATTCACGGCCTGAGAGAAGGAAACGAGTGTGTTCGCCTTGCTGTTCCCCACAAATGCCAAGTGTATAAAACACAAATCCTACAGGTGAGTATCTGAGATATTCCCCTGGCCTTTCCTGGCACCACAACCAGCTCATCCCCACTCAGGAAATGTGAAGGGAATTATTCCCAGCCCAGAGTTTCAAGGAAAGGTTCATCCCAGCTTCCTTGGCTTGCAAAATTTGGTCATTTCTTAGGGGACCTCCAGGATTCACCTTCTTCCCCCGAGGCAGGAAAAATGGTGCTGTGCTTTCACCTGAGTCACAGCTGGGCCTGGGCTCCACATGCTCCTTGAGAAGGAGGAAAAAGAACAGGATTCATTGACAAGAACCTGGTTTGAGCAGAAGGAAATGAGTAAAGCAAGTTCTCGGATTGTTTTAGTGGAAATTGTGAGAAGCTTTCCCTCACAACTTGGTTTCTTTCTATTTTTAGTTCTTCCATTTGGGCAAATCCTGAATTCCACCCACCCCTGACCACCAGCACGAGGAATGGATCCCAGAGACTTGGGAAGGCCGCCAGGGATTTTACCTCTCCCTGCTTCCATTGGGAACAACATTCCCAAAGATACTAAGATGTAAATGACTGTGATTGCACATAGGAACCAGTTTCCCCTTGGATGGGGAAGGAAATCCCACCAGGCTGACCTGGCCATGCACATCTCCTGTGGAATCTGCTTTGCTTACACCCAGAGGAGCTGAAACCCTTTGGAACCACCAGTTCTTTGTCCTTTTAGAATCATCCCAGAATCCCTAAAGTTGGAAAAGACCTCCAGGAGCATCAGCCTAGCTGTTAACCCAGCACATCCACAGGATTGTGAAACACTTTCAGGGCTGGGGCCTCCACCACTCCCTGCATGGAAACCAGGAGATGAAGTCAGATTAGAAGAAACTGAAGAAAAAAGGAATGAATTTTTCCTTTTTTTTCCTTATCTGGAACGTAAATACTGTTTTTTGTTGTTGTTGTTGGGTTTGTTTTTTTGTTTGTTTGTTGGTGTTTTTTTTTCCTGGAAATTTGAGATCCACATCACAAAACATTCATAGAAAACACAACTCCAAGTCGAAATATCTGACATTTGCCAACCAGTGCCAAGGGTATGGCTCTGGAAAGCGATAGGGCGGGGAAAATGGGGAGAGAAAAGTGACCTCAGGAAAGGGAACAGATAAAAATCCCGCTTTAGAGAGCCACGCCAAGTCAGAACATCCCAGCCTGCAGTGGGGTGTTTGCTGCCTTGTTTAAGCTGCCTGGCAAACTGGGAACTCACACTTCTTATGTTTCAGCCCAGCAAGAAAAGCTTTGGGGCAGGCCTTGGCTCCAGGATGTCCAGCTGAATTCCCTGGATCCAACTGAACATGGAGCCTGCTGGGGAACAGACTCCTCATTCCTTTGGGAATTCACCCCTGGGGCTCTGCCCAAGCCCTGTGAAGCACTGGGCTCTTTTCCTTGGATTCTCTGAGTTTACATCCCCACCAAAAGAGGAGAAACAACCGATGAGGGCTTTTGTCACTCCTTCAAATCTGATTCTTGCGGGGAATTGGAGCCAGCAGATGCACCGGAGATAAGTTGTGGGATGAGGCCCAGCTGAGCCCTGCTCTGGGGGTGCTGGGGAGGAGGGGATGGCACCACCACAAAATTCACAGCACAGCTCTGACAGTCAGGGACCCCAAATCTGTGTCTTCAGGAGCCCAAACACGCTGCGAATCGGTCATAATTCATCAGCTCTGTATAAATTCTTTTGTCTAGAATTCACATGTTCAAGCTTTCTCTTCCTTTTAAGGCTGCCTGTTCCTTCCCTCCTGAGCATTCCTGCCTCCAGCCCGAGCTGTCTCAACATCATTTCAGCTCCTACTCCACACATTCCCAGCACTTTTTCCTGCACTTTCTGCCCACCAAGCAGAAATGGAGCTTTTTAGAAGCTTCTTACAGTGACACCTGAAAGAGCAGTGCTGCCGTCAGCACGTTCCCAGCCTTTCTTCCCTGGGAATATTTCTTTCCCAGAGCCAGCCTCACACCCTGTGTGCCCCGTAGGAAAAGTGCTTTCCCTACAAAGCTGAAGGGATTTTCAGGGAGTCCCACCCAGCAGAAAATGCCTGAGAGGGGCTGTGGATGGTGTCCAGCAGCTCCTCGTGGCCCAGCAACCTTCCCCAAACACCGAGCGCTTCCAGGAAACGGGAAAGAAACACACATCCCATGGGCCTGGGAAGAGGGCCTGGCTGAATCTCTGCTCCTCACACACATCTTCAGGGGAAGGAGGAAAAATAAACGGGCTCCAAACAGGATAAATGGCTCCCTGGGGGGCTTGGCTGGGGGTTTATCCTACAGCCACAGCATCCCAGTCCTAATGGATGCAGGGCCTGGCTCAATCCCAGTTTGGGGCTGGAAGAAAAGCACCAACAATCAGCTTTGCTGAGGCAGAAGCCTGTGGTGGAGCTGTGAGAAAACCTTTGTGCTGTTGCAATGTTTTCCTCATTGCTTTTGTGCACTCTGCAAACAGATTTGGCAAGCAGGCATTGTTACCCTGGGATCCTCCTCCAGGATTTATTGGGGGTGTTTAATACCTGCCACAACCACCCTGCATTTCCCTGAGCTGGCACTAAATGCTGGCCCTGAAGTGACAATTTATGGTTGGGTCTGTTGTCTCAGGATAAACCACAAAGCCAATAGTGGTTGTAAAAGTGCCACTCCCAAAGCGTCCCGCCTGATCACACTCTCCACACCCGCCCCCAAAGAGTCCCCTTCCCAAACTGTCCCAAAATGTCCCATTCCCAGTGTCTCATTCCCAAAGTGTCCCATTCCCACAGTATCCCAAAGAGTCCCATTCCCAGTCTCCTACTCCCAGTGTCCCATTCCCAAAGTGTCCCACTCCCAAAGTGTCCCACTCCCAGTGTCCCACTCCCAGTGTCCCATTCCCAGTGTCTCACTCCCAAAGTATCCCATTCCCAAAGTGTCCCACTCCCAGTGTCCCCTTCCCAGTGTCCCACTCCCAGGGCCTGGGGAAGCTCCTGCTGGTCGTTCCCATCACCTCCCAGCTGAGGGACAAGGAAGAAAACCCAGGGATAAAATGTCTGCAACTCCTGTTCTGATAACAGCTGGGAAGGTGCTTTAGCCCCCAGGCATTGCTGCCTCCAATCCAGGTTATCTTTGGGTTGGAATCATGGAATTTGGGATGGAAGGACCTTCAAGCCCCACCCTGCCACGGGCAGGGACACCTCCCACTGTCCCAGGGGCTCCAAGCTGGCCTTGGACACTCCCAGGGATCCAGGGGCAGCCACAGCTGCTCTGGGAATTCCAGCCCAGCCCTCCCCACCCTCCCAGGGAGGAATTCCTTCCCAAGATCCCATCTAAATCTCTCCTCCCATAGTTTAAAGCCATTCCCCCTTGTCCTGGCACTCCAGGTCCTTGTCCAAGGTCCCTCTGCAGCTCTTTCAGGCTCCCTTGTGGTCTTGGAAGGCCCCAATGAAATCTCCCCACGTCTTTCTCTTCTCCAGGCTGGACAGCCCCAACCCCCTGTCTGAGCAAAGTCTCCTGCCGCCAGCTGCAGAAAAACGCAAAAATATCCAACAACTTCTCCAATTCTGCATTTGTAGTTAATGAAACAGATTGATGAGGGAAAACCCAAATTGCTTTATCAGCAAGGCTGAGCTGAACCAGCCCCTCCTAAACTCCTGCCCCTTCCTTGCTTTGGAAACACAGCAAATGGAAAGATGGAAACAGATGGAAACACAGCAAAAACAAAAGAAGGAAGGATTAATTTGGTTTGATTTTTGGTATTGACCTTCTACCCCCTCACATTTCTTTTAGCACACATCCCATTTCTGTTGCCTTCTCCAGCTCACTGAAACCTTCTGTGACTGCAGTGATGGCCCCTCCTGAGCCAGGCTTCTCTTGCCCTGGGGCAGAATTGTTTTCTGTTCCGTTCATGATGAGCAATGAGATCATTGCTGCCAAAAAAACCTGGGTGAATTCAGCCCAGGTGCTGTGACTCTTCCCCTGGCACTGCCAGGCGTTTTCTCTCCCAGCCACATGAAATATTAACATCCCTCCCTTCCCTTTTCAGAGTCTTGTGAAGAAATGGCAATTTATCCCTAAATCCAATTTACTCTGCTGCCCCTCAAACCCTGCAACCACCACAACAAACATGGAAAGCTGATCATTAGACTTCAGAAGGCTGGGAAAAGGAATTGATTACAAAGAAATCTCTGACCTTTGGAGCTGTTCAGATCAGTGTAACTCCCCCAGCAGCACCTTCTGAATGCACCAGGGAGGTGGATCTCGGATGTCTCCTTGTGCCACTGGAATACAGGAGTTTTCCAGGTTGATAACAATTCCCTCAGGGAAGAGGCTCGTGGATCCCGAGGCTGGAGTAGAGCCAGAGGATTTGCCAGGGGAAGGAAAAGGGCTCGGTGGTGATGGGAGCGTTTCCCATGATTGTGCTGTAAATACCCTCAGCACTCACTCCCCTCCCATTGTTCTCCTCTGGAATCAAGGGCAGGCAGGATCAGGGGAAAAAAGGAAAGCAAAATGTCAACACAGGTTGGAGCTTTCTGCAGGGAAACTCTGCAATGGCTAACACACACAGAAAGGGGAAAGTTCTCCCTGAAATACTCAAATTAAAAATCCTTCCAGAGGGAAAGGTGGGTGATATCAGGGATTCAGGCACAACATCACTTCAATCATGGGTTACACTACGTATATAGATGTATTTATTTATAATTTATGTAGATGTGGCACTGTGGTGTTGGTAAACACATCACCAATCTAAAGAGATCTATGCTTAATAAATAATTATAGCAGCAGGCTCTTAACTGGCAGCAAATTATTTCATCTGGGATAATTTCATTCATTTCATCCATACAAATAGTTCAGCACATTCTAGAACCTGGAAGAATAAAATTCCACAATTCTGAAGGGATTTTTGTTTTGGAAAAAAACCCAAATTACCTAACCCGTCCTGGACATGCTTTTATATCCTAAGCCAAACGCAAATATTATAACCCAAAACCCTCCCTGGGACGGTGGTGAGGGCTGGGATGGAATTCCCAGAGAAGCTGTGGCTGCCCCTGGATTCCTGGAAGTGTCCCAGGCTAGACTGGAGCAGCCTGGGACAGTGGGAGGTGTCCCTGCCCATGGCAGGGCTTGGGAATGAGAGATTTAAGGTCCCTTCCAACCCATCCAGCGTGGAATTCCATGGTTCTGTGAACATTTGAAGGTACCGAATCCTCATTTGCCTCCACCCACCATGCCACCGACGCCACATAGAGCAAATAGACTGCCCTCATCACACAGCGCGCCCGTATTAAAAACACAAATCACCCATAAATTTTAAAAATAATTACAAACTGACCAGAAAAGAAAAAAAAAAACAACTTTAGTCTCACAGACAAAGAAAAGCAAGAACAAGTGACACAAGCAAAAAAAGCTCCCCCGTACAACCAACTGCCGGCGAAAAAACCACGCTACGCCCTTTTCATTGACGATTCCTGTTGCATCGTAAAAATGAACCATAAGTAGAAAGCAGCCGTATAAAACCCCACACAACAAGTTGCAAAAGCCACTGAAAGGAAAAAAAAAAAATCAAGTCAGCTTGCTAAACTCAAAGCTGTCCAATTAACCCTTGACATTGCTAAAAACAAAGAGTAGCCAAAGCTCTACCTCTACACTAATTCGTAAGTAGTAGCCAATGCTCCGTAGAGTTGGCTAAAAAAGTAGAAAAAGGCCAACTTGCAACATAGAAAAAAAAAAAAATCTAGGCTGCTGATGAAAAAAAAAACATTGCCACTCGCGTAAAAAACTACCTGTAAAAATCCGCCACGTAATTCCCATATGTTCCCAAGAATCAAGCTAATAAAAACCACCAAAATAATAAGCAAGTCAATCAAGCTGCCAAAATAAAAGTATCAAAATTTCAATTAGCAAGACAGAAAAAAGTTGTTCCTAGCTCAATAAGCCCATAATGCCTTGAATCATCCAAGCAGAAATGCCACCTCTAAGTGAGCCCAAAACCAAGAAGTAAATTTAACCATAGACAGCATTTCTCAAGTTATCCATAACTATAAAACACGTGCTGCAATCAAGCAAGCCAAGCAAGTAAAGCCCTTATGGTATAGTAAGCAGTAGTCCAAATATAAATATAAAAAACCCTAACAAATTAACTACATCAGCCTTCCCCAAACCCGCCAGGGCAGGTGCTATGTACTAACCACAGGAAAAGTCATCACTAAATAGTTAAAAACCTACCCTGTGCCTCATGCTACTGTCCAAAACACCATCCTGAGCCTAAAAAAACAAGTCCTGTGAAAACACAGCACCCCTGAAAAAATCAAATCAAACAATAAAACCCATTTCAAAAATTGTCTTATAAGCACCTAAGCTAAAAAACATAGCATTAAGTAAGTATGCCATATTCCTTATCATGCACCAGCGGTCGAAAAAATTAAACAGTGCAATAACCTGCTTAAAGCTACCTTAAAAGCACTAAGTAAAAAAACTTTCAAAAACTAAAGTATTAATTTAGCAAAAGCCACATAGCTAGTAAACACTCAAAGTTCCACCAACCGAGCAAATCCTGCCCAATCTAAGCCCATGCAAACAACAACAAAAAATAAAGTTCCAATAGTACACATGAAAAGTATACTGAGAAAAACTGTTTAAATTAATCCTGCCTCCAGCAAAAACAATCCCATCCGTGAAATTGTCTTCGCTCAGAAACCAAGTTGCACCTGGCAAATAATGCAAAAAAATAATAAAAAAACCCCAATGCATACCTCAAAAAAACCTTGTCTTAAAGTAAACTACCCATGACAATGTGACTGTATCCATATTTGCATGTATATATATATAAATATATATATATATTTTAACAGTTTAAACTCAATATAATATGTTAGTATAAAAAAAAATTCAAAGTAGATAATGTTGGGAGTTAGGTTTGTTCCTTCTTTCTCTAAAGAATTTTTCCCCCATAAGTTACCAAAGAGACCAAATGTTAAACACTTCAAAATACTTAGCCGAAACAAAAACAGAAACAAAGTAACAAAAAACCCCCACGCAAGTAAAAAACAAAGCTTAAAGCAGCTAGAAGCTGTCCTCTTTTTTTTTTCCGGACGTTCAAAAAAAAAAAGAAAAACACGGGCTAAACTGTTGCTAACTGGAAAAGTTTCACTGTAGCCAAAAAAAATCCAGTCCTCAAAAATCTACTCTGGCCAGTTCAGCCGGAATCCGGAGCCTTCTCTGCCACCCGCAGGAGTTAAGCCAGCCCTGCCCCGCCTTCGGCTTCTTCAGCGCTGCTCCTCTTGCTGCAGAGTGACCCTGCAGCCCCGCGCTGCCGGGACACCCTGCCATCCCAGCTACCAGCCCGAAACTTTCCACTCTTTCAGCTTGCTGCTCTAAAAATCCTGCAAGAACACCAAAACCAAACTGCCCTAAGTTTTGTAAGACAAAGCCCTCAAAGTTCTTAATACTGTTTTTCTTTTGTTATTAACACTGTAGTTATTTGAAGGGGGTTTGTTTGTTTACTTTGTAATACATACTAATAAAAAACTGCTATTCCTATTTCCCAAATCTTTGCCTAAAAACCTCTAATTGTAAATTTATAATTTAGCAAAAAAAAAGTTTACGCTCTCCATTCCAAAAAAAACCTCCAACTTTTACCTAGCAAATACCTGTCTTCCCAAACCAAAACAAGTTGCCATGCTCATCCATAAGGATAAAGTGGCTAATCCAGCCTTTGCCAACTCAGCTGAGTGGAAGGGGGAAGAGGAGGAGAGGATCAGCAGTGACCCAAAAAGAGAAATTAAAGAAGAATTGGTCATTTTGGATCGAGCAGCCTTTTGGAGATCTTAGCTGCCCAAGGGTTTGCCTGCACTGACCTGGCTTTGAAGTGAAAGCCTGACTTTGGTTGAAGACAATTATCAGCTGAGAGAAGGGAGGCCGTGCCAGCTTCTGCGGCAGGCCCCGTGCCCTTCCCGCTGCGGCTGCGTCGGCAGCCCTGGGGGCTCCTTCTGCCGCCCTGAGCCCGCAGAGCAGGGCAGCGGTTGCCGATGGCTCGAGCCATCAAATCATTCAAGGTCCTGTTGGGCTCTCTTAGACACTTGGGCCGAGGGATTCCTTCGGACCTGGGCCACTTTGGGTGGAGCGGGGGCAGGGCCGGGGCAGGTGGCAGGGTGTGCATGGGCCCTTTGTGGCACGGTGCAGCAGCGTGGTCACCGTGGCAGGGAAAGGCACAGGGTGCCCGAGGAGCCTTTGTGACACGCGGTGACATAGGTGCTGGCAACAACGCAGCCACGCCACAGTGCTCGGAGCACGCCACGGGACAGGACGCGCCAGAGAGGTGCTGTGAGGAGTTCCCACACAGCCCGCTCGTTTGTGCCCGACCCGGAGCCTTTCCGAAGCGCTGCTCCTGCAGCTGACCTCGCGGCCAGACTGCGGGACTTGGTGACTCGGAGCTTTCCCGAGGCATCTCCCAACCCTGCGGTCGGTGCCCTCGTGGCCAGACCACAGGATCTGGTGACCTGAAGCACCACAAGGAGTCTCCTGTCGTTGTGGCAGGAGCCCTCAAGACCAGTGTGCAGGACTTGCTGTCCTGCAGCCTTCCTGAGGCTTCTTTGTCGCAGGTGCCTTCAAGGCACAACTGCACGACTTGTTGCCTCAGGGTTTTCCCTGGTTTCCTCAGAGGCATCTGTCTGAAGGTGCCCTCGAGGCCAGACGCTGACATGGCGGGCAGATTTCGCGACCTCCTCACAGTTTGCTGGAGGAGAAGAAATATAAGCCCTGGAGATGCTCCAGCACAACCCCCTCAAGAGCTGGAGCAGTTCCAGCCACAGCAGGATGGTGAGTGGCAGAGCCGGGCCACAAGGCCGATGGCTGCGGACAGCTTGGCCCCATCCCATCCCATCCCCATTCCCATTCCGCCCACTGACAGGATGGAAGAGGGGCCGAGGCTGCCCCTGCAGCAGCTGTGCTCCATCCCCTGGGGCATCCCGGGGCTGTCCCTGCCTGGGGAGAGCAGGGCTGGCTTCTCTGGCCTCTCCTGCAACCCCTCAGCTCTGGCTGCGCTCGCTCTTTGCTAGATGCAACCATGGAGCAGACACAGGAGAAGAAGCCCACCCGTGGCCGCTTCCGCAGATCACTGAAGGTACGTGCAGCCATCCCCGCCTGGGCTGGGCCTGCTGTCACTGCTCGGCCGAGCTCCATGCTTGGAGCACTCTATGGAACGTGTCTCTCTTCCCTGTCCTTTGCTCTCCTGCAGATGTTCCGGAGGCTCGTGCCCATTCGACGTAGGAGGACCAGAAGCCGTGCAACAGCTGAGCCTGACCGCAGGCTGACTGAGCTCCAGGCAGAGCCCAATGTCAGCCCAGATTTGGCTCAGCGCTTGGATGCTGCAATCAGTGACGCAGCAAATACAGACATGGCAGTGACTGAGTCCGTGGCCTTCAGAAACACCGACACAAAAGAGACCCTGAGTCTTGGAGGCCAGGAGAGTGTGGCGGGAGGGGAAGCACTTCTTGGGGAAAGCTGCTCCCTTGGACAGCGCTCCAGGTCTTCCCCATGTCTCCTCCAGGTGCCAGCCATGGTGAAGGACCTTCACCAGAGACTGGCGGCCTGTGTCACTTTGGATGCCAGGATGCGCTTGGACTTTCTGAGGCTGGCCGAAGAGCAACCTGCTGACGTTGTGCTGACCCTCCTGCGCTGTGCCCCAACGTGTGACAGGTATGGGGCCCACCTGCCTTGAGAGCTCAGGGCTCAGCAGCCTTTAGGGCCCATTGCCCTGCAGAGCCTGTCCAATGGGCTCTGCCAGACAGGCGGAGCGGTCCAGGACCCTTGGGCCCCTCTGTTCCACCAGCCTGCTGCCATGCTCCCTCCCTGCCCCTCAGGGCACCAGGGCTCTGTCACCTGGGCCTCCACAGCTGCACAGGGCATGCTACTGTGACTGAGACGGCCCTGACACAGAGCTCCAATCCCACAGAGCTGCTGCAAGCATGTGGAGAGCCATAGGCTCGTCGGCTGTGACAGCGGAGAAGGTGCTGCCAGCACTCATCCGCGTGATGGAGGATTGGCCTCTGCATACAACGACCACCTCCGATGGCGACGACGAGGACGTTTTTGCCCTGGCGGTGAGCTTCTGGAACCGGCCTCTGCTCGCTCCCCGGTCGCCTCTCCATCAGCTCTCCGTCCTCTCCCTGCCTCAGGCACTGGCTTAGGGCAGGCTCAGGGGGCTCCAGGCCTGTCGCTCCCCCTGCGTCTCCCCTCGGGCCCTGCCACACGGACATCTTAGCACTGAGCTCTGTCTCGGGCTGCTTCTTTTGCAGGCAACTCTGGGGCTGTGGCTGACTGTCCAGGTGCCCAAATGCCACAGGGCAGTGCTCCTTCATTCAGCCCGTCTGTTTGTTGCTCTCCTCTTCCACATTGTCATCACCACACAAGAGATGCCAGTGGAAGTTGCTAACTTCTGGAGAGCGTGCCAGGAGGAACACGGCCTTCCCAGCAACCCCAACAAGTGCCAGTCCTCCTGTCTTTTCAATGTCCTTGTGGCCGGCGCCAGCGCTCGCCGTGTGACCTGGGTTTTGCTCTGCACACAGGTTTGCAGTGCAGGCCATGAAGGCTCTGTTCAGCCAAATGTGGTGGAACACAGAGATGATGGCTATGGAGCGCAAGCGTGGCTGGGACACGCTGCTCTGTGCTGACACCCAGCACTATGCCGTGGGTCTGCTGGCCAGGTGAGAACCCCTTCTCTCCCACATTTGTCCCCTGTGCCCCACACAGTCCCTGTGCTCATGGCCTCGAGGGCCTCGTCACCGAGGGACGGCCAAGCCGACTGGAAAAGGCTGGCAGAGGAGGGTGCCCAGAAGGGGCCGCCTCCCAAAGCGCCCACATCCCCCTCCAGAGATACTGGGGAAAGACCGGACCTGTGAGTTAGACCTCCTGGGAGAAGACTGTCCCCCCCACCTCAGGCTCTTGCTGCCTTTTTCCCCTGACAGGGAGATGCGCCGTCACTTGGGCCACAGCTGTTCCCGCATTGGCTTCTACCTACTCCAGCCACTAAGCAGGGAGGAGCCACGCTGGGATCTGCCCTCCCTGGCATTCCTGGTGGAGGTGAGCCAGCGCTGCCTCGCTCAGCTGCCTCTCAGCCCTCTGCCCTCTCGTAGCTGCAGCTGCCTGGGCCGGTGCCCGAGCCCTGTGCTGCTGCTGCTGCTGCTGCCTGGGCCCGGCCCTGTGCGCTTCTGGGCTCCTGCTGTTCGCGTCACCTGTCACTGCCCTGTGCCTTTCAGGTCATCAAGTTCCTGGACCTGAGGGAATGCGCAGGCCGTGTCCTGGAGGAGATGTCAAGGCACCTGCGGGGCACGTGCAGGCAGAGACGTCACCTGGCGCTCAAAGGCCTTGTGCTGCTCAGCGAGGAGCCCTCGATGGTGAGAAGGGGGCAGCGGCTGAAGCTGCGCTGGGGAAAGCAGCCCCTTGGGCTGGCTGGGCTTCAGGAGCTGAGGCAGCTGCTCCCAGCTCTCCTGCCTCCTGCTCCAGCTGCTCGAGTGCTTCGGGACAGGCCTTTGGCCTCTGGGCCCAGCAGCGGCAGGGTGGGCTAGCAGAGCCAGGGTGGTGTTGGCGCTGCAGCTCTTGGTGGCTTCCCAGCACAGCCTTGTGTTCCATACAGGCCGGAGGTGTACGCAGCCTGCTTCCAAGCCTCCTGGAGCGGCTTGGTGATGCCGACGGAGAGGTGGTCGCCATGTCCCTCGCTGCGCTCACCAATGTGTGCCAGCGGAAAGACTCCGTGATCGGCAGGACCACTGCCCTGAAGCTAGCCGACCTCCTCCTGTCGCTCTTTGGAAACGTAAGGCTCTGCGTGCCACGGGCATTAGCTGCTGCCCAGAAACTTTGTGCCCTGGGGATTTTTAGGCTTTTGCCCGGCTGGGCTGGAGAAATTGGTGCTGAGGCCTCTTCCGCTTCCTTTCCTTCAGGACAACAGCCACGTGCAGCTGCTCTCCATTCAGCTTTTCCAAAAGGTGATGGGCTTGGTAGCGGATGAGGGCAAAGAGCCACTGAACACAGTTGTGAGCCAGAGCCTGCTCCCACTCTACTTGCACTGCCACGAGGTGAACGAGCGCGTGGCCAAGGTGAGGCGTTGTGTGATGCCGGTGCATCCCTGACAGGGGGCTCGGCTGCCTCCTGCCCGGGCACCTCTCCCGGCTCGCAGCCTCCTGCTGGCCCTGGCGCAGGGACGCAGGGCCCGTGCCCTGGGCTGGGCTGCGCTGCCAGCTCCCGTCTCTGCTGCTCCCCAGGCCTCTCGGGAAACGCTGCATTGTGCGGCCGGCTTCCTGAAGAGGAGCGACCTCGAGCACATGCTGAAGACGGAGAAGCTGTTCAAGTTCGCCGAGTGCGTGGTAAGGACGGCCTCTGGAGAAGCCCCCTGACGGCGGGGCTCGGTGTGCGGGGCTGGCAGCCGTGGCCCCTGCCCAGCGCCGCACGCAGGGGCTCCGGCCTGCGCCCCACACGCCGCTCCCTTCCGTGGGGCCGCGCGGGCTCTTCTCCAGGCTCCTGTGCCCCGAGTCGGGCGCCGACGGAGCGCCGGCCCAGCGGGGCCGCGGGGCGGGGCGGCACCGCGGCTCCCCGGGCAGCGCCCGGCCCTCCGCCCCCTCCGGAGCCCGGCGCCCGCTGGCCGGGCCTCGGGGCTGTGCGGGCAGCGCAGGCCGGGGCTGGGCGCCGGGAGCGCCCGGCCGAGGGGCTGAGCCCGCGCCAACCCTTCCCTCCCTCCTGCCGTTCTCTCCAGCTGGCAGACGACAAGAGCCGAGCGGCCGAACACCTGCGCCTGGCCCTGCCCTACCTGGAGCACCCACAGGAGCCCCTGCGAGAGGCGGCCATCAAGCTCATCGGTGAGCCACGAGCCCGGGCTCCCTCCCAGCCCCAGCCCCAGCCCCAGCCCCAGCCCCCGTCCCGGCAGCGGCATCCGCGCCCGGCGCCGTGGAGCCGCGCCTGCCCTCGGGGCTGCTGCCGCCCTCTGCGGCCGTGCCCTGGGGCGGCAGGATGCGGCAAGGGCCCGGGCCGAGCCCTGCCGGGGCAGGAGGCCGTGTGGCCACAGGGCTGGCAGCGCCGCTGGCAGGGCGCCGTGCCGCTGGGGCCCTGACAGGCTCTGTGTTCCCAGGGATCGCCGGGGTGCGCCTGAGGAGGCAGAAGGAAGAGCTCCAGGCCCTCAGCGAGGGTGAGTGAGGGCAGCGGGTTCTCAGCGGGGCTGCCGGGGGGAGCCGCAATGCTCGCGCAGGGGGCTGCAATCCCTGTCCTGCCTGCGGAGGGCCTGGCTCCCTGTGCGGACAAGGGCTGGCGTGCGCAGAACACGGAGAGATTTCGGGGACGCGGGCGGGGCGATTCGTGTTCAGCACCTTGCGGCGAATCCTGTTGGCCCCTCTCTCCTCTCTTGTGGTGGCCACGGCAGGAGCTGGCTCGGATGGCCCTTGGCAGGAGGGTCTCCTTGGACTCCCGCACATCCAGGCTCTGACCGGGGCTCTGTGCCTGTCTCTTCCAGCTCTTCAGGCCCTGAGAGATGACGACAGCCCCTCCCGGATAAGCCTCTTTGTCCAGCTGATGTTCGAGGAGCGAATTGCAGAACTGCAGTCATCTGCTGGCTCAGAAGAACCGGTGGCCTTAGAAGACCTTCAGGGGCCACAGAAGATGAGACCGCCTGGAGACGGAGGAGCCGGAGCTCCAGGCACAGCTGATGATTGACGCAGCTGATGCCTGTGGGAAGCTCCCGTGCCTTCAACCCTCTCCATGCCTTGCTACACCATCCGTCCCTTTTCCCTCCACCCTTCCTCCCTTTGGACAGCTCCATGTCTTCAGCCCTCAGACGATGCCCCTCCCCTTTTTTCCCTCCCAGCTCATCCCTTTGCTTTGCCTTCCATTAATAAACATTCAAAGAGAAGTTGATTGAAGGCACTGAGGTGCTTTTCCCAAAGACTGGACTCGGTACCATGGGATCACAGACTGGTTTGGGCTGGAAGGACCTTCAAAATCACCTTCCACCACGCCAGGGTGCTCCAAACCCCAATGTCCAGCCCGGCCTTGGACACTGCCAGGGATGGACACCCCAGGATGGACACCTCGTGCCAGGACCAAGGCTGGTGCACATCAGGCACCCAAACAAGCCCCAGCAGCTGCAGCCTCGGTGGTTTTAATCCCAACCATCCAACATTCCCGAGCCGGCAGCGTGGCAGTGCTGACCTCTAGTGAGAGGTCCCTGGAAAAGGGAGGATTTCTTGGGATAAAGTTCCCTTCCCAAAGCCTCCGAAGGCAACACCAGAACCCTCAACAACCAAAAAGCACAGGTGACAGTGTCCAACGAAAGGTTTTCTTTAAAAAACACCCCAAATTCACAAGGAAAGCGTCCAATCAAAGCCTCAGGGCTGGTCCCGAGGAGCCCAGAAAGGACCAGGACAGCTCAGGGGGACAGGGAGCTCCCAAACTGCTCCTTTGGGTCCCCTCATTGTCCTCCAGAATCCAGAACTTTCACCCAAAATGTCCCTCGGGAAGATGAGAATTTTCCAGGCACGTCAAAGAAATCTCCACTGCACAAAAATCTCTTTTAAAACCAAGCTTTAAGACTGGGAGTTCTGCTTAGATTGAAATGATGAAATTCAGGATATTCTACATCAAATGCAGCTTTTTGATTCTAACGGACTCCTCTCCCTGCAGCCAAACAAACGTCAAAGGCTCCTGAGCTTTTTGTGGCACACCAGGATTCCCTGGAGCCATCCCAGGAACATTTCCTGGAGTATCCCAGGAATGTTCCCCATTCCTGGGGCTCCACAAACCTCCTGCCCCTTTACAGCAAGCTCAGCTCGGGTCAGAGATAATTGATCCAATTACCTCCAGGAGGAATGAAAGCAAAGCAAAGCGCACTCTGCAGGAGCCCTGGGAAGTCCCTGTTCAGCAAGGAGTTTCCCACTGAAATGATGGGAAAATGATGAGTTCCAGCATGAAATTCAAGGCTTTTCCCTCTGGAAGCAAAACCCAGTCCTTGCATTAACTCTTTTTATTGGTTTTAGTCACTAAGTCTTAAAAAATAAATCGGTTTTCACATTGTTCAGGCTTGGAGAGGTTAGTGCTTTTCCTGAGCTGGGATAAATTCCTGAGGCTGGGCACTTTTTGTACTTCTGGAACTGGAGATTCCTCTGCAATATTCCCTGGGGAGCTTCTCCTCACCTTTTCCTCCCCCAGAAAAACGAAGCAGAGCAAGGAAGGTGTCCAAGAAGGAGAGGCTGGAGAAGTCCCACCTCCCTCCAGGCTCATCCCAGCACTTTCCTGATGGAATTTTCCCATTTCACAGCCAGAGAGCAACCCCTGGCCCCTGACTCAGCTACTCACGGAGTAATTAGAGCCAAGAGGCTGGAGCAGGTACTCAGAGGTTCCACCAGAGCCACAATCCCCCATCAGGATCCTCTGGATTGCCCAGGAAGGAGGAGTTTTTAGGCAATATTGGAAATCTAGGATCTAGGCTTGCAGCAAAGCGCGGAGCATCTGCTGGCGCTGGGCTCTGCGTCCCAGGAAATTCAGTGGATTCCTGCTTCTCCACAGGGCCAAGCTGCTATTTCAACACACTTCTGTGGGCCAGGGTTGAGAAACAGAAGGAGTAATGAGCTGGGAGCTGCAAAAAAATAAAATTCAAGACATTCCTCAGCTTCTGAAATGGGCCAACCTTCGAATCCTTTTTCTTCATTAGATTTTTCATTACTGGGAGGTTTCTTCCTGAGAACAAATCCCAGGGATTTCATTCAGAGATGGAGTTGCTGGCTGGTAAAAACCACCAAATCCTTTAAATAAACCCCTCAGCATTCTGGTTTTTAATCAGTGATACCTGAGTTCCAAGTTTGGACAGGCATTTATTCCTTAAACTAAAGGCATCAGCTTTTGGCAGCAATTTGGCCAAATCATCGTCCTTCTGTCTCCTGAGCCTCTCCTGCTCTTCTGCTCTGCAAAAGAAAAGCGGCGAAAGATGGTTTGCCCTGAGGGAAAAGCCTGCCAAAGCAGGGAACTGCTGTTATTTGAGTGTTAGTTCATATTTTAATGTTATTGTTGTTGTTTGAACACTTAGGAAACGCTTTGGGGCAGCAGGTGAACGACCCTGAGAGGCGCAGGGCTCAGTAACTCAGTGTAAAGAAAGAGAGAGGCTGATTTCTGCAGGTTCCTTTTATTTCACTCCAAGATTTCAGTAGAAAGAGAAACCTTTTGGTTTTTCCCCAGATTACAAGGTGCTCCTTTTAGGATTTTTTCAGATGTATCTCAGGAGGAAAGAGCATTTACCTCTCTCACCTGTGGAAGCAGCCTGGGTTTGTGCACACTGCCAGAAAGAGTCAAACATGTCCAAAGGCTTCAGTGTGTGTTGCTTAAACACATGCTCTGGACATTTTCCTACTGGCAGCAGAAAGGATGATGGGGACAGTTACATCAATTGAATTGAACTCTAGAATTCCATATCTAGTTATTTTTAGTTCCTTTTTTTATGCATTTGCAAACCATCATCTTACCTTCTGCCCCTTCTCTTACTGTTACTGGATATTGTCTTGTTGGATGTAATGTTTTAGGGTAGCTCAAAATAAATTTTAACAGCTTAAGATTTCCTTACACCTTAATTATAGAGATTGTAAGTCAGTCCGTATTTTTTTCTGACAGATGCCTCATTTTTATACCTCAAGCTTAGTGTATTAAAGTCTCTACTGTTTCAGAACCCACAGTTATCATGGATACAAAGAACAGTTTAAAATGCATCATTTAGTAATAGATACAAAGCTGAGGGGCAAATGGGCATCATGTACCCTTTGTGAGAAACCAACTCTAAAAGCTGTACAGACACATTGCCACTCACATCTCAGGGAAGGGATAGATTTTTTCATTTAGGTCAGCAGGAAATGGAAATTTTCTGGCAGTTTGAAACTTATCACCAACTCCTGAAGTTTTGTGCAAAATCCCAGTGTGTAACATCTGGGTATTTTGCAAAGTCACCTGGCTGCAAACCTCAGCCTCCAACAAATGAAGTGCAGCTCAGCTGTGAGGATTTTTCTGTAACATCTTTAGAACATAAGAGGTAATTAAAAACCAGTTCTGTTGCCTAGTGTTACAAAATTGATTACAACTACATGCAGTAACCGCTTTAGACTTGGGAGTCATTTTTAAAAGAAAAAAAGTCCACCACATAAAACATTGCCCAAAAAATCCCCTTGCAAGGTAGTTTTAATGAATCTTTCATGGTTCAATGAGCTATTGTATTAGGTCATTCTCCTGATGAAGCAATGCTCCAATCTCATTACATTTAGTCAGAAAGAAATAAGCTGCTAGTGTTATTGGATTTCTTATAATTAGTTAAAAAGCAATTTTTTAGGATTTCCTTTCATAGGGTTGGGGGAGGAGGGAAGTTGAGACAAGTAATATTGTGCTGCATATAAGTAAAATATAGTGCTCCACACACAATAACCATTCCCAGCTGAGATGTGCTTTAAGGTTTGGGTAAGTCAGCCTCTTTCTCCTGTATCCTTCCTTCCCGCTCCTGTCATCTCTGCTTTTCCAAACAGCAAACCTGAGAACGAGCTCAAAAGGCTGAAAGTCCAAAGAAAAAACACCAGGCAGTCCCCATAGCTGGTGGTAATTAATAGAAAGTGAATCAGTTGCTTTGTATAGCAGATAAAGGAAAAGCCCAGCCAGAATAACCTGCCTCATCACCACATTGTGTTCCCAACAGAAATTAATTTTGTGAGCTGTGGGAGTTTGAAACAAACATGTGAGGGCTAAAAAGACCTAATGCCATCATCCCAGCGTGGAGAGGAAGATTGAAAGGTGCTTTCAGGAGAACGGCTGCAGTCTCTGGGTAGGGAAAATGTTTTCCCCCCTGTGGCCTTTATGAAAAAAGAGTAGAATAAATAGTGCCACATGTCTGCACAGCTGGAACATCTGTGACTGGTTGGCACAAATTTACAATCCTACCTGACCACCTGAATCTGGCTGTAATTGACAGACACGGCCGTAATGGCAACATCCTATCGATCTTCCCTGGGACCAGAGCACCTCAGGCTTGAACGACTAAATTGTGGTAAAAGAGCACGAGATCCCTCAAACATTCACAGAGAAAAAAAGCATTCTCACATTTTAGAACGTACGTCTGATTTTTCATACGAGCCCAAAGGCAGCCTGCACAAGTTGATGTAAAGGCATCTGATGAAGGTTGCTAAATACACAGAAGCTCATTAAGTGCCTGCTTCAAAAGAGCTGGAGCCTGGAAAAACTTTTCAAAATACCAAGTATGCTTATCCGGCATCTGGGTAGAAATCTGCTGTCAACACAGCTAGAAATGGGCTCATTGAACTCCATGGAGTTCTCCTAAATCCTTGTTTAACATGAGATACAACGTATGTGATTGCGAGTCCTTGTATGTAGGTGATAAAGCAGCCCATCCACAACAAAATAAATGCTATTTTATAAAACTACAGCGTCTTATTCAACATGCTGAAGGCATCTAAAAGTTTTGCAGTGCAGCATGAACTATATTAGCCCAAGTAAACAGCATGAAAACACAACTGGTGCGAGCAAAAACCCTCTCAGATTTTCAATACCTCCACTCTCCTCCCCACATTCAAGTTTCCTCTAGATTCAAGATTATTCTAGTATAAATTCCTAAAGACATGATTCCATCTTTATACTAGTTGGCGTTTTTATTTATTCCCACTAAAATGTGTGTTGCAGAAAAATATTTTCCAATACAAAACTCCAAAACATTTCACAGACATACTTCAGAAAAGAAGAAAATCATAGGTTTGCTAAGGAATTCACAGGCCTGCCGTGCATAACTACAAACCTCTTTCAGCTGTGATCAAGACACCTTCTGTAGTTATAAATCTTAAAACTTAAGTCTTATTTACTGGATAGAAGCTTGGGGTTTTTTGTTTTAGTTTTTTGGGGGCTTTGGGGGGGTTTTTTGCTTGGTTAGTTTTTGAGGTTTTTGGTTTTGGTTTGGTTGGTTTTTATTTTGATTATGTTGGTTTTATAAGAAAGAAAAAGCATGCTGTGATAAGACTGTGAGATTTTTTTTTTCCTGGGTTCATTTCTTGCTTTGGGAAGCACTGCCTTTTTAACAATATTTGCAAAAGAGGTTCAGGGATACACTGAAACACACTCTAAAATACTACAGAGATAAACAGGGATCCACCATCCCTGTGCCCTGGATTCCTATCCCTCATTCCCACTCCTGGAAATGCTTTTGATAACAATAAAACATGTTGAACTCTTTTTTGTACTTGCTGACACCACTGCTAAATCCCAATAAGATATAAAAGTTTGGCAGCTTGCTTGGATTTACATCCAAAAGAAACAAAAGGCACAAGACTGGGAAAGGGTGAAAAGTCCTCCACAAAAGCAGTCATGCTTTGCAATGTCCAAATGAAGGAAGACACACAAATATTTTCAGGAAGACCGAATGTAGAATGGAAACACTTGGAGACGGGCAAAAATAATAGAAAAGTGAGCAACCTGAAACTCCTGGCATGCCCAGAGACCTCCTGACACCACGCCAGCCTTAAAACAGACCTACTGCTGCTCACAGAATAACCATTCTAGGGAGGCTATTTTGAATTATTTCACATAATTTCAGTTCCCAAAGGGGCTATAAAGCACTATTGGTAGTCATCTGTACTACAATCATTGATCTTAACTTTAATTATTATTAATGCAAAAATATTTATGAACCAAAGCTATTCCCTTCCATTTCTCTGTCCCTTTCAAAGCTGCTAAGAGCTGGATAACTAAGCAAAGGAGTGCCCTCTGGGAAGTCAGCGGTGATTGCCTCATCCTCAAACGGGAAATTGGAAATTCAGAGTAGGGCAAGAAGCTTAACTCCAGCTATTGAACAGCTGCCATAAAAGAAAGAGTTAAGTAGACAAGGGCACTTGTGTGGAGAAGAGGCAGCTGAAGAAAAGGTGAAAACCAGACAGCTGTGAATGCAGGCACTGGACAGAAAGCAATGATTCTTTTTTAGAAGAATATGGAAACATCAAACTAAACCAGCAGAATGAAGACCAGGATTCCTCGCAATATGCAATGGGGACACCTTTGGACAATCCTATGTCCCAGGTGCACAGTTAGGGACTCTTCCAGAGCCAAAAGACTAGACTGGAAATCTCCTTAACTGGATTTAGCACACGCTTGCAGCTTCATTGTGTTCAGAGGAACACTCACCGTAAAGGTAAAAATCCCCAGGAAGCCACACACAGCACACTGTGGAACAAGCAATTTCCTCTTAACCCATTTTAGTTCCTTTGCCAAGACACAAAACCAGAAGAATGCCAGCAAAGTGGATTTTTCCCCTGATACACCTAATCTTTCTATCAATTAAATGTATTCCCAAATGCTTTAATGGACGAGTTTTAATTATTACTTCTACCACTTAAAAAATATTCTCAATAATTTCCTTAAAAATCACTGAAGCAAGGCACCGTTCAAATGAAGGATACAATTAAATGGGGCTATTGATAAAAATTTTCTCCATATTCAGAATTTTTCCTGTGATTTACATGCATTAGCAAAAGCAGTATCAACTCTTCCCTGCCAGAGTAGTTGAGCATCTTCCTGCTACTCATTCAGCACACATATTTCAGCCATTACCCAGGGAATGCAGTGATTAGGCAGCTTTCCAGTAAACAGTCCTTAAAACAGTTCATAAAAATGCCATTTAGAAAAAGGTTGGTTTCCTGCTCGAGAATTTGATAAGATGTTGCAATTACTGCTTAGGGATATGTTTCAAGTCCGCCAAGTGAGGTAAATTCCATTTCCACACACGCTATCATAGCGTTTGCGGGTTAAAATGCCATAAAGTAGTTCTTACTTACTCAGAAGATGCAATTAATTTGGGTGCTGCTTTTTTAGAAACACACGCTTAGAAAATCCTAAAAACTTGCAATGAAAAAAGTGAAAATACCCATAAAACAGGCCACAAAAGGCAGATTCTCAAGTAGAAATCCAGTGGCATTGTCTGAATCCCAACTTGCCCAGACCAGAAACTGTTCCTAGTAATGGAGAGAAAACAGCATCACAATCTATATATTCTTTTGACATCCCACCTGAGGTAAGACCCCTAGTTCAAAGGTCCCAGAATAACCAGAAACAGTCAGTTTTACAGGTTACAAGGAAATCAAAGAAATACTCAAATTTTGGCACAGTAATTCCTAAACTTAGAGCATCAGTTTGTTATCCATAAATGGAAAGCATTTAGCTGGTTTTAACAACTTCCTAAAAAAAACAAGATTCAATTGCAACATTTATTATCTAAAAGCGTTCTGGTCAAAATAAAAATGAAACTCAAAATTATGAACCCTTTTTATGAAAATAGCTGATACTTATTAAGCAATAAACTCTTGCTCTCTCCTGTTTTTATTTCCTCAAAAAAGCAACATAAACTAAAAGAATGTAATCTCATGTGTTCAGGCTCCATATTTGTTGTTTTGAGAAAAGGCTTTATAACAGCTTCATTGAAGGCTCTTTAAGAAACTAAATCTTTCTAGTTTAGTAGAGCAACAAGGTGTACATGAGGGCATCAAATGAAAAGGAAAATGAGCTGTAACAATAAAGTACTACTGAAAGCCTCAGCACAAACTGCATGACAAGCTAAAAGAAAAAGAATTATTTTGTTCCTTTTGCTTTAACCAAAGTCCTAACACTTAGGACCTGCAAACCGCTGCCATTTTAGAGCCAATCTGTATTTTAAGTGGATGTAACTAGCCCTAGCAAACGTAGCAAAAAGTGAAATGTTCTCAAATTGGTCTTAGCATGTGCACTAATCCATCCACACCACATCAGATGTATCTTGTAGTTGATAATATTTTACATGCTTACAATAATTACTGTAATTCAGAACCTTGACACCCATTTTCCTAAGATAAATCAACGTAAGAAAAATTATTCAACCTCCCTTTTCTTCTAAGGGTAAATGCAAAGCAGTTTAAAGCTCACTGTAGGTTTAAATTTTAATCCAAGGGCTGATGGTCTGCAATATGATTACAGTCCTTCCAATGTCAAAAGTTAACAGAGGAGTGGAGTCTATTTCAAATGACTGGCTCTAAACATCTCATAATTACATTAGATAAATTACACTTTACACATAATTGCAACAAGTTTTTGCCTTATTAGGCACCGGTCTGAAATACTTGGCAGTTTCACAGTGAAACACTATTCCTCTTGATGCATTTGGATGAGGTCCTTACCCTTCTACCATCACAGTCAGGGATCTGCCACTGGCATAAAATTCCAGATGGATAATGCCAGCAATCCTAACTACTTCACAAAACAACAGGTAAGGAGGGAAATAGATTAATATGCTGTTCTTATCCCCTTTCAACTGACAGAAGTTCTGCATGCTTAAAAAAAACAATCCGGTTTTTCCATGACATCATTCGGCTTGAATACTAATGCTTTTCCTTAATGCAACTACATGTACATGGATGTACAACTTCTCTTTACACAGAAGCAACGCCCAACTTTACATGTTTTTCTTTACTCTGTTTCCCCTGATTATAATTCTAAGATCCTTTCTGATTTTTACGCCATTTCCCTGTCTTAATTCTTCAGTGTTGTTAAATGAAGTGCCCCTCTCCATTCTGTGAAGATAGAGTGATTTACAGCAGCTGAAAATCAGGGGATTGTCCAAAAATTACAGCTTTTCTCAGTAAAGTAGTAGTATTGGATTCATTAACAGTGTTTGGATTCATTAACAATTAAAGTTTATTTCACTGAACAACAAGAACAAAGCTGGGTCGAGCTCCCTTGTTAGGCTTTGACACTTCTTTCAGGAAGACTACAATTCAACCCAGGGTTTCATTTTCTGTTTGGCTGCTTGTAAAATAGAAGGCATCTTGAAAATGATACTTCCATTTAGGGCTCTTACTGTGGACCTTACAGGCACTGTAAATGTGGAGTGGCTTTGTCTTAAACAGCCTAATCCTGCCCATTCCACAGAACAGACATTTGGAGTACAGCGACGATGGGAGCATGAAAACGCAGCATTAAAACTTCTTCAGTGCAAAGAGTAAGCACAATCCAAGTCTGGCTATTTCCTTGGTAAGACCATAAGAAATGAGGCAGGGAAAGTGAATGTTTTGGCTTTGCAAGCCATTTTCCTTGAGCTGGGACATCTGCTGATTGCAAGGGGTTTCAGTTTGGAACTGAAGGCATGCTTTTTACACCGCTGCCATTAGACAGATTCTATCTGACACCCTACTTCAAAATTAAAACTGCAGGCAAGTGGGTAAATAGGAGCAAAAATGGAAATTTTCAGTACTTGCTCACACCTTATTTTCAGATATTCTCCAAAATAGGGAGCAGCACCAGTGAAAAGCACGTTTGCATCAACAGGGCCTGGATAGACTATCCCAGGTGATACAACCACTAACCCACAGATGACGTGAGAGGTTTCACAGCACAGTGTTTAAAATTCAAGCAGCAGAAGCCCTTCCACCAGAATTTCACCCTGCTTTGGGAACAGATCTTCTGTCTGTATCATTAATTTCTTTGTTTTCCAACTGAGTTGCCGTGCAGCAAGTATTGCAGCATCACTAAAGAAACAGAGCTGGAGCACAGAGCAGCTCAGCTGAGTGAACTTGCAGCTCAAACCATCAGAACCACCAAGAAAAAAAAAGGCTGGGCCAGCTTTCTCAGCAGCCTGCTTGTGGCACTCAGACCTGAAATTACTCACTGCAAGTGTTCTCTCTAGGGTCTGACAGGACTTACATATATTGGAATATATATAACAAAATGATAATGCAGCTTCAAAGAGTGACTCACAGAAAACCGGTGCTGGAGCACTCAGAATTCATAAGGGACTTTAACCACAGTCACAACCCTCAGTTATTTGGTTGGCCTCCTTTATTCCTTTATTCTTGGGCTTTTCTTCCAGCTTTCTATCAACTGTGATATAAAACCATACTAATTAATCCAAATAAGCACATGTGCTATGTATTTCTTTCAAGATGGGATAACTACATACTCATCATTCCTGAAAACAAGCCCACAGTAACCAAAACCGGTCAAAGCAACACTGTTGTTATAAATTACAGTCCCACAGCCATGGGTGTTCCTTGATGGAAGAAGAAGAAATATCAACCCAACCTCCTGGTCTGCTATGAGAACATTTGTTATAAATCATGTTTTTCCAGTGTTCTATTTCAACTGCATAGATCAGTATCCAATAGAGAGCTCCTTAAGTCACAGACAAACCCACAAAAACTGCTTAAGACCAGCATTCCACAAAAACATGACAAAAAAATTCAAAGCAACCTTATAGTAGAGAAAATGCGGATTTAATAGGAGCTTAACATTAAGAATCCCATCCTCAAAATAATGCAAATTGATTTAAAGTGGATTTAGGTTTTTAAATGTTAAGAGCATAAAATTGAAGAATTAATTGAATTTACTGTTGGTTCAACATTGCTAATGATAGATAACTGTATCGGGTCATTCTTGACTAAATTAAATGCTATCTACCATTATTACATGACTAAAGGCTTTAAAAAATTCTGTTGTTAAATGCAATCAACTTTAAATTAAACTATGTGCATTCAGTCAGTGTCTTAAGCAATGATGAGGCAGAGATGCCTTAAGGTGGTAGTAGGGATTTAGACCTCCACAACTTCTGATGTAAAATTTAAATAAGTTAGAATTTGAAAAAGCAAATTAACCTGTACTGCATTTTGCCCACAAAGCTCTTCCTTCCATTTTGATTTACCACTGGTCTCCACTCATTAGATCAAAGCTCACAAAGTATTTTTGAGACCAACCAGCACTTTCAGCCCAATTTAAAAATCACTGAAGGCAATGAAAATTACTTCTGTCGGCTTCAGTAAGGCCTTCCACAATCTCAGTACTCAGTAGCTACAAGGAGTAGGACTGAGAGGGTCTGACCAACTTTGTTGAGGATATCACTTGGCAATCAAACATCATTGGAAAAAATCAGAGATTACTATTTATATTGCTTCAGCACAGCCACTGCTGTTCTGAGATTACCTGCTGCACCATGGAAAAAGCAAAAAAAAGGATGTGAAAATACATATACCGACACCTGACTTATACACATCAGTATTCATCAATTAAAAGAGCCTGTGATGACTTCTCCAAACTGTCACTGGGGAATGACAAGCAACAGTCATTTCAGCCAAACTGGTACTCACATATCCTCTTGGCTGTGGGAATTCTGGGTCACACCCACTTCTTTTACCATTTTTTCCTGCAATGTAACTGAAAGTGACATTGACATTTGTCCCTTGGAAAAGTTACTGTTATCCTCCTTGTTGACAGGATTATTCTACTGCCTGATGTTTTGTTTATTTTCTAAGCAATTGCCAAGAATACTGTCTGTGCCTGTCATCTGTCTACACGTTGACTGGAATCTACGCATCCCACTGGAAGATCAGAATCCTTAAAAGAAACTTTCCTTCTCAACTCTTGAAAAGACATTCCCAACACCGCCGGTAGAATCTGAAGATGCCAGCTATTAGGAGACAGAATTGACCACAATTTAGTCAAAGTGCACCATCACACCTCCTACTAAGAAGGTTTTAAGAACTGGAAAGTCCGTTCTTGTGGGAAATCCGCAGCGGGAGAAATGTGGCACTCAATATGAGTGATCGGCAAATCTCGTTTATTGTTAATTCACACAATGCTTTTATAATAACACTAATAAGCTCATGCATATTGTAAAAGTTAAGCTCAGGATTGGTGCTCAGACTAAAAGTCAGCTACGCCTCTTCCTACATTTCTTTGTGGTTACATAGTTTGAGTAAGTTTTTGTTTTACCGTGCTTCTCCCTCATATCTTTCAGCTACAAGGTCTTGTTATCGTATCCCAGCTGTGCTCAAGGACATGCGAACCTTACCGCCTTGCTGGTTCTCATGAGAGTGCCTGTGTGCTCAGCAAAGCTCTCTCATGTCTATGTGACCTTTTGCAGCTAGCCAGTTATCAATCACACTCTCCACATGTTCTATTCCTACTGTACAAGTCCTTGACCACGTAATTCCCATCTCCTGCGCTGGCCACTGACAGCTTTTCTACACAAAGTACATTAAGCAATCATCAACTCATTCAAGTTTGACTGCTGAAAAGTGCCATTAAGTATTAGCAAACATTAGACACAATTAGTTTTGTCTGAGGGCAGGTAATGTTCCTAATCACATTTCCCTCACTCCCACATTTTAGGGATGAAAGTAGATCTTCTGACAGACCTGAGCTTGCTTCCATCATAAATCAAACGGGGTAAATTCCTGCAGCAATGGGTTCAGAGATCTCTTCCCTGCTTTGGAGGAAGGAGGAGGCTGGACAAGCATGGATGGGGTTGCTGAGGATGCAAAGAGACTCTCCACAAACACTGTATGCACATGTCAGACCCCTGAATAGCTCTGCTCCTGTGAAATTCCCAAGCTCAAGGCATGATTCACTAATAAATTGTATGGATTATGCAGCATTTGCTTGAGGACAGATGTATCACTGCCTTCTGCAGGAGAAACTGTCAGACCCTCTCTGTGCTCATCAGTTTACAATTTTCACACCTTCTAGTGGCTGATCTGGAAAACACATCAGCCATTACCACGATGGATATAAACAACTAATATCCAAAATTCTTGTGAGGCAGCCCCTTCAGTACAGCTTGATAGCACAGGACATAGGTAGCCTAGGATAAATGCCAAACAGAGCAGAGAATTTCACCCCTGAACTGACATTTAAGAGTACATTTCAATGGCTTATGCAGTGCAGACTTTCTGATGTTCTTTCTCCATCATTTTGTTAAGATTACACGTCCAAACTTTCAAAGCACAGCATCCAAAATACAGAAATGCTCTCCCTAGACCGAATTTCTCCCCAGAGTTAATGTTAGGATCAGATCAGCTGCAAAGCTACTGGTATTCAGATGTAAAACTTTTCAATTGAAGCAGACTATTGTCTTGGACAAAATCAATTAAGTGCAATAAATTTCATACATAGACCCCAAGGCTGGCAAGTGTCCCCTAATGTCACACTGAAGAAACCTGAGCCAAACAAATACCACCCTCCTCAGTCCTTTTCACGTACTCTTTTTGCTCATCAGTTGCACGAGAAAAGAAAATGCCCGTTTTTCCTGCTTGCTGGAGAATAGAGATACACATACCTTCAGTTAGACGTGGTTTTGGTAACACAAGTGATCTATAAAGTGTTCCTTTCGGGGTACAACAAAGAAAATAACACCTTCCAACAGTTTCCAACATAACCTTAACCAGCTGAGGAGACAATTCAGAGAGAAGAGCATTTAAATTACTGTACACGCTCAAATAGAACATTTTTGTTCCTCAGCACATTGCTAAGGTACAGACTGCTGCACCTTGTGACAACACCATGGAGATGGGCCGCTAAAAAACTACCCTTTATTTTTTACCTTCTATTAGTAAGGGTGTATGACTTTTCATATGCTCCCAGATAGATGCAAGATAACAGAAACCCACTCCATAAAATATTTCAAAACACACTCAAGAAATTTACATTCCAGAAGCTTGGATTCTTGATGCCTATTCCTGCTACCTCATGTAAAGACCTTTTAAGGAAAGCACACAGTAAGCAGTATTTCTGATTCTGTTTTGAAGAACTCCACCATTAAAAGGAATTATTTATCTGCTTTTTTCTACAACTTCCTAAGAAAGTATCATTTATATTACACACTTATATTATTTAGACTAAAAAGGACTGATTTCAGCATCAAGACTGTGTAGTGATCTCAGTTTCATCTTTCTATTCAATCCCTTTAAACTCACATTAAAAGAATATTTAAATGCATAGACAGAATATTTCAAATGCAAAAAAACTATGGCAAACACATGGATACAAATGTACAACTAAAACTTAGCCTGCCAGGCCTACATGCAATATTTTTCTCTCTCTCTTAGGTTAACTGTGCAATTTAACCAACACAAAAAATGGCACAAAAATTATGGATGTTGAATGTGAATGCTCTTGTAAATTAGGTGACACAGCAAACAAATCAAAATGAAAATACACTAAGAAAAAGAAAAATTGGAAATATTAACATAAAGCAGGCTTCACAAATGTATTCAGGAAATCCTAACAGTTGCTTAGGAAAAATGGGAAATTAGCAGCTGCATTTTTAAGGAACTACGTAGTGTTTCAATAATGTATATATGTGTGTGTATATATATATATCTCTCAAAGATACAGAAACAAGAATGGGGGGAACAAATTTTGAAAACACCTTAATGTACCTTGATAATGTTGAAAGGCAGAAGTCATTTAAACAACAGGAAACCCACAAACCCAATAGCCAACATGAAAGAAACAATACTAACACTTAAGATACTGATAACAAATATTAGTTTTCATTAGGAATGTAAGTGTACCATCAGGCCCATAGTTCCATTTAACTCCATCAGAAGGGGTTAATTAACATTAACTTTTGGTAAATTTCTGCATAAGAGTTGAACTAGTAAATGCTGAACCTCTCTGAGCAGAGGTGAGCAGGCAGGAGCAGTACAGCATTACTCAGATCACGAAGGCCATCGTGACCCCAAAGAGCTGTGACAAACCTGCAGCAAGCAGAGGGTATGGCTCTCAGATGTGGACACCAGGAGGATTAATGGTCAATTTAGTCTAAGACACAGTGTTCAGAGGGCTTTGCTCCCCAGACTGTCCTTTAAGCCCTACAGAATCTCCAGATTTATGGATTTATGCAGGGAGTCACAGAAAATACAACTCCCTTCTTTTAGAAGGTATATGGAAATGCAAAATACAACTCCCTTCTTGAAAAAGGTGTATGTAAATATATGGAAAACCTACACATGGACCCACCAACACAATCCAGTCATTTCAATGTTGGCCTGAATGTACCACCAACATGTAATTTTGGAATACATTCAAGTTACACTAGAAATGAGCATAAAAAACCACAGAAAATCCTGCCATATTTCTGACATTCCTTGAACGTTAGGAGACTACATTATTTTCCAACTTATTATCAACTCTATGAAAATAGAGAGTGACATTCCTTCTAGCTAGAAGAAAACATGTTTATATTTAGTTTACTCAGAACTGCAACATTGAAAGAACATTTATTCTCCCAAATGTGAAATAGCCTCCTACCTTGAATGATCTGTTCAGCGTGTTGCTTTTCAAATCAGCGAAATGATCTTTTTTTTTTTGACAGATCACTAAATAAGCTGGAGAAGGCAGTGCATCAGCAGCACAGGACAGTTATTGCCTCCGACACCTGGCTGCGGCAGAGGAATTCCTTTGCAATGGAATGGAGAGTAACTAACCCATGCCTCTGCTGACTCCAGCTGTCAGTCAGCACTGCCAGCTGGATGCATCACACACCTCAGAGATGGAACCAGAGCCCCACACTGGACAGACAGCAACATTACGGGACTGGATTTGGGCAGCCAGAGGAACACGAGTGGCATGATACAAATCATACCAATCAGAAAACTGGAACTGCTGTTGAAAAAGCACTAACTGAGGCTACAAAATGCAGGATTTTTGCAGAGCAACACTGGTTTCACACAGCTGACTTGCAAAGCCGTCCTACTGCCTGACTGCAGACCTAGTGAGCTGCTGCACATGTGTTATTGTTACATGGTCTCTGCACTGAGATAAGTTTACAAGGGCCTTCAGCGCTGAATTAATTTAGATTCTACAAATAAGTCAATGCTTTTTTAGTTCCAACACTTCACTACAGAAACAGTTTTCCAGCATTTCACTAACTAAAACAAAGAACTAAATGTATTCTAAATGTATTTACAAGGTATTTTTAAAGCGTATTTAAGTCTAAATGACACAGAAAGCAAGCATTTCCCAACAGCTAACATGTTCTTGTAACTGTGTAACTGTGACTCTTCCGTCTTTGTATCAGTCGGTTATTTCCCAAAACAGAGCAAACAAATCAGGCCAGCAGACTCCTGGGCTAACAATGCCCATCAAGACGGATCTACAAGATGGACAAATGCAGCATCACACCAACATTACCATGCTGCCCCTTGGACTACTTGATCCCTGTCAGGACAGCAGTCACAAATCATTCCTAAATCTCCACACCCATTCTTCTTGCACCTTGACTGCCCATGCTTTTCCTCTGTTCCTTGGGCTATTCCTTCAGTCCATTATCCCAGACAACCGAGAGCCACCCCATTTGACAGAAACAGGGGATGCTTCTGCCATGTTTTCAATGGACTTCAGGAGAAAAATTATTGGCGACTTTATTAACATGTTGTTACATTCCACTGCTCCCAGGCTCCCAAGCTGGTTTATCAATTCAGGCATCATTCAGCCTGAATAAAATTGGGAGCCAATGTCATTTATAATACAGTTAAAGACAGAAGTAGACATCCACATCAGAAGAATCCCAGCACTCCAGTTAGTTACCTCAAATCAGTTATAAATACTTGCCAGAGATATCTCCTGTTACAGAGAAGGAAAAGACTTCCCAGGAGAGCTAATGGAACTGCAATTTGCAGCAGCAAGGGACACAGTTGCATTCAGAGCAGGTCCTCACAAGTGCTTTGCACAATACCAGAGCTGGATGCAGAGCCCAGATGCCACTACTGCAATTTTCAATATTTGACCCGAGTTACACTATGCAGATGACATTTCTGGCAGATTCCAGCTGAAGACAGATTAACTAAACTAGAGCAAAGGTATCATAATACTGTATTTGCATCTAATGCATGACTGACATGGCTTGTGGCATCAGGTTTATCAAGAAAATGACCTTGAGTGCTTTTTTCATCGTAGAAAACGTGATTAACAGTTCATCATAAACTAGAAAAGTCTCAGTTGCTCCAACACATGCAGAATACTGTCTCTTCCTTTACTGTAGCATCCATGTCACTCCCACTGGCCCCTTTGTACAATCATCACAAGCCACATCACTGGCTCCAAGCAACAGGCACTGCAGAGCTGCAGCAAAATGCTTGAACAATAAAAACATCAAAGTCAGATCAAGTTAAAAGGGTGCCAGTTGCAGGATGATAGCCACCATTCAATAAGAAATTGTTCCATAGGCATTAAGAAGCCTAGAACGGCTCACAGGGGGAATTAGTAGAACAAGAGGAAAATGAGATATCAAGTTACAGGTCTGATTTACTGGGCTTTTCAGTAGGGTTCATAAGAAAATTGCTTAATGCAGAGAAGGTCACAGAGTAGCTTAACTTACTATAAAGGAAAAACCTGACAGAACATTTCCCTTTCAAAGGCAAGTGGAGCACAAGCCCGGGTATAACACTGTAATCACATGAACTGTTGGATGCAGAAATCTTTTTGTAGCTGCAGTTTCCGTATTTTCCCCCCTACATTTGGATCCTTGCTGTTTTTCACCCCCAATAGTATGTACTAAGACATTGTCATAGGAATGAAGTTTTGAAAAGTTATTGCAAAACCTAAACATTTAGAAAAGACCCCTGGGAAAGCCCATGCATATCACATATCCAGCACCAGCTTTCACAAAATATATGTCAATACAATAGTAACAAATGTATTATCAGATAAGACCCCAAAGAATTTTTGACTTTAACGTTTACATGCTAGATTTTGGGGGTTTTTAGGCATAGGAAGGCATGCATTAATTGTGTTTTGGTATTTTCACACATCAGTATTTGATGTCAAACACTCTTTCATCATATAAGCCTTGAACCAAATATAGATTAGAAGGACGATAGGTTCTATTTAGACAGTGTATGAAAGTGTAATTAAAGGAAAATTGCTTCAGACAGGAAACAGCTCTTGGTCCCAGTAGAAACAAGTCACCTATACTTAAGTCTAAAATCACTGATACAATCCAAGTACAGGTGATTTCCCTAAAATTCAAAAAACCCTGTTATCAGAAATGCAAAATGAACTTCTGGCACTCAGAAGAATTCTCTCACCCTCAGTCTAATGCATCAAAACAGAGACCAGAGGCCAGCACAGCAGGAAAGAGCATCTGTCCAATTGGTCACCACATCCAAGCGACTCAATGTCACACCGAGCAGGACCAACAGAGATCCTGAAAATCCTGAGAAACTGGTTTTATGGAAAAGAAAAATCAAATTCTGTCAAATCTTGTTCTGCTAAGGTTTATATGCTGGAAATTATGCCTCATTATGCCTCAGAAAATAAATTCCTATCACATGGATGTCATTTCACATCATTTAAGTGAGAAACATGTACTAAGTATATTAATACCCACATTACCTTTAATTTCATCACTTTTGCACTCATAAGCAAACACAGACCCAGTGTCTCCTTCAGCCAACCACATTTTCTTCTGGGCTGCAGAAGCAAAGCTGTCCCTGTCACAGGAAGGGCTCAGGGCATCCTGACACACCAGGGTTGTTTTAAGCCTGTTTTATAGACAACTGAAACTTGGATGGGTCATGTGAGTATGAAAACATCTGCTGACACTGACACGGGAGACCATTCCTGAGGCCACACAAGTTTTCTTCAATGTTTTAAGCAGGAATGAGAAGTATTACAAAATCTTTGGAAATACCTTCCCAGTATTTGTAGGTTATCGCTTATTATGCTGAAATCACAGGTTTTTAAACTGCTTCCAGTTTTCAGCTACAAAACCCTGCTTTTTGATTCAATAAAAGAAGCTATTTCATCTTAATTTGGCCCTTTTACACTCTTTAGTTTTTATCTCAACCACTCCTATTTTATTTTGAAACTCCATAATTGTGAATACAAACAGCTCTAATCTATTGAATGAGTCATCATGTTATTTTTAAGTTCATTCTGTGGTTTTTGGGTTCTCTATGACATTTTCCTGTAGGCTACAGAACACTGAATATTCCAGCACCAGATAAGTACAGCAGTAATTGAATATTAGTCCAGATGCCTGTGGGCAGGGTACTTATGAAAAAATATCTGTGGGCAAAAAATGAAAAATCTTTTTGCACTGTGCAAAGCCAGTCAACACACTGGTTACTAAAAGGAAAGGATTTTCAGTGCAGTTATTAAAACTTGATTTCCTTCACCTTCAACACTCTACTACTGTGTATATTCTCCAGTTTTCCAAACCAGTGCAATTAGAGAACGGTTCACAGACACATTAAGATGGACATGGAAAAACTGAGCAGATCTCTAAATCCTACAGAGATAGTCCTCAGTCCTTTAATAAGTTTGAGTCAAGAAAACCTGGCGCTCTGGTGGAGCCTGTGACAGTAACAAAGCTCCTCAAGCTTATTTCAAAATATGATTTTACAAGTAAGAACTACACATTAGATTGAAAATTTGGCACTCTGCTTGAAGATCTAATTCTACATTCAAAAGCATTTAGTAATAAACTAAGTATTACTCTTCCCTTTCAAAACATTGATGACTAATTCATGCTCACAGTTTGGATTCAGCCAGCAGGGAAATGAACACAGCTAAATGCAATCTTTCAAATTAACAGGCTCTCTCTATAAACCATACAATTATTCTTTAAACAGAACTACTGTTTTATTACTACTGGGATCTTAGGTTCATTATGTTCTCATAATACTCTCAAACATATCTATTAATCTGCAGAATTACAACAGCCAAGAATTCATTTCAGACAAATGCAATAAGTTGCATATTCATTCTTGATTTCAGCAACAATTTTCACTACAGATATATTTCAAAGAAATTTCCAGTATATAATAAAAATTCTGTCTTATTCCTAACATCACAAGCGTGGCTGCCAACACAAATACCAAATGTAACAAAAATTAAGTGCACCAAGATTTTCTTCTGAGTCCCAAACTCCACAAAATTCAATATTTCCACTGAAATGAAAACCTTTTTTCTTTTCATCTACAAGAAAAAAAAAAAAAGTCTTAAAATTCTTTAAGCTTAGAGGTTCAAATTTTCATCAATTACTTCTGATATTTCTAGGTAATAATTTCCCCACCTGCACATACACCAGTGCACCCTTGAAAGCAAGAGCCATGATTATAAATTCTGTTAGGTATGACAACAAATGCAATTCTGGGATACAAACAAAGAACTTAGACAGTCTAATTCTCATCTGGGAAAAGATGTCTTTTTGGGATGGGAGTGTTTTTTTCCCAATCCTAAATTCAGTTTAGCTAAGTCAAACTTGAAAAATGCCCCAGGGAAAAGTGAAAAGCATGGCAACACCCAAGACCCTCCACATGTGAACTACCAAATAGTTTGTGTCCAAGTTCTATGAAAACACATTATTCTCCAACTTCCTCCTCAAAATACCAGGAAGACACTAGCTTTTGCTCCAACTGCTGCTTCCCTTGCCTCTCTCCCCACCTCTACTAAAATGTATTTCTATAGTTATGACACGTTAAAATACATATTTACACTGGCACAGGAGTTGAAGCACAACATCACTGACATGGGAGGTGCTGGTGTGTAAGAGACGGTCCGAAGATCCCTCATCTGCCTCACGACCATCGTCAAGGACAGAGACTGAAACCCCTAAAAGGGACTCTAAAATCTCAGCACAGGAGTTCTGGCCTGGCTGAGGTTGGTGGGATGTTGGCCAAGTGCTGCCTGCAGGTGTGTTCGATGGAAAAACCCAGCACGCACTTCTATCGGAACATCAGAACCTGAGCAGAAACAATGGGCAAGTCACGGTGAAGTGACCGCGCCTGCTGACTCGTTCTGGTTGACACTGTACCTGCTGACGGCTGACATGTTCTGAGTTCTCTAAATGAACACGCTGTGATGATTTCCCCCACCTGTTTGGCCAACTGCCTGTCGCTTCAAAGAGGACTATAAGGACCCCTGAATTAAGCACAGACTTTGAGATCTCCCCACAGAAGAAGACAGATCTATTGGCTGGACCATGAGGATTTCGTCTCTCTGTTAGTAGCTATAACGCACTCCCTCTTTCTCTTTTCTCGCTATCCTTTATTTCCCTTCAAACTCCCTCTATCGCATTTGTTGGCACTAAATAAAGCTGCATTTTGGATTGAGCAAACTGAGTTGTCCCCCACTGTGTCTTTTGCGCCTTGAGATCCCTAAAACGAACCATCAGGTTCCCCGCATATATTTGCGGACCCTGACATGGTGCCAAACCATTTTGTTCCACAGAGCTACAAAGTGCTTTCAACATGTGAAAGGGAAGTTGGGGACAAGAGAACTATTTATTACACTGAGAGTACGCAAATGAAACTCAGGTTATTTGTGCCCTAGATCCAATTTGCTTTTGCCAGCCTTGATAGTGCACTTACGTGAACAAATACTTATGGTCAAGTATTATTAACAAATAAATAAAGCAAAAGAAAACTTTGAAGAAACAGAAAATTAGGCTAGAAAGGCAATATAAACTATCCCCCAGAGAGAGCAAAGGCAGGCAAGCCCCATAACACTTAGGTTCAGTGCATGCACATATCCCAGAACTCAGAACACCAAACCATGCACTGTCTTTAGTGGACAAGAACCAAAATTATATGTCATAAGTGTGAAGAAAAGGTGACCAGTAAACTGGAAAACAATCACACCCTAATAGCTGTTGGAACTGTTTCCATCATCCTAAACCCTCCGGACAAATCATTTCTGTCTCTGCATTCTTTCTGCTTTACTTTATGGGCTGAGAAAAGCCCATGGCATTTTATATGATGGCTTGTTCCAGAGGCTGAATCAATTCCTGTTCTTGGTGATGTTTCCCTGATGTGAACTGTGGTTGGGAGTTAACCAAGATCTCGTAACGAGAATATTTTTAGAGTGTAATCTACTTGCCTAGTTATTATTTCAGCCTGGCAGTTTGCATCGAGGAGAAAATACAAGGAAATAGGATACATTGAAACAATGAACCAAATTATGGGGTGGGGGAAAGAAATCAGGGCTGAAAAATGAACATGGAATTACTGACTGCAAAGGATCAAGCGGGCATTATTTTTCTTCTCCTCCTTCCCCTCCTATTTTGGTTTTTGATTTAAGAAAAAAAAAAATGAAGTAAATATTAGGTGCTGTGTCTGTAAAACAGGGATAAGTCAATCATTCAGCTAATCCTTACTATCACCTGCAAATAGTTTAATGATTTGATGAAACAGTAATAGAGTTTTTAGAGCATCTTCCACAACACAAACTTGATAAGCAGCTCATAAATATTCAAAAATCCTACATTTACCCTGAAAGCTAAGAAAAGTATATCAAAAATTCCTTTAGTGTGAATCCAGAGGACCAGAACCAGATTCTTCACCTCCTCCATCAACATTGACACGAAACATAATTGTTTGTGACTGATCTGAACAGAAAATCCAGGCGTTTCTTTCCACATGATATCAGTTTAGGGTGGTTGCCCACTCTGATCTCCCAGGCTATTTCTGCAGTCTGTCATTCCATCCCTGCTTTTACCAAGTACAGAAAATTAGCAAAGTTTAACCACAAATGAAGTTGAAAGCCAGGCCTATATGTGACCTTTTAATTACCTCTTACCACTTTGTGTACATAACTTGTGCTATGTACCAAATTCTGTTCAAAATTTTCAAGGATTTTTGTGTCTTAGATGTCGCCTCTACCTCAGTTTTAAAGTTCCTCATGTTTGCTTTTCCCCCCTCTAAGTAAAACAGCAATGCATTTATTTAAATACCTGCATGTTTAAGACTTAACTATTTAATTACTCTCATCTCTCTATTTAGCAGCCTTTTTGAATAACACCTTTGTTCATGCTTGGTTTTTTTGGCTCTAGGGCTGCAGAATACAATTTACAGTGTTTTCTTGATAATAAATGTAATTTTGTCATTGAATATACTTAGGACTCCTGTGATTCTGCTACAGAAAACACAGCATATCAGGGAAACCACACTGTACAAGTGCTTTAACAATGATTTGCTAACAACTTCATCACTCTTTCTTAGAAAAACAATAAAACACTCATTTTATATACTCAAAACTACTTCTCTCCCTTTCCCTTCTTCCCCAGCCTTTCCAAAGTCACAGATGCAGTTGTAATAAGCGACACAGTGCTGGCAAAGGTTCGTTCCAAACCTCATAGAAAGCAATCAGCTCCAGCTCCCCTAGAAAAATCATTCTGTTTAATGCAAAATGCACTGAGGTCAGAGGGAAGATGATACTTCCACTGGAATAAATATATCCTTTCTCTGCACAGGAGACAAAAGTCCTACACCATCCAGGGCACTCTTTGAAAGCTTTACGAAGAGGGCTCCCCAGTTGTCAGTCACAGCACAAAACGGCCCTCCAGAGACATTACAGACGGTAAATTGTTTCATAATACATCAGCTGCTGTTGATAAGAGGCACTCCAGCATGCTGAGCCTTGTTACTTCTCCTCATTATCGAGAAGCTTTTATCTGTTCTCAGACTGAGACAACTGTCTTCCAAAGTCTTCATCCACAACATGATGAAGTTAACTAAACAATCACTTCACTCCTGAAGATCATCTTAAATAAGAGCTGAACAAATGCTTGAAATTAAAAAACGGAGCTGCCAAAGATACAAATAGACTACTGCTAGGCAGATAGCTATTTGCTTAGTTTTGGAAGGAGTAAGACAACTCCTCTCCTACAATGAGCTCAGGAAGCTCACTCCTTAAATTACTAACCAGGCAGGGGACCACAAAATTGCTGAAATATTCTCTCTAAACCTTAGTCTCAGCAGAGGAATCCACTAGGGAATAACCACAGGGCATTATGCACCAGCATTAAGTACAACGGGCGATACATGCATGTTGGAGAAGGGAGAGGCGGACACCAGGTGGTCGTCAACCAAGCTCGTTTATTGTTAATTCACACAATGCTTTTATAATAACACTAATAAGCTCATGCATATTGCAAAAGTTAAGCTCAGGATTGGTGCTCAGACTAAAAGTTAGTTACGCCTCTTTCTACATTTCTTTGTGGTTACATAGTTTGAGTAAGTTTTTGTTTTACTGTGCTTCTCCCTCATATCGTTCAGCTACAAGGTCTTGTTATCGTATAGCAGCTGTGCTCAAGGACATGCGAAGCTTACCGCCTTGCTGGTTCTCATGAGAGTGCCTGAGTGCTCAGCAAAGCTCTCTCATGTCTGCGTGACCTTTTGCAGCTAGCCAGTTATCAATCACACTCTCCACACATGCATACAGATTATATTTGCAATAAACAATAGGCATGAATCCTCAAATCCATCTTCCCTGCAAGCTACAAAATGCCTTTTTTTAAATGAGATGACAGCAAGATATAGGAGAGCCACTCATCTTTGAACTGAGTCTGGGAGTGTCCAATTCCAATGTTTTTTGGGTTGATTAAAAGGGACTAATCTTTGCTGTTATTCATGGGTTACTGTTCATTAGCACTATCATTTTTATCAAAGTAAAATTTGCTCCTCTCTACATGGAAATTGCCATACGGCCTTTCAGCCTTTCGTTGATTAGGCATTTTATAAGTATAACTTCTCCTTTCTTGAAAGCCTTTTCAGGGTACCAGCCTTTACAAACTCGAAAAAGCAGATTTCCATCTCCAGATAGCCAGGCTGAAAGCTTAAACACATGCTAACATTCAGTTTCACCACTAGGATCTCATCCAATGTTGACTCTTAACATGAAATTCTTATCAAGGAGTGATGTGCCTTATTTCAGGTTTAGTTCTAGTGAATAAAAATGTAAATGCTTGAATATTCTCAACTCAGTCAAAAAAGGGAGGGTCAAGCACCACCTGTTTACTTCATTACAAATCATCTATTTGAGGAACATTACATAAAGGAAGATGAGCTCACAGAAAAGTCTTTGTCCCTTAAGGTCATTTCTTCACTGGAATTTTTCATCTTCTTTGTTTTTTGTGGGGCCGGGATTTGTCTGGTGGCTTTTTTGTATGGTTGGGATTTTGTTTCGTTGGTTTGGCATTTTCTTTGGTTGGTTTTTCATGTGCTCGTTTTGGGGATTTTGGTTGGGGATTTTTGGTTTGTGGATTTTATTTGAGTGGGTTTTGGTTTCTTGGTTTTATGGTTGGTTGGGGGATATTTTTGTTTTCTTTTGTTGGGGGTTTTTTGGTTGATTTGGGGATTGGTTGGTTTTTTCATTTGGTTGGTTTGGGGGTTTTTTTCTTTTTTTGGTTGTTTTTTCATTTGGTTGGTTTGGGGGATTTTTTTCTTTTTTTGGTTGTTTTTTCATTTGGTTGGTTTGGGGGATTTTTTTCTTGTTTTGGTTGTTTTTTCATTTGGTTGGTTTGGGGGATTTTTTTCTTTTTTGGTTGTTTTTTTCATTTGGTTGGCTTTTTGTTTGGTTGGTTTGGGGGATTTTTTTTGGTTGGTTTTTTGGTTGATTGATTTGAGGGATTTTTTTTTTTGTTGGTTTTTAGTTGTTTGGTTTGGGGGAATTTTTTGTTGGTGTTTTTTTTGTTTGGTTGATTGTTGTGGTTCATTTGGGTATTGTTTTTGTTTCAGATTCAGTACTAGCACCTGTAAAGAGTAGAGTGCAGGCACATGAAATAGATTTTCATATACAGAAATGCACAACACATTTACTGCTAAATACAACTCATATCTAAGCAGCCCTGCAGCATGGACACAGCACAGTTTGGAAAAGCTCTGGCCTGCAGGGCAGCATCACTGTATTTTGTGATGATATAACACAGCCCTAATAATCTTCATATAAGTAAAACCCTGCTTCCACTCTTAGCTCAGAAAACATCTTTCAGAAGTATTTCCAACTGCACTAAGCACTCTGAAAAGAGTTGTCTTCCACTGCACAGTGTTTACTTTCACAGTGAGCATTGGGGGATGCAAGAGCACAGGGCTGGCTCTTCCTGCCCAAAGCTGAAAACAACTCTTCCATCTCAAACTTCTCTTGCAAAATTGCTACCAAGCTTCACTGCTTTGACCTCACAGGCTAAGGACTAATGAGGACCAGAGTCATCAGTGCTGTCTGTACGACCTCAGCTCAGTGCTACTGGATACTTACAGAGGACATAAATTAACAAATTAATCTCATAAAAGCTCAAATTTAAAACTACTATGATTGTCAGTCTTTACAGTCACCTGACTCTCTAATAAGAAAAATGCACACTTTGTTATTTCTGTGGATGGACAGAAATATTATTCTGTTATTCCATGGATAGACATGCTCAGCTGCAGCACTCTTCTGAGAAGTTCTTTGCCTGGGTTTGTGTTATTCCCAGTCAGCTGCCGCCTCCCTACCCTGAGACTAAAACCCCACCAAAAGCCTTAACAGCAGCAAATAAAGGGGAAGGCAGATGCCCCAAGTCTTCAGTTTCGTACTCCGTGCCCAAAATGACCAGCTTCTTCTACACTTTGCAACTTTCACAAAGTACCTTTCACTGCAATATATATTTCAGCCCCCCAGAAATTTGGGCAATTGAACAATTTCCCAAATTGAGTATAAAAACAAATGAAAAAAGTTTTGACCATGGTACCTAATCAAAGTAATATCAAGAAAGGAGCATACTGATTCCTGAATATTCACCATTAACTTGGCAGTAACTGCCTTTTTAAGGATAATTTTCTGGATGCCGTCACAGAATACATCAAGACGCCTGAAATTAGCATTGTTAACCAAAAAGGCCAGTGACTGTGCATTCTCTGCCTGGTTTGCAACTATGACCATGAAAATGAAGCATTCAAGTTTCTTGTCCCTGCTATATAGATGGCAGATGGTTTTCAAGTTATCCCATATAGGACCTTAAGTTTTTATATTCAATATTTCTAAGGGTTTTCAAGCCAGGTATTAAGAGACCAGATAAATGGCTTACTTCAAGTACAGAATTTCTCTGAACCTTGATGGGGGCACTTCAACAAATGCCATTCCAGCTAGTTGCACAAACAACCCAGACACTTCAGATACCCACATCTGTCGCAACCTTCCACTCTATGAATAAGCAGCACATCACTACATTCAGGAAAGCACAACTTCATGGAGTTATTTCCATGTCTTTAATCTTTTTCCTGTGCCCTAGTGTTCTATACAAAAGGAGACAAAGATGGAAGCAAACAAACTGCGGCACATTAGGCTTATGATCCCATCTCTGGAAGTTAAGATCATCATTAGCTGATGGTTGTATAAGAATAATCACAATTGTTTTATTTGGTCGGATTTAAACATATGTTTTCAAAATTTTCATATCAATGAACAATTACAGCATAATTAGGTACCAAATCTAAGTAAACACTCTGCTAGAACAATTTTAATTAAAGGAGATACTTAAGAAATGGTTTAATAAAGCAACCCTCTAGTCAGAGAAGCAGTACTTCTACTGTATGTATTCTTTTTGCTATTCCAGCAGCCAGTTACTGTCTCAGCCATGCCTGCCTTTGCCAAATTAAGAATATGATTTGAATTCTACTCAGTGTAAAAATATACTCAAGAACACAAGAAAGAAGAAGTTATCCAATGGCTATAATTTCAAAGACTTCAAAAATTCATCTTCATATTGACCTCAACTTGTCCAAAAATCTGGATTGCTAACAGGCTGTTTCTTCCAGAAAACCTAAATTTTTCCTTGTGTTCTTAAGCACTGCAGACTCTCTGATAATAAACCTTTGCCAGAGTGGACTTGAAAGAAAGAGAAGGGCGAAGGTGCTTTTATGCCAAACATAACAGTTAAGGGTTTATACAAAAATACTAGTGGGCCCACGTGAAACAATACCTGGTTAGTTTTACATTACCAATCATTATCAATTTCATAAAATATCATATCAACATCAATGCTTACTAAAGAGAAGAGCTTTGCAAAAAAACTGCCCTTAATTCCAGAACCCCTCAAGAATAAAATATTTCTATGATAATAATCTTAACTTTTAAGTGAGGAGACTGAAATACAGCACTGTGGTTTGGAAACCACGTTACATGAGGTCTAATGGAGATGTGGAAGTGTTTACTAGCAGAGATGGGATATTTTTTCACTTGATCAGAGGAGAAGTAAAATAAAACCCAAAAGCAACAGCCCAAAGTAAAAGGACAGAGACCAAATCAATGCTAGTCTGTGTCAGACTGAGCACCTGAATGTCTTGAAAAGACCTCACCAGCCCTCTGTTCACCGTTTTTGCTCTTTACTGCTAGCAAGAACATTTAAAAATGAGTTATAGGTAAGTGACAACATTGACTTAAGTGCAACACTCCTCACTCCTTCAGGAACTGCAGACCCATCTTTAATGAGCAGTGTCACTTAGCCACAGCGTGAGTGGCTCGCAGTCAATCAAAGCAAGTCAACTGGAAAATCCACCCCTGCTTCTGCTAACAGAGAGAGAACAACCAACACTGAAGCAGTAATTAAACTACCTTGATTTACCCCCTTCCTTCCTGGGCATAATTGTCCCTGTTTTAGATCTTCCCTACCTTTGCTCCTTCATGGAAATTCAATGCGCTGCATCATCAGGCCTTCCCTAATCCATTTTCTATTCCAGAAGATGAACAACCAAACAACCGTCCTTTCCAATAGCTTTCAGCTGCCCAACCCAAGCCCTCTAGCTGAGAGTTTCATCTTTATTTAACTTGTTCCTTGGCCTAAAAAATACTGCTCCTACAATAAATGAGAAGATTATGCATTTCATTGTGTAACATGATTATGGATCTATCGACTAACACTTAAAAAGTGACTGAAAGAAACAAAAAAAGAAACATTTGAAAAGGTGTGCCTCTCTTTCCCAGCCTCCTAGTTTCCCTTTTGCTCTTCAGTTGCAGTTTCAAGTCATTTAAGATAATATTTGTTGAAAAGTATGAAGAAAAAATACTTTCACACCGCATTTGTGACTACTGTAAACTTTAAAAACTATATCTTCTACATGAACAAGAGAGTATTCAACAGCTTTGTGCTTCTGCACTCCAGAAATGATTTCAGGACAGTCAACTTCTGAACATCATCTGATATTTTAGGAACTGAGGTTTTTCACTACACATTAGTGTAACTGCTGAGCCCTTAGGTTTGCTGCTAAATAAATACTCCTGCCTATTAAAATTATTTCATCACTATTGATCCTCAACTTGTGCTTCTCAGGCTGTTATATTTCAGTATATTTCAAGTGCCGAGTTCTGAAAACACAAGTCAGTATGGATGTGTTTAAACCACTTGAAAATGTTCAAGAAGTTGCCAAAGTTCACACTCTTTAAATACCACCTAAAGCATTAATTAAAATTCCTTTCCAGAGGGGCTGAAGAAATCCTGTTATACAATGGCACCTACCTCTAAACTTGCTAAAAGTAGAGGATGCATTTCAACCTCTGTAATTTGATGCTGGCAGTGAAGTTACACAACAACAATCTCTACTGCCAAGGTAAAATGTGCAAAGAGGACAAACAAAAGGCTGAAGTTCAGAGTGGGTAAGTTGGATTGAAAACTGGCTCAGCTGCTGGGTTCAAAGTGTTGTTGTCAGCAGCACAAAGGCCAGCAGTGGTAGAGCCCAGGGGCAAAAACTGGGGCAAATATTGCTGTCCTTCACTAACCACCCTGATGATGGCATCACATAGGCCTTCACCACTTTGGAGATACCAAACTAGGAAGACTGGCTGATAGAAAAGCTGGTGGTGCTGACTTTCAAGGACACCTCTCCAGGCTGGAGAAGTGCTCAGACAGACTGTATCAGAGACAGAACTTCCTTAAGCATCAGGATGATTGTCAAGTCCCAAACTTGCTGCTATATTCAAAGTATATATATATATATTCAAAACCCAGCTGGACACAGCACTGAGCAACCTGCCCCAGTTAACTTGCTCCAAGCAGAGCAGTTGGACTCAGCCACCTCCAGAAGTGCCTTCCAACCACAACCGTCCCCATGATGCAGCTGCCTTCAGCTTTTGGACAGACTCTGTGGACAATAGTACACTTTTTCATTAGAGTCCATTTAAAAAAACCCCGTGAGTTTTTCTGTTTTTCACAGAAATCCGACAAAAACCAACAAAGACTGTCCCATCTTGTCTCACATGATCAAATTTTTCTTAAGGAAGTCTATTAAGGGCCAGTAAGGCTTTTTCTCTTCTGCATGCAGTTTTTTGAACGTAAATAAGAAAACATTCCACTGTCTAAACACCTTTTTGAGGCTGAGGATTTTGTAAATATTTGTTTCGAGAATGAATTACATCTGGGTCCTTTCTTTTTTTTAATTTTGTTTGGTTTGGGTTTTCTTTTTTCCCTGTTAATTGCCCCTAGGGCCCCCTGAGGGAGATTTTCTTTGCTAAGAAAGCCTGAGGCACATAACTCTGTCAAGCTCTGTTTGCATCTCTGCCTCCTAAAAGGGTTACTCAGGTTGTTTTTATTGCTTTGGACACACACCTGCACACAAGATACTACCTCCAAAAAGCTGGAGCAACCTTCTTCCCCAAGCACAAAAAAAATTTAAATATCAAAGAAAGAAACTTTTCCTGAAAGAATATACCCATTGTTTTATGGCAGCAGAGATCCTACTACCAGCAATGACTGGCAAATGCACAAAGTACAGACATGACTCTGCTCTCCTCCAAAACCTACTGTTTTACTCCTTCTGGCTTGTTCATTTGGCAGTTTGTTCTCAGCTCAAACTCCCCCTGTGCCACATGCTCAAGTTGTCTTTCCTCCCCTCTGCAGTTTTCCCTCACAGCCCTAATCACAGCTGACCTCTTGTGGATTGACTACTTATCAACACTCACGAAATTCCTACTCAGTCATTCTGCAGAGCTGAGATGCCCTGGGCAGTGTCCCTGCCCATGCACAAACTGTAGGAAGAACAAGAGCTGAACTGATATTGCTTCTCTTAAAAGCATATTTAGGGAAAACACAGGCTTCCAATCCATTAAATGAACATAGAAATGAGACAAAACAGACTAATGAGATCAGGCAATAAAATTTTCATAAGAATAGAACATTTTGACTAAATTTCCTGTGCTAATTAAGGTTACATTCTGAGCTGATAAGACATATCCATTTTATAGTAAATTAATTGCTTGAGCAATGTGAATATTTTACATGTACTCTACAGTAGGTGTCCAAGATGAACACTTTAAAGTCAGCAGTGACTTTTGGTAACTGTAAGCTTAAAGAACTGACTGCCTCTGTTCTATCTCTAAATTTCTCATCTCAACTTTCCTCCCAGTGCTGCCCCTGTTTGAGTTCCTCATTTTCCAGGTAAGGGGGACTATCCCAGGGGAGAGACACACAAGCACGGGACTGATACTCATCCAAGAATGTTTCCATGGTTCTAACAGTTACTCAAATTATTACAGATTAACAAGTATTTGAAACAAATATGAGTGAAAATGCAATTTTGTGCCATCAAACCAAACAAGGACAGGCTTCTTATGTCTCTACTTGCACTTGACCAGAAATAAAGTTTCCCTTTGCTTATTTCTGCTGCCCTCTGTGCATGCGACTTCTGAAATTCAGGCAATTTCTGCCTCTGACAAAAAGAATAAACTTGCACAACTACTCAGGGCTGTGTCTCCCCGAAGGAGGCAGTTTGATGCAATTTGTCAAAAGCCAAAAGAGTGCTTTAATGGACAATTGACTTCAAATGACTGCAGCTGTTGCCTAACAAAGGAACAGAGACAAAAGATTAAAAGTGCTTCTACCCATGCCAATACAATTCTCAATGATCAATGAATAAAACACACCCTTTTCTATCTCCCCTTTTTAGTCAAAAGCAATAAAAGTCATGAATCATTCTGTTTCTGTAGTTTGCTACACGTGATGTTCAATCAAAGCACTTGGGGAAATTTCAGTAGGTATTGCTAACAAAGTACACATACGCATTTTGAGCTTATTGCTTTGTCTTGAAAAGTAAAGCCAGATACTCCCTCTTCTGTCAGAGCTCAAAAAAGTCACTGAAAACGTCTCTGAAACTCCACATATCAAACAAAGCTCTAAAAAAAAAGCCACCAGAACCTCCACACACTGATCTGGTCCCAGGAGAGCTTGTGCTCTCACACTGCAAGAGTCTCATGTTCTTATGTATGAAGCTCATACTTCACTATCAGACAATATTACAAGCACAGTTGGAGCATAGAGAATGAATAATATTAAGTGTTCAACACGAACTTAATAGAAAGACAGCTCATTATTCATTTTGAGGGCCTTTCTTTGCCTCGCCATCTTTCTTTGTTGAAATGATGACAATGAAAATATTACTCAACAGCAAACATAGGGAAGTTAGGACAGCAGCATCTCATTAGACCACAGGGAATATTTGGTATTTCAAGGGAGTGAAGGAAGAAAATATAGATAAACACGAGACAGAGCTAACCACAGCATTTGAATGTTACCCCAAGAGCTCCTCCGTGCTACCCCATCCTTCAGTCATCCAATTTCAATTACCCCTTGAGCTACTCAGGCATATTCATCTACAAACTAAGAACAGAACTCGCATCAGGGTGATATTATTCCTTTTCAAGGTTGCAAGTACAGTTTTCAGTATTTCTACTCCTGGGAAGCACTTATGCACTGGAGCAGCCCCACTGCCGGTGTTTATTCTTTCCCAGGACTGGCAAGTCTTTGAGCTCGAGCTCCTTGGGAGTACCAAAACATTCCATTTCCTTCAATTTTGTCTTCACCTAATCCAATACCTGCCTAGCATTTAACAGAGAGAATACTTCCATATCATCATTTACTGCATGTAGAGATGAGTTAGGCACATAATTAATTTTCACTTTTACCCACGAATTTATTTCCAGATGTTCCCAATACTGCTGTGCAGCAGGCAGGCTGCACATGGCAGTGTGCCAAAAAATACATGAGCTGTGAGACTAGAATGCAGTTTTTGTTGACTAATGTCACTTTTCCATCAAACTCAAGGAGTTCCAGTGGGCTTATGAATTCATTTGAAGAACAGGGTTGGGTTTTTCTTATTATGCTTATTACTGACTTCCCACCAGGACAGGCACCTTCAAATTCCAAAAACAACACACGTGGACGTGCTCAGAAGAAAAATTGCCTTCCAAATGCATCAACTCCAGAAAAACACTGCTCAATCCCATTTTATAAATCCCAATACAAAGTATAAAGATAAAATCTGGCTTCAGGCATACAGGAAGCCATTGCCCACATTAGCACCACCTCTGGCACTCAGTGCTCTGGCTATCTGTTCAAAGCACTGGATTCAACTCTTCACATTTGAGATGTTCATACAGTTACAAGGGGCCAGCTAACACTGCTGTTTTAAGTGAAAAGTGCCAGTCAATATGTAATAAATGCTAAATAAAAAGCCACAGTGAAGAAATCCGGTCTTGTCAGTCAGGAAGATTCTAAATGAAATAAAGGAGAATCTAACCAGCACCTGTGAAGGCGTGTTCGTCCTGTATTAACACCACATCTAGCTGTGTTACCTTACAGCCACCAACAAACATCAAATTTACACCAGATAAGGACTTTTCTTTTAGGCTCATATTAACACAAACTTGTTGGTCTAAAAGCATTTCTGTACACACTTACACAGAATATAAAATACCCTAAATGCACAATACTTAAAGGAACAAAGCATCAGGTGACAAGCACTCTTTCACTATCACTCACAGTTACAGAAGGAGCCCTTTACTGCCTCTTCCACATGGAAAGCATTTGTTCCAAACTACTAAGTCACAGGTTGCCTCCAAGGAAAATCTGATATACCAGAGTATTTTCCCCTTTAATCTTCCACCAAAGGTAAAGCACACCAAATTAATTTGTCAGAAAGCAGAGCAGTCAGGACTACCTGCACCCCGCTAAAGATCCATGAAGGAATCACTAACAGAATCTCTTGCTAACAGGAGAAAAATAAAAATACATTTCCTGTATTTCATAAGCACAGAAACTTTGCTAGACCAATGGACGCCCATATTTCAGCCTAATGAGGCAACTCTTACTTCTTCAGTATTATATTTTCATGTACGATAGTTAACAAAAATACTCAAATGTCACCATTTACATTACACAACTGAAAGATTCACTTTGACCTATGCATTCAAATTAAGATGGGGTACAACATGGAATTATTACCTGAATTATGTTCAAAGCCCTGGAGAGACAGGTCTGACCCCTCATTTCTCAGAGTAGACATGTAGAAGTATTTAAACACACACGCTCAACCCCCACACAGCTATTCTAAAAAATATTAAGTACTTTTACTACCAAACAAACTCCAAGTTACTCTTTCATCCTGTCACGAGAATCACATACAAAGTTTTCCATATCAGATTATCTCTGACTAGCTAAACTATATGCTTATTTGCGCTATTAACACCTTTAACAGAACTGTTTAATAGCTATTTAATAGCTGTTTAACTGTTTAATAGGTAAACCCATACAACTTTGGTAGACTGATCAAATAATTTGATCGAAGTTCATTAATGACAGGGTAGGAAACATGGAGGTTTTCTTCGAATAATAAATCACTGTGTAACTTTTTCTTAAACTTATCTGGCAGAACAAATGGCTACAAATTAAGTCAAAACCATATGGTAGAGGCTAAAGCAGAGAGCACGAGTTGAATTTTATTATACAGAACCATATGCTGCACTTAACGTCTGTGATGACTTTGCCTTTCGCCACAGATGATGCCTATAAATCAGCACTGCAGATGTGAGAACTCCACTAAACTCTACAACTGGATGATCTTGAACACACAGATTCACTATTTTCCTTTATCACATTGTCTCAAAGGGTTACTTGTGTTATGGATCACTTTTGTGCTGTTGCAGAGTGCCATTTCTAGCACAGCCAGCTCTTCGAGCAGCACTCCAGCAATACTTAAAGGATAACTGAATAACCCATTCCAAGACCAGGGCTCCTTAGAGTTCTCCACATAGATACTCCAAATAGCAGAACACTGGGCAGAACTTTCCACAGAATCGTTTCTGAACCTAAGGAGCTGAAATTGTGAGTGCAACTTGCACATCTGCAAGATTGGGACTCAATGCTCTGCTCCAAGGCAGCTCACTTCTGCAGCTCATGCAGAGCTTGGTATTCCACATACTAAAAAACCAACATCCAACACCCTAGAATGAAATTGCTTTGATGTCAGGTAACCAGGTGAACCCTAAACAAAAAAGGAACTTGACCACAGCAGCCTGACACAACTTTAAGCAGTGGCTGCACAATAGGAGCAAAAATAAGCCAAATACGTGAAAGGCACATGCTGAGTTGAGAGGTTGATCTTCTGCTGTCTATTAGACCACTTATCTACAGTTCGGACATTTCCCGCTTTCCACACAGAGATTATGACATTAGAACAACACTAACATTACTGAGCAACACACAATCCCTTCAAATGGCATTTCAGTTTGGAGATCTAAAAACACTAAGCAGAAACAGCAATACAGTACACCTGACTGCTCAAAGTGGTAATTTCTGGTGAAATGAAGGGAAGATGCTTTCAGAGAAGTAGTTTAGCAATCCCTATTTTAAGAGTATTTAAAAATACACTGTATTTTCATTGCCAGTGCCACAGGGCACATCACATGGAAGATGTTTCAGAAAACTGCTCACCGCAAAGGTCACATCTCAAGGTAAAGCACTTGCACTAGTATTGAAAAAGGCACTTTTCAAAAGGAAAAAGTGAAGGTTATTTCCTTGTTCCCACTGACCACAAACCCTCTTTTTTAAGCCAGAATAACTTACACTTTTTTCTTCACCGCCACCTGGTTTTGGGTTTTTCCCCAAAACCAGCTAATTTTATTTAGCTAAAGTCAGTTCCTGCTACTAATAACATACAAGTCAAAACCTCCACTGATTTTTGGTGAGATCAAAGGGATCAATAACTTTTCATCTCAGCCTGCCTATTCTTTCCTATTTCTTTCCCTTAAGTGTAGATTTTTCATGAGTTTGAGGCACTGCTACAGACAGCGCCATGCTGTTTCCTTAGTACATTTTATCCAGAAAGTACTTGAAAAATACCATTACAAATAATGCCCAAGTACCATTTTAAGAAGAAAATGGGGCTACCCTGAGCAAATTATCTTCCTCCTTCTAAATTTGATTCCATAATTTCATCTTAATTAAAATAAAACACAAGATTTATCCAGCAAACATCTTTAGAATAACATTTCTACAAAGAAGGGAATTCATCTATTTAAGGGTTCTGCTCCTGCCTAAACAATTAATAATCCAAATACTCACTTCTAACTGGATAACAAGACACAACCAAACACAGTGAGGAGGGTGTGCATGTTCACCTTTCTGGCCTCTTCAAAACACTGTCAAATCTGCAAAAACATCAGCAACGGAGAGAGAAGAATGAAAACTTTAAACTTTGCAATTCCTGTTTTTCCTGACTGTGGACCTGAAGCTCTGTTATGAGTACTTGAGAAGCACAGTAACCAAAACCATTCGCCAGTTGGGATTCTCAGTGCCTAATTGTTCCAGCCAGAGAGGATTAACACAGTTCAAGGCACCTGACAACTTAATGCTTCCCTCATACTACAAAGACTAAAATCACCATTACTGGAAAACAAACAGACAAACAAAATAAAATCCACATTTAACCCCCTAGAACTTTCCCACAACTCCCAATACACTTTTCATAAAACTGTGCCCCATGAGCCAACATCCAGCTTTCACACAAGTCACTGAGTGAGCAGCAGCAGCAGCAGTAATCACTGCATTTTATAGTCATGTTAGCAGAGGCACAATTTTGTGGGAGAATTCATTCTTTTGGTTTTGTCTGTAGTTGGGGATAGTAATTGTTCTCCAAAGAACTCACCCACAACCAAACCTCCACCAACGTCAATGAATGAACAGATCATGGCCCAATATGAAGGGTAGGAGCAAAGCCATCTGTAAAGAACAGCTGTATTTGCTCACTGCAAGAAAGCAGAGAAGCAGACAAGCATGGTGGCTTGTGGAGTGCCCTACTTAACAATATTTTATACCCCAAGCTTGTATTTCAAGCAGGAGAGGCCTGAAAATTCACCCTGCCCAGCTATCAGGCAGAAGATCAGAAAATACCAGGAATCTCACTCCTGCCCTCCCTGCAGGACCTGTGTGCTGCCAGCCTGAACCCCAAATTCTCCTCGGTGCTCTGAGCAGCTGGAGCCAGGATAAGCAGTGATCCACAGCCACAGCCCAGGCCAGATCACCCTGGAGAAACTCCACTCACCCAGCTGCAGTTTTCAAAGGAGATTTCTTCTACAGAATAACTGGAAAAATAACTCAAACCCAACTAGCAATCTAGTCTCAGACATTTTCAGCATCCGTCCACAGTAAACTGCTCTGCCACTTGGCTCTCTCCAGTTGCTATAAAAGCCAGTAACACAGAATTGGAACTGAGACTGTCAAGAAAAGCAACTACAGTTGCACAGGTCCAGATTATGAACCATACCATCAACACCTGGGAAGTATTATACGGGGAATCCATCAGAACACAGTTATCTTGGTTTTAAAATACACATATTCTGTCTAGTAACACTGCTAAAACTCCTTGCAGATATCCACCTCAGGACCTGCAGTTCCTCTCCTAAAGGAAGGCTCAGTCTGGGACTCATTCCTCTCACTTCCAAGACACTACTTTAGAAAACTGCAGCATTCCAACCTAACCCTTCCTCCAACACGGGGGCTGGAAGAAAAGATTCAGAATTTCTAGCCACCCCCATAGGTTCAGTCATACAGCTATGGCAAAATGCATCTCTTCTCTGCAGTCTTCTCATGTAAGATTTGTTTCTTTAATAAACCTTTCCTTGGAGGAGCAGTCTTACACCAGTATGAGATTTATAATATTTTAAGTAAATTTATAAACCAAGAGTTTGTAGTTGTACATACAGCAGAGATTCCAGATGAGAGCAGAGCAGACCAAATGCAGCCAGCCTGGTGCTTTAAAACTGAGGTCATTGACTGATTCCTGTGATCCACAATCCCAACACCAGGCCACACCTGGTGTTCTTGCCTCTCTAGAGAAAAGCACACAACCTATTATCTCTGCTAAGCTCATTTGGTACCATTTAATACATATTTATTACACACTCACAAAATGGCAAGTGTGGTTGCATCACTACCACAAAATGTTCTTGAGGATTTACTCAATCATTGATGATCACAGAAATGGTAAGAAGAGAGGTCAAACAATAGGGTGAAAAGGTGGATTTACCCTACACAGCATCCAACTTCTTAACAACAGGACGGACTTTGCCACTTATTGCTAATGCTAACTAACTCACATAGAAGGATTTACAAGTTTGATCTGCAAGACAGTTCACACAAGGCCACAAAAGAAAACAAGCACTTTACATGTTGAATTTCACCCCTGTTTATGAGGTTTTCTCAGGATATTTAACTTCAATTATCAAACACAAATTTTCAAACATACTAGTGAACATCCCTCAGTCCAGAGTCTGTGCCTATTTCTTGCTGTAAGTTAGATGAGTAAACAGATAAAATTGTATCAGTTCCTTTGAACCGACCAATTTCAATTCAATTGTGGTTACAGCATTTCAACGGCGAACAAAAAGCATGCACAGCTGAGTTTCAGAAGATATAAATACTCACACAAAGCAACATTTTCAACTCCAAGAGTGTTTCGTATGACACACTTAACTACCTCCAGTACCTAAGAGATCTGTATTGAAAAATCTGAGCCACGTTACTAGTTTTAAGTGGACATTAAAAAACCAAACCCAAACATTAACATGCCACATGTCCTGGCTCTGTTAGCACTGCATTGGCCATAAACACACAATATTTTGATTCCAAATATTTCTCAAGGTTTCCTGGGTTTTTGTTGTTCCTACAAGTATCCCAGCTTGTTTTTACTCACTGTACCAGTCTCAGGTTGTAAACACAAGTGGGCTGTGACTCTCCCATGAGCAAGTTTTTTCATGTATTTGCAAAACTGACCGCACGAACGTGGTTACAGCTGCTCACATGCTCTACTGCCTGCACACACTGAAATGCCAAACAATTAAGGAAGGCTCCAATGAATTATCAAGATTTGGGATGTTTTTTAAGAGCTATTTCAAAAAATAACTAAAACCAGTATTTGTTGATGCATTTACTACCACGTAATTGTACTAAAGCCCGTTGAAGAGACAAATTTGAGCGGTTTTTTTTAATGCCTAAAGAAAGTATCTTTACCGAACACAAGAATTGGTTTACACTAGCAAAGCATCAGCCCAGATCCTGCATTTCATCAGTGCTTGGACAGATAAAATGAATTTTGTATATCTATCTACCAAAGGATTGCTATTCTTGGCAGCTTATTATCCTGACTGGATCAATTAATTCCTTGCATTGGGGCAACAGGATGATGCACAGATAGATACAGAAGCTCAGAAAACCCTTAGAAATACCTAGTGACTGACCATGAGACTCTGGCCAACCTCAGCCCAAGCATTTTCTCAATATCCTCTGTACACTAATCTAGGGGAGCTATGAAAGACAAGAAATCTCCCCTAATACAAATTACCACTCACCAGTGGCCAATATTACAGCCCTGACCTGATAAAAATATCCAGGAATCATCCAAATCAGATTTTTCTCCCTATCCCATCCGCTGACAAAATTACACAAAGCAAAGTGTTTAAACTGCCATTATGTACCAAGACACATGAAGATGCACAAGATCCTGTATTTGGTAACTGAAGTTTCCTCATGCAGCAAGGGGAGGACAAACTGGGGGAAGCAATCTCTTTGTCCTAGCATGGACACAGAAGAAAACCATTTAGTCTGAGACTAAATTCATGTCATAATGAACTTGTACCTTTGTTTGTTCCCACCACTTTCCAAATATTCCTCTCTTAAAATAACAATCCTTTTCTTCAGGCTGCATTTTCACTTTCTGTGTTAAACACCTCCAAAATAACTTTGAATATCTGAGGAATTCAAGTGGTTGAAAACAGGGGTTGGGAGGAAAACAATTTAAACAGATTGGTTTAAGCCCAGTGTGCTTATATGAAAATCTTTCATTTGGCTTTCCACAGCTCCATCTGCATGGCCATCTCTGTAGACTCACGGACAGCTTTAAACTTGACATTATCTAATGTATCTTGGGAAAAATCCTCCGCAGCAAAGTGAATTTTTAAAAGTGGTACTGCGCATTCAAAGAGCAACTAATACATTACATTTACTTGAACTGCAGCAGAAGAACATTAAGGATAATAAGCCCATTTGGAACGTTCTTTAGCCTACATTTGAATATACATTTCAGGTGTAGATGTTACAGTATTACGGGGGGGGGAGGGGGTTGAGTCCAGGCTTTGTGTAAAAATTAACAACTCCAGTATATTTGGTGAGGGGAAGCAGCAAAAAAATCCCATAAACACACTGTACACAACCTGTGTCTTGTTCAATTCTAGTAGAGGTCATTGCTTTCATTAAAAATAACAAAATAAACCCTTGTTAAAAATGAGCACATACAACTTCCACTTAGAATTTAGTTTCAATCCAGTTGCTTGCCACTTTAATTCAGCCCTTGCTCCCACTTTGTGATACGCAACTATTTCTCATCCGAGCCCCTCTGGCCAACACAGGGTTTGAAAATAACCAAACAGCACAGTGTGCAATTTAAGGTCCTGACAACAAGCACAGAAATGTTGTTTTACGCTTGAGGGAGCTGTGCACAGACCATCTGCCGCCTTTGTGATTCCCCTGATGCCTGTGTCACAGCGAGGACAAACAAAAAGGCACGGAATGCAAACAGAGCCATCACCATGGAGTCTGGGAGGAGAACCTGAGCCAGCCCAGCACCTCCGATCCCAGAGACAGCACTGCGATCATCAGATCCTTGTCAGGTGATGGGAGCTCGCCTCCAGTACAAGGTCCCCCAGGGAACAACCCTACTGGGCATTTTTTGTTATTAGAGCAGCATTACATACTTCATGCAGAGGGATTTGGGCTAATGGGATCAGATAGCACTGAATGACACAAAGCGATAGAAATCAGAGAAAAATACAACTGGAAATGCAGAAGATTCGGTTTAGATGTATTTAGAATTGTAAGAAGGTCTATGTAAGGATGAGCTTATACTACTTTATAACCTAATGCCTCCTCCCTTTCCCTTCTCTCCCTCAAGGAATGAAAATGACACTGCCTGCAGAATCCAAGAGCTGATATCCAATTGCCTCAGATCACCCATGTTTACCTGAGAGAAACAGATAAGTCAAATTTACATCAAAGCATAAAAGGAAATCGATTCCTTCAGGATTATATTTCGCATGGAAGATGAAGAGATTCCTTTAAAGTATCCCCACTCTTCAAACCATCCTATTATTGCATCTACTTGAAACATTGTTGAGTCCAACATGCTCTTCTGATTCCTAAGCTCTGTTTATAAGAAAGACACCAATCCTCCACTGTGCACACATGCTATGATAAGGATTTTAAAGCTTTTACCTATTTTATTATTTGGTTTGGAGATTTTCACCAAGGATCCAATATTAGGTTAACTGGGATTCACTAGAAAACCTGCCTGTTATGGAGATAAACACAACATATCTCAGAGTTAAAACTGATGTCCCTTTCTCATACTGTCAGTCTTCTATCCAAAACAATGACAAATACACTCAGAGGAAGAGAACAACTTTTCTTTATATATCATCTTGATTTTACAATACTTTTTTCTCTTTTTCTTTTCGAGAAAAATCGCTTGTGTTAATACTTTCCCTAATACATGCCAATGAAGCAAATAAAATGAGTTTGAGCCATCCAGACTTCAAAATGAAAGGTGTATAGGAAAAGGAATGCAGCTATATAAGACAAGTACAGCCTCCTAGCCCGTTTTATACATACCAGGACCAGAGAAAAATTAAAGGTTCTTGTCTCTTCTGTAACAGTTGTGAAAACAGACGATCCTGGTGTCAGACCAATGTTTTCCCCACCCCAAATGGAAACTCCAGACAAAGGCAAACCAGGAAAAGCACGAAGACAGCCTAACTTCTGACACGCTTCAGAGAAGCCTTCAATACACCTTTGGTAAATGGCGGCCAGAGAGTCCTTAACTACATTAATAATCCACTTTTCTTGGACAGACTCCTACACTGGATTCCACAACTACGAAAAAAGACTCCTTTCAGAACGTCTTCCACACACCATATTTAAATGGAAATATCTACAAGTGAAATAATTCATGGTAAATGCCTCCACTAAGGGGATTTATGCCTCCATGATGTTCTAAGTAACACCTTGCAGATGATCTCACTTCATCATGACATCCCTGCTCCAGAATAAGAATAATTCTATGCTGTTTTTTCAAGTGTTTCTCAGAATAATTCTACGCTGTTTCTCAGCTTTGATCCATTTTCTTGTACATGCCATGTTTGTGACACTAAAATTTATGATCCAGAATAAAAGAAAGCTATTTCTTTTCAGAACTACTACAAATATTATTTTCTTGAACAGAAACTAACAAGTCTTTAAACACAGTAGTATTGGACATCTTTTCCAGAACCTTCTAGAAGCTATAAAATTGAGGTAAATAATATAGTTTCAGTTAGGGAGAAAATCAACAGCAATAAGTCAAACCTGGCATTGCCCTGCCAGTTCCACATGTGACTTGTGGCCTGACAGTGTTGTCAGCTCTCCATCTTAAAACAGCTTGGTTTTCGTTTCCACTGAAACCAAACCTTTTCCACAGCATCGACACATTCCCTGCTTATGGCCAGCCTGTTGTGAGCCAGAACCTTCACAGCTGGTTGTTGGGTGGGTGGGTTTTTTTGTTTTAAACCTTCTCCTTCACAACAATTCTCACTAGCACATGAACTTCACTCCATGTTACTCAACTGTGCCCTGCTTTACATTCCAGGCTGTTGAGACCATCCAGTTCTTCCAGGAATTATCTGCTCCTCCAGCCTACCAAAGTCTCTTAATCCTGTGCCATAGCATTTAGTTCATCCTGAAGAACGGTCTCAAGACAAACCCTGAGGATCTGTATTAACAGACCAATTCTTCCCTTCCAAGTACAGCTTCTTGCTCTCCCCTTCAGTCATTCCCTGTCCACTTTACCAACCACCATTTTAACCCCTTATTTTGTAATTTCCCATGGAGTACTACACAGACATGTTTCTTAAGTGTAGATAATGAACTTCCTACACCTAAACTATTATTTTATCAAGTTAAAGGACAGGCTACATCTGGCACCAATTACTTTGGAAAAAAAACCTCTCATCCATGTGTTATTTGCTGTTGAATCTGTCAATATTTTTTCAAGATAGGCTCTAGAAAGTCATCCATCCTCTTCAGACCAGAATAATTCTCCTGCCCCTCTCCCTTCCCCATTTTTTTCCTTCCTTTTACACATTTCTTGTCTCTCAAAATGTAGTCATGATGTTTGCCAGTAGATTTCACAAATCTCTAAGGGCCTAGTTCTTGAGTAAAAACAAATTAGAGATAGATGTAGATATTTGTCACAAATACATTTAATTCCTCATTTTAGACAGAGCCCTTCTTTGGTTTGTTTAATCTCTGCAGTTCAGGCAACCTCTTGCACATATATCGACTCACTTAATCCTTGCCTTCTTCCCTTTCTCTGCCCTCTTCTCACCCCCACACACAAGCACATGGCTCTACAGACCTGATAAAAAATTAACTTTCATCAGCAAGCTACTTTAGTCTGCAAATCACCCTGAGCAAAATATTGCCAAGTAAGGGACACACTACAATTAAACATCAAGAAAAAGCGGCCCTAAAAAAGTGAAAAACGCTTATTAGAAAGGATAGACAGGAGTCAGGAAAAACTAAACTTAGAGCAAAATCTGGTTTCTTCAAATAATTAAATTTGAAGCAATACAAAAAGAAAAAACCCCTATTTCTGTGTTTCCAACTGTCTTCGTATTTCTCCAATTACTAACCCAGATATGGAAACAAACCAATGTAATGCACTTCAACTTGATCCCTGGAGATGCCTCCTTGAAATAAGATTCAAAACCACAACTTCTCAATTCCTGTTAAAAATTCATTTCTTCGGAACACTGTTAGGCAGAACAGTGAGACAAAAACCTCTGAAAAAGAATGCACCACCAGAGACAGAAAATTATTTTGAATCTATTGAAAGCATTGATATTAAATCTCGATACAAGCTGAAGTCTGTAACAAAAAGTACTATTTCCTACAGGACATTTAAGGACTGTAGGACACCATGTCTCCATAGGCCTGGGAAATGTGTTTTTAAAGATACTCCTTCAAAGGCCTTATCCAGAGTTTGGACAAAACTAGATGTCCAAGTTTCCTGTCTCTTGAAGTAACAAGTAAAAACAATGTTTTGAAGACTGTCAGGACAATCCTGGAAACATAAGAGCAGTCCACACAACCTCAAATCGTTCTCTTTAAGGAAAATGCTGGAACTGCAAGTTGTCACAAGGCAAAATTGTAAAACAAACATTTCCACAAGTTTTCTCAGCTGTTCTGCAGGGTTGCTGCAGTGTCCTCTGCTCCCAAAAAAACAGGCTTTCCACCGTTTTTAGCTGCAGCTTAGCAGTGGTGGGAAAAACTGTGTTTCTGCAGACAGAGCCATCAGCTGGAAGATTTGAAATACTTTTCAAGACAAAGTTCCTCCTCTCTCATTCCCCAAAAGCAGTGTTATAGAGAACCTACGTTCTGGAAAACTCTCCACATACAAACCTCTGCACATTAACAGGGAAAGAAAACAAGATTAAGAGAACACTGCAAGGACTGTAAAGTAAGAGGAATTCCCCTACAAATTGTTTTGGTTCTAATACTACTTCTAGTATGAACAGTTTTTCACTTCTATGATAATATCTTGCTTCATCCCCGAGTTCCCCAAAGCATAACAACAACTTCAGAAAAATAAAACAAGCACTGGGTTTTGTTTTGGGTTTTTTTCTTTGTTTGTTTCAAAACACAGCAGAACACAGCAATATTTTCCCAACTAAGCAAGACAAAGTCACACTGTTCATTGCCACTCTGCCTTTTCTAATTTCCTGGTGTAAGCAAAAGAGATTGCTCTAGCCTGAAAACAGGAGTTATCATCCACCATCAAACTCAGCCTAAGGTATTAGCTCACGTCTGTAATGATGATTCAAAGCTGCAGTGATCAATATCACATCACAAGTGTCCAATCCAGAGGGCATTAAAGGATCCTGTTACTGCCTATCTGAAGGATCACACCGGAGTTTCAGATGATATCAATGCAAAGGTAGAGAAAAGAGAAAATTCTCACCCCACAGAAGCAGCAAATTGAACTCTCTCTAGGAAGCTTCAAGCTTCTACTTTATGTGGAAACTATTTTACTGAAATTTGTCATTTCCATGTTAAGACACAAGTTTGTCACATGGAGGAGAACCCCTTCACAGCCATCCACCACTACCTGAGGGTTTTTTTTTTCAGATGAGTGTCTAAATATTACACACACAAACAGCTGCAGGTAAACAGAACTTTGTCAACCCAGCTCAGCACGGAATGGAAAAGGAAAAGCAGACACAGGGAAGTCAAAAGTCAACTAACAAAACTCAAAGCACATTTAAGAGAGCTGTATTTAAGCCAACACAGCTAAGAACTGCCAGCGGCACAAGATACAGGATTTTGTTCAGTGTTACAAAATGCCAGGTTTTTTCTGCTGATTTAGTAGATTTTGTGCAATTCTCTATTTTTGGTAGAAAGATAAAGCTCATGAGTCACCCTGAAATCTGCAGCCAGGTTCCTTCACTCTCTCCTTTCCAAAGTGGCAAACATTTCAAATTAAGCTCTAATACAAAGAATACTACGTGCACTAAAAGCTGTCTGTTCTTGTGTACTGTATCAAGGTTTGAAAATGGCACAACAGTGTTAAAAAAGAAAAGTGTTCTCTGGTACACAAAAAATGAGAATAGGCTAATTTTTACTACAGTGACTTTGCCACAAATCACTTTTTGCCCAATGCAAAGTTACAACGCAAAGGGCAAAAAACGGTTCCCTGTAACTAGAGCAAGATCTACTTGACAAGTCAGTCGCATTAGTGATCTTCTAGTCAAAAAAAGGAACTTTTACCAAAGCACAATATTCCCGCCCTGTTACACAGAGGGACTATTTGTAGACCTTCCACTGTACTGCAGTCTGAAAACTTTTAATTTCCATTTCTGGCTAAAATTATTTTTTTTATCTTGACGTATGTTTGACATCAGAGAAATATTGGATGAGTTTAAAGTACAAGTAGGGCTTGTCTGCCCTCCTTTTCCTAAATTTATTCAGCCTTTTCCTTTGAAAGCAAACACCATTCTACATCTACAAATTCTACAAATCCTGCATCATAAGTCCCACACCTACAACTTCCCCACAATTCCTATGCAGCTCCATCCTCTACTGCCACAAGTACCTGGCAGCTCACTGAAGGAAACCATCACTTTTTTGGTTTCCCAGTTACTGTCAATCTTTCACTCCCTGTTCCGATTTAATGGCACTACCCTGCTAAACTCCTATTTGGTTGTGTCGGTTCTGCCCACTCCTTTTTCCTACCACATTGTCTTGTCAGGCTCTTGCTGCTTTCTCTCTCCCCAGTCTAGCATGCATGAGGACCCTTTTTGCCCAAGATATAACTCAGAGAAGCTTCCTGTCACCACATTTCAGAACCTCCAGAAAACCCACCTGTCATTAGGTGTAGCAGACTTATTCCAAGAGCAAAATGAAATCAGAGTTCGTTATTTCTAAATATACTTGTGATAGCTTTGATGGTTTTTTCCACCTCATTCCTCTCCTTACAGTCTAAAACATGAAGGCCTTAACCTTCTTTGTTTAGTAGAGAGTCAAGTTCTTGACTACAAGCACAGTCAAGAGGGCAAAATTTTCCACAGCACATCACTGACAATCAGCAGAAACACACTGTGCATGTACAACATCAGAACTGTAGGCAATTTCAAACCTTATTCTGCATCCCGACATACCAGAGACACTATACACAGGGCATGAAATGAAAAAATGGCAAGAACTTTGTACACAAAACGTAGAAGGCCTTTGCCAGGAGCGAAGAGTAAAACTTTGTGCAACACAAGCCTCAAATGTAATGATATTTACATGCTAAAACAACGACAGCCACAAATGACATAACCTTGCTTTTCTGTATTACAGAAACAAGGGTCGCTATTCCAAGTGGAACGTGAGGGCGGTCTGGCTGAAAAATCCATCACCTCACTGACCTCCACGGTCGATTTAACTGATTTGGAAGGCTAGATGAGTGCCCCATACAACATCAAGTCTGAGGGCATCCATCCTAAAGCTGTTTGCTCGCAGAGAACAACCCCCCTGAGCAGACGAAACCATCCATGTGTCAACAGTACATGGTACCTGCACTCCCCAAATACAGCAGCCAACGAGGCCCAGGTGGATTTGGAAGAGAACGTGAGTAGTCCAGCTTCCAGGACTGCAGGACACATGGAAGTGAGACCACCCCCAAACAAGCTCAAAACCAATTTCTAAGAGAAAAACGGGTAGTCTGTCTTCCAGGATTGCAGACACATGAAAGGGAGAGCCCCTAAACAAGCTCAAGATCCAGTTTTTGGAGAAAACAGGGTACTCAAACCACCATGACTGCAGACATACATTAGTGAGACCACCCCAAACCAATTCCAGTTTTATCTGCAGAAGAATATCAGGTGGTCAAGCTTCCAGGAGCAGAGACACATGAAAGTGAGATGCCAACAAACAAGCTCAGGGTCCAAATGTAGGAGAAAAAAGGGCAGTCAAGCTACCTAGACAGCAGATATATCAAAGTGGGACCACCCCCCAACAAGCTCAAAGTTTAATTCTAGGAGAAAAAAGGGTAGCCAACATTCTAGAACTGCAGACACATGAAAGTGAGACCACCATGAAACAACCTCAAGGTCCAAATGAGGCAGAAAAAGGATTAGTCAAGCTTCCAGGACTGCAGGCACATCCAAGTGAGACCACACCTGTTATGAGTGGGCCAGGAGACAAATCTCCCTTTAAATGCCTGTATTAGGACAGCTTTGGGCGGGGAACCCAAGGGGTCACACACACCGCCACTGCTCCCTGGAGCGATGAGGACGAGGAGGTGAAACAGCTTTGCCAGGTGCCCGACAGAGCCAGGGCTTGCGTCCCCACGAGAGCCGCAGGAAAGCACAGGCTCGTTGACAAGCCGAGGGCAGTCACGCAGAGAGGGCACTATCTGACTTATGGCGACAAGACACGGAGCCCCAGCAAGCAGCCCCATGTTCTCCCTGCTCACTGGGGTAGTTTGGAGTCCTGTCTGGCTAGTGGCTCACCGGCCCTGGGGGTTTTTAGGTGTCCACTCCACCTCCTGTGGGCACTGCAGTCCCAGGGAGTTCTCTGGTTTGTGTGTCGCCATCAGGGCTGTGAGGGGAGCAGCGGGAGCACGGCCCCACGGGAAGGAGACAGTTTCAAAATGGACACCGGCTCGAAATGGGGGGTGAGGGAGAGCAGTAAAGGTACACAAATGAACTTATTCACATGCAAACTTGTCACGATCCGCTCACACAAGCGGGGTTCGTGATGGTTCGTTTTAGGGATCTCAGAGCGCAAAAGACACAGCGGGGGACAAACTCAGTTTACTCAATCACAAATGCACCTTTATTTAGTGCCAACAAATGCGATAGTGGGGAGAGAAAAGGAGAATAGTAAGAAAGACAGAAAAAGAGGGGAAGGGGATTATAGCTACCAACATGGAGGGTCGAGTCCTCGATGCTTTTGAAGATGCCTATAGACGCGATCTTCTCCAGTGGGGAGATCTCAAAAGTGAGCGGGAGTCTCCAGGGTTTTTATAGTCCTCTCCGAAGCGACAGGCAGTTGGCCAAACAGGTGGGGGAAATCATTGCAGTGTGTTCATTCAGAGAACCCAGAACAAGTCGGTCATCAGCAGGTACAGTGTCAACCAGTCCAAGTCAGCAGGTGCAGTGTCAGCAGGCGCGGTCACTTCACCGTGACTTGCCCATTGTTTCTGCTCAGGTTCTGATGTTCCCATATGGGTGCTGGGTGTTTTCCATCAAACACACCTGCAGGCAGCACTTGGCCAACATCCCACCTCAGCCAGGCCAGAACTCCTGTGTTGAGATTTTCAAGTCCCTTTTAGGGGTTTCAGTCTCTGTCCTTGACGATGGTCGTGAGGCAGATGAGGGATCTTCGGACAGTCTCTTACACAAGGGTCGGCAGGGGAGAAGATCCCACTTCAGGCTTCCACAACCCATCTCCAGGTTTCTCTCTAAGCCCTCCCGGTGTAGCAATGTATCTGAATAACTTGGGCCATTCCCTGTATCAGCCAAACTGTTTGTAGTGAAGATGACACCTGCAGTCTTCTTTTCCAGAGTTCGCAGGAATTCATCAAGGCTACAGGAACAACAACAGCTGTGAAAATAAGAGCCTAGGAAAGCCTCTCCAAGAAATGCAGAACTCAGATAGGAGACACATAGCACGGTGATGGACACTTAACCAATTAAGTGCCCTGAAAGATGCGTGCGTGCGTTCCTGCCTTCCTGCCTGCCTGCGTGATGGAGAAATAACTTAGCCGACTGAGAGAGACACCTGTACCCATGAAGAGTAGTGCTAGAAACTGGAACTGTAGCTTTATGTACACAAGAAAGTAGCTGCTGTTAGAAGCATATTGTTTCCTTCATTTCAGCAGCCCATTTTCCCCCTGTATCCCTGTGGCTACCTGCTCCCACTGCAGAACAGAAGCAGCACCCAGCCAGCAGCTCCTCAGTCCTGGCAGGTCAGCGGCACTTCCAGGAGCACACCAGACTGGCAGCAAACTGCCCAAAGGGCACTCAGCCCTAGACCCTTCAAACCCTCCAAAGTAACTTGGCCAGGGGGCAGGGTCAGCACCAAAGACACAGACACCAGCCTCAGGAGCTCAGGGTCTTTGGCGACAGCTCAGAGCAGCCAAGAACCTCCCAAGGAGAAGCTCAGCAATGCTCCCCAGCACTGCTACCCAAGGTGACCTACAGGGACTGAGATCCAGCACCAGGGACCCTGAGCCTTACCCCCAGCAGCTGGGAATCCCCTGTCACAACCCAGCCCTGGAGAGCCCCCCCAGAACTGGCAATTCCCGCGGGTGCGTCCGCCCGCAGGCCAAGAGGCTCCGGCTGTGCCGGGACAGGGCCCAGGTCGGGCAAATGCTGCAATAAACAGGCGCACACAACTCCCACAGCGGGAACAGCTGGGCTCAGCCTCCTCCGGCGTCGCCCCAAAGCCTGGCCAGGGCTTCAGGAGCAATGCAGGAGCTGCCTTTGGCCCCGCTCCTCCCAACAAGGCCACAGGACTCACCTCAGGGCCCTGTCCGGCCTCTGAACACAGAAAGGTCAAGCCATGTTTCACTAATGAGCACGGACCTAGCCCAGAACACTAATGATCCTGGCTACCGCACTGCCGACAGGATACAAACACAACATCTGGGTTGAAGGCTCACCCAGAGGTCAGCTTTGCCTCAAGACTCTGCTTCAGGCCTCAGGCCTTCAGGAAGTCCCAAGCTGCTTGAACCTCTGCGCAAAGCCTGCTCCCATCTCCTGTGGAACCTCACAGATCAGGCAGCACTTCCTCGGCCCACTCCTGAGGCTATTTAGCCTGCCAGCAAAGAGCAGGGGCTGACCTGGGAATGACAGAAGGCAGGGAGGGGAAAGGACCCTTTTGCTTCCATCCAGAAAGCCAAAGGCCGTCAAAAAAACCCTCTGGTGAACACCTGAGCAGCACCAGGAGATGAAAGGCCTGGCACTCCTGACTCCCAGAGCTCCCAGCGCTGCCTTGCCCCTCACCTTCAGCCCTCGTCTTGGACAGCAAGGCAATCCCAGGGACAGAAATTCAGGCTCCTGCTGCTCCTGGACGGAGGCACCCAACAGCTCTGTGCTGGCTGAACATGGCAGCAAAATCAGGATGCTGCTCTTCCTTGGGCAAAACTCCAGCCACTAAAAAGCTGGAATGCAGGACAACCCTGCCTCTCCACCAGGGCACTTGGATCCAGCCCTACTGACACATGGACATTTGAGACAGGAATCCATAACCCTCCGTGAAATCACATCACAGCCTCCAGGTGTTTTCCTGTTCGTGTCCTCACTTACCTGGCATAGGCTTCCTCCAAGGCTCTGCAGACACTTTGCCTCTAGCCAAAAAGATTAACATCGCATTCTTTCCAGCTTTCAAGAAGTCACAGCAAGTCATCCTGGTCCCATGTTCCACATCAGATTCTCCTGTAAAAAGAAAGATATTTTTTCTGTTCAGATCATTTCTCAAGCTGTCAAGAAAAGCAGGATCCCACATGCACTCCCAGAAATTCTCTCAACACCATTTGCTGCTTCTCTCTCTGGCAGGGCACCAACAAGTCCTGGGACACTTCTTGTTCCCTGCTGGCCAGTGACCTTGAGCGATAAAAGAAGGCACCAGTATTGCTGCTAATTTAACAGCCACAGGCTTTGAACTTTCCACAAGTTAAAAGCAGAAGCAGACACTCCTCATCGGGCTCGAGTTCTCGCTTCCTGGCCCAGGAGACGCGCGGCCGCAGCTGCTCGAGCTTCTCTACCACTGCAGAGCGCGCCGAACACGGCAGGCGCACGGCAGGTGACGAACAAGCGACTTCTCCAATCCCGGCCCCGGAGAGGCGTGGCCGCCGCTCCTCGAGCTCCTCTGCCTCTGCACAGCACTGCACGCACGGCAGGAGCACCGGAAGTGACGAAACAGCGAGGCCACGCTTCCCGGCCCGGGAGACGCGTGTCTGCCGCTCCTCGAGGATCTCAGCCGCCGCAAAGCACGCCGAGCAGGTAAGCGCACTGCAGATAATGAATAAGTGAAATCTTGCTTCCCAGCCCCGAAAATGCACTTTCGGTGCTGGAGGAGCTTCTCTGCTTGTGGGGAGCACGGAAACCGCGCCCAGCCGCTGTTCGCAGCCGGCCTGCAGCATACAGCCGGAGAGTGCACTAGGCGCGGCCAAACGACGTTTGCTCGCTTCCCAGGCTAGGAGAAGCACTTGCCGTGCTGCAAACAGCTTCTCTGCCTGTGGAGAACTCGGACACAGCGTTTAACGCTGTTCCAAGCCTGCCTGCGAGCGAACCGCCGGAGAGTGCACTCGGCGCGGCCAAACGGCGTTTGCTCGCTTCCCAGGCTAGGAGAAGCACTTGCCGTGCTGCAAACAGCTTCTCTGCCTGTGGAGAGCTCGGAAACAGCGTTTGACGCTGTTCCAAGCCTGCCTGCGAGCGAAGCGCCGGAGAGTGCACTAGGCGCGGCCAAACGGCGTTTGCTCGCTTCCCAGGCTAGGAGAAGAACTTGCCGTGCTGCAAACAGCTTCTCTGCCTGTGGAGAGCTCGGAAACAGCGTTTGACGCTGTTCCAAGCCGGCCTGCGAGCGAAGCACCGGAGAGTGCACTAGGCGTGGCCAAACGGCGTTTGCTCGCTTCCCAGGCTAGGAGAAGCACTTGCCGTGCTGCAAACAGCTTCTCTGCCTGCGGAGAGCTCGGAAACAGCGTTTGACGCTGTTCCAAGCCGGCCTGCGAGCGAACCGCCGGAGAGTGCACTCGGCGCGGCCAAACGGCGTTTGCTCGCTTCCCAGGCTAGGAGAAGCACTTGCCGTGCTGCAAACAGCTTCTCTGCCTGTGGAGAGCTCGGAAACAGCGTTTGACGCTGTTCCAAGCCGGCCTGCGAGCGAAGCGCCGGAGAGTGCACTAGGCGCGGCCAAACGGCGTTTGCTCGCTTCCCAGGCTAGGAGAAGCACTTGCCGTGCTGCAAACAGCTTCTCTGCCTGTGGAGAGCTCGGAAACAGCGTTTGACGCTGTTCCAAGCCGGCCTGCGAGCGAAGCGCCGGAGAGTGCACTCGGCGCGGCCAAACGGCGTTTGCTCGCTTCCCAGGCTAGGAGAAGCACTTGCCGTGCTGCAAACAGCTTCTCTGCCTGTGGAGAGCTCGGAAACAGCGTTTGACGCTGTTCCAAGCCGGCCTGTGAGCGAAGCGCCGGAGAGTGCACTCGGCGCGGCCAAACGGCGTTTGCTCGCTTCCCAGGCTAGGAGAAGCACTTGCCGTGCTGCAAACAGCTTCTCTGCCTGTGGAGAGCTCGGAAACAGCGTTTGACGCTGTTCCAAGCCGGCCTGCGAGCGAAGCGCCGGAGAGTGCACTCGGCGCGGCCAAACGGCGTTTGCTCGCTTCCCAGGCTAGGAGAAGCACTTGCCGTGCTGCAAACAGCTTCTCTGCCTGTGGAGAGCTCGGAAACAGCGTTTGACGCTGTTCCAAGCCGGCCTGCGAGCGAAGCGCCGGAGAGTGCACTCGGCGCGGCCAAACGGCGTTTGCTCGCTTCCCAGGCTAGGAGAAGCACTTGCCGTGCTGCAAACAGCTTCTCTGCCTGTGGAGAGCTCGGAAACAGCGTTTGACGCTGTTCCAAGCCGGCCTGCGAGCGAAGCGCCGGAGAGTGCACTCGGCGCGGCCAAACGGCGTTTGCTCGCTTCCCAGGCTAGGAGAAGCACTTGCCGTGCTGCAAACAGCTTCTCTGCCTGTGGAGAGCTCGGAAACAGCGTTTGACGCTGTTCCAAGCCGGCCTGCGAGCGAAGCGCCGGAGAGTGCACTCGGCGCGGCCAAACGGCGTTTGCTCGCTTCCCAGGCTAGGAGAAGCACTTGCCGTGCTGCAAACAGCTTCTCTGCCTGCGGAGAGCTCGGAAACAGCGTTTGACGCTGTTCCAAGCCGGCCTGCGAGCGAAGCGCCGGAGAGTGCACTCGGCGCGGCCAAACGGCGTTTGCTCGCTTCCCAGGCTAGGAGAAGCACTTGCCGTGCTGCAAACAGCTTCTCTGCCTGTGGAGAGCTCGGAAACAGCGTTTGACGCTGTTCCAAGCCGGCCTGCGAGCGAAGCGCCGGAGAGTGCACTCGGCGCGGCCAAACGGCGTTTGCTCGCTTCCCAGGCTAGGAGAAGCACTTACCGTGCTGCAAACAGCTTCTCTGCCTGCGGAGAGCTCGGAAACAGCGTTTGACGCTGTTCCAAGCCGGCCTGCGAGCGAAGCGCCGGAGAGTGCACTCGGCGCGGCCAAACGGCGTTTGCTCGCTTCCCAGGCTAGGAGAAGCACTTGCCGTGCTGCAAACAGCTTCTCTGCCTGTGGAGAGCTCGGAAACAGCGTTTGACGCTGTTCCAAGCCGGCCTGCGAGCGAAGCGCCGGAGAGTGCACTCGGCGCGGCCAAACGGCGTTTGCTCGCTTCCCAGGCTAGGAGAAGCACTTGCCTTGCTGCAAACAGCTTCTCTGCCTGTGGAGAGCTCGGAAACGGCGTTTGACGCTGTTCCAAGCCGGCCTGCGAGCGAAGCGCCGGAGAGTGCACTCGGCGCGGCCAAACGGCGTCTGCTCGCTTCCCAGGCTAGGAGAAGCACTTGCCGTGCTGCAAACAGCTTCTCTGCCTGCGGAGAGCTCGGAAACAGCGTTTGACGCTGTTCCAAGCCGGCCTGCGAGCGAAGCGCCGGAGAGTGCACTCGGCGCGGCCAAACGGCGTTTGCTCGCTTCCCAGGCTAGGAGAAGCACTTGCCGTGCTGCAAACAGCTTCTCTGCCTGTGGAGAGCTCGGAAACAGCGTTTGACGCTGTTCCAAGCCGGCCTGCGAGCGAAGCGCCGGAGAGTGCACTCGGCGCGGCCAAACGGCGTCTGCTCGCTTCCCAGGCTAGGAGAAGCACTTGCCGTGCTGCAAACAGCTTCTCTGCCTGTGGAGAGCTCGGAAACGGCGTTTGACGCTGTTCCAAGCCGGCCTGCGAGCGAACCGCCGGAGAGTGCACTCGGCGCGGCCAAACGGCGTTTGCTCGCTTCCCAGGCTAGGAGAAGCACTTGCCGTGCTGCAAACAGCTTCTCTGCCTGTGGAGAGCTCGGAAACAGCGTTTGACGCTGTTCCAAGCCGGCCTGCGAGCGAAGCGCCGGAGAGTGCACTCGGCGCGGCCAAACGGCGTCTGCTCGCTTCCCAGGCTAGGAGAAGCACTTGCCGTGCTGCAAAAAGCTTCTCTGCCTGTGGAGAGCTCGGAAACAGCGTTTGACGCTGTTCCAAGCCGGCCTGCGAGCGAAGCGCCGGAGAGTGCACTCGGCGCGGCCAAACGGTGTTTGCTCGCTTCCCAGGCTAGGAGAAGCACTTGCCGTGCTGCAAACAGCTTCTCTGCCTGTGGAGAGCTCGGAAACAGCGTTTGACGCTGTTCCAAGCCGGCCTGCGAGCGAAGCGCCGGAGAGTGCACTCGGCGCGGCCAAACGGCGTTTGCTCGCTTCCCAGGCTAGGAGAAGCACTTGCCGTGCTGCAAACAGCTTCTCTGCCTGTGGAGAGCTCGGAAACAGCGTTTGACGCTGTTCCAAGCCGGCCTGCGAGCAAACCGCCGGAGAGTGCACTCGGCGCGGCCAAACGGCGTTTGCTCGCTTCCCAGGCTAGGAGAAGCACTTGCCGTGCTGCAAACAGCTTCTCTGCCTGTGGAGAGCTCGGAAACAGCGTTTGACGCTGTTCCAAGCCGGCCTGCGAGCGAAGCGCCGGAGAGTGCACTAGGCGCGGCCAAACGGCGTTTGCTCGCTTCCCAGGCTAGGAGAAGCACTTGCCGTGCTGCAAACAGCCTCTCTGCCTGTGGAGAGCTCGGAAGCAGCGTTTAACGCTGTTCCAAGCCTGCCTGCGAGCGAAGCGCCGGAGAGTGCACTAGGCGCGGCCAAACGGCGTTTGCTCGCTTCCCAGGCTAGGAGAAGCACTTGCCGTGCTGCAAAGAGCTTCTCTGCCTGTGGAGAGCTCGGAAACAGCGTTTAACGCTGTTCCAAGCCTGCCTGCGAGCGAAGCGCCGGAGAGTGCACTCGGCGCGGCCAAACGGCGTTTGCTCGCTTCCCAGGCTAGGAGAAGCGTTTTCCGTGCTGCAAACAGCTTCTCTGCCTGTGGAGAGCTCGGAAACAGCGTTTGACGCTGTTCCAAGCCTGCCTGCGAGCGAAGCGCCGGAGAGTGCACTCGGCGCGGCCAAACGGCGTTTGCTCGCTTCCCAGGCTAGGAGAAGCACTTGCCGTGCTGCAAACAGCTTCTCTGCCTGTGGAGAGCTCGGAAACAGCGTTTGACGCTGTTCCAAGCCGGCCTGCGAGCGAAGCGCCGGAGAGTGCACTCGGCGCGGCCAAACGGCGTTTGCTCGCTTCCCAGGCTAGGAGAAGCACTTGCCGTGCTGCAAACAGCTTCTCTGCCTGTGGAGAGCTCGGAAACAGCGTTTGACGCTGTTCCAAGCCGGCCTGCGAGCGAAGCGCGCCGGAGAGCTGCACTCGGCGCGGCCAAAACGGCGTTTGCTCGCTTCCCAGGCTAGGAGAAGCACTTGCCGTGCTGCAAACAGCTTCTCTGCCTGTGGAGAGCTCGGAAACAGCGTTTGACTCGCTGTTTCCAAGCCGGCCTGCGAAGCGAAGCGCCCGGAGAGTGCACTCCGGCGCGGCCAAACGGCGTTTTGCTCGCTTCCCAGGCTAGGAGAAGCACTTGCCGTGCTGCAAACAGCTTCTCTGCCTGTGGAAGAGCTCGGGAAACAGCGTTTGACGCTGTTCCACAGCCGGCCTGCGAGCGAAGCGCCGGAGAGTGCACTCGGCGCGGCCAAACGGGCGTTTGCTCGCTTCCCAGGCTAGGAGAAGCACTTGCCGTGCTGCAAACAGCTTCTCTGCCTGTGGAGAGCTCGGAAACAGCGTTTGACGCTGTTCCAAGCCGGCCTGCGAGCGCGAAGCGCCGGAGAGTGCACTCGGCGGCGGCCCAAACGGCGTTCTGCTCGCTTCCCAGGCTAGGAGAAGCACTTGCCGTGCTGCAAACAGCTTCTCTGCCTGTGGAGAGCTCGGAAACAGCGTTTGACGCTGTTCCAAGCCGGCCTGCGAGCGAAGCGCCGAGAGAGTGCACTCGGGCGCGGCCAAACGGCGTTTGCTCGCTTCCCAGGCTAGGAGAAGCACTTGCCGTGCTGCAAAACAGCTTCTCTGCCTGTGGAGAGCTCGGAAACGGCGTTTGACGCTGTTCCAAGCCGGCCTGCGAGCGCGAACGCCGACCGGAAGAGTGCACTCGGCGGCGGCCAAACGGCGGTTTGCTCGCTTCCCCATGGCTAGGAGAAGCACTTGCCGGTGCTGCAAACAGCTTCTCTGCCTGTGGAGAGCTCGGGAAACAGCGTTTTGACGCTGTTCCAAGCCGGCCTGCGAGGCGAAGCGCCGGAGAGTGCACTCGGCGCGGCCAAACCGGCGTTGCTCGCTTCCCCAGGCTAGGAGAAGCACTTGCCGTGCTGCAAACAGCTTCTCTGCCTGTGGAGAGCTCGGAAACAGCGTTTGAACGCTGTTCCAAGCCGGCCTGCGAGCGAAGCGCCGGAGAGTGCACTCGGCCGCGGGCCAAACGGTCGTTTGCTCGCTTCCCAGGCTAGGAGAAGCACTTGCCGTGCTGCAAACAGCTTCTCTGCCTGTGGAGAGCTCGGAAACAGCGTTTGACGCTGTTCCAAGCCGGCCCTGCGAGCGAAGCGCCGGAGAGTGCACTCGGCGCGGCCAAACGGCGTTTTGCTCGCTTCCCAGGCTAGGAGAAGCACTTGCCGTGCTGCAAAACAGCTTCTCTGCCTGTGGAGAGCTCGGAAAACAGCGGTTTGACGCTGTTCCAAGCCGGCCTGCGAGCAAACCGCCGGAGAGTGCACTCGGCGCGGCCAAACGGCGTTTTGCTCGCTTTCCCCAGGCTAGGAGAAGCACTTGCCGTGCTGCAAACAGCTTCTCTGCCTGTGGAGAGGCTCGGAAACAGCGTTTGACGCTGTTCCAAGCCGGCCTGCGAGCGAAGCGCCGGAGAGTGCACTCGGCGCGGCCAAACGGCGTTTGCTCGCTTCCCAGGCTAGGAGAAGCACTTGCCGTGCTGCAAACAGCTTCTCTGCCTGCGGAGAGCTCGGAAACAGCGTTTGACGCTGTTCCAAGCCGGCCTGCGAGCGAAGCGCCGGAGAGTGCACTCGGCGCGGCCAAACGGCGTTTGCTCGCTTCCCAGGCTAGGAGAAGCACTTAGCCGTGCTGCAAACAGCTTCTCTGCCTGCGGAGAGCTCGGAAACAGCGTTTGACGCTGTTCCAAGCCGGCCCTGCGAGCGAAGCGCCGGAGAGTGCACTCGGCGCGGCCAAACGGCGTCTTGCTCGCTTCCCAGGCTAGGAGAAGCACTTGCCGTGCTGCAAACAGCTTCTCTGCCTGTGGAGAGCTCGGAAACAGCGTTTGACGCTGTTCCAAGCCGGCCTGCGAGCGAAGCGCGCCGGAGAGTGCACTCGGCGCGGCCAAACGGCGTCTGCTCGCTTCCCAGGCTAGGAGAAGCACTTGCCGTGCTGCAAACAGCTTCTCTGCCTGTGGAGAGCTCGGAAACAGCGTTTGACGCTGTTCCAAGCCGGCCTGCTAGCGAAGCGCCGGAGAGTGCACTCGGGCGCGGCCAAACGGCGTCTTGCTCGCTTTCCCAGGCTAGGAGAAGCACTTGCCGTGCTGCAAACAGCTTCTCTGCCTGTGGAGAGCTCGGAAACAGCGTTTGACGCTGTTCCAAGCCGGCCTGCGAGCGAAGCGCCGGAGAGTGCACTCGGCGCGGCCAAACGGCGTTCTGCTCGCTTCCCAGGCTAGGAGAAGCACTTGCCGTGCTGCACAACAGCTTCTCTGCCTGTGGAGAGCTCGGAAACAGCGTTTGACGCTGTTCCCAAGCCGGCCCTGCGAGCCGAAGCGCCGGAGAGTGCACTCGGCGCGGCCAAACGGCGTCTGCTCGCTTCCCAGGCTAGGAGAAGCACTTGCCGTTCTGCAAACAGCTTCTCTGCCTGTGGAGAGCTCGGAAAACAGCGTTTGACGCTGTTCCGAAGCCGGCCTGCGAGCGAAGCGCCGGAGAGTGCACTCGGCCGGCGGACCAAACGGCGCTCCTGCT